>NC_066579.1:462926910-463644500 GCF_024323335.1 Lathyrus oleraceus
TTTGTTTGTTTTTGTTGATTGAGTCTTGGATCCATTTCACTTGTTTTTTATCTCATCACAACTCCATGTATACTTGCATCTCATCCCTTTATTATTTTTGTTTTTATTTTACTTTATTACTTTATTTTATTTAATTAATTAATTAAATTAATTTTAAATAAAATTAACATTTCTCCAAGATAAAAATCAAATGTTTGATCAACGTCAAGTTGGTTTTTAAAATATCTCACCACTTCATCATTTAATCAAATCTCTTTTTCAAAACTAATAAAAAAACTCTTGATTAATATCAAGATTTTCAAAATAAATTTCAAAACCATGCAAAACCTTTTTATCAAATTTAATTATTTTTTTAATGCAAACCTAAATGCTTGTTCTCCTTACGTTCTTTTTCAAATTAATTGTTTCAAAAAATTTCTCGCAACAAATAATCGGTTGAAAAAGGATTAGTTGGACGTACTTGTCCTTCTTAGTCCCCGAGTATTTGAATGTTGGTCGTACTTAGTCTACTGTTCGAGTACTCGTCTTTCATTTCAAAATTCGTTAAATAATCGAATTTAGTTCATTCTTTCATGGACGAAAAATGACTAGTTGGACGTACTTGTCCCCCTTAGTCCCCAAATATTTGTATGATAGTCGTACTTAGCCACCAGCGTGAATATTCTTCACTCGTTAAAGAAATGTGACTTAGTTCACCTCACAATTTTCATAAACAACTTGGACGAAAAAAGAATATAGTTGGACGTACTTGTCCCTCTTAATCCCTGAGTATTTGGATGATAGTCGTACTTAGTCTCTCGTTCGAATATTCATCATCCATTTAAAATAAACTCAACCCATCAATGGTTGTGTAGTGTTGCCCTACTGGTCGTACTTGTCTGTTGGGGGTAACGCACAAATCTCACCTAGAGTAGATTCTCTTGAAGGTATTTTTGTCAAGCAAGTAATTTTGCTAACAGGGGAAATATTCTCAAGCATAATCCATGATTCTAAGAACCTTTAAACCCTAGAGCCACCTTGATCAATGTATGGAAAGCAATCCTGAGAAACTATATGCAGTTTGTCTGAAATCATATCATACCTTTCTGCATCCACGCATAACATAGCATTGCATTTCATAGAAAAAAATGCATCAACATACGTAACCATTTTCGAAATCAAGAAAATCATTTCATTCTTTCCATTCTCATAAATATAACAAGGCAAGCTGCTTCCCCGACATTCCTACGGAACTTGTGCTAATTCGAAGAGAAGAACGAAGAACTTATAAAATGGGCAGGAACTTATGAGAGAAGGGATCGTTTCGCTCAAAGGTGTTATGGGTAGAATCTTAGAGACTTTTCATGCGTTAACGAACAAGGAAGATCATCCATAACATAATATGCATAATGATGATGGTACCTCATCAGGATTCTCTAAAGGACCTCAACCAGTTCAAGGGGTGAACGTTCAACTCCCAGCTTATGGTTTACCTTAGGGTTATACTCCATTTTAAAATGCCACCAACAGAGGACCATTTGTTCAACATCCCATACCAGTCTCGGTAGTCATAAAAGTGTATCATGCTAGATTTTTAATACACCAAAGTCCCTTTGAGGATCCTCATCTTGAATTACGCAACGGGTCCCCAAGATACCCATCTTGAGATGATAGTCGAGAGTAATGAATCTGAAGGAACATATCAGATATTGGAAAAGAGATTGAAAGATGTTGAAGGGAATAACCTATTTGCTCTTGATGCTATATATATGTGCTTCGTCCCTGACGTTACCCTTCCTCCAAAATCTAAAGTGTCAGACTTTGAAAAGTATAAAGGACTCATATATCCAAAGGGTCGCCTAATAATGTATTATAGGTAGATGTCATCACGTTCTCTCAATGATAAGTTAATGATCGATTACTTTCAAGATAGCTTGAGTAGGGCATCTCTCAAGAGGTATATGAATCTGGAGAGGGGTCAGATCAAATCATGGAGGGACCTAGAAGAGGCATTCATGAATAAATATAAGATTGAAGTAAACATAGTTCTAGACATGAGACAACTTCAAAACATGACCAAGAAAGATAGAGAATCTTTCAAGGAATATGCTCAATGATGGAGGGAGTTAGTTGCTCAAGTTGAGCCAATCTGGCTGAACGAGAGTTAGTTGATATATTCACGGATACTCTACAACCTCCTTTTTTTGAGAAAATAATTGGCAGAACAACTTTTGGATTCTATGATCTGGTAACTATTGGAGAAAGAGTTGAGCAAGGGCTGAAGAGCGGAAATATTTTTGATGTTGTTAAGGCATCAAGTGGAGCGAGGAAGTTCTTTGGGAACTTATAGAAAAGGAAAGAGGGAGAAAAAATGTTGTTATGATTGAAGGTAGAAAGCGTTATTATGCAACAACAACACCTGCTTATCAACCTCAACCAGCACATGCCAAGCCTTAATGTAGCACCTCAAATTTGCACCTATCATTGTGCATACCATCTCATATTAGGTCATAACATATCATGGTCCATTGCATAGCATTGCATTGTCCCCAGTTACCTCAAGAGCAAGCAAGCCAAGAATTAGGTCAAACTGATCAGGAGATCAGTCAACCAATCAAGCAAGGGTGTTTCTCAAGGAGCCAAGGCCCTAGGGTTTGCCCATCAAGTTCACATGACTAGAAGGTCCATTTGAAGTGTTCAAGTCAAGGGTTGGATGTTCAGAGATCATCAGCTCATGCACAGTCAGGCAAAAACCCTAGAAAGTCAACAGTAAGTCAAAGCAGTGGATGGTGGCCATTCTTGCAGAACTTGGGCACCATGATCAATAATCAAGAGTCCATACAACTTGGGACATCATTTGAAGTCAAGGTCTTAAGGAATTAGGGTTTGGAATTCATCAGAAGTGCTTCAGTCACTCAAAACCCTAGAAAAGTCAAACTTGGTCAACTGAGGATTTAATCAGTGATTTGATGGATAGAATTGGTTTGAAGGAGCTCATTCATGCTTATATAAGCCTCATCTATCATGCCAAACCTCATCATGGAAGAAAATCAAGTCAAACAGAAAATTTCCAGAAATAGCAAGTGGACCTGTAATTTCAACTGCCAAAAATAGAAACTTCTTGATCCTCAACTTACATCATGATACAAGCTTCAAATGAATTTTTGCCCAACATGAAAGTTGAAGATCTTGTTCTCCCATTTCCAAAAAGTCCAAGAACTCTCAAATCCCATATGTGGTTGTCAAGATATGATCAATTCAATTTCAAAAATTTGTGAACTTCAAAGAGCCATATCTCATGAACCATAAGGCCAAATTTGGTGGGGTTTTTTCCTACAAACAACATTTTTCCTCCTCTTTCCAAAAATATAAATTTCATTCACCAAAACCTTGCCAATCAAAATGGCATTTTTTGACCTATTTCATTTAAAAATCAAGTTTGACCAACCATTGACTTTTTGATTTATTGACTTTTTCTCACTTTGGCCAATTGGGATTTGTTTCATATGGTATTTGCAATTTGCTCCAAGCCTAAAATCATGCTCATGCCATCATCATACCATCATTTTGGACCAAGGTGCATAGCTTGAAATTTTGGCAAATGGATTCATAAGTGAAAGCAAAAGCTAGCAATTCATTGAGCAACATAAAAACAGCAGGGTTTTGGTCTGTTGGCAGCCTGTCCAAAGGCCCAATTCGTGTACAGCTTACACCCTCCATATCCACTTATTTCCAAATTAGCAAAAATGCAAATACTTCATTTTGAGCTAAGCAAGTTTAGCACTTCCTAAACCAATGCTAAACAGACCCTTATAAGCAATTTTTCTGCTCATTTGAACCCTAGAAACACAGCAGCCATATCAGAAATTCTCATACTCTCACATTTTGCATTTTTGCTCGAAGGTGAATTTCTGCACAAACCATCAAAGACCCTCGAATATCCTTGCTTCCCTCATCATCCAACCAACCTTTGGAAGCTTTTTGAACCTTTGACTCCCAGCTGGAACTTCATTGTCAAGCTCTGTTTCTTCAAGGAATGTCCATGGAAGATTGTGATTTAAAGGGGATTCGAGTTGTTTGAACTGATTTCCTTCAGGCATTCATCACTATCAACCATCATTTGCATCTGCTTGAGCTTAAAACCACCAAAACAACACTGTTTTCATTTTTCTTCAAAAACAAGTAAGTGATTCGACCTCAACCATTTGCCTTGCCATGATATGTTTATGAAAGGTCTTTGTATGCTGGTTCCAATGCAACTTGTATCATTCAAAATGGTGGTCTTATGATGGAGAAATCTGGATTTCTTTTTTATGTACAAATGTATTTCTGCTCGATTTGCCATGCTTGCATTGATTTGATGAGATTTGATGCTATATTTTTGTTGCTTGATGTATGATGATGCTATTAGTATGGTTGATTTTGATTTCTGGGCATATGAAAATTTCGAATGCATGTTAGTGATGAATACTGCTGCTGTTTTAAAACCCTAACTCTGCCCAGAAAATCCCCATGGTTATGTTTGTTTTGTTGCTAGCTGATGTTGTATAATGATAGTGTTTCATGGCCATGCTTAATTCTTGATGCTGGACACATTTGTTTATTCTTGATTGTTGCATGATGATGATGAATATGCCTTGCTGTTCATGAACCCTATCATACTTGCCAGAAATCCTGTTGCATACATACATATGTGTTGGACACTATTGCTGTTGGTGACTGTAGGATGCTTGGTCGAATTTTGTTTATGATGTTGATTACATGAATGCATTTTGCTGCTGCTAAACCCTAAGGGTTTCTAAAACCAGAAAATGTGAAGCTCCATTGGCCCATTTACTGTTTCATTGGGCAACAGCCAATCACAACATTTCGTTGTGTGAATCAAAACGCAGAGTTTTGATAAGTGGCTTCAATAATTACAGAATTGCCATGCGCTGACTTTGTGTTGACTCCATACCATGCTATGTGTTTCATGTTTCATCCAATTATTCATCAAACTTCAACAATTCATTTCTCTTTCAATTTAAATCCAAAAATCATGAAAATTTTTCCATCATCTTCACATGGATGTCTAGTATTTGATTATGATTTTTAATTAATTTTTCATTGGCTGGATTTTAATTGGTAATTGGTTTCCTAACATGTATGCACATTTGACACCCTTTGCCATTTCAATTGTGAAATACTCATGATGCATCCAATGGTTCTGAAATTTTTTGTGGTGAAACTAGACTCACTCATCTTTGTTTTGATGTAGAGTTTATGCATTTATCATTTGTGGTTTGCCAGATATGAATTTTTGAACTAGGGTGTGACAATTTGTGTCACACCAATGATGTGCATTTTCTTGATTTTTGTTCACATGTCTCCTGGCCTCCAAATGATCCCAAATTTTGCATGAATGTTCTCTTATATGTCTAGTTGATGTATGAATTTTCCTGGAATTAATTGTGCAATTTCCTATTTGTTTGTGAATTTTCTTCCCTGCCTAGTCAATGGTTGACTTTATATGATACATGATGCCAAATCTTTTTGTGAAATCCTCATGCTTTATTGTATGATCATGAAATTTCATATGTGATAACTAGACATCTTGAGCTTTGCATTGGTGTTAATCTCATTCATTTCTCATCTGTTTTCAATTTGATATGATTTTTTGAAGTTGACCCATGTTTGTTGACTTTCATTGTGCTTACTTGAAATTATGTGGACTTCATGATTTTCATTGACTGCCTTCCTCTCATCCAAATGCAATGAAATTTGACATGCTTGCCATGCTAGATGTTAGGATTGAGTGTGATTTATTTGATGATTTTAGAAAATGTTTGGGCTGACTTTTGATGCAAGTCATTCTGTTGACTTCTTTGAGCTTTCATTTGCCTTACTTTGACTTCAAATGTTCATGAAATGATAATAATGCATGATTTGAATGTGGACCCAATTGTGATAGCTTCTTAAATGTTTGACCTTGACTTTGGTTGACTTTTCTCTGCTGTTTTGACTTTTTCTTTCATCCTTGACTCTAGGCTAGTCCTAGTGGTCTTTTGAGCTTACAATTGAGTTCCTGTTTCAGGTTAAGCACCAATGCCTCAAAGATCATTCAAACTTGTTTGAACTTGACTGTTTACCATATGCTAACTTTTGTTTTGTAGGTTTGACTCATGTGTTTGAGTCTTGTGCCTTGCACAGTTGATCATCTGTTTTGTTTGTGAATCCCATCCCTTTGCTTTTAACTGTTTAATTGCATACTGATCTGTTTGACTTTTCTCAGGTATCCTTTAGTTGCTTTAGTTGCTTGCTTTGCTATTTAGCAATTGCTTTTGAGGTATAATTACTCTCTCTTCATGTAGTCTGGAGACCCGGTCTGTTATTTGACCGGGCAAACTGTCTGAAGTCCTCCTTAAGAGGCAATGCCTGTGTGTGTTTAAAATTGTCCCAAGCAGGAAAAGTCCTTCAAGTAAGGCAATTGGTGGAAGGTAGGGATAAGTAATCTATCCCCCACTATTCAGTGAGTCCTCTCCTTGCTCCCATTACATGGTTGAAGCATTGAGATAAAAACCCAAAATCTATCGAGTCAATAATGTGGAAAGAGCTCCATCTTTCTGAGCTCCCACACTTTCTAATGCTCTCTCTGACCAGAGATAGAAGCAATGAGGCACACCCCTCATCTCCTTTCATCTGCTTCACCTTAGCCTCTCAATGGCAAGGTTAAGAGCGACATTTACCTATTACAGTGGACTTTCATAGTCAAACCCTCTTGTGTGAGCCCCCTTGTTTGGCTATAGAGTGTGCTGTCTGATTCTCATTGATTGATTAATTGCTTCATATGCACTTGTTTGCCTGTATGTTATGCATTTATCATCATCAATTGTCATTAATGCATGATCATCCCTTTTGTCTGTATGACATTGTCTCTGTTGTTTACCCATTGAGGACAACTGTAAGTCCCACAAGTTGGCATTTGTTCCTGTGATATGGAAGTGAGTATAAGACCATCACATTGGCCACTCATCTTATCTTTGCTTGATTTGTTTGTATGTGAGGATACAACTGTAAGTCCCACGAGTTGGCATTTGTTTTCCTAGGATCATGTTGTGTATGTTAGAGTAAGCCCAGACAGATCGGCATCTGACATCCCTGTTGTTGCTTTCTTTGTTTATGAGAGGATGCAATTGTAAGTCCCACAAGTTGGCATTTGCTTTCCTATGATCATGTGTGGAGTTAACCTAAGTCCCACAAGTTGGCAGTTGATTTCCATATTTCATTCTTGTTTTCTTTTCGAGGAGATTGGTGTAAGACCATCGAGTGGCCTCTTGATATCCATTTCTGTTTTAGGAGATTGGTGTAAATCCAGCTATTGGTATCCGATATCCGCTTTTGTTTGTGAGATTGGAGTAAGACCATTGAGTGGCATCCGGTATCATTTTGTTTGTTTATTTTATCATTACTTATTTTCCATTCCAAAGGACACACTTGAATCATTCTCCATATGATCTCAAGAAGTGAACCTCCTGAGAAGTTTTACTTTCCATCCTCATCCATTCATCTCTCATTGTGTCCTAAACCTTTTCACACTTTGATTTCAAACTTGACATAGATGTTGTGCAAACTTCTTCATGTTTTCAAACTAAAAACCTGGACCTCAAGTCCTTGACTTTTTTTCAAACTCCATTTCATAATACTTCTTTTGAATCAATCTTAATCATACTTTGACTTCACTTTCATAATCACACTCAATTAACTTCACTCATTCACTTGTTTTGGCTTTGTCCATTAATCTTTTCATGCATTAGCCATAGGCTTCAATTATCATTGTGGTTGATGTAAATCTTGCCTATCCTTAGTGAGTCGACAGTAAGACTTCCGTACTGAAAACAGGGTTAACCCCTCTCGTATGTCGAAGCTATCCTCGCATGGTGGATGTTGGTTTTGGTCGAGTGTTCTCCCATTGATAATGAAAGGCCTCAGTGCTATTGTTTAAAATTGAACCCAACTCACTTTTGGAAATCTTTTAGCCGAACTACGGCGTTTTGATCCTTACCTTTGATGGAAGGTACGTAGGCAGCGGGTTCATCCGCTCAAACCCCAATAAAAACTGTATATTCTTTTCTCATCATCCCAATCATGTTTGCACAATCTTTATGTCATAACAAATAACAATCTTTTACAACAAGTGTGAAAAGGGCTCCCTAGGAGTACCTAGGACGTAGTGGGTGCCTAACACCTTCCCATTGCGTAATTTACCCCTTACCCAGACTCTCTGATCTTTTTATTAGTTTTCTACGTGTAAAACTTCTTAGGCTTTTGTTCGCTTTTTAGCCAATCCTTTGGATAAATAAAAGTGCGGTGGCGACTCGAAACTTCATTGTATGCTTTGCTTATGGTTTAATCGATAAATCATATAGCGACGAATACACCGCTACAGAAAAGTGGCGACTCTGCTGGGGACTAATCCATCCCTGGCGGTAGTGCCTACTTTTCACCCTTGTTGTGCTATATTGTTACTTGTTATTCGACTTATTCTTGTACAATTTGGGATCACTGTATTGATTGTAATGCGTGAATTGCTTGATATACATTGCTGCTTGTTTTGGTGACCTGTGAGATGAGTTCTGTACCCGAACTCGAGTGCACTCTAGGATAGGAGAATGGCATAGTCTTGTTGACTGGTGTGGAGTATTCCTTAGCCAGTTGACTTGCGAGACCATTCACTTGGTGGAGGTCATGTTGAACTAATAATGTCACACGAGTTATTTGTGGTTAGGCATTATTCTTTCAATCATGCGCCGCAGAAGCCAAGGACCTTAGTTTACCAAAGCCATCTTGGCCTATTTTTAGGACCGTAGTGCGGAGGTCGTTCAGATGTCAGTTCTGATACGATTGTTACGCGATACTACACTCATAAGAGTTTCTCTTGAGAATATTCTTGGAATACGAGTATTCGTTCCTCCGATAATATTCGAAAGATGGAACGATGATTATGGGAACCTCTGATAGAACATGCCTGGCAGGTTTAAACCCTAGTGCAATCCTTTGGGTGGTTTTTAACCGAGACTCCATGCTCGTGACTCTCAACAAACCCTTGATTCGTGGTTGAGTCGTTCAAGCATTGTTAATATCAATGGATCCCGGATCAGGTGTAAAACCTAAGATCCACCAAAGCGGCTGGTTGATATTAAGAATGTCTGAACCGGTTCATGTACCGTTAATATCAATGGAACTTGGGTGTCGATAAGGTGAAGACCTAAATCCACCAAAATGGATGATTGATATTAGGGATACATAGAGCTTTCCCACGACCTTTGTTTGGTGTGCCTTGCTTGCTCCTTGAGTGTGTTTGTCGCATTCATGCATTCATGCATTCATCCGCATACATGTCATCATCAGAAAAAGAAAATTTTCAAGGAACTTAAAGGGTTTATTTGCAAAATTTTCAGACAATGGAAAGACCAAAAAGACATACAAAGAAGTACAGCTTCAAGCAGCCCGATGTAAAAGAGTTAAGGAATCTGACATCGTATGTATTAGATCCCTTGGGTTTCAAAGCTCGCTATGGGAAGCTTCTGCCCCTGCTCACCACTCAGGTTGACGAAGGATTGATGAGTACCTTGGCTCAGTTCTACGATCCGTTGCATCATTGTTTCTTGTTTCCGGACTTCCAGCTATTGCCAACTTTGGAAGAATACTCTCACCTTATTGGGATTCCGATTCTGGATCAGGTGCCGTTCAGTGGCCTAGAGAGTATTCCATCTGCTCGAGAGATTGCTAGTCTGTTGCACATAGATGAAGATCTGATTGGAGCTAATCTGACTACCAAAGACGGAATTCAGGGTTTTCCTTCCGAGTTCCTCATTGCCCAAGCTACCTTTTATGGGAAGGCCATGAGTGAGGGCGCCTTTGAGGCTCTATTTGTACTGCTCATCTATGGATTGGTGCTGTTTCCCAACTTCGACAAGTTCGTGGACATGAACGCCATTAGGATCTTCTCAGTTCTTAATCCAGTTCCGACCTTGTTGGGTGATGCATATGTCTCCATGCACTTGAGGAATATGAAGAATGGAGGAGTTATTGTCTGCTGTTTACCCCTGCTGTACAAGTGGTTTATTTCGCACTTGCCGCAGACAGTTGCATTCAAGGAGAACAAGGGATGTCTACGGTGGTCCCAGAGACTCATGTCTCTCACCAATGATGATATCACCTGGTATGATCGCGTGTACGATACCGTCCAGATCATCGATTATTGTGGGGAATTCCCGAATGTGCCTCTTCTTGGCACATGTGGTGGGATTACCTACAATCCTATTCTTGCACGTCGTCAGCTTGGGTTCCCCCTAAAGGATAAGCCTAATAGCATTCTGTTAGAAGGCGTATTCTTTCAGGAGGGTAAAGATCCCCAAGGCCTGAAAGCCAGATTTGTCCGTGCATGGCGCAGTATCCGCAAAAAGAGTAGGAACGAGTTGGGTCCAAAGAACTGCATTGCTTTGGAGCCCTACACCTCTTGGGTCAGACAGAGAGCTGCCACCTACCTGATGCCGTACGATCATCCAAGACCTACACCGTTGGATGTGGCTGGGCCTTCAACCCTCCCTACCCAACGTGTAGAGGAGTTGAGAGAAGAAGACCTTTCGCGTGCCTGGATCCGTGAGAGGGAGGAATTGCTGCAGCAGCTCAAGGAGAAGGATGCTATGATTGAATTTCTCGAGCACCGAGTGATCGACGATCCGAACGACACTTGGACTTCTCTGCTTCCTCAGTCATCCAAATTCTGGAAGAGGAAGTATGATCGACTGGCAAAAGAGAAAGCTGACATGGAGGCTGCCTATGAGAGGGAGATCAAGAAGTTGTGCACTTCTCGTCTTCCAGCATCCCGAGCTTCTAGGGATCCATAGGATGTCATTTACCTTTTCTCTTTGTAATGAATCAAAAATGCTGTATTTCTTTGTCTCAATATATTGAATGAAATATTTCCATGAGCAATTAAAATGTTTAAATATTCAAAATATTGCAAATAATACCCTAAGGGTTCCTTGAAAACAAAGCATTTGCACAAGCATTGCATGCATCATCTCTGCATAAACAGGTGTTCTCAGGCCGTCTTCTCACTTTGATTCCTGTGTCCAGACAGGATAGCTGATCAAAGGCCGCACCGCTACTCAACAAGGCTCAACCATCAACGCAACATGGATCAAGTACAAGCCGAGTTAGCCGAGATGAGGGCTAACATGGCCCAGTTCATGCACATGATGCAAGGGGTTGCGCAAGGGCAAGAAGAACTCCGAGCACTGGTTCAGAGGCAAGAAGCTGTTATTCCACCGCCCAATCAGCCTCTGCAAGAAGGAAATCCAATTCCTGACACTCCTGTTGCTGCTATTCCCGTCAACAACTACGCTGTGGGTGAAGAGTTGAGGGGTATCCGAGTTGATGGTCAACCGATTGCTCCAGATGTTGTTAGTGCCAGAGCCATTCATGTTCCAACCCGTAACAGAATTCCGATTGTTGACAGACAAGAGGATTTGTTTACTATGCTCAGTGAAGATGACGACATCTTGGGTAGGAATGATGCTAGAGATCGCAAAGTTGAGGCCCTTGCTGAGAAGATCAGGGCAATGGAATGTCAAAACTCCCTCGGTTTTGATGTTACCAATATGGGATTGGTTGAAGGACTTAGAATCCCGCATAAGTTCAAGGCGCCGTCATTTGACAAATACAACGGTACCTCCTGCCCTCGCACCCACGTGCAGGCATACTATAGAAAAATATCCGCATACACTGACGATGAAAAGATGTGGATGTATTTCTTCCAAGACAGCCTATCTGGGGCATCTTTGGATTGGTATATGGAGTTGAAGCGGGATTCCATTAGATGCTGGAGAGACCTGGGTGAGGCGTTCCTCAGGCAGTATAAGCATAACATGGACATGGCTCCGACCAGGACTCAGCTGCAGAGTCTTTGTCAGAAGAACAACGAGAGCTTCAAAGAGTACGCCCAGAGATGGCGCGAACTAGCTGCAAGAGTTCAACCCCCTATGCTGGAAAGGGAATTGACTGATATGTTCATCAGTACTCTTCAGGGTGTTTATATGGACCGGATGGGGAGCTGCCCATTCGGAAGTTTTTCTGACGTCGTTATCTGCGGCGAAAGAACTGAGAGTCTAATCAAGGCTGGGGGGATCCATGATGCAGGTTCCTCATCTTCTTCCAAGAAACCCTTCTCTGGGGCACCTCGCCGTAGAGAAGGAGAGACCAATGCTGTACAGCACAGAGGGGGTGGGTACATAGCAAAAGCTACTCGAGATCAGTATCGTCCAGTGGCTGCAGTGACCATTCCTGCACCTCAACCTCGTCCGCAACAACAAAGGGTTCAGCAACAACAACAACAACAACAGCAACGTCCTTTTCAGCAGAAACAAAGGTTGAGTCCTGATAGAAGATTTGACCCTCTGCCTATGTCTTACGCAGAGTTACTACCCGAACTACTCCGGTTAGGGTTTGTAGAGTTGCGTACAATGGCTACTCCTACTGTGCTGCCTCCAGGCTATGACGCAAATGTCCGCTGTGACTTTCATTCTGGGGCACCAGGCCACCATATTGAAAGATGCCGAGCTTTGCAGCACAAGGTTCAAGACTTGATCGATGCTAAGGCGATCAACTTCTCTCCAGTTCCGAATGTGGTGAACAATCCTATGCCTCAACATGGCGGGCATAGGGTTAACAATGTTGAAAATGGAGAAGCTGAAGACTTGATTGTGAATGTTGATGAAGTTCAGACTTCTTTGTTAACAATCAAGGATCGTTTGCTGAAGGGGGGTGTTGACCCAGGTTGTCAAGAAGAGTGTTTGGGTTGTTCAGAAGCGGGTAATGGTTGTGACCAGCTGAGGGCTGAAATTCAGAAGATGATCGATGAGGGCCGTCTCCAGTTCAGCCGGGCCGTTAAGAATGATGGGGCAGTGTCTACTGTCACCATATTTTACAAGCCGTCTGAAGGACGAGGGCGTGGGACTGTCAGTACACCCACAACAAGCAATACTCCGGTTACCATTCCAGCTCCGGTAACCATCCGTGCACCAACTACTATTGTTGCGCCTGGCAGAAGGCAAATTGAAAATAGTAGAGCAGTTCCCTGGAGTTATGACAACGCCTATCGCCGAGACAGAAGGGCTGGTAACCAAACAAGACCAGCTGTGCAAGCACCAGTTACAATCAGTGCTCCTGTGAGATCTCCTGCTGTTGCAAGTCCAGTAGTGGACAATGTTGGAGGACCAGGAGGTTTCACTAGGAGTGGACGACTGTTTGCTCCTCAGCCTTTGAGGGATGCTGCTGCTGAGGCATCTGCAAGGGCTAAGGGCAAACAAGCAGTGGTTGACGAAGAACCGGCTCGGAAGGAGGCTGAGGGTTCTTTCGAAAGAGATGTTGAGGAGTTCATGAAAATTATCAAAAAGAGTGACTACAAGATTGTAGATCAGCTCAACCAAACTCCGTCAAAGATTTCGATACTCTCTTTGCTGATGTGTTCTGAGGCACATCGGGATGCTCTGCTGAAGATGCTGAATATGGCATACGTCCCGCAAGAGATATCAGTCAACCAGCTAGAAGGTGTACTAGCCAATGTGAGTACCAGGCACGGTGTAGGTTTCACTGACCTAGACCTAACGCCTGAAGGACGTAATCATAACAAAGCCTTGCACATCACTATGGAGTGCAAGGGAGCTGTTTTATCTCACGTGCTAGTGGACACCGGGTCGTCCCTGAATGTCCTACCGAAGCAGATATTGAAGAAGATCGATGTCGAGGGAGTTGTGCTCACTCCCAGTGACCTGATTGTGCGTGCATTCGACGGATCCAAACGGTCTGTGTTTGGTGAAGTCACCTTGCCGGTAAAGATAGGTCCGGAGGTTTTCGACATCGTGTTCTATGTGATGGACATTCAGCCTGCTTATAGCTGTTTGTTGGGGCGTCCTTGGATTCACGCCGCTGGGGCAGTCTCGTCAACTCTCCACCAAAAACTCAAGTATGTCTGGAACGGTCAGATTGTGACCGTCTGCGGTGAAGAGGAAATTCTGGTGAGTCATCTCTCCTCATTCAAGTATGTTGAGGTGGATGGCGAGATCCACGAAACCCTGTGCCAGGCATTTGAGACTGTGGCACTTGAAGGGGTTGCTTGTGCTGAGCAGAGGAAGCCAGGCGCTTCGATTACATCGTACAAGCAAGCCAAGGAAATGGTTGACTCTGGCAAAGCTGAGGGCTGGGGCAAGATGGTTGACTTGCCTGTGAAAGAAGACAAATTCGGCATTGGCTACGAGCCTCTCGCGGCAGAACAGAGCGTACAAGCAGGTCCGAGTACCTTCACCAGCGCTGGGCTGATGAACCATGGAGATGTCTTTGCTACTGATGGTGAAGACAGTGATCATGATTTGGATGTCTGGGTTCGCCCTTGTGCACCAGGCGAGATTATCAACAACTGGACGGCTGAAGAAGTGGTCCAAGTTACTCTACTGACAGAGTAATTTTCTTTTGTTTTTCATTTTGCATGAAAACCCTACGTTCTGCCCAAGGCGTAGTGGTTCATTGTAGGGCCACATCATGTTCACAATGTTTATAAATGAAGGACGTTTTTTCAATCAAATTTTGAGATCTTTGTCTTTTTTTTTTTATTTTTCACTTTTTTCAAAATAATAGAAATGGCAATGTTTTTGTTTTTTGTGACTTTATTGAAATCTTTTTCTAAAAACAAAACATTAAACATGCAGAAGTGATCTTTTGGCATCCACTGTGAATGACTCTGTTATGGCTCAGTATGATTTCAACAATCCCATCTACCAAGCTGAAGAGGAGAGCGAGGAAGACTGTGAACTCCCTGCAGAATTGGTCAGACTACTGAAGCAAGAGGAAAGGGTCATCCAACCTCATCAGGAAGAGTTGGAAATTGTCAATCTGGGTACTGAGGACGCCAGAAGAGAGATCAAGATTGGGGCTGCTTTAGAAGACTCTGTCAAGAGGAGGCTAATCGAGATGCTGAAAGAATATGTGGAAATATTCGCCTGGTCATACCAAGATATGCCTGGGTTGGATACAGACATTGTGGAGCATCGGTTACCTCTTAGAGAAGAGTGTCCGCCAGTCAAGCAGAAGCTTCGTAGAACAAGTCCTGATATGGCTGTCAAGATCAAAGAAGAGGTTCAGAAGCAGTGGGATGCAGGTTTCCTGGCTGTTACAAGTTACCCGCCGTGGGTTGCCAACATTGTTCCCGTGCCAAAGAAGGATGGCAAAGTCAGAATGTGTGTCGATTACCGAGATCTGAATAGGGCGAGCCCGAAAGATGATTTCCCATTACCTCACATCGATGTATTGGTTGATAATACGGCTCAATCCTCGGTATTCTCTTTCATGGACGGTTTCTCAGGCTACAATCAGATCAAGATGGCGCCAGAGGACATGGAAAAGACGACATTCATTACACCTTGGGGCACGTTCTGCTACAGAGTGATGCCATTTGGGCTGAAGAATGCTGGTGCTACCTATCAGAGGGCAATGACGACTCTCTTTCATGACATGATGCACAATGAAATCGAAGTGTACGTGGATGATATGATTGCGAAGTCGCAAACAGAAGAGGAGCACCTGGTAAATTTGCAGAAGTTGTTTGACAGACTGGTCAAGTTCAAGCTGAGGCTGAATCCGAACAAGTGCACGTTTGGAGTAAGATCCGGGAAGCTTTTAGGCTTCATTGTCAGTGAAAAAGGGATTGAGGTAGATCCAGCAAAAGTCAAAGCTATTCAAGAGATGCCTAAACCGAAAACGGAAAAGCAAGTCCGTGGGTTTTTAGGAAGGTTGAACTACATTGCAAGGTTCATATCTCATCTAACTGCCACGTGTGAACCAATTTTCAAACTACTCAGAAAAAATCAGGCGATCAAATGGAATGATGACTGTCAGAAAGCTTTTGACAAAATCAAGGAGTACTTACAGAAACCTCCAATCCTGATTCCTCCAGTCCCTGGGAGACCATTGATAATGTACCTATCAGTCACCGAGACTTCGATGGGGTGTGTATTGGGTCAGCATGACGAGTCTGGTCGAAAAGAGCATGCCATATACTACCTAAGCAAAAAGTTTACCGACTGTGAAACAAGATATTCACTGCTCGAGAAGACTTGCTGTGCTTTGGCCTGGGCTGCTCGCCGACTAAGGCAGTATATGTTGAACCATACTACTCTGTTGATTTCTAGGATGGATCCAGTCAAATACATCTTTGAGAAGCCAGCTCTCACTGGACGTGTTGCCCGTTGGCAGATGATTTTAACAGAGTACGACATTCAGTACACGTCTCAGAAGGCCATCAAAGGTAGTATTCTGTCAGACTATCTTGCCGAACAACCAATCGACGACTATCAGCCTATGATGTTTGAATTCCCTGATGAAGACATCATGTACCTAAAGACGAAAGACTGTGAAGAGCCGCTTGTCGAGGAAGGACCGGATCCTGATGACAAGTGGACACTGATGTTTGATGGGGCTGTGAATATGAACGGTAACGGTGTTGGGGCAGTGTTGATCAATCCCAAAGGTGCTCATATACCTTTTTCTGCCAGATTGACTTTCGACGTCACCAACAATGAAGCTGAGTACGAGGCTTGTATCATGGGGATAGAAGAAGCCATTGATCTGAGGATCAAAACACTCGACATTTTTGGAGATTCAGCTCTAGTGATCAATCAGGTCAATGGAGATTGGAATACAAACCAGCCGCATTTGATTCCGTATAGAGATTACACCAGAAGAATACTGACGTTCTTCAAAAAGGTGAAGTTGTATCATGTCCCTCGGGATGAGAATCAAATGGCTGATGCTTTGGCTACTTTATCTTCTATGATAAAAGTTCATTGGTGGAATCATGTGCCACACGTTGCGGTGAATCGACTCGAGAGGCCTGCATATGTGTTTGCAGCCGAGTCTGTTATTGCTATTGATGATAAGCCGTGGTACTATGACATCAAGAATTTCCTCAAGACTCAAGAGTATCCTGAGGGTGCGTCGAAGAATGATAAGAAGACCCTGAGAAGGCTAGCTGGAAGCTTTTATCTGAATCAGGATGATGTGCTATACAAGAGGAACTTTGACATGGTTCTGCTCAGATGCGTGGATAGACACGAAGCAGACATGTTAATGCAAGAAGTGCACGAGGGTTCGTTTGGTACCCATGCTGGTGGACATGCAATGTCTAAGAAGTTGCTGAGAGCCGGATATTATTGGATGACTATGGAATCCGATTGCTTCAAATATGCTCGGAAATGCCATAAGTGTCAAATCTATGCTGACAAGGTGCATGTACCACCAAGCCCATTGAATGTCATGAACTCACCTTGGCCGTTCGCCATGTGGGGCATCGATATGATTGGGAAAATCGAGCCTACTGCTTCTAACGGACATCGCTTCATCTTGGTTGCGATTGATTACTTCACCAAATGGGTGGAAGCAGCTTCCTATGCCAACGTCACCAAACAAGTGGTTGCCCGGTTCATCAAGAAAGAAATCATCTGTCGTTATGGAGTTCCCGAGATAATCATCACTGACAATGGTTCGAATCTCAACAACAAAATGATGAAAGACTTGTGCAGAGATTTCAAGATCGAACATCACAATTCTTCTCCTTACAGACCAAAGATGAATGGTGCTGTGGAGGCGGCTAACAAGAATATCAAGAAGATTGTGCAGAAAATGGTCGTTACGTACAACGATTGGCATGAGATGCTGCCTTTCGCTTTACATGGGTACCGTACCTCAGTACGTACGTCGACCGGGGCAACCCCCTACTCCCTTGTGTATGGTATGGAAGCAGTCCTACCAGTTGAAGTGGAGATCCCTTCTCTGAGGGTATTATTGGACGTCAAGCTAGACGAAGCCGAGTGGATTCGTACAAGGTTTAATGAGTTAAGCCTTATCGAAGAAAGACGGTTAACAGCTGTGTGCCATGGGCAGTTGTATCAGAGAAGGATGAAGCGAGCCTTTGATCAGAAAGTGCGTCCTCGGACATTTCAAACTGGCGATCTAGTTTTGAAGAGGATCCTTCCTCCTGGTACAGATAACAGGGGCAAGTGGACTCCTAATTACGAAGGTCCATATGTTGTGAAGAAGGTTTTCTCCGGTGGAGCCTTGATGCTTACAACTATGGATGGTGAAGATTTTCTTTCCCCTGTCAACTCAGATGTAGTCAAAAAATACTTCGCATAAATTGACCCGCTGGACAAAAAGAATAAAAGAGTCCAGGCAAAAATGGGCATCCCGGCGAACCAAAAAACAGAAAGAAAAGGTTCGGGCAAAAGTTAGGGATAAAAATGAAAAATTGTACACCCGGTAAGTCGAAAACCCGCAAGGGCGGCTTAGGCAAAAATGGGTATCCCGGTGGATTGAAAACCCGAAAGGGCGATCCAGCCAGAAGAGGGATTAAAGCGAAGACTACAGTCTGAGTTATCTGTACTTCATCATGTTTCGTCAGCTGCCATCTCGACAGATGTGATCGGTCCAACCATTTTTCTCAGAAAGCAAGGAATTGGGAGGAAACTGATGATCTATGAGTTATAACAGAGTTGGGAAACAGTGAATGCCGTGTTCACATTGCCATTAGGATAGTTTATTTTCCTTTTGTGCGTAATTACCTCCTTCTAGGAATTGCTTCCCAATGTATTTGCCTTTTCAGGCACACTTTCAATCAATAAAAGTCGTTATTCAGATAAATTGCTCTCTTGTTTTTACTTTTACTGTTTTGTTTGCAAAAACGTCCGAATTTTTGATAAACATTGCATCTATGAAAACATGAAGGCTAAACAATGACGTGCAGAAAGATTAAAACATTTGAAAATCATTTTGAATGTTGAGGACACTTGACCGTATCTTGTCCATGTACTCCCTGGGGCATCTGTTGTTCCGATTTGCAGGTCGTCACCTGTGAACATTTCCCCCAGTAAGGTCGTCACCTGTGAGCATTCCCCAGCAGTGCTTTCCCCAGACGGAATCATTCTCCTGACTATGGTTTGTTCAAGCCTTCCCCAGCGAAGCAGTTATCTCTCCAGCAGAGTTCATCCTACCAGTGGATTGGACGGGTGTCCATGACAGACGGATACCTACATCCCCAGCTGAGTCGTTTCTACTTGTGAACATTGCGGGTCGTCCCCGGCGGAGTAGCAGTTATTCCCCAAAGCAGGGCCTATTTTATCTGAGGTTTGTACGAGCCTTACCCCCAGAGAGTTGCCTGGTTTAGTTCCCCCAGCGGAGCTTTCCTTTCCCCAAGCGGAACTTTTTTTTGTGTGGATTGATTGGGGCACCCCCAGCAGTTTACCTTTGCTTTCCTCTAGCAGAGTTGCTTTATTACTCCCCAGCGGAGTTGTATTATTGGTTCCCCAGCGGAGTTGTATTATTGGTTCCTCAGCAGTTGTATTGCTCCCCCGGTGGATTCATCTTGAAGATTCCTCAGCACAGTCGTCCTGTGCATCTCTCCCCGCAGAGTTCTTATCATATTGCATTGCATATAGTAAATCATTGCATCCTCAAACTGCGTAGCATTTCCATCCAATATGGAGCATTACGCCATAGAAAAATTCAACATATGCATTCATGTGTTCGAAACCACATCAGACTGTATCCCCGGCAGAAGTGGATCATTTTTGTTCAACATCAGCACCAAGTCAGCTACAGTTGCTTTGACAGCATTCAGAATTGTTATCCCCACAGAGGTTTATTTCCTCACCCGATGGTGACAGGAAGTTTGTTTCTCCCCCAGTGAGACCCCCAGCAAGTGATCTGTCTTGCCTTGACATATCTAAGATGTCGTTCTTGTGATACCCGTAAGTGTCGTGTCAGCACCCGCGTGTGTCTGGTCATCTTTTTTGGTGTCGGTAAACGCCATTGTTTCGGTGTCGGTAAACATCGAGTCTCACCCAGTCATCGGTAAATGTCTGGTCATTTTTTGGTGTCGGTAAACGCCATTGTTTTGGTGTCGGTAAACATCGAGTCTTTCTGTCAGTCATCGGTAAATGTCTGATATTTCCCCAGCTAGGAATCCCCAGTAGAGTCATCTGTAAATGTCCTATCTGGTTTCCAGTTGCAAATATTTGTTTGTCTCTCACCAATAAATTTCCCATCCCCAGTCATCGGTAAATGTCTGGTCATTTCTTTTGATGTCGGTAAACATCATCTTTCGATGTCGGTAAACATCATGTCTCACCCCAGTCATCGGTAAATGTCTGGTCATTCTTTGTTTTCTCGTCAATAAAATCAAAATCCCCAGAAGTCGTCGGTAAACGTCTTGTCTGGTATCACCAAAAAGATTTTGTTCCTCCCCAAGCGGAGATGCCATCGGTAAATGGCCCAATTTTCTTCGATATCGGTAAATATCGAATTCCCAGTTGCAGCAGCCATCGGTAAATGGCCATTGTTGAAGTTGACATCGGTAGATGTCAAGTTTCTTTGAAGCCACCATTGGTAAATGGTCTTGCTTCCTTTCTACATCAAATTTGTTTCCCAGCCGCCATCGGTAAATGGTCGTGCTGAATTTGATATCGGTAAATGTCAAGGTTCCAGTTCTTCAACCATCGGTAAATGGTTTTGCTTTTCTGAAACTGTCATGCAGTTTGTCATCGGTAAATGACGTGGTTCTTTTGCATTATATCCTGTCGGTGCAAATTTCTACGGTTCTTTTGTATTCAATCCCTGTTTACCCTGAAAGTCTGACAGCCATTGCTATCATCCGTTCGGGTTCCCAGCTGATTGAATAGGGGCAGCTGTAGCACCTCAAATTTGCACCTATCATTGTGCATACCATCTCATATTAGGTCATAACATATCATGGTCCATTGCATAGCATTGCATTGTCCCCAGTTACCTCAAGAGCAAGCAAGCCAAGAATTCGGTCAAACTGATCAGGAGATCAGTCAACCAATCAAGCAAGGGTGTTTCTCAAGGAGCCAAGGCCCTAGGGTTTGCCCATCAAGTTCACATGACTAGAAGGTCCATTTGAAGTGTTCAAGTCAAGGGTTGGATGTTCAGAGATCATCAGCTCATGCACAGTCAGGCAAAAACCCTAGAAAGTCAACAGTAAGTCAAAGCAGTGGATGGTGGCCATTCTTGCAGAACTTGGGCACCATGATCAATAATCAAGAGTCCATACAACTTGGGACATCATTTGAAGTCAAGGTCTCAAGGAATTAGGGTTTGGAATTCATCAGAAGTGCTTCAGTCACTCAAAACCCTAGAAAAGTCAAACTTGGTCAACTGAGGATTTAATCAGTGATTTGATGGATAGAATTGGTTTGAAGGAGCTCATTCATGCTTATATAAGCCTCATCTATCATGCCAAACCTCATCATGGAAGAAAATCAAGTCAAACAGAAAATTTCCAGAAATAGCAAGTGGACCTGTAATTTCAACTGCCAAAAATGGAAACTTCTTGATCCTCAACTTACATCATGATACAAGCTTCAAATGAATTTTTGCCCAACATGAAAGTTGAAGATCTTGTTCTCCCATTTCCAAAAAGTCCAAGAACTCTCAAATCCCATGTGTGGTTGTCAAGATATGATCAATTCAATTTCAAAAATTTGTGAACTTCAAAGAGCCATATCTCATGAACCATAAGGCCAAATTTGGTGGGGTTTTTTCCTACAAACCACATTTTTCCTCCTCTTTCCAAAAATATAAATTTCATTCACCAAAACCTTGCCAATCAAAATGGCATTTTTTGACCTATTTCATTTAAAAATCAAGTTTGACCAACCATTGACTTTTTGATTTATTGACTTTTTCTCACTTTGGCCAATTGGGATTTGTTTCATATGGTATTTGCAATTTGCTCCAAGCCTAAAATCATGCTCATGCCATCATCATACCATCATTTTGGACCAAGGTGCATAGCTTGAAATTTTGGCAAATGGATTCATAAGTGAAAGCAAAAGCTAGCAATTCATTGAGCAACATAAAAACAGCAAGGTTTTGGTCTGTTGGCAGCCTGTCCAAAGGCCCAATTCGTGTACAGCTTACACCCTCCATATCCACTTATTTCCAAATTAGCAAAAATGCAAATACTTCATTTTGAGCTAAGCAAGTTTAGCACTTCCTAAACCAATGCTAAACAGACCCTTATAAGCAATTTTTCTGCTCATTTGAACCCTAGAAACACAGCAGCCATATCAGAAATTCTCATACTCTCACATTTTGCATTTTTGCTCGAAGGTGAATTTCTGCACAAACCATCAAAGACCCTCGAATATCCTTGCTTCCCTCATCATCCAACCAACCTTTGGAAGCTTTTTGAACCTTTGACTCCCAGCTGGAACTTCATTGTCAAGCTCTGTTTCTTCAAGGAATGTCCATGGAAGATTGTGATTTAAAGGGGATTCGAGTTGTTTGAACTGATTTCCTTCAGGCATTCATCACTATCAACCATCATTTGCATCTGCTTGAGCTTAAAACCACCAAAACAACACTGTTTTCATTTTTCTTCAAAAACAAGTAAGTGATTCGACCTCAACCATTTGCCTTGCCATGATATGTTTATGAAAGGTCTTTGTATGCTGGTTCCAATGCAACTTGTATCATTCAAAATGGTGGTCTTATGATGGAGAAATCTGGATTTCTTTTTTATGTACAAATGTATTTCTGCTCGATTTGCCATGCTTGCATTGATTTGATGAGATTTGATGCTATATTTTTGTTGCTTGATGTATGATGATGCTATTAGTATGGTTGATTTTGATTTCTGGGCATATGAAAATTTCGAATGCATGTTAGTGATGAATACTGCTGCTGTTTTAAAACCCTAACTCTGCCCAGAAAATCCCCATGGTTATGTTTGTTTTGTTGCTAGCTGATGCTGTATAATGATAGTGTTTCATGGCCATGCTTAATTCTTGATGCTGGACACATTTGTTTATTCTTGATTGTTGCATGATGATGATGAATATGCCTTGCTGTTCATGAACCCTATCATACTTGCCAGAAATCCTGTTGCATACATACATATGTGTTGGACACTATTGCTGTTGGTGACTGTAGGATGCTTGGTCGAATTTTGTTTATGATGTTGATTACATGAATGCATTTTGCTGCTGCTAAACCCTAAGGGTTTCTAAAACCAGAAAATGTGAAGCTCCATTGGCCCATTTACTGTTTCATTGGGCAACAGCCAATCACAACATTTTGTTGTGTGAATCAAAACGCAGAGTTTTGATAAGTGGCTTCAATAATTACAGAATTGCCATGCGCTGACTTTGTGTTGACTCCATACCATGCTATGTGTTTCATGTTTCATCCAATTATTCATCAAACTTCAACAATTCATTTCTCTTTCAATTTAAATCCAAAAATCATGAAAATTTTTCCATCATCTTCACATGGATGTCTAGTATTTGATTATGATTTTTAATTAATTTTTCATTGGCTGGATTTTAATTGGTAATTGGTTTCCTAACATGTATGCACATTTGACACCCTTTGCCATTTCAATTGTGAAATACTCATGATGCATCCAATGGTTCTGAAATTTTTTGTGGTGAAACTAGACTCACTCATCTTTGTTTTGATGTAGAGTTTATGCATTTATCATTTGTGGTTTGCCAGATATGAATTTTTGAACTAGGGTGTGACAATTTGTGTCACACCAATGATGTGCATTTTCTTGATTTTTGTTCACATGTCTCCTGGCCTCCAAATGATCCCAAATTTTGCATGAATGTTCTCTTATATGTCTAGTTGATGTATGAATTTTCCTGGAATTAATTGTGCAATTTCCTATTTGTTTGTGAATTTTCTTCCCTGCCTAGTCAATGGTTGACTTTATATGATACATGATGCCAAATCTTTTTGTGAAATCCTCATGCTTTATTGTATGATCATGAAATTTCATATGTGATAACTAGACATCTTGAGCTTTGCATTGGTGTTAATCTCATTCATTTCTCATCTGTTTTCAATTTGATATGATTTTTTGAAGTTGACCCATGTTTGTTGACTTTCATTGTGCTTACTTGAAATTATGTGGACTTCATGATTTTCATTGACTGCCTTCCTCTCATCCAAATGCAATGAAATTTGACATGCTTGCCATGCTAGATGTTAGGATTGAGTGTGATTTATTTGATGATTTTAGAAAATGTTTGGGCTGACTTTTGATGCAAGTCATTCTGTTGACTTCTTTGAGCTTTCATTTGCCTTACTTTGACTTCAAATGTTCATGAAATGATAATAATGCATGATTTGAATGTGGACCCAATTGTGATAGCTTCTTAAATGTTTGACCTTGACTTTGGTTGACTTTTCTCTGCTGTTTTGACTTTTTCTTTCATCCTTGACCCTAGGCTAGTCCTAGTGGTCTTTTGAGCTTACAATTGAGTTCCTGTTTCAGGTTAAGCACCAATGCCTCAAAGATCATTCAAACTTGTTTGAACTTGACTGTTTACCATATGCTAACTTTTGTTTTGTAGGTTTGACTCATGTGTTTGAGTCTTGTGCCTTGCACAGTTGATCATCTGTTTTGTTTGTGAATCCCATCCCTTTGCTTTTAACTGTTTAATTGCATACTGATCTGTTTGACTTTTCTCAGGTATCCTTTAGTTGCTTTAGTTGCTTGCTTTGCTATTTAGCAATTGCTTTTGAGGTATAATTACTCTCTCTTCATGTAGTCTGGAGACCCGGTCTGTTATTTGACCGGGCAAACTGTCTGAAGTCCTCCTTAAGAGGCAATGCCTGTGTGTGTTTAAAATTGTCCCAAGCAGGAAAAGTCCTTCAAGTAAGGCAATTGGTGGAAGGTAGGGATAAGTAATCTATCCCCCACTATTCAGTGAGTCCTCTCCTTGCTCCCATTACATGGTTGAAGCATTGAGATAAAAACCCAAAATCTATCGAGTCAATAATGTGGAAAGAGCTCCATCTTTCTGAGCTCCCACACTTTCTAATGCTCTCTCTGACCAGAGATAGAAGCAATGAGGCACACCCCTCATCTCCTTTCATCTGCTTCACCTTAGCCTCTCAATGGCAAGGTTAAGAGCGACATTTACCTATTACAGTGGACTTTCATAGTCAAACCCTCTTGTGTGAGCCCCCTTGTTTGGCTATAGAGTGTGCTGTCTGATTCTCATTGATTGATTGATTGCTTCATATGCACTTGTTTGCCTGTATGTTATGCATTTATCATCATCAATTGTCATTAATGCATGATCATCCCTTTTGTCTGTATGACATTGTCTCTGTTGTTTACCCATTGAGGACAACTGTAAGTCCCACAAGTTGGCATTTGTTCCTGTGATATGGAAGTGAGTATAAGACCATCACATTGGCCACTCATCTTATCTTTGCTTGATTTGTTTGTATGTGAGGATACAACTGTAAGTCCCACGAGTTGGCATTTGTTTTCCTAGGATCATGCTGTGTATGTTAGAGTAAGCCCAGACAGATCGGCATCTGACATCCCTGTTGTTGCTTTCTTTGTTTATGAGAGGATGCAATTGTAAGTCCCACAAGTTGGCATTTGCTTTCCTATGATCATGTGTGGAGTTAACCTAAGTCCCACAAGTTGGCAGTTGATTTCCATATTTCATTCTTGTTTTCTTTTCGAGGAGATTGGTGTAAGACCATCGAGTGGCCTCTTGATATCCATTTCTGTTTTAGGAGATTGGTGTAAATCCAGCTATTGGTATCCGATATCCGCTTTTGTTTGTGAGATTGGAGTAAGACCATTGAGTGGCATCCGGTATCATTTTGTTTGTTTATTTTATCATTACTTATTTTCCATTCCAAAGGACACACTTGAATCATTCTCCATATGATCTCAAGAAGTGAACCTCCTGAGAAGTTTTACTTTCCATCCTCATCCATTCATCTCTCATTGTGTCCTAAACCTTTTCACACTTTGATTTCAAACTTGACATAGATGTTGTGCAAACTTCTTCATGTTTTCAAACTAAAAACCTGGACCTCAAGTCCTTGACTTTTTTTCAAACTCCATTTCATAATACTTCTTTTGAATCAATCTTAATCATACTTTGACTTCACTTTCATAATCACACTCAATTAACTTCACTCATTCACTTGTTTTGGCTTTGTCCATTAATCTTTTCATGCATTAGCCATAGGCTTCAATTATCATTGTGGTTGATGTAAATCTTGCCTATCCTTAGTGAGTCGACAGTAAGACTTCCGTACTGAAAACAGGGTTAACCCCTCTCGTATGTCGAAGCTATCCTCGCATGGTGGATGTTGGTTTTGGTCGAGTGTTCTCCCATTGATAATGAAAGGCCTCAGTGCTATTGTTTAAAATTGAACCCAACTCACTTTTGGAAATCTTTTAGCCGAACTACGGCGTTTTGATCCTTACCTTTGATGGAAGGTACGTAGGCAGCGGGTTCATCCGCTCAAACCCCAATAAAAACTGTATATTCTTTTCTCATCATCCCAATCATGTTTGCACAATCTTTATGTCATAACAAATAACAATCTTTTACAACAAGTGTGAAAAGGGCTCCCTAGGAGTACCTAGGACGTAGTGGGTGCCTAACACCTTCCCATTGCGTAATTTACCCCTTACCCAGACTCTCTGATCTTTTTATTAGTTTTCTACGTGTAAAACTTCTTAGGCTTTTGTTCGCTTTTTAGCCAATCCTTTGGATAAATAAAAGTGCGGTGGCGACTCGAAACTTCATTATATGCTTTGCTTATGGTTTAATCGATAAATCATATAGCGACGAATACACCGCTACACTTAACATCAAAACCAGGATCAAGTTCAGAACAGGAGAAGCAAAACTTGCTTCGACCTGATCCCCATGCCTTACATCTAACTCTACCTGGAACTACTTTAGAAATCATTGGTGACCCTAAGGCCATTGATCCTCTGCCATCACCATACCCGACATGGTACAATGCAAATGCTACATGCGAGTACCATGAAGGGGAAGTAGGACATTGCTTGGACACTTGCATGACACTGAAAGCCAAAGTGCATGATTTGATCAATAAGAAGATTATCACTTTCAAATATGTTGGCCTGAATGTCAAAAGTGACCCTTTGCTAGGACACAGAGAATGAAGCGTGAAGAAAGTGCGAGAAGTCGTCTCATAAAGCTAATGGATCAGACGGGAAAGCTCATCCTTGATGTTGATAATCATTAGGGCATATTTTTATCATTTGCAATTTCCTGGTTTTTAAGTGCAATTTGTTTTTTGAACTTGTTGTTTTGAACAATAGTATTAATGAAATGAGCATGCACATTTTGGATTAATCATTTTGTGTCCACTCGTTTTATTTTGTTTCCTTTTTTTATCACATAAAATATATATAAAAAAAAGAAAAAAAATGAGAAAAAGAAAAAATATCAATGTTTCCTCCATTTCATTTTCTTTATTAACTTTTGTTCAAGAAAAGATTGGATGGAGGATGATGTAAATAAATACTTAAAATTGCTAAAAATATGCTTTTTAATAAAACCTTGATGAGGATATAAGGAATTACTTCAAATCCCAAACACTAAATAGATAAGGAGTTAATCCCTAGTTAACCTCTTTGAGCCTAGAAGTTGGTGTTTCTTTATGATATAAAAAAACCCTTAATATTAACCAGGGGAAGGATATTTTTTCAGTTAATTTGACTATGAATTCCAAAATCAAGAGAAAACATCTCATCAGATGTTCTGCCACATCTTATTCCTTGTGCTCATTGTGACATGTAATAACAATCCAAAAGCTCACAATGATTGTTCCTTATCAACCTTTAACATGGAAATCACAACCCTTTTCAAACCAAGGGAACAAATTCCATATAAGTTATTTTTTTTTAAAAGGCCGCTAAGTCGAGAATCTGAAAAACGACTTAGGCAAAAATTTAGAACATTCTAGTGGACTGAAAACTCAAAAGAGTGGCCCAGGCAAAAATTAGGGATAAAAAAGCAAAAAAGAAAGAAGAGAAAATCGAAAGAAAAAAGTCACCAAAAAACAATATAAGGTGACCACCATGTCAAAACAAGAAATGCAAACACAAAAAATAGGTGACTACCAATTCAAGGAAACCTCATAAGTTCTTGAGACTTTGTTTTCACCTTTACACCGTCAAAATTCTCTTGCAAATTGAATGAGTGTTTCAAATTAACTGAACGTAGGACTGGAGATCATCAAGGAGAATGGGTAAGTTAAAATAAGTTTTTTGAGCCTGATATCCTTTTGTTTCAAAAACCGTGAACCAGGCCACGTTACAACCTTCAGAAAACCTAATTGAAACAAAGTTTATTTTAAAGCATACTAAACGAGATTCCGTTAACCTGATTCCAAAATATTTGCTAATCATTTGTAGTGGTTTGATGATTTTTGCACTACTATTTTCTCATTTTGAATGTCTAGATCAACATTGTGTTTTGACCTTTGACCCATTCAATGTATTTCACAATATAATCTCAATAATAACTTTGATTTCAAAACCTACATGAGCATCGGATTAGAATGACCATTTTAAAGGAATAATTTTATTTGTAAATCATCATTTAGCATTGAGGAAGCTCTAGCAATGAGCAATCAGTTGAGGAACATGACCATTTATAAGTGGTCCCATCACGAGATCATTGCTTCAAGAATCAGTCATGTTAGGGGAAAATTGCCTAAATACTTTGTTGATAAGGGGAAAGGCCACTTCAAGAATCAATTAATCAAGGGTAAACTGCTTCAAGGTTCAAAGAACTGGGGCAAACCATCTCAAGGTTATATTAAAATGAACTGTTTCAAAACTTGTATTGAGGAAAATTTCTTCTAGACCCAGCGGGCTAGGGGTAGGATGAGGTGCATAAATGGTGGAATTAAGTTCTCTATATACTTCAAGTTATTCAAGCAAGACCTACCATATATGAGCAACTTTTGAGTTCAAGATGAATGTCGGAGGATCATGCTAGCATGATGACCTATCAAATAACCCTTTCTCTTGACAAGAAGCGTTGTTACAAAAGAACCTTTCTCAGTCCTAACTATTCCATTCCATGCTACATGGGCACTAGTCGAAAAGAATCAAACCATTATCATGTTTGCACACCTCATGCATTACTCATGCATAAAACATGTTTACATTAGCATCAAATCATGCATATCATTTCATGCATCATTGCATACTGCCTGCATAAAAGAAAATCTCAAATCTCATGCTTAATAAACCTTGATCAGTGCTCATCTGCGTTCTCAGAGAATAAACGTCAACAACATCAAAAGTTCATTACAACTTGGAACCTACAAAGGCTAGTTCTTACTGTAAGACCCCAATTTTGGGCCCTAAGATCCCTCATGGCCCATATCATTCATATCATGGCCTCAAGGATCATTGCATGCCTTTGTCCCCTCTTAGTGGGTAGGTTGCCTTGTGGGTTGATTTCTTGATCACCAAGCATACTTTGCATTTGTATATCTTTGCTTTTCATATGTTTATCATTCAAAATTACAAAAATATTGTCAGTCTAACCTTGTTGCTTGCAGTTGAAGCAATCATCAGCAATTAGGTCAAAGTCAG
The DNA here is from genome assembly GCF_024323335.1 of Lathyrus oleraceus. Classification (NCBI taxonomy): domain Eukaryota; kingdom Viridiplantae; phylum Streptophyta; class Magnoliopsida; order Fabales; family Fabaceae; genus Lathyrus; species Lathyrus oleraceus. The sequence continues at coordinate 462,956,411 of NC_066579.1, forward strand.
TCATTGATCAGTCAAAGCAATGGATGGTGGCCATTCTTACAGAATTTGGGCACCATGATCAATAATCAAAAGTTCATACATCTTGGGACATCATTTGAAGTCAAGTTCTCAAGGAATTAGGGTTTGGAATTCATCAGAAATGCTTCAGTCATCCAAAACCCTAGAAAAGTCAACCTTGGTCAACTATTGATTTAATCAGTGATTTGATGGATAGAATTGATTTGAAGGAGTTCATTCATGCTTATACAAGTCTCATCTATCATGCCAAACCTCATCATGGAATAAAATCAAGTCAAACAGGAAATTTCCCAAAATAGAAAGTGGACCTGTAATTTCAACTGCCAAAAATGGAAACTTCTTGATCTTAAACTTACATCATGATACAAGCTTCAAATGAATTTTTGCCCAACATGAAAGTTGAAGATCTTGTTCTCCCATTTTCAAAAAGTCCAAGAACTCTCAAATCCCATGTGTGGTTGTCAAGATATGATCAATTCATTTTCATCAATTTTTGAACTTCAAAGGGCCATATCTCTCAAACCATAAGGCCAAATTTGGTGGGGTTTTTTCCTACAAACCACATTTTTCATCCTCTTTCCAAAAATATAAATTTCATTCATCAAAACCTTGCCAATCAAAATGGCATTTTTGGACCTTTTTCATTTAAATTCAAAGTTTGACCAAACTTTGACTTTTTGAATTAAGACTTTTTTCACCAATTGGCCAATTGGGAAATGTTTCATATATCATTTATGATTTGTTCCAAGCCTTAAACCATGTTCATTTCACCCTTGTGCCATCATTTTTGGACCAAAAGGCAAAGTTGGCAAATTGTACAATTGGTCTCATTAAGTAAAAGCAAGGTACAGCAATTCATGAAGCAACAACAAACAGCAAAGCATGTTGGTCCTTGGCAGCCTGTAGCAGGCCCAAATCCGTGCAGACAAACACACCTCCATTTCCACTTATGCACAAACTTGACAAAATGCATTTTTGATTCATTAAGCAAAACAAGTACAGCAGTTCTGCAGCACACACAAAACAGCATTAGCAAATGTCCTTCTGCAGCATTTCACAAGCCCATTCGACCCAAGCTTTACACCCTCCATTTCACTTGTGCACATAATTAGCAATTGGCCATTTGCTTCATTTACACTAAACCAGTTTAGCACTCACTTAAGGGATGCTAAACAGACCCTTATAAGGACATTCTCTACTGAATCCAACCCTAGTTTTTGACAGCCACCAAACAGAAAAACACATACTCTCCTTCTTGCATTTTGGCATTTTAGCAAGATTCTGCAAAACCCTTGAAGAAACTCGAGTAACCTTCATTCCTTCATCATCCAAACCACATTTTAAAGCTTAATCAACATCCATTCCCCTGCTGTAACAACTCTTTCTCACTCTGCTTTTCATCAAGCTCAACAATGGCCAAACAAGATTTGGAAGCTACAAAGCCTTACTGAGTGCGTTTCCTTCAAGGTTCCATCACTCCATAACATTGTGAGCGCCTGTTTACACTCGAATCAACCAAAACAGCACTGCATCTGCTTCTGCTCTTCACATTGGTAAACTTTCGAATCCTTCATTTTCCAAATCCATGCTATGCCTTGTGTTGTTCATGATGTGCTGAAGCCCATGCAGTTTGAATTATTGAAAATAATCGACTATGCTGTGTGAAATTTGAATTTCATTGTTTATGCTCAAATGAGTTTCTGTTCGATTTGCTTTACCCATGTTGATTTAGAAAAAATGGCTACCATATTTGTATTGCTTGATGTTTGCTGAAGCTAATGATATGCTTGTTCAAACTTTCTGGGTTTGTTGAAATTTCATGATGAATGTGTGTTGCTGCTGTTACATGAACCTACCATGCCCAGAATTTCCTATGGTTAATGTTTGTTTTGTTGTGGTTATTGTTGCATGAGGATAGTTTGGCATGGCTATTGTGTGATTGTTAATTGCTGGATGCGTTTTGTTCATGATAAAGATGCATGTTGATTGCTACCAAATCCTAAAAATGCATGAGAACCCAGAATCGTGTTTGCCTTTGGCTGTTGTTGTTGCACAGGTTGCATGATGCATTTCAATGTATGCTGTTGTGATTGCTTGGATGAACTCGGTTTGATTATTGTTGAGGAACATGTGCTGCCATGCTGATTAAACCCTGCTGCAGTTTTGAAACCTTATGAGCATTGTCCTGAAATCCATGTGAAACATTGTTGTATGCTGTTGTTTGGTTGCAGTAGGAACATTACCAATACCATGCTGTTGTTTGTTTTGTTTGGTCGAATGATGATGATGTTCATGATGCCCAGCTGCATAAACCCTTGAGAAACCCTAGTTGCACAGAAATTTCGATTGCTATTGGCTTTTGCTGCTTGTTTTACTGTTTCATTGAAGGCCAACCAATCAGGTTATTTCGTGTGGCCATTCAAAACGCGGGCGTTTTGATTAATGAGCGCCCTATTTACAATTATGCCATGCTGACTTCCTTGTTTGACCACTAGTTCATGTCATTTGTTCATGCTTGTTCCAATTATTCACTCAACTTAAACAATTCATTTTTAATTCATTTCAACTCCAAAAATTGTGGGATTTTTTGCATTAAACTCATGAAAATGTCTAGTATTTGATGGTAATTTTTAATTAATTTTCCATTGGCTGGATTTTAATTGATAATTATTTTCTTGACATGTATGCCAAAATGACACCCTTTGCCATTTCAATTGTGAAATTGTCATGTTGTATCCAATGAGCCTGAAAATTTTTGTGGTAAAACTAGACACATTGACCTTTGTTTCCATATAGAGTTTGTGGATTTCTCATTTGTGGTTTGATAGATATGAATTTTTGAACTAGGGTGTGACAATTTGTGTCACACCAATGATATGCAAATGTATGATTTTTGTTCACATGTCTCCTTACATCCAAATGACCCCAAATTTTGCATGAATCATCTATCACATGTCTAGTTTGTGTATGAATTTTCTTGGAATTAATCATGCTGTTTTCCATTTATTTGAGAATTTTCTTCCATGCTTTGTCATTTGTTGACTTTATGTGCTACACATTGCCAAATCTTTTGTGAAATCCTCATACCATATTGTATGACCATGAAATTTCATATGTGATAACTAGACATCTCAAGCTTTGCATTGGTGTTAATCTCATTCATTTCTCTTCTGTTTTCAATTTGATATGAGTTTTTGAAGTTGACCTATGCTTGTTGACTTTCACCATGCTTACTTGAATTTGGTTTGACTTCATGATTTTATTTGACTGCCTTCCTCTCATCCAAATGCCATGAAATTTTACATGTCTACCATGATAGATGTTAGGATTGAGTGTGATTTATTTCATGATTTTTGAGATTGTTTGAGTTGACTTTTGAAAGAGGTCTTGCTGTTGACTTATTTGTGCTCTTTCTTGCCATGCTTTGCACTCTTTTGCATATGAAATGACAATGATGCATGATATAATTTTGAATCCAATTGAGAATGCTTCTTGAATGTTTAGGCTTGGTTTGGGTTGACTTTTCCTTGCTTCCTTGACTTTTTCTTTCATCTTTGACCCTAGGCTAGTCCTAGTGGTCTTCTAAGCTTATGTTGAGTTCATCTGTTTCAGGTTAAGCACCAATGCCTTGAGGATCACTCAAATGTGTTTTAGTTTGATTGTTTCATGTGCTAACACTTGTTTTGTAGGTTGACTCATGTAACTTGAGTCTTTGTGCCTTGCACAATTGGTCCCTCTGTGGTTGACTATTGGGTTATTTCCTTTTGATTTTGACTGTTGAGCTGTTTACTAATTGGTTTGACTTTTGCAGGTACTTTAGTTGCTCAAGTTCTCTGAACTTGCTTGCTTTGCTTTTTAAGCATTTGCTTTGAGGTATAAATACTTCTTCTTCATGTAGTCTGGAGACCCGGTCTGTTATTTGACCGGGCAAACTGTCTGAAGTCCTCCTTAAGAGGCAATGCCTGTGTTTGTTTAAATTTGTCCCAAGCAGGAAAAGTCCTTCAAGTAAGGCAATTGGTGGAAGGTAGGGATAAGCAATCTATCCCCCACTATTCAGTGTGTCCTCTCTTTGCTCCCATTACATGGTTGAAGCATTGAGATAAATACCCAAGATCTAATCGAGTCAATAATGGGGAAAGAGTTCCATCTTTCTGAACTCCCCCACTTTCTATTATTTGATGCTCTCTCTGATCTGAGATAGAAGCAATGAGGCACACCCCTCATCTCCTTTTCATCTGCTTCACCTTAGCCTCTCAATGGCAAGGTTAAGAGCGACCTTCACCTATTACAGTGGACTTTCAAAGTCAAACCCTCTTGTGTGAGCCCCCCATTGTTTGGCTATAGAGTGTGCTGTTTGATATTCATGGATTGTTTGATTGCTTCATATGCACTTGCTTGCTTGTATGTTATGCATCTATCATCATCAATTGCCATTAGTGCATGATCATATCATTTGTCTGTGTGACTTTTTATCATTGTTGTTTGCACATTGAGGACAATTGTAAGTCCATTGCTTTGGCATTTGCTCCTGTGATATGGAAGGATAGAGTGTAAGACCTCATTGGTCACTCATATCTTCTTTTATCTGTTTGTATGTGAGGATACAGTTATAAGTCCCTGTATGTTGGCATCTGTTATCCTATGATCATAATTTGATCTGTTTGGTTTGTATGTGAGGTTGCAGTCATAAGTCCCTGTAAGTGGGCATCTGCTTTCCTGTGATCATAGTTTGTTTTATCTGTTTGTATGAGAGGTTGCAATTATAAGTCCCTGTAAGTTGGCATTTGCATTCCTGTGATCATATTGTTGCTTTTGTTCTTGTATGTGAGGATCCATTATAAGTCCCCGCAATGTGGCATTGGATTTCCTAGGACCATACTGTGGAGTTAACCTAAGTCCAGATAAATTGGCAATTGACTTCCCTGTTTCATCCTTGTTTTCTTCTGTGGAGATTAGTGTAAGTCCATTGATTGGCATCTGACATCCCATTCTGTTTTAGGAGATTGGTATAAGCCCAGTGATTGGCATCCGGTATCCGCCTTTTGGATTTCATCTTTGTTTGTTCTCTATTATCAATTGCTATTCCAAAGGACACACTTGAATCATCTGCTATATGATTTCAAGAAGTGAACCTTCTAAGAAGTTTTACTATCCATCCTTCATCCATTCATCATTCATTATGTCCTAAACCTTTTCACACTTTACTTTTCAAACTTGACATAAGTGTTGTGCAAACATCTTCATGTTTTCAAACTAAAAACCTGGACTCAAGTCCTTGACTTTTTTCAAACTCCTTTTCATAATACTTCTTTGAATTAATCTTAATCATACTTTGACTCCATTTTCATAATCATAATCAATAACTTCACTCATTCACTTGTTTTGGCTTTGTCCATTAATCTTTTCATACGTGAGCTATAGGTTTGATTTATCTTAGTGGTTGATGTTAATCTCACCTTCTGTCTTTAGTAATTGAATTGTAAGTCTTCCTTGCCTATTATAGGGTTAACCCCTCCCTGGCAAGTTGAAGCTGTTCTCACATGGTGGACGTTGTTGTTTGTATAAGGTTGAGTTTTCTCCCGTGGATAACGTAAGACCTAGGGTTTGTGTTTAAAATTGAACCTAACCCACTTTTGGAAATCTTTTAGCCGAACTACGGCGTTTTGATCCTTACCTTTGATGGAAGGTACGTAGGCAGCGGGTTCATCCGTTCAAACCCAATAAAACTTGTATATTCTTTTCTCACCATCCCAATCATGTTTGCACAATGTTTATGTCATAACAAATAACAACTTAATACAACAAGTGTGAAAAGGGCTCCCTAGGAGTACCTAGGACGTAGTGGGTGCCTAACACCTTCCCATTGCGTAATTTACCCCTTACCCAGAATCTCTGATCTTTTTATTAGTTTTCTACGTGTAAAACTTCTTAGGCTTTTGTTCGCTTTTTAGCCAGTCCTTTGGATAAATAAAAGTGCGGTGGCGACTCGAAAATTTCAATGTATCTCATAGCTTATGATTTGACCGATATATCATATAGCGACGAATACACCGCTACAGAAAAGTGGCGACTCTGCTGGGGACCGAACCCAGAATCTCTGGTTGTATTGCCTACTTTTCACCCTTGTTGTGCTATATTGTTATTCTTTATCTGACATATTTTTGTACAATTTGGGATAACTGTATTGATTGTAATGTGTGAATTGCTTGATATACATTTGCTGTTTGCTTTGGTGATCTGTAAGATGAGTTCTATACCCGAACTCGAGTGCTCTCTAGGATAGGAGAATGGCATAGTCTTGTCGACTGGTGTGGAGTAGTCCTTAGCCAGTTGACTTGCGAGCCCATTCACTTGGTGGAGGTCATGTTGAACTAATAATGTCACACAAGTTATTTGTGGTTAGGCATTATTCTTTCAATCATGTTCCGCAGAAGCCAAGGACCTTAGTTTACCAAACCCATCTTGGCCTATTTTTAGGACCGTAGTGCGGAGGTCGTTCAGATGTCAGTTCTGATGCGATTGTTACGCGATACTACACTCATAAGAGTTTCTCTTGAGAATATTCTTGGAATACGAGTATTCGTTCCTCCGAAAATATTCGAAAGATGGAACGATGATTATGGGAACCTCTGATAGAACATGTCTGGCAGGTTTAAACCCTAGTACACTCCCTTTGGGTGGTTCTTAACCGAGACTCCATGCTCGTGACTCCCAACAAACCTGTGATTCGTGGTTGAGTCGTTCAAACATTGTTAATATCAATGGATCCCGGATCAGGTGTAAAACCTAAAATCCACCAAAGCGGCTGGTTGATATTAGGAATGTTTGAACCGGTTCATGTACCGTTAATATCAATGGAACTTGGGTGTCGATAAGGTGAAAACCTAAATCCACCAAAATGGATGATTGATATTAGGGATACATAGAGCTTTCCCACGACCTTTGTTTGGTGTGCTTTGTTTGATCCTTGAGTGTGTTTGTTGCATTCATACATTCACGCATTCATCCGCATTCATGTCATCAGAAAGAGAAAATTTTCAAGGAACTTAAAGGGTTATTTGCAAAATTTTCAGACATGGAAAGACCGAAAAGGCACACAAAGAAGTACAGCTTCAAGCAGCCCGATGTAAAAGAGTTAAGGAATCTGACATCGTATGTATTAGATCCCTTGGGTTTCAAAGCTCGCTATGGGAAGCTTCTGCCACTGTTAACTACTCAAGTGGATGAGGGATTGATGAGCACTCTTGCTCAGTTCTATGATCCGCTCTATCATTGCTTCTTATTTCCGGACTTCCAGTTGTTGCCGACTTTGGAAGAATACTCTCATCTTATTGGGATTCCGATTCTGGATCAAGTGCCGTTCAGTGGCTTAGAGAGTATTCTATCTGCTCGAGAGATTTCCAGTCTGTTGCACATAGATGAAGATCTGATTAGAGCTAATCTTACTACCAAAGGCGGAATTCAAGGTTTTCCTTCAGAGTTCCTCATTGCCCAAGCTACCTTTTATGGGAAAGCCATGAGTGAGGATGCCTTTGAGGCTCTATTCGTATTGCTTATCTATGGATTGGTGCTGTTTCCCAACTTCGACAAGTTCGTCGACATGAACGCTATTAGGATCTTTTCAGTTCTTAATCCGGTTCCGACCTTGTTGGGTGATGCATATGTCTCCTTGCACCTGAGAAATATGAAGAATGGAGGAGTCATTGTCTGCTGTTTACCCCTGCTGTACAAGTGGTTTATTTCGCACTTGCCGCAGACAGTTGCTTTCAAGGAAAACAAGGGATGTCTACGGTGGTCTCAGAGACTCATGTCTCTCACCAATGATGATATCACCTGGTATGATCGCGTGTATGATACCGTTCAGATCATCAATTCTTGTGGTGAATTCCCCAATGTGCCTCTTCTTGGTACATGTGGTGGGATTACCTACAACCCTACGCTTGCACGTCGTCAGCTTGGGTTCCCCCTAAAGGATAAACCCCATAACATTCTGTTAGAAGGTGTATTCTTTCAGGAGGGTAAAGATCCCCAAGGCCTGAAAGCTAGATTTGTCCGCGCTTGGCGCAATATTCGCATAAAGAGTAGGAATGAGTTGGGTCCGAAGAACTGCATTGCTTTGGAGCCCTACACCTCTTGGGTCAGACAGAGGGCTGCTACCTACCTGATGCCATATGATCATCCAAGACCTACACTGTTGGATGTGGCTGGGCCTTCAACCCTCCCTACCCAACGTGTAGAAGAGTTGAGAGAAGAAGACCTTTCGCGTGCCTGGATCCGCGAAAGAGAGGAATTGCTGCAGCAGCTCAAGGAGAAGGATGCTATGATTGAATTTCTCGAGCACCGAGTGATCGACGATCCGAACGACACTTGGACTTCTTTGCTTCCTCAGTCATCCAAATTCTGGAAGAGGAAGTATGATCAACTTGCAAAGGAGAAAGCTGATATGGAGGCTGCCTATGAGAGAGAGATCAAGAAGTTGTGCACTTCTCGTCTTCCAGCATCCCGAGCTAATAGGGATCCATAGGATGTCATTTACCTTTCCTCTTTGTAATATTAAAAAAATGTTGTACTTCTTTGTTTCAATATATTTTGAATGAAATATTTTCCATGAGCAAATAAAATGTTTAAATACTCAAAATATTGCAAATGAATACCCTAAGGGTTCCTTGAAAACAAAGCATTTGCACAAGCATTTCATGCATCATTCTTGCATAAGCAGGTACTCCTTTGTTTCTGGTCTTCCGGTTCTAACCTCTGCTCTTCATTTATTTTGAAGACAAGCTGACTCACCGGTATTATACGAGAGTCAACTCTGCAAGGATCATGGAGCAGTTGGAACAAGAGAACCAGAGTCTGAGAGATGAAGTCGCCAGACTTGGCGCTCTGATGGAGCAACTTCTCGCTGCCCAGAATCAGCCTGCTCCTCAACCAGCAACTCCGGTTCAGCGGACAGTCATATCAGAGATAGCTACATCAACGGTGCCTGTCAGTGCCCAGCAGCCAAATGCCATGCCTCCCGGTTTTCCTTGGGGGATGCCTCCTGGCTTTATGCCTGATCTGCCAGCTCCTACCTTCGCTCAAATGCCGGCATCTAGCCCGGTCCCTATTCCTGTTCCTCCTGTCGTGCATACCATGCCTAGGGTAGACGACACCATTTATCACTCTGAAGCGTCTGAGGGCTCAGATGTTCACGAGAAGATGGATGCTATGAACGATCAATTCCTCGAGCTGAGAAAGGAATTGAGAACTCTCAGAGGCAAAGATCTCTTCGGCAAGTCAGCAGCCGAACTTTGTTTGGTTCCCGGTGTGAAGATACCAGTCAAATTCAAGGTCCCAGACTTTGAGAAGTATAAAGGGAACACTTGTCCTTTGGCACACCTGGTCATGTATGCCAGGAAGATGTCCACGCAGACCGACAACGATCAACTCTTGATCCACTACTTCCAAGACAGTTTGTCTGGTGCTGCTCTCCGTTGGTACATGAGCTTGGACAGCGTCAACATCCGCTCTTTCAACGACCTTGGCGAAGCTTTCGTCAAACAATATAAATACAACGTTGACATGGCGCCTGACAGAGATCAACTCAGGTCTATGTCACAAAAGGACAAAGAGACGTTCAAGGAGTACGCCCAGAGATGGCGTGAGCTGGCAGCTCAAATCACTCCACCGTTAGAAGAGAAAGAGATGACCAAGATCTTTCTGAAGACTCTTGGGTCATTTTACTATGAGAGAATGGTGGCCAGCGCTCCCTCTGATTTCACCGAGATGGTGAACATGGGGATGCGTCTCGAAGAAGGCGTCCGTGAAGGACGATTAGCTAGAGATGACGGTTCCTCCTCTAAACGATATGGAGCGTTTAAGAGGAAAGAAGGAGAAGCCCATGCTGTGCAGTCTCAGCCAAAGCATCGAAGACCCTCTGTTCAGAGGAAGCCTGCACATCGTGCCGGACATCAACACCAGGTGGCTCATGTGGCACCTGTATTCAAGGATAATGCTCAACAGTATCAGCATCAGCAGCAATATCCACAACCGCAGTATCAGCAACAGCAGCGTCCACAGCAACAGGCTTACCAGCCTCGTGGAAGTACAACCAATCAGGCTAATGTGAACTATGATAGGAAGAAGGTCAGCTTCGACCCGATTCCGATGACATATGCAGAGCTTTATCCCTCCTTGTTGGAGAGGAAATTGGTTTCTCCCAGGGATCCTCCTGCTATTCCTGCCAATCCGCAATGGTGGTACAAACCAGACCAGCATTGTGTCTACCATTCCGGTGCTCCGGGCCACAACGTTGAGAACTGTTTCCCGCTGAAGAATAAGGTTCAAGACCTTATGAGAAGCGGAATTCTGAGTTTTGAAGACTCCAATCCGAATGTCACCAGAAACCCATTGCCTTCGCATGGGAAGTCTGTAAACATGATCCAGGGGGACCTTGGGAAGTACAAGGTGAAGTATGTCAGTCATATCCGGCAATCGTTGGTTGATTTACATAAGATGCTGTGTCAGCACAGCTATTTGAAGCATAACCATGACCAGTGCCGCGTCTGTTCGGTTAATCGCTTGGGTTGCGACCAGGTTCGCTGTGAACTCCAGATGATGTTGAATGAAGGTACCATTGAGATTCTCCAGAATCGCAATGTGGATGTAGTTGAGCCCGAAGTGAGTGTCATCTCCCCGGTATTCAAATTGCCTGAGCCCGTTGTTATTCGTTATAATAGCAACAAGCCTAAGGCATCACCTTCTTTGGTTATTAAACCAGCTGGCCCTGTGCCCTATTCATCTGATCGAGCTGTACCTTTCAGATATAGTCCTGTTGCTGTCCAGGATGGGGTCGAGGTTCCTCTGCCGTCTACTTCCGTGACCACTATTGCTGATGTTAGTGGGTTGACCCGCAGTGGTCGTGTGTTTTCTGCACCTGCTAAAGCTCCTGCGGTTTCTTCTGAATCTGTTGAGCGCCCTGTAGGGAACACTGTGAATGTTCAGAATCCGGCACCTGCTGTTGCCCAGCCTTCCTCCTCCGTACCAAAGACTCCCATTTCTTCAGTTGTTGGCCCGAGTGGCATTGTTGATGAAGAATCTGATGAGATGCTGAGGCTCATCAGAAAGAGTGAGTACAACATTGTAGACCAGCTTCTACACACGCCTTCCAAGATTTCCATTCTTTCTCTATTGCTGAATTCAGAGCCTCATAGGGAGTCTCTTCAGAAAGTCTTGGACCTGGCATACGTTGATCACGACGTCACTCTCGAACAATTTGATAGCATTGTTGCAAACATTACTGCTTGCAACACGTTGAGCTTTTGTGACGCTGATCTCCCTGAGGAGGGAAGAGACCACAACATGGCTTTACATATCTCTATGAATTGCAAATCTGATGCAATGTCCAATGTACTGGTGGACACTGGATCGTCCCTTAATGTATTGCCAAAATCCACACTCTCACGATTGTCATATCAAGGTCCTCCTATGAGGCAGAGTGGGGTTGTTGTAAAAGCTTTTGATGGGTCGCGCAAGACCGTGATTGGGGAAGTGGATCTCCCGATCAAGATAGGACCAAGTGATTTCCAAGTTACTTTCCAAGTAATGGATATTCACCCATCATACAGCTGTCTCTTAGGCAGACCATGGATTCACGAGGCTGGCGCCGTGACATCCACCCTACACCAAAAGCTGAAGTTTGTGAAGAACAAGAAATTGATTGTAGTAGGGGGAGAAAAGGCTCTCCTGGTCAGTCATTTATCTTCTTTCTCGTATATTGACGCAGAGGATGAAGTTGGAACTCAGTTTCAAGCTTTATCTATTGATAAACCAATCGAGAAGAAGTCTCCTTCATTCACTTCCTACCGAGATGCTAAGCTGGCCATTGAATGTGGTGCAGTTGCTGGATTAGGGAAAGTGCTTGAACTTGAAGATAATCGATCCCGGGCTGGCATTGGCTATGGTTCTGGGGCATGCAACGAGCAAGGTCTGTTCACTAGTGGAGGATTCATCCATGCTGATCAACCTGCAGAAGAGGAAGCTGCTGCTATCATTGAAGAAGAAGATGCAGAAGACTTGAACAATTTTGTTATTCCTGGTGGTGTCTGCCACAATTGGGTCGCTGTGGATGTTCCTACAGTTATCCATAGATCAGAGTAATTGTTCATTTTGTTTAAAACCCTTCTCCCATGCCAAAAGGAGAAGTGATGACATTGTTGGCAAAGCATATATACAATGATATTTTCATTCAATTTTCGCATTGTCAAAACATTTGTTTTCCCTTTGTTTTCACTTTTTGCTTTTCCTTATGAAATCAGTGATCACAAAAAAACCATAAAAACAAAAATAAAAGCTATAAAAGCAACATTTTTCATCTGCATAATGATTTGCTTGTTTAAATTCTGAAGTTGTTTTCTTAACCAAAATCATTATGCAGGTTGATCCTAAAACCCATTGAACATAAGGATCCAACGCCATCTCCCAATTTTGAATTCCCTGTATTTGAGGCAGAAGAAGATGACGTTGAAGAAATCCCTGATGAGATCACCCGTCTCCTTGAGCACGAAGAGAAGATCATTCAGCCGCATCTCGAAGACTTGGAAACAGTCAACTTGGGGTCTGAAGATTGTGAGCGCCTGGTGAAGATTGGGGCACTTCTTGAAAGGGCTGTTAAAGAAGATTTGATCAGCTTGCTACGAGAATATTCAGATATCTTTGCTTGGTCCTATGAAGACATGCCGGGTTTAGATACAGATATTGTGCAACATTTCCTGCCTTTGAAGCCTGAGTGCGTGCCTGTGAAGCAGAAGCTCAGAAGAACTCATCCAGATATGGCAGTGAAGATCAAAGAGGAAGTTCAGAAGCAAATTGATGCGGGGTTTCTGGTGACTTCGACATATCCTCAATGGGTGGCCAACATTGTGCCTATTCCTAAGAAGGACGGAAAAGTCCGTATGTGCGTTGATTATAGAGATTTGAATAAAGCTAGTCCAAAAGACGATTTTCCTCTACCACACATTGACATGTTGGTAGACAATACAGCTAAATTCAAAGTCTTTTCCTTTATGGACGGATTTTCCGGATATAATCAAATCAAGATGGCACCAGAGGATATGGAGAAGACAACATTCATCACACCTTGGGGAACATTCTGTTATCGAGTGATGCCCTTCGGTTTGAAGAACGCCGGAGCCACGTATCAACGAGCTATGACTACCTTGTTTCATGATATGATGCACAAGGAGATAGAAGTCTATGTTGATGATATGATTGCTAAGTCCCGAACGGAAGTGGAGCATATTGAGCATTTATTGAAGCTTTTTCAGCGTCTGAGGAAGTTCCAGCTTCGTTTGAATCCGAACAAATGTACTTTTGGAGTCCGTTCCGGCAAGTTGTTGGGTTTTGTGGTAAGTGAAAGAGGTATTGAAGTTGATCCTGCAAAGGTCAAAGCAATACAAGAGATGCCCGCACCCAAAACTGAGAAGCAAGTCCGAGGTTTTCTTGGCCGCTTGAACTACATCTCCAGATTTATATCCCACATGACTGCCACATGTGCGCCGATATTCAAGCTCCTCCGGAAAGATCAGTCTCATGATTGGACCGAGGATTGCCAGAAAGCTTTCGACAGTATCAAGGATTATCTGTCTGAACCTCCGATTTTGTCTCCGCCTGTGGAAGGAAGACCTCTGATTATGTATTTGACAGTTCTTGAAGACTCGATGGGTTGTGTACTCGGTCAACAAGATGAATCAGGGAAGAAGGAGTTTGCTATCTACTACCTCAGTAAGAAGTTTACTGATTGTGAGTCTCGGTACTCTATGCTTGAGAAGACGTGCTGTGCTTTAGCTTGGGCAGCTAAGCGTTTGCGCCAGTACATGATTAATCATACAACTTGGTTGATATCCAGAATGGATCCAATTAAGTATATCTTCGAGAAGCCTGCTTTAACTGGGAGAATTGCCCGTTGGCAGATGTTATTGTCTGAGTATGATATTGAGTATCGAGCTCAGAAAGCTATCAAAGGTAGTATCTTGGCTGACCATCTAGCGCACCAGCCGATTGAAGATCATCAGTCTGTTCAGTACGACTTCCCTGACGAGGAAATTCTGTATTTGAAGATGAAAGATTGCGATGAGCATACACTTGACGAAGGTCCAGAACCTGGTTCCAGATGGACGATGGTGTTCGATGGCGCTGTTAATCAGTATGGAAATGGAATTGGGGCAGTAATTGTTAATCCCCAGGGATCGCACATTCCATTTACAGCAAGGCTAACCTTCAAATGCACGAATAATATGGCGGAGTACGAAGCCTGTATAATGGGACTTGAAGAATGTATTGATTTGAGAATCAAATATCTTGATGTCTATGGTGATTCAGCTTTGGTTGTCAATCAAATCAAAGGTGAATGGGAGACAAATCAACCGGGTCTCATCCCATACAGAGATTATGCAAGGAGAATTTCAACTTTCTTTACAGAAGTTGAATTTTATCATATTCCTCGAGAGGATAATCGAATGGCAGATGCCCTTGCTACGCTTGCCTCCATGATAGTTGTCAGATGGTGGAATGATGTCCCCAATATTACTGTGATGCGCTTGGACAGACCCGCTCACATATTTGCAATCGAAGAAGTGAAAGATGACAAGCCTTGGTATTTTGATATCAAGAATTTCCTCCAGAACCAGGTCTACCCGCCTGGGGCATCTGTGAAAGATAGGAAAACTTTGAGAAGGTTGTCAGGCAGTTTCTACCTCAGTGGTGAAGTGCTGTACAAGAGGAATTTTGATATGGTTTTGCTCAGATGCGTGGATAGAAACGAAGCAAACCTATTGATGACTGAGGTCCATGAGGGTTCATTTGGTACTCATTCCAATGGACATGCCATGACTAAGAAAATGTTGAGAGCAGGCTACTATTGGCTGACAATGGAGTCTGACTGTTGCAAGTATGTGAAGAGATGTCACAAGTGTCAAATTTATGCGGATAAGATTCATATTCCTCCGACACTCTTGAATGTGATTTCATCACCATGGCCTTTCTCTATGTGGGGAATCGACATGATTGGTATGATTGAGCCGAAAGCATCCAACGGACATCGGTTTATTCTCGTAGCAATTGATTACTTCACCAAATGGGTTGAAGCCGCGTCGTACGCGAATGTAACCAGACAGGTGGTTGTGAAGTTTATCAAGAATCAGCTGATTTGCCGTTATGGTGTGCCAGAGAGGATCATTACTGATAATGGATCCAATCTGAACAACAAGATGATGGATGAGTTGTGCGCTGAATTCAAGATTGCACACCATAATTCCTCTCCTT
This sequence comes from Lathyrus oleraceus, assembly GCF_024323335.1. Lineage (NCBI taxonomy): Eukaryota > Viridiplantae > Streptophyta > Magnoliopsida > Fabales > Fabaceae > Lathyrus > Lathyrus oleraceus. The sequence continues at coordinate 462,971,729 of NC_066579.1, forward strand.
ACAGACCTAAGATGAATGGGGCTGTTGAAGCTGCTAACAAGAATATCAAGAGGATTATCCAGAAGATGACTGTCACGTACAAAGATTGGCATGAGATGCTGCCATTTGCTTTACATGGATATCGTACGTCTGTACGCACTTCAACAGGGGCAACCCCTTTCTCTCTTGTTTATGGCATGGAAGCCGTTCTCCCAGTAGAGGTGGAGATCCCATCAATGCGAATCTTGATGGAAGCCAAGTTGACTGATGCTGAATGGATTCAGAGTCGATATGACCAGTTGAATCTGATCGAAGAAAAGAGATTAACTGCCATGTGCCATGGTCAGTTGTATCAACAGAGAATGAAGAAAGCATTCGACAAGAAGGTCAAGCCTCGTGTGTTCCGAGAAGGTGACCTTGTGCTCAAGAAAGTTTTGTCTTTCGCGCCCGATTCCAGGGGCAAGTGGACTCCAAACTACGAGGGTCCATATGTTGTTAAGAGAGCCTTTTCAGGCGGTGCTTTGATGCTTACAACAATGGATGGGGAGGATTTCACTCGTCCTGTGAATTCAGATGCAGTTAAGAGATACTTTGCCTAAAAAAAAAGTATATGTAAAATGAAAAAAAAAAAAAAAAAAAAAAAAAACAGAATTGCTCACTAAGTTGAAAACCCGAAAGGGCGGCTTAGGCAAAAATGAGCGTCTCGGTGGAGAACCCGCAAGGGTAATCCAGGCAAAAATTAGAGACTTGAAAAAAAAAAGAAGAATATTTGCATCCCGCTAGATTGAGTACCTCACCCTGGGGCAATCTAGGCAAAAATTAGGATTTTGGCAAGTAACTACATCCTGACAAGACTTTCTGGTTCACAGTTGTCATTTCGTCAGAAGATTCTCGATTCGTCGTCCATTGAAGCTTCGGATACATCGAGATTCAAATTGGTAGAGAAAGGATCATTATGTCCAATGTAGCCCTCTTCCAATATATATCACTGATTTCAAATTTGTACAGATCTATGGAGTCTTGCCATTTGCGGACTACCATTCTATCAAATCAATTTGAGCTTTTTATCCAATTATTTGCACTCTTATTTGTTTCAATTCAACAAATGTTTTGCATGTTTTAAATTGATAAAAATGTCATTGTTTTAAACAAATCAAATTTTTCAAAATTTTTGTTTTAAACAAAGTGAACATTCACAAGATTAAAAGGATACTCAAGAATATCTCAGTGCTCTCCCGAGGGTGGCATGATTCCCAACAGGTAAGACATTCGTTCATATTCCTGGTTTGGTGGTATCTTCTTTCTTCAGATCTTTGTTGAGGTTGTTCCTCGAGCAGATTTGTTGTTGGGGTGGTTCCCCAGTACGGTCGCAAGCAGAGTGTTGTTGAAGACTTCGTTTCTCTCCAGCAGCAGTTCTCCCTAGCGTGGGTGTTTTCTTGAGAAGTTTTCGGTGGTTGATGGTTTGTCATCTTGGTGCCCCGTTACTTTCTCAGTGGGTTGTATGCCCCAGACTTTATTTGTCTCCTCAGCGCAGTCATGAGTATAGCTAATTGATTGATACTCCCCTCGGAGTCGTGAGTAGAGCTGTTATTAATATCCCCACCAGGGCCGCGAACAGAGTTGTTACCTCTTTTCCCCATGCAGTGTTGCCAGCGGAACTGTCTGTTTCCTCAGCACGATCGCTGTCTTTTTGAAGACTCGGTAAGTCAATGGTTTGATACCCGGTACTTTACCTTTTCCCCGGCGAAGTCGTCTGTGGAATTGTTGCTATATCTCCATCAGAGTTTTTCTCTTCAGCAGAGCAGGATTTATTTTCCTACTCAGTGGTTGTTTGGGTTGATATCCCAGTTTTGCAACCACCTTTTCCTCAGCTTAGTCTGCAGAATGTTTGTTGTGGCAGTTTTCGCCTGTTGAACACTCTTTCAATCCCCGATATGGCTGGATGATGGCTTTTGCCTCCAGTGAACGGATTTGATTTCCTGACTGTTTGTGACCCTCAGTAGAGTGGCTTATATTGCAGAATCTACTTGTTGTGATCAATTTGCTATGTATATTCTCCCCAGGTGGAGTGGATCGTTGCAGAATTTACCTGTTTGGTTTGTCCTCCCTCAGTGGGTTGTTCCCCAAGAGAGTAGCCGACAGTTTTCCCCAGTAGAGTTGCTTATGCAGTCAGATTCTATTTGGATGATATCATTCTCCCTCAGTGGATTTTCCCCAGTGGAGTTGTGTGGATTTGCTTCTACAGCAGTTCGTGCTTATGCACCCTTTTTGTTTCTCAGTTGACACTGGGGATCCCCTGCAGATACTTTGGGACTTCTCTTGTTCCCCTACAGATTCGTCTTGGTGGCTGTTTTGCCCGTTGCGACTTTCTGTACCTTGATTTGGTTGTTTCCTGATATCTCCGATTCTCTGCTTCTTCAGCAGTACTTGCAGATCTTTGCTTTACAGCATGTAGATCTCCGCAGATTGGCTCTCCAGCTGGTTTTTCCCCTGGAAGTATAATACCGGACGTTTGTGTTCCTGAACCTGTTGTGTTGGAATTGTCTGTTTTGTCAGCATTCATCAAACCTAAATCACGCATATTCATGCATGTTCATAAACATTCAGATATTCATGTTGCATTTCTTGCCATATATCTTTGGTTTGTCGTGTCTCCTGCTATGGTGATATAGATCTCTTTACAGATCTCCTCAAGCAGATGTTGGGTGTTTAAAATCTCTCCATATAGAGTCAACCCCCATAAGCAGAAAATATGTTGTCTTTCCTTCTGCAGTTCCCCACCGAGATATATCCTCGTGGATGACGGTTTCTTCCGTTTCCTCCCAACACATATATTGGGATGGATTTTCCTATTTGAGTTACATCCTCATTAGGACGTGTCTTTATTCAGTCTGTCTTTTCGGATCATTCCCGAACTGGCTATTTGTCAAAATATCTTGTACTGCCCAGTGGGTTGTTCCCCAGTGGAATGTTTTTGGGCCTCTGCCTACAAACCAGCAGTTGTAAGACCTATCTTTTTCCTGGCTTTCTTAACAGAATTTGTGGTTATACACCTTTTATTCTCCAGCCAGAGTTTTGGTTTTCTACCCGTATACTGGTAGTTGTAAATCCTATTTTCCTGCTCTTCAGCAGTTTGTGGTTTGTTATAAACCCTATTTTGGTTTCCCGTGCGGATTTGCGATTTGTTCTATCCCCACGCGGAGTTTTTGGTCTTCTACCCCGTATTCGGTAGATGTAAACCCTAATTTTGTGGTTATCTCCACTCAGTATTTGATGTTGATTTTCCTTGGCTTGGATAAGTTGCTCAGATCAGCACTTATATCCTCAGCAAGTCTTTTGTGGATAATTGCCGTATGCTAGCAATTTTATCCCCAGTGGGTCTTTTCACCGTATGCTAGTGATTTGTTCCCCGGATCATTGGTTGTTTACCAGTGCATCCCCAGCTAGTCTTCTGTCGATAATTGCCGGATGCTTGCAATTTATCCTCAGCAGTTCGCCTTTCATTTACCCTTTTGTCGGTAATGTCTGTTGCTCCTTTTGATTGGTCAACATTATATACCTAGTTTGGTATCCCGATGCCTTTCTGTTCGGTTGATTTATCCTTTATTAACCCAGTAACCGGTTGTGGATAATCTTCCTTTCGAGTGTATTATTCACGGTCTGCCGGTAATGAATAATATATCTCATGCACTCTTCAGTCGAAGCCTTTTGTGTTTCCCCAGTCGAGTAAGATTCGTTATTTCCCTTTTGCGGAGTCGAATATTTCTTGTTGTTGGATAATTACCGGATGCTTGCAATTTATCCCTTTGAGTTGTCTTTCGTTTACCCGTATGCTTGGTATCGATTGTCTCTCTTTTTGGTTAGTCACCTATTATATACCCAGTAACCGGTATCTCTGGTGTTTTTTCCTTTCGAGTGTATTATTCACGGTCTGCCGGTAATGAATAATATATCTCATGCGCTCTTTAGTTGGAATCCTTTGTTGATTTTCCCCAACTGAGCAAGATTCGTATTCTTTGTAGAATCGAATAGCCATCCTTTAACCAGTTTGTGTTTTGGATGATGAGTGTTTTGGAAGTGAAAACCAATTCACGCTTCGGTAGATCACCTATTATATACCCAGTAACCGGTATCTCTGGTGTTTCTTACCATGCGAGTTTATTATCTACGTTCTGACGGTAATAGATAATATATTTCATGCGAGTATCTTATCCACGGTCTGCCGGTAATGGATATTATATCTCATGCACTCTTTGGGTTTGTGTCCCCAGTTGAGTAAGATTCGTTTTCCCGTTGTGGATTCGAATGTCCATCCTGTAAGTCGATTTGCTTTTTCAAGCCCTCCTTTCGGATGATGAGTGTTTTGGAAGTGAAAACCAATTCACGTCTTCGGATTTTATCCTATAAACAACCCGGTAACCGGTTCAGGATAATTTTCCTTTCGAGTATATTATTCACGGTCTGCCGGTAATGAATAATATGTCTCATCTGAGTATTCTATCCACGTTCTGACGGTAATGGATATTATATCTCGTTCACTCTTGAGTCGATCTTTTGATTGTTTTTCCCCTCAGAGTAAGATTCATTTTCCTTGTGGAATTGAATATCCATCCTATAAACAAGTTTGCTTTTCTAGCTCTCTTCAGGGTGATGAGTGTTTTGGAAGTGAAATCCAATTCACGCTTCGGTCGGTCACCTATTATATACCCAGTAACCGGTATCCTTGGTGTTCCCTCCTTTCTACTCCCTATTATGACCTCAATCCCCCTGTAGAGTCAGATTTTCCTGAGTTTGTTACCCGTATGCCTGGTAACATCTCATTTTCTTTGTTGCTTTCCCTCAGTGGAACTTTTTGTTGCTTCTCCCCAGGAGTCAGCTTGTGTCTCTCCAATGGATTTATTTTCCTTTGGAATTCTTTTCCCCAGTGTGAGTTCTTCACTCCCCAGTGAGTTCTCCAGTCTGTTTTTCTGTTCCTTAATCAGAGTCGTGTTTTGTTCACGTTATGTCAGTTTTATCTTCCCCAGTCTGGAGTCGTGTTTTGTTCACACATCTCTCCTTCTGTTATTATCCCCATAGAGTCTTATTAGAGTCTCTGTTCCTGGTGAGTGTATTGCTCCGATGGATCGTCTTTTCTTCTGTGAGAATCATATTCCCCACAGAATTTTGCTTTTGCATGCATACATCTGCATCATGAGGTCTCTTAGGGACCAAAATTTGTCTCATTACTGTTATTTAAGTCCATTCTACCGCGTCGAGATGAAGATTTCTAAACTTCACTTCTCCGGCTAGAATGACCTTAAATAGGGGCATCTGTAAGACCCCAATTTTGGGCCCTAAGATCCCTCATGGCCCATATCATTCATATCATGGCCTCAAGGATCATTGCATGCCTTTGTCCCCTCTTAGTGGGTAGGTTGCCTTGTGGGTTGATTTCTTGATCACCAAGCATACTTTGCATTTGTATATCTTTGCTTTTCATATGTTTATCATTCAAAAGTACAAAAATATTGTCAGTCTAACCTTGTTGCTTGCAGTTGAAGCAATCATCAGCAATTAGGTCAAAGTCAGTCATTGATCAGTCAAAGCAATGGATGGTGGCCATTCTTACAGAATTTGGGCACCATGATCAATAATCAAAAGTTCATACATCTTGGGACATCATTTGAAGTCAAGTTCTCAAGGAATTCGGGTTTGGAATTCATCAGAAATGCTTCAGTCATCCAAAACCCTAGAAAAGTCAACCTTGGTCAACTATTGATTTAATCAGTGATTTGATGGATAGAATTGATTTGAAGGAGTTCATTCATGCTTATACAAGTCTCATCTATCATGCCAAACCTCATCATGGAAGAAAATCAAGTCAAACAGGAAATTTCCCAAAATAGAAAGTGGACCTGTAATTTCAACTGCCAAAAATGGAAACTTCTTGATCTTAAACTTACATCATGATACAAGCTTCAAATGAATTTTTGCCCAACATGAAAGTTGAAGATCTTGTTCTCCCATTTTCAAAAAGTCCAAGAACTCTCAAATCCCATGTGTGGTTGTCAAGATATGATCAATTCATTTTCATCAATTTTTGAACTTCAAAGGGCCATATCTCTCAAACCATAAGGCCAAATTTGGTGGGGTTTTTTCCTACAAACCACATTTTTCATCCTCTTTCCAAAAATATAAATTTAATTCATCAAAACCTTGCCAATCAAAATGGCATTTTTGGACCTTTTTCATTTAAATTCAAAGTTTGACCAAACTTTGACTTTTTGAATTAAGACTTTTTTCACCAATTGGCCAATTGGGAAATGTTTCATATATCATTTATGATTTGTTCCAAGCCTTAAACCATGTTCATTTCACCCTTGTGCCATCATTTTTGGACCAAAAGGCAAAGTTGGCAAATTGTACAATTGGTCTCATTAAGTAAAAGCAAGGTACAGCAATTCATGAAGCAACAACAAACAGCAAAGCATGTTGGTCCTTGGCAGCCTGTAGCAGGCCCAAATCCGTGCAGACAAACACACCTCCATTTCCACTTATGCACAAACTTGGCAAAATGCATTTTTGATTCATTAAGCAAAACAAGTACAGCAGTTCTGTAGCACACACAAAACAGCATTAGCAAATGTCCTTCTGCAGCATTTCACAAGCCCATTCGACCCAAGCTTTACACCCTCCATTTCACTTGTGCACATAATTAGCAATTGGCCATTTGCTTCATTTACACTAAACCAGTTTAGCACTCACTTAAGGGATGCTAAACAGACCCTTATAAGGACATTCTCTACTGAATCCAACCCTAGTTTTTGACAGCCACCAAACAGAAAAACACATACTCTCCTTCTTGCATTTTGGCATTTTAGCAAGATTCTGCAAAACCCTTGAAGAAACTCGAGTAACCTTCATTCCTTCATCATCCAAACCACATTTTAAAGCTTAATCAACATCCATTCCCCTGCTGTAACAGCTCTTTCTCACTCTGCTTTTCATCAAGCTCAACAATGGCCAAACAAGATTTGGAAGCTACAAAGCCTTACTGAGTGCGTTTCCTTCAAGGTTCCATCACTCCATAACATTGTGAGCGCCTGTTTACACTCGAATCAACCAAAACAGCACTGCATCTGCTTCTGCTCTTCACATTGGTAAACTTTCGAATCCTTCATTTTCCAAATCCATGCTATGCCTTGTGTTGTTCATGATGTGCTGAAGCCCATGCAGTTTGAATTATTGAAAATAATCGACTATGCTGTGTGAAATTTGAATTTCATTGTTTATGCTCAAATGAGTTTCTGTTCGATTTGCTTTACCCATGTTGATTTAGAAAAAATGGCTACCATATTTGTATTGCTTGATGTTTGCTGAAGCTAATGATATGCTTGTTCAAACTTTCTGGGTTTGTTGAAATTTCATGATGAATGTGTGTTGCTGCTGTTACATGAACCTACCATGCCCAGAATTTCCTATGGTTAATGTTTGTTTTGTTGTGGTTATTGTTGCATGAGGATAGTTTGGCATGGCTATTGTGTGATTGTTAATTGCTGGATGCGTTTTGTTCATGATAAAGATGCATGTTGATTGCTACCAAATCCTAAAAATGCATGAGAACCCAGAATCGTGTTTGCCTTTGGCTGTTGTTGTTGCACAGGTTGCATGATGCATTTCAATGTATGCTGTTGTGATTGCTTGGATGAACTCGGTTTGATTATTGTTGAGGAACATGTGCTGCCATGCTGATTAAACCCTGCTGCAGTTTTGAAACCTTATGAGCATTGTCCTGAAATCCATGTGAAACATTGTTGTATGCTGTTGTTTGGTTGCAGTAGGAACATTACCAATACCATGCTGTTGTTTGTTTTGTTTGGTCGAATGATGATGATGTTCATGATGCCCAGCTGCATAAACCCTTGAGAAACCCTAGTTGCACAGAAATTTCGATTGCTATTGGCTTTTGCTGCTTGTTTTACTGTTTCATTGAAGGCCAACCAATCAGGTTATTTCGTGTGGCCATTCAAAACGCGGGCGTTTTGATTAATGAGCGCCCTATTTACAATTATGCCATGCTGACTTCCTTGTTTGACCACTAGTTCATGTCATTTGTTCATGCTTGTTCCAATTATTCACTCAACTTAAACAATTCATTTTTAATTCATTTCAACTCCAAAAATTGTGGGATTTTTTGCATTAAACTCATGAAAATGTCTAGTATTTGATGGTAATTTTTAATTAATTTTCCATTGGCTGGATTTTAATTGATAATTATTTTCTTGACATGTATGCCAAAATGACACCCTTTGCCATTTCAATTGTGAAATTGTCATGTTGTATCCAATGAGCCTGAAAATTTTTGTGGTAAAACTAGACACATTGACCTTTGTTTCCATATAGAGTTTGTGGATTTCTCATTTGTGGTTTGATAGATATGAATTTTTGAACTAGGGTGTGACAATTTGTGTCACACCAATGATATGCAAATGTATGATTTTTGTTCACATGTCTCCTTACATCCAAATGACCCCAAATTTTGCATGAATCATCTATCACATGTCTAGTTTGTGTATGAATTTTCTTGGAATTAATCATGCTGTTTTCCATTTATTTGAGAATTTTCTTCCATGCTTTGTCATTTGTTGACTTTATGTGCTACACATTGCCAAATCTTTTGTGAAATCCTCATACCATATTGTATGACCATGAAATTTCATATGTGATAACTAGACATCTCAAGCTTTGCATTGGTGTTAATATCATTCATTTCTCTTCTGTTTTCAATTTGATATGATTTTTTGAAGTTGACCTATGCTTGTTGACTTTCACCATGCTTACTTGAATTTGGTTTGACTTCATGATTTTATTTGACTGCCTTCCTCTCATCCAAATGCCATGAAATTTTACATGTCTACCATGATAGATGTTAGGATTGAGTGTGATTTATTTCATGATTTTTGAGATTGTTTGAGTTGACTTTTGAAAGAGGTCTTGCTGTTGACTTATTTGTGCTCTTTCTTGCCATGCTTTGCACTCTTTTGCATATGAAATGACAATGATGCATGATATAATTTTGAATCCAATTGAGAATGCTTCTTGAATGTTTAGGCTTGGTTTGGGTTGACTTTTCCTTGCTTCCTTGACTTTTTCTTTCATCTTTGACCCTAGGCTAGTCCTAGTGGTCTTCTAAGCTTATGTTGAGTTCATCTGTTTCAGGTTAAGCACCAATGCCTTGAGGATCACTCAAATGTGTTTTAGTTTGATTGTTTCATGTGCTAACACTTGTTTTGTAGGTTGACTCATGTAACTTGAGTCTTTGTGCCTTGCACAATTGGTCCCTCTGTGGTTGACTATTGGGTTATTTCCTTTTGATTTTGACTGTTGAGCTGTTTACTAATTGGTTTGACTTTTGCAGGTACTTTAGTTGCTCAAGTTCTCTGAACTTGCTTGCTTTGCTTTTTAAGCATTTGCTTTGAGGTATAAATACTTCTTCTTCATGTAGTCTGGAGACCCGGTCTGTTATTTGACCGGGCAAACTGTCTGAAGTCCTCCTTAAGAGGCAATGCCTGTGTTTGTTTAAATTTGTCCCAAGCAGGAAAAGTCCTTCAAGTAAGGCAATTGGTGGAAGGTAGGGATAAGCAATCTATCCCCCACTATTCAGTGTGTCCTCTCTTTGCTCCCATTACATGGTTGAAGCATTGAGATAAATACCCAAGATCTAATCGAGTCAATAATGGGGAAAGAGTTCCATCTTTCTGAACTCCCCCACTTTCTATTATTTGATGCTCTCTCTGATCTGAGATAGAAGCAATGAGGCACACCCCTCATCTCCTTTTCATCTGCTTCACCTTAGCCTCTCAATGGCAAGGTTAAGAGCGACCTTCACCTATTACAGTGGACTTTCAAAGTCAAACCCTCTTGTGTGAGCCCCCCATTGTTTGGCTATAGAGTGTGCTGTTTGATATTCATGGATTGTTTGATTGCTTCATATGCACTTGCTTGCTTGTATGTTATGCATCTATCATCATCAATTGCCATTAGTGCATGATCATATCATTTGTCTGTGTGACTTTTTATCATTGTTGTTTGCACATTGAGGACAATTGTAAGTCCATTGCTTTGGCATTTGCTCCTGTGATATGGAAGGATAGAGTGTAAGACCTCATTGGTCACTCATATCTTCTTTTATCTGTTTGTATGTGAGGATACAGTTATAAGTCCCTGTATGTTGGCATCTGTTATCCTATGATCATAATTTGATCTGTTTGGTTTGTATGTGAGGTTGCAGTCATAAGTCCCTGTAAGTGGGCATCTGCTTTCCTGTGATCATAGTTTGTTTTATCTGTTTGTATGAGAGGTTGCAATTATAAGTCCCTGTAAGTTGGCATTTGCATTCCTGTGATCATATTGTTGCTTTTGTTCTTGTATGTGAGGATCCATTATAAGTCCCCGCAATGTGGCATTGGATTTCCTAGGACCATACTGTGGAGTTAACCTAAGTCCAGATAAATTGGCAATTGACTTCCCTGTTTCATCCTTGTTTTCTTCTGTGGAGATTAGTGTAAGTCCATTGATTGGCATCTGACATCCCATTCTGTTTTAGGAGATTGGTATAAGCCCAGTGATTGGCATCCGGTATCCGCCTTTTGGATTTCATCTTTGTTTGTTCTCTATTATCAATTGCTATTCCAAAGGACACACTTGAATCATCTGCTATATGATTTCAAGAAGTGAACCTTCTAAGAAGTTTTACTATCCATCCTTCATCCATTCATCATTCATTATGTCCTAAACCTTTTCACACTTTACTTTTCAAACTTGACATAAGTGTTGTGCAAACATCTTCATGTTTTCAAACTAAAAACCTGGACTCAAGTCCTTGACTTTTTTCAAACTCCTTTTCATAATACTTCTTTGAATTAATCTTAATCATACTTTGACTCCATTTTCATAATCATAATCAATAACTTCACTCATTCACTTGTTTTGGCTTTGTCCATTAATCTTTTCATACGTGAGCTATAGGTTTGATTTATCTTAGTGGTTGATGTTAATCTCACCTTCTGTCTTTAGTAATTGAATTGTAAGTCTTCCTTGCCTATTATAGGGTTAACCCCTCCCTGGCAAGTTGAAGCTGTTCTCACATGGTGGACGTTGTTGTTTGTATAAGGTTGAGTTTTCTCCCGTGGATAACGTAAGACCTAGGGTTTGTGTTTAAAATTGAACCTAACCCACTTTTGGAAATCTTTTAGCCGAACTACGGCGTTTTGATCCTTACCTTTGATGGAAGGTACGTAGGCAGCGGGTTCATCCGTTCAAACCCAATAAAACTTGTATATTCTTTTCTCACCATCCCAATCATGTTTGCACAATGTTTATGTCATAACAAATAACAACTTAATACAACAAGTGTGAAAAGGGCTCCCTAGGAGTACCTAGGACGTAGTGGGTGCCTAACACCTTCCCATTGCGTAATTTACCCCTTACCCAGAATCTCTGATCTTTTTATTAGTTTTCTACGTGTAAAACTTCTTAGGCTTTTGTTCGCTTTTTAGCCAGTCCTTTGGATAAATAAAAGTGCGGTGGCGACTCGAAAATTTCAATGTATCTCATAGCTTATGATTTGACCGATATATCATATAGCGACGAATACACCGCTACACTTACCCAAAAATTTCAGAATCTCTTGAGAATCATATGGATTTCCGGATCTCATTTGTTTCAGTCCGAGGATTGCCGAATACCACTTGGTTTGTTCTGAGGATTACCATAATGTGTTTCACAGTTACGAGGATTACCTTAACTCGTTTACCCATCTGAGGATTTATGAATGTGGTCATCACTTTTTTTCTGAGGATTTACATAACGTATCTCATAGATACGTGGATTACCATAACTCATTATTTCCATACGAGGATTACTAAATGTTATCACTTTGTTCTGAGGATTGCTATATCGTATTTCATAGTTACGAGGATTACCATAACTCATTTTTCAACTGAGGATTACCAGATGTTATCACTTTGTTCTGAGGATTTACATAACGTATATCATGGTTACGAAGATTAACGTAACTCATTTCCCATTTGAGGATTAGCAAATGTGATCGTCACTTTGTTCTAAGGATTTCCATAATATATCTCATTGTTACGAGGATTATCGTAACTCATCTTTTCCATATGAGGATTACCATATGTTATCATTTTATTTTGAGGATTGACAAAACGTAACTCATAGTCATGAGGATTACTGTAATTCACTTTTTCATTTGAGGATTACTAGGTGTTATCACTTTGTTTTGGGGATTTCCATAACATATCTCATGGTTACAAGGATTACCGTAACCCACTTTTTCATCTAAGGATTACCAAATATTATCACTTTGTTTTGAGGATTGTCAAGACGCATCTCATGGTTACGAGGATTAACGTAACTCATTTTTCCTATATGAGGATTACCATATATGGTCATCACTTTGTTCTTTGGATTACCATAACATATTTCATGGTTACGAGGATTACCGTAACTCATTTTTCCCATCCGAGGATTACCATACATGGTCATCACTTTGTTTTGTGGATTGTTATAACGCATTTCATGGTTAATATGAGGATTACCAAATATTATCATTTTGTTCTGAAGATTTCCAGAACGTATCTTATGGTTACGAGGATTATCGTAACTCATTTTTTCCATTTGAGGATTACAATATATCATCATTTTGTTTTGAGGATTTCCAAGACCCACCTCATCGTATACGAGGATTACTGTAACTCATTTTTTCCATCTAAGGATTGCGAGATGTTATCATTTTTATTCAGAGGATTTATAGAACGTATCTCATGGTTACGAGAATTACCGTAACTCATTTTTCCTTCTGAGAGTTATCAGATTTTGTCATCATTTTGAGTATGATGGTTGTCGGATATCTATTAGTTTGTTCTTATATTTTCCAGAATTTACCGTTTTATTACTAAGATCGTCGAATGCCACTGAGCTAGGTATGAGAAAATGCAGAACTCACAGTCTCTTTAAAAGTATCCTCAAAGAACATAATCCCTAGTGAATCCACATTGCAATTCCATTCACTAATAAAGGCATTTCTCCAAGCCTCGTTTTATTTCATCCCATTGCATTTATATTTGAAGGACAAAATTTGGCTCCTTTGTATTTAATTATCTTTCACCACGATTATATGAAGATTGTCGTCATTCATACTTTTTGGATAAAATTAATTAAATATAGGCAACTGTCGTACCCTAACTTTGTCTCAGACATGTCATTCATTATCTTGAAATTTTATTCATTGCATCTAGGCATATCACATTTTAGTCTAATGCATTCTTCATTTAATTGTCGTATTTTGCATATTTTGAAAAAAACTTACTTTTACTAAAGTCAACAAAAAGTCACATTTGATCCATTTGAATAAATTAATTAATTTCATATGTATTATTTCAAATTAATTAATTTCATTCATTATATGCATCTTGCATCATTTAAGAAGTCAACACAAAATAAATAAATAAAATCCAAAATATTCCATGCATCATTCTTCATTTTTTGCATCATAAAACCCCCAAATATAATAACTCAAGTGATCTGATAATCATTTAATCATCAACATAGCATCACATAAACATCACCATGCATCATAAAAGAAAACGTCAACAAAAGTCAAGATTTTGACACTAAAAGACAAATATTGATCACATTTGTTTTGCCTAACTGACTATGCATAATCATACATCCATACATCATCTCATTTCCCACCAAAATACATAATATATCAGAATTTGAAATTGAAATTGAGATATATTCAAATGCATTCAAATTCACATTCAAATTCATCCAAATTTACTCACACTTTTTACTTTTTTTCTTAATTTATAAACAACCCTTTAACCTAATTCTAGAGCTTATAAATCAACATCATTTCATTCACAATCTACACAATCAATCACTACTAAACAGTTCCAAAATTCAAGTTTATCATTAAAGTTCTAGTTTCTTCATTTTGAAGAAACTTGGCGTTTGAGCAAAAACCTCCCAACTTAATCTGATTGCCATTCATTTCCTTTGAATCATTGGACAACATCATCACCACTACAATCCCTACCAAAAACCACACAAAATACTCAGACTCATTCAAGTTCATTTTGAACTCGATTTCAAAAAAGTTATTGAAATTGTGAATTAATGTTAAATTGAGGAAGAGGAAGTTGCAAGGAGTCTGGATCTGTAAAGAAAAGTGGAAAACTCACCTCGCCAGAGCTTCATCGGAGTCTCTCCAGAATCCAGGTTTCTTGTCGGAAAGTTCATAGCGTTCTTCGTCTAGGTAGCCTTTAATGCTTGTTATTTCTTAATTTTCTTTACATTGTCATGTTTCTGCATATCTCATGATCATTAAGCATAACTGAAATGCACAAAAATACCATTAATTTGGATTTTGGAAAATCAAAGGTTTGAGTGTTCTTGAGCAACTCAAGAACACAAATCCAAAATGATCAAATCGGCCTATTTAAAACAGAATAATATACTCAATAGCTTCACAACATCACCCTGAGCATGAATTCATAGTTTACTTGACATGAAAGTAGTTAAAATGGCCAAATCAAATCCTTGTGCGTCCCACTGTAAACAAGTAAATTTCAAAATATTTAGTGGTTGTTTGTTTATTTTTTTAGCATTACATTATGTACGTGAGATCGAGTAGATAAATTTTCATTATTTATTTGTATGATTTCATAAAAATTTGAGACAGTTGCATGTTGATCAAAGTGACTAGTAGTGTGATTTTTTTTTCAAATTTTTTCACAATATTGCTTAGTGATTTTTTCCCATGGAGGAAGAAAGTGAGACCGGGTGAGGCCTATGTGGGCCACCCCTTTTGTTATTTTTAATTTGTTTGTTTATTTATTTATTATTGGGCCTAAAGCCCATTTCACTTATTTTTTTCTCATCACAACCCAATACATACTTGCACCTCTTCCCTTTATTATTTTTGTTTTCATTTTATTTTATTACTTTATTTTATTTTGTTATTAATTAATTAATTAAATTGTAAATAAAATCAACCTTTCTCAAAGATAAAAAATCAAATGTTTGATCAACATCAAGTAGGTTTTCAAAATATCCCACCACTTCATCATTTAATCAAACGTCTTTTTTCAAAACTAATAACAAACTCTTGAATAATATCAAGATTTTTAAAAATAAATTTCAAAACCATTCAAAAACCTTTTTTTTATCAAATTCAATAAATTTTTTTAATGCAAACCTAAATGCTTGTTCTCCTCAAGTTCTTTTCCTAATTAATCGTTTCAAGACTTTTTCGCGATAAATAACCAGTTTAAAAAGGATTAGTTGAACATACTTGTCCCTCTTAGTCCTACAATATTTAGATAATAATCGTATTTAGTCTATCATTCGAGTACTCGTCTTTCGTTTCAAAAAATATAAAATATCTAAATTTAGTTCATTCTTTCATGGACGAAAAAAGATTAGTTGGACGTACATGTCCCTCTTAGTCCCCGAATATTTTTGTGATGGTCGTAATTAGCCTCCCACTCGAATATTCGTCACCCGCTAAAGAAACGTTACTTAGTTTCCCTCACAATTTTCATAAACAACTTGGATGAAAAATGATATAATTGGACGTACTTGTCCCTCTTAATCCGCGAGTATTTGGATGATGGTCGTACTTAGCCTCATATTCGAGTATTCATCACCCACTTAAAATAAACTCAAACCAATAAATCCTTTTCCTCCTTAGTGCAAAGGCAAACCTTTTTTAAAATAAAAGATGTCATGTCCATGCTGAGACGATGTAAACAAAGCTTTGTTCCTACCATGTTCAAGAAGTGAGAACGCTTTCCGCTTGAATGCGATGAAAACATAACTGTGAGATTCCAAGTTATGTTGTCCATTCTGATGCAGCTCACAACATTCCCTACTTTCATGGTTGGATAGCAAGCAATGTTTTCCGCTCGAATGCGAACTAAGCATCATTCGTTAAAACACTCTATCATCATCATGTCATCCCTTTTAAACATAATCGCTCACTCCAAATGAATATTGATTGTTGTTCACGTCAATATTGTTTTTCATTTTTTAATTGTGACTTATTTATTGTCGTTTACTGACATTTGCTTATATTTGTTCAATTAAATATATTGTTTTGTTTATTTTGGTAATTCAATCCTATTTAATTTAGGTATTATAATTATTTGAATTTAAATTTAGGTATTATGTTATATTATTTTAATTCTAATTTAATTTGGTTTAATTTATATTATAATTTTATTATTGTATAAAATAACTTATTAGAGAGAGAGGGATATATATATATGAGAGAGAGAGAGAGCGAGAGCGAGAGAGAGATTTATATATATATATATATATATATATATATATATATATATATATGAGAGAGAGAGAGAGAGAGCGAGAGAGAGAGAGATTTATATATATATATATATATATATATATATATATATATATATATATATATATATATATATATATATATATATATATATATATATATATATATATATATATATATATATATATATATATATATATATAAGAGAGAGAGAGAGAGAGAGAGAGAGAGAGAGATTTAAATATAATTTTTTATTTATTTTTGTTAGGGTTAAATAAGTTTTGATCCCTCTAAATATTACGAATTTCACTTTTAGTCCCTCTAAAAATTTCCTTCAAAGAGTGGTCCTCATAATATTTTCCATCCGCACTTTTGTTCTCTCATACTAACGGCCGTTAACAGGAGCTGACATGGCATTGTCACGTGGAACTTTTTTGATGACTTGTCATACACATGGCTGTGTCAGCATGGCAAAAAAACCTGACGTAGATGTCACATGGCAATTTCTTCCATTTTTTATAGTTTATATTCATAAACCTAGAATTTCTAGCTAATTCCAAGCATATTCCTAGGTAATTCCTTACTGTTTGAAACAACTATGGTGCAAGTAAGAGAAGCATCAAAATCTTTCATATTAATACTTTTATCTCTAATGCACAATTCACATTGGAATATAGTAGTTGTTGCTCATCATGCTAAGTATGCACTTGATTCGTGTGTATATATATATATATATATATATATATATATATATATAGATAGGGTTCTATAATGAACTATGACTAACATAAAGCTAATCTCATACTTACCTCACATGCATCTATACTATCAAGCATAACTATAATAATTATTGTTTTTCTTATGATTGAAGCTACGCGAAATATAACCAAGCGCATCGCACGCTCAAAGATACAATAAAATCGCAATCAAACTTATTTATTCTCCGAAGGAAAGGGAAAACATCGATAAAACCTAGGGGAAAGAGAAAAAGAGGAAAGAAATCAGTTATGCAAGGGGAAGGTATTAGCATCCCTCACATCTGTTGTACTAAACGGAAACCATTTTGACTATTCTCTGCTCGAAACGGTGTTATTATCTAAAGATTACTCATGAAAGGAGAAAAAAGTTTAATAATTAGGATGTTCGCCGAGGATTAGATCCCTTGTGCCTACGTATCCTCATCATGCAATGACAAAGTCAGAACTCTACAGTTCATGTTAAAAAATACATATACGTTAATTATTTTTAGTGAACAGTGTTAACATTCGTGTTTTGGCAGTTAACTTGCTTATATGCTCGAGCATGGGAGACTTAAGCGTTTGTTTGTGATAGAATGAATGCGCTTGGATCAAATTCTAGCAGTTAAACATTACTTCCATGCTAACGCATGGAGGCTTACGCTTCCTTCAAGATAGAACGAAAGTAACATGTCCTTTCTGGAAAGGTTCTCAACAAGAGAATGATGCCCAAAGACAAAAATGAATTTGATTAGTTGAGTTTGCTTTTATTATGAAAAGAAAGTCTTGATTTGAATTGCACTAAAGTCTATGAATATATATGAATACTATGAACAACTGGGTCATTCGTCCCATGCCCAAAGATATTCAGAATGAGGATAAGAATGTTCCCTCTCACCCTTTCTTCATTGCTTAAGGCTCGTAGCATACACTTCTAGTTCTATTTTTAATTATTTTAATTGTATTCACAAAAAATGATTTTAGTGTTACTGAAATAAATAAAACAAAGGGAAAATAAAACCCTAGAGGGTTGGGAGCTTTATCTTCAGTCTGCATGTTACATCTGCGTAAAAAGACTTGTCAATTATTCGATTTAAATTGCACTAAAATCTACGAGTAGAGGTGAATACTATGAGCATCTGGGTCCTTCGTCATATACCCAAAGATATTCAGAATGAGGATAAGAATACTCCCTATCATCCCTTCTCTACTACTTAAGGCTCATGACGTGCAATTTACATCATAACTGACGAGTGTTGAAGTTGGACCTTTGTAGTGCTTGAACACCAATCCAGTCTGTCTGCAATGTCTGACTTATATTGAATGTGAAGTCTTGAACTTGATGATATCTTGAGATCCAGTGCATCCATTACAAGAAAATGGTCATATCAAGTGATAAAGAGAATTTTGATCACTTGAATGGACAGGGGAATGAACACAGTCAAACGATTTAATTGATCAAAGCAAACTTTGATCAACTGAATCAATCAGAGGGAAATCAGTTGAAAATCCATGCACAAAGAAATAAAGACTAGAAAACCCTAGGGATTAAACATATGAAATAAATCCTAAATACCTAAATCTAAGGGAACATTCCATGCTTAAGATGCAATTTAATCAGAGAAGTCAAATTAAAGTTATATAAATAAAAAATGATTAAAAAGGTCAAATTAAACCTAAATGAATAAGATTAATTCTAATAAATTAAATCTCTAAATAAAGAATTCTAATACTAAAGCATGAAAAGATTAAAAAACAAATTAAATCAAGCAATCAACATTTATCATGTGCAATTAACAATTTAAACCTAAACTAAATCACATTTTTGTATTCATTTTCAACAATTAATTAAGAATTAACCTACATCAATTAATTCTAATTACAATTAATCATGCTAAAAAACTAATTAAGTATCAATTAATTTCCATTAACAACTTGCATCAATATGAATTATTATGATAAAAGAAAATCCAACAAAAATTAAATGAAAACAAATACAAAAAAACAAAATAAAATGAGTGCAAGAAGGGGGTATGATGTAGTAAAACAAGGTGTAATTAACATAGGCCCAAATCAGGGCCCAAACTTAAGGAAGCTGAAGAAACAGGAGGTGTAATTAGAGCAAAATTGGGGCAAAATCCCAAGGTTGCAATGCTGAAGGTTGAAGGGAATATGAGCAATAAACACGTTTTCCACATGCTGAAATTCAAAGATTAAAAGTTTAAACGACGTGAACTCCCTCCGGCGGTGGAGGAGCCTCAATGACCAAATAAATCATATCACCTTCGAATCTAAATATCACCTTGAAATAGTCCAATTCCTTATGAACAGCCTGAATCGAAATAGATAGTTGAAGAACCCTAACATCCTAACCTAAAATTAAACTCTCACATCTTGGAATCAAAGCCCCTAACTCGATTTAGTTATTAAACTGAATTTTAATCTGATGTTAAATGTGCAGCTTGATTGTGAAATGGCTGCACGCATGCTGATGCTTGATTGTGTTATTTTGACCTGCTGTGATGTGAATTGTTGCAGGGTGCTTATGCTATGCATGTGGAATGTTTAACTCGATTTTGAATGATGGATATCGGTCTGCTTGTTGATTGTTGAGTCTTGTGCTCCTTATGTGAAATTGGTCTTATTGTTCAATGTTGGTGCAGACTTGGTGCAGGTTTATGGCAGCTTGTGGCTTAGAGATGCAGGATTGCATTCATGGCTGTTGCGAGGTAAGTTGCATGGCTGTTAGGCATGATAATGGACTGCAATATGGTTTGAAATGCTCATGTGTGTGTGTGTGATTGTATGGCTGCTCATGGCTGTTAGGTATTGGTTTGATCTTGTTTGCATTGCTAGGTCATTCATGCTGAATTGTTGTTGATTTGTGATGTTGCATGGCTGTTTTATATGGTTAGCTTGCAACATTTGTAATGGTCACATGCCTAGGTCATGAAGTGCATGTTAATGCTTTGTTTAGGTTATTGAGCTTGGATTGTGCAATGTTTGGAAGGTTTGGAATGTTATGGCATTGAAATGGACATGTATTTGGTTTAGCTTGGTTTGGAATTGGCATACTATGGTTGGAAACTGAACATGGTTTGAATCATGAAATGCCTTATGTGGTTTTTGGATTTGGTGTTTTGTAGGTGATGGACAATGCAAAGGTGATCCTAACTTGAAGACCAAAGAAATTAGGACTTAGGGATGGTAGAATGAAGAGTTGACTTTGGTTAACTGGTTGACCAAAGAAATTAGGACTTAGGGATGGTAGAATGAAGAGTTGACTTTGGTTAACTGGTTGACCAAAGAAATTAGGACTTAGGGATGGTAGAATGATGAGTTGACTTTGGTTAACTGATTGACCAAAAAGTCAACAGTTAACCAAAAGTCAACTTAAGCAAAAATGATATACTTTTGTAATTTTCTTTCAATGCATTGTATGGACCGTGTAATGCAATGAATCCTATAAATGCAGTGTAATTTCTTTGTTTAAAAATGTTCTAATGATATAATGAACCACTTGGATTCAATTTACCATTTCTCTTTAATGCAACCAATTTGAAAACAAGTGCCTTGAATGCATGAATGAAATTGAAATCTAATGGCCGTGAAATGATCTGACCAAATAGACAATGAATCTTGGACCAATTAACTTTACATGAACCTTGATACACAATGAGACCAATGAATGAAAATGGATTGAGACTTATACCAAATGACTGACCATGAGAGCCAATGGATGAGAATGAGACTTAGATAAAATGAAACCAATAAGAACATGCAATCGAAGAGTGGAATGTGAATGAAGTATGGCTTCAAGGATGCCTTAGACCAACCATAACAAGCCATGAATTAGGGTTCCAACTAGGTCAAAAATCAAATTCAAGCAACAACCAAAGGTCTCAAACCAAGAAGTAACCCACACAAGCAATCTATCAATGCCATGGACCAAACTAGGGTTTTCAACTCCCCTCAAAGCAAGTCATAAGGTTCACCAACCTCAAGATCAATGTATTAGAGTTTGATATGGATGTTCATGAATGCAAATGAATCTTAAACCAAAAAGTTTAGATGAAAATGAAAAGGGGAGGGCAAATTTTGAGGTATGACAATAATGAACAATAAAAGTAGAATGGGAGGCTAAATTACCTATTTATTTGACATTAAAGCAAACTTTCACAACACATTGCTTTGTAATAACACCATTTTACGTGCACCAATTTTTGTCTCTAAATCTGAAACCATATATATTAGTACCTATGGATCTTCTTACTTTGGGTTCTAGCTTTGCAAGCCTTGCTTTCATAACACTCGCATAGGTCAAATCCTTAATACTAATGGGTGCATTTCATGTTATTTTCTTTTGGAGAAAAATTGATGTTTATTCATCAAGTCATATGCTTTTAGTTTAATATAAACCATTTAATTATTTTGGTTAGTAATGCTCTATGGCATTATCACCTTGTCAAGTGTAGCCTCTACATCATCCTCGTTGATCCCTTTCAGACCCTTATGAAGTTTATCATCTATAAATAGTGAAGTGAACAAGTTATTTACTAGACTCCCTTATGTGTGAAGTCATCACTTCTTGTATTTTTGAAAGACCATTGGTAACACTGAGGAACAAGTTATACATCCTACCCAGATCTTCATATTTATTATCACAAAGCATGTTAACTAAGCCAGAATTCTCCATGTGGATTAACTTAAGCATGTGATTTTCAATCATCTCCTTCTCCACTAAGCATGTGATACTATTGGAATTTATGCACTGTTTGATGCTTTTGTTGTTGGTATTATTATCCCGAAAGACGGTTCATTTGCAGTATAACATGCTTATTTCTTGCGGGTTATGTCTTGAAATGGATGTCTAAAAAGAGTATAATGCATGAATCATAATCATTCAAATTTAGATTAAGGATTCAATGTTTTGGACCACACTTATATTTCAATGAACAAAAAAGCTTCATTGTACTATATAATGATGCTTGCAACTACCAGTGAAATTGATAATTTGTAGCTATACAACTTTAATCTATGAAGTATATTTTTTCTTCTTCATATTTTTATTTGCATTACATTATTAGTGTGTGGTTGTGGTGGAGAAATTTGATAGTTGTATATATAGTGAAATAGTGATCTGTTGTTCCAACCAACACTTAAAGAATTATAACAAGTAATGTTACATATGCTTTTCAAACATGTGGTGGGATGACCACCGGTGAATGGAAATAGAAAGAAAATTGTGATAAAAACTTGCAAGTGCGTCAAAGTTGTAATGG
Organism: Lathyrus oleraceus; assembly: GCF_024323335.1. Classification (NCBI taxonomy): domain Eukaryota; kingdom Viridiplantae; phylum Streptophyta; class Magnoliopsida; order Fabales; family Fabaceae; genus Lathyrus; species Lathyrus oleraceus. The sequence goes on from NC_066579.1 coordinate 462,994,096, forward strand.
ATGGTTATGACGGTTATGACCATCTTGTCAGGACATTGGATATCATGTTTGGCAGTACTAATTTGATGAATGAGAAGAAATACATGGTTAGCTAGGAGGACAAAGATGGTGACTGAATGTTGCTTGGAGATGTACCCTGGACATATGTTTTCATCTATTCTTATAGTCTTCTCTTTCATTGTTTTCTTTTTACCTAACAATAAACTTGTTTAGTGTATCTTTAGATTCAAAGTAAATTTGATAGAATCGTGTATGCATTTTGTAACTCTTGTGGTTTAGTCAAAACTAATAGTAAGGCATGGAGATTGATGATAATAGTATTGGTTTTGTGATTTTTTTTCTCAGGTGATGGGGTGGTTGTCTTACACTAACAAGATTTTGGATGAACTTTGTAACATATTGGGAATGAATATGTATTTGTAATTGATGTGTAATAACATAAAGGAATAAGGTATATTTAAATTAGCTATAAATTCTGGGTTTATTAATATAAAAAATTGAAGAAGTTGCCACGTGACATATACATCAAATTTTTTCATCACACTGTCACTGCCACGTGTATTCTAAAAAAAATTCACGTGGCATGCCACATCGGTTTCTATTAACAACCATTAGAAGAAGTATAAAAAATATTAAAAAAAGAATTTTTTTAAATTTTTTTTAAAGGAGAATTAAAAGTGAAATCGATGATATTTAAAAGGAGAAAAACTTATATAACATGTTGTATTGTTGTATTATGCAACAGTGAGGGATGAATTTGTTTTTCAGTTTCATGGCATATGTTTTGTTTTATCTCATCATCTTTTACATCAAATAATGAAAAAAAAGTTTTGACATCCATTTTTTATTTTTAAGCAAATTAAGTTTCTTAATTCATCCGGCACTAGATGCGTGATACAAGATTGCGGTTGGATGTATTCAATTTTAATTAATAAAAAAATTGTGACCAATTAGATTAATAACATCCCTTGGAGACACGCTTTTTTGACCGGAAAAATGTGTCTGAACAATATCTTTTTGAAGGTTGACATCACCGCTCCACCATTATCATGTGGCTTTGGTGGTTGTTACTCTACTCTATTAAAACCACTTAGTATTTCCCTTTTAGTAATAAGATAGGATCTAGAATGTTTTTTTTTTTAATTATATATAATAATATAGTAAGTGAATAAATAAAATAAAATAATAAGCGAGCGTGGGAGTGAGATAAACAGTATTGTATTCCCTTTCCCTTTGGATTTGTCTTGGCCTCAACAGACCGACAGAGATTCATTCACAAGTGCGACAATAACATTTGTTTTCGATTCTTGTCTTCTTCCATTCATTCCAACATCATCGATTCTTGTCTTCTTCCATTCATTCCAACATCATCGATTCTTGTCTTCTTCCATTCATTCTCTCCGATCCATCTCTGTTACTCTATATCTCTACCCTAATCATTAGATCCAGATTCATTTCACGGATGATCGGTGATCGCAGCATTGTCTTGTGGTGAGAATCACAGAAGATTCTATCGAATTGGATGGCGAGGATGCGAGGAGGCGAAGACAGTGGAGATAAAGAAAGAGATCCGAAGCATTCTGGATTGGTTAGATTGGCACAAATAGTCACATTATTGGTTGTTTTCGCAGGTGGTGTCGTTCTCGGTTTAACCACCACTTCTCACATTCACTACTTCAATAACAATAACAACTACCGTCATTTCATTTCACAACAACCTTCTTCTTCTGGTGTCTTCAATCATGTCGGTGATACCCTCCAACACAACGACAACAACACCAACTGTAACTGTAATTGTACAATCATTGAACATCCTCCACCATTTTCATATGATGTAGAGGTGGAAGATAGGATGGAGTCCTTTCTTCATCCTTCCAGCATCACGCATACATTCTCCGACGACCAGCTTTTCTGGAGGGCTTCCTTGGTTCCCAAGAAAGACCAGTATCCCTATGCTCGTGTACCCAAAATTGCTTTCATGTTCCTTACTAGAGGACCTTTGCCTCTAATGCCCCTCTGGGAGAGATTCTTCCAAGGTCATTATAATCTCTTCAACATTTATATCCATGCTCCTCCTGGTTATGTTCTCAACGTTTCTGATTCTTCCCCCTTTTACCGCCGCAACATTCCAAGTCAGGTATATCATGCTTCTCTATATCGCTGTTTTATAGGTTCATAAGGATAAGTTTTTATAGTTTATGTGTGTATAAATTATATTCATAAAATATAGGCACAATTGCTGTTGTTTCGTTTTGAATATTCATATAATGTCCAAGTCTTTACTCATATTTTTCATTCCCGCTACAGCATCAATGCATTATGCATGCATACTCTCTTTTTTTGTTTCTACCTCGCTACTGTTTTTAGCATTTGTAATAGAAATGGAGTATTCTTAATAACTAGTTTTTTTTTCCTTATTGGTAGGCTGTTTCCTGGGGAACAGTAACGCTGGCGGACGCTGAGAGGCGGCTTCTAGCCAATGCACTGCTCGACTTTTCAAATGAGCGCTTTATTCTCCTCTCAGAAAGTTGCATACCTGTCTACAACTTCCCTACTGTTTATAGATATCTCGTTGATTCTGCGCACAGCTTTGTTGAGTCGTACGATGATCCTTCCCGTCATGGCCGGGGCCGCTACAGCCGCAACATGCTTCCTGATATTCGGCTTAGACACTGGCGGAAAGGCTCTCAGTGGGTTGAACTTCACCGTGCTCTAGCTGTTTATATCATCTCGGATACCCAATACTTTACCCTCTTTCGTAAATATTGTAAGCCTGCTTGCTACCCGGACGAACATTACATTCCAACCTTCCTCAACATGTTCCATGGTTCGCTTAATTCAAACAGAACAGTCACATGGGTGGACTGGTCAATGCTTGGTCCTCATCCGGCAACCTACGGGAGGGACAATATAACTGTTGGTTTTATACAGGCGATAAGGAATAATGGATCACTTTGTCGATATAACTCAGATATGACTTCTATTTGTTACCTCTTTGCTCGCAAGTTTGATCCTAGTGCATTGGAGCCCTTGCTTGAGCTCTCTTCAGAAGTCATGAACTTTTAATTTGATGTATGTACAAGAGGTGAGATACTCATTCTTTTAGTTTAGTCCCTAGATTGGATAGAGGATATCATAAGTTTGGTAAGAAAGAAATGATTTTGCATTGGTAGATCTGTTGTACAGGTATTGTTAGAGAATTTTGGTTCTCTGGTTGAGAATATCATATTTTGTTGCAGAGGAAGTAACTGCATTTTTTTCCTTCCAAGAAGGAATCTTCTATCAATACATAAATTTTATCTTTTCAACAACAGTGAGATGTAGTCACGGCGTTTAGAGTTTAGAAAGCATTGAGCATTCATTATTATGTTTCAGCTTAAACATTGAAGCACGAAAAGGCATACTAAGCGAATTCCATTTATGATATTGTTGGAAGACAATGTGAAACGGTTACTGACATGACACCACCCTATATTGTTGTAAGACCAGATCAACATCCTTAGAGTAGCATCCACCATACCATTTTGTTGAGTATCCTGAGCACAAGTTCTGGATCAAAGAGACACACAGTTTTTGAAACACGGTGTACAAGTGTTGTAGGAACCATGTTGAGCATCATCACATTGAAAGTATGACAGTTGAGAGCTTGAATAATGGGAGGAGTGTGATTTTCTAATCTACTTGGAAACCCATTCTTGTCATCACATCCCATACTCAATTGAATCTCAACTAACTATAAACAAAAACAGCAACGCCACTTCTTTTTTTCTTGTCTTTCAATCTATTTGCTCCAATCTCTACCAGATACATCCAATTAGGAATACACTAACACAATTATTTACTATCTTCTTCCCGATCCTACTATAAAAAAAAAATATTTAAATATATTTTTGGTCTCTATATTTTTAAAAAATAAAATTTTAATTTCTTCATTTTAAAAACAGCTTTTTAAGTCTTTCTGTTTAATTTCGTATTTTTCTAGTCCCTCGTTTTATTTTGCAGATAATTTTGATATCATGAAAGTGCTTAGAGGATAATCTCTTTTGAGTTTAATTTTGATATCGTGCAAATATTTAGGTGAACAAATTTAAGATTTTAAATTGTCACTAAAAATATGATATGAATATTTAATTTGTCCATTTAAACCCTAACAAAGCAACAAAATTGACCTCGCAATAAAGAAAAGAATAAAACAACAATTAAATTTTATCACACTAAGTAAGGTCGGTCGACTATATGGATCAATTTTCGACATAATTTTCTATATTCATGATCATTTTTTATTCAAATCGTTAATTTCGAGATTTTTTTAATAACTTATCTAATAGTCTTTCTAGATCTTCATCTTCTTCTGATTTTTTACTTTCCACTTTCGTTGATCAACATTGTGTTTATCCATGGGTCGAATCCGCTCACATGAACATAAGGAACCCCCCTTTTATCCAAAGTAGACTAGGGTATGTTGTCATCTCTAATATTCCTCCTAGGTTGTTGAGGCTTAATATGTTCGAGGTCTTTTGTGGCCTCCTTTTTGAATATAACACTGCAACGAGGACATAACATTATTTCAGAGCCTTCAAGTTTGCACATGTTTAGGAAGTCAATTAATTCTTCTTCCACCTTTGGGTACACCATTTTCATCTTCTCGGTATAATTTACCACAATCATATCTTCGACCTTGATGTTGAGACCTTCAGTAGTCTCAACCATCATGATTTCTACAGGCTCTACAAGATGTGTCTCTTTAGTCTGAAGTGGGTTTGTATCAATATGCATCGATGGTTTAGGTTTGTCTCCAAAATTCAGCCTACCATCTTTCAAAGTGTCTTGTACCAAATCCCTGAAAAGAGCACATTGAAATTGAGATGTTTTATGACCAAGAAAATTATGATATTTACAAAAATGTCTCTTCTTCCTTTGGTCTAATGGTAGAGTCTTTAGGTCTTTTGGTACTATGATTTGACCATCAGCAACCAAAAAATAAAAAATTTCACCAGATTGAATTCTTCTAGGCTAACCTCGTTTTCTTTGACATAGTCAAAAACTACGATGTTTCTTTTCTAGGGTGTCAATTTATCCTTATTTTTTATTTTTTAGCCTTTTCTTCTCTTATGTGTTTGACTTGTCTAACTTTATCTACTAATTGGATCATATCCCTTAGGTATTGAGAATTTAACTTCTTCCTAATGGAATAGTCTAATCCACATGTTCAGGAATTTGAGTAAAACATCTTAACTTAATCATTCTAAGTCAATTGAGATAATCATTTATGAGTTCAGACGATTTTTGTTTCACACTGGCTAATTCTCTCAGGCTAATTTTTGATAGACCTATGTAAATTTGCTCATAGAACACTCTCTTTAGTTGATTCCAATAATGTATAGAACTTGGGGTAAAAATGGTGAACCATGTAAAAACATTATTATTTAAAGAGTTTGAAAGGTATTCCATCCTTAGGTTTTCTTTATTAGTCAGATCATTGGCTTCTATATGGTATATAGCGGTGTGTTCGACAATATATTCACTAGTGTCACCTGCAAATTTGGTAAACTTGAGAATTTTTCAACCTTTAGGGAGTTCAATTTGCATGACATATTCAGATAATTGAGACACAAAATTTGGCCTATAAAGACCTATATTTAGACCATTTTAAGTTAGAATTTGTTCAAGCATGTTGATTATATTATTTTTCCTATTTTATTGGACTCTCATTACTATATTATTTGCATCTTCCTTCCTGCGTATCAACATCACATCTTTAACTATACTGGGTATAGGTTGTTCGAATTGGTTAGGAACTAGTTGAACTGGCGTTGGATGAGCACCAAAGAAGTAAGCAATTCGACTCACTTGATGTGCTAACTGCTGGTAACTTTGATTGGTATTTTTTATTAAAGAATTAAACATCGTTTCAATTTGTTGGGTAAGCATATTAACCATGTCATGGTTACTATCATTTATTTGTTGCCTTATAACCAATAAAGAATTGTTAGTTAAAGGCGACATAAATTGAGGGATGTATCCTAATCCTCCATGAGATTGACCCATTCGACCAGGACTACTTATATCATACCTTGGTGCCATGTACGAATGGAAAGGAGATGCAACTTCCATTGCATTGTATGTGTACATTGACGCGTTAGTCTATAGGCCTGCCATCATTGCACATGTCATTTTCATGCCATATGGATACTCCCTACCACTAGGGGAAATGTAAAACTTGACATAAGTGGAGGCATATAATCTCCTACGGTGGTTTATGTAACCACGTGATTAATAGGAAAATTAGTTAGAGGTGGTATCACCATTCTGGTGTTGCAGTCGAACCCAATATCAGACTCACAATAGGAGCAGTTACTCCAATGGTTATTGAAGTGCCTATACCACCAACCATCGTTCAAATTGGTTGTTTTTTTATATTTGGAGCATTATCCCGGGGAGGAGGAACTCCACGAGGGGATGGATTTATGATGCTCGAGTCATACTAACAAATTTACCACTCCTTAGACGCATAAACACTCAACATATGACAACATTTAGATGTAAAGACCACAAACTATTATAAAAGTAATATACTCTTTTTAAAAGTTTAAATTTTATACAAAACGTCCCACTAGGCGTCCTATTTGTTTACTATTGTTTTTAGTAAACAATCACAAATTTTAGTTCACTTAAAGGATTAAACTCGAAAAAATCCTAAGAATATTTGTGTGAAATGTTTGAGAAATATGTTTGTGCTAAAAGGTTTTATCGTTGAATCTATAGAAACTGGATAAGAATGTAAAGAAGTAAATTTACTTATATATTATGTGCATAAATAACCGCCGACAACAGTTACTTCTCTAGGATTCGACATGTATCTTGTTATGTGGGCTTTTGTCTTCCACGTGTCTTTGGTTCTTGAACTGTCTTAAATTGCTACCATTGTTGAAATTGTCTTCAAATCCTCTAACTGTTTATGTTGAAGAGTTCTCCCGTCGAAACTTATGGTTTGGCTCAAAGATGCTTCTAAGTCATCTTATCCTTAGATTCAAGAACATGCTAAATCCTAAAACACCTGATAGACAAGTTGAATTCATTGTCCCTGGAGTGGGTCGAATTAACCACCTCTATCAAAAGGACTAATATGTCAAAAATATAATTTGATTATCTTACACTCTAACTTTCTAATACATTTATATCACACATTCATGTTGAAATGCTGAGTTCAAATTTTCAAACTAATAATATGATTTGTGAAATTATTTATTTTAAGAGAGTAATATAAATAGCAATATAATTATTCCTAATTCGTGTATTTATTTATTTTTCGAGAGAGTAATATATGTATGAAGAATTTAATCTTATAGTAATATAGTAATATAGTTATTCCTATTTCATGAAATAAGTTGGTTTTATCGAAAATTGGGATCAAAAAGCTAATAGGTTCGTCTTTAACCTACCAACATAGTGTTCGTGTTGGTCCAATGAAAACAATTTGTTCCTCTTTAGAGAGCGCGGGATTTGAAATGATGTTGAAATAACAAAATCCAAGATAGGTCTTTATAGTCACTATTTGGAAATGACAAAGTTACATTATATCAATACATATAAAAATAAGAATGATAAGGTTAAACCACTACAAATACAATAACATCCCTCCGCTCACTCTTTATACAATTAAATATACATAATATAATGCATTTAGTTTGAATTCATGATATTTAATTTAAAAAATATTTATAATAATTAGAGATGTATAAATTGGATTGAGTTTGTTTTAATTTGTTATTCTATTTAATATTTAATTAAATTTCATTTGAAACAATTTAGTCATTGAATTGAATTCACCGGTTGTGTGTAAAATAGAAAATAATTCTCTTAAATTAAAAAAAATTATAACACAAGTTAATACACCATTTTATTTATCTTTTTTTGCATTGCATTCTCTACATCACACATATCATTTCAACTCAATAGAACCAACATTTAGAGCTCAGAAAATCTTAATCATCCCAATTTCAATAATAACAACGTTATAATATTTTGGTCATGTAACCTATCATCTACACAAGGGCCAAAAAATAACTATGGACTAAAACTTTTTCTGTCACTCCTCCTATACCACCCTTATGTACACCTATATATATAAGGGAAGAATGAAATAATTACTTAAATCACTAAAGGAAGGTACAATACTTCTTCACACATCATCAAAATCTGATATGCTCTATCTCACTTGCCCCACTTTGAAAAAATTGAACACAAACTTCACCGACTAATTTGCTTGTTCTTGATATGGATCAATCCAACATTGATCCTTGTTTGCTGCATCTTTCCATCTTTTCGCAAATATCTGCATTTCAATGTATGACTGCATTCTCACCTGCAATCATGTAATACAATATTAACTCCTTTCTTAATTAACTAATTATAGGACAAGCTGCAATTAGGCGTGTAAATACATCTATACTCATAAACATGCTTACTTTAGGTCTATCACTTTCATCTCTATGGGAATTTGCCAACGTCTGCAAACCAAAACACAATCCGTTTGTTAATTAATAGTTTAGACTCGCAGTGTCATTTTAATCACACAAACCAAATGAAATCACTCGCCTCATTGCCATTAGATCCCCCAAGAGTGGGCAGGCCAAGATGAACTATGTACTCAGCATCCACCACACCGATGTTTTTCATTCTATCGCCCTGCAATATTGTTCGCATATGACTAACCAGACCGGAAGGATTTTGATATATACATAGGCCATGAATAAAGTGTTGTCGGATTAGAAAGTTACCTGTGCACAGTAACCGAACTGTCTATCCAGTCCCCAGGCGTGGATTAAGTCATTCTGCAGACATAAACATGATTAACATGATTAACAGTAACCGAAACCATGCAGAATTCAAGATTGGACAAACCTTCTTCTCAGTACATGATGTTAACTGTTATTTGTTAACAAGGTTACTTGAATAACAAGAAAAGGATGAAAATTTTCAAATATAAGTATCTTAACTTTCAAAATATGTATGGTTTGTACTACGATAACTTAGTTATTCTTATCCATACCTGGATCATATGCCATACACATGGCCAAGCTTTTTTAGAAAACACCGGTGCCATCATTTCCACCCACCTGCAAAACAAGTTCTTTACATGTTAAATTAAAAATTCTATTTGACATCACAAATCATTTAATGATCCAGTTAAGAGAAAATCACATGGCATAGTTTAACTTCTTACCCTACGCAAGGAGGAGCGGTGCTACTGTCATCACACCTTCCGCTACCTTTGGTCTTATAATACCTTCTGTACACAGACATCATAATTCCAACGGAAAATTTTAGCAATTGTTAGCAAAACATAAATATAATTACTTAAGAAATCAAACAGAACATGTTAGCAAAACATAAATATAATTACAGTTCCCAGAAGTTAAGGGAACTGTAAATTATTTGAACAAAAGATACAAAAGCTCATTGCAGAAGTACACTTAAACAAATATGAAAAGTTTTGGAACATATACATGGTAGAGAATCCAATTTCCTTCTTATAACTGTGTGCACATGTATTCTAAAATATAACCTACAAGCTGACAAGGAACAAAGTAATAATCCAGTTGAATCGTCGAGCACTGCATTGGTTATATGATAGATAATAAGGACGTAGAGGTTAACCTGTGGGCTTTGGATCCTTGTATACGAGCTGTGAGTGGATGATAGATTTCTGATTTACCAGGATCCAGTGCAGGCTGTGATATCTCTAGCCCTTCTTCTTTAACAATATCTATATACCTAACCATATAACCAACAAATCAAACACACAGGGCATAAAATAATTGTCACTTTAAAAAAAAAGAATGAACAACATGTCAAATATAGTCAGCTATGATCTGATTCTTGTTGCCACAACTGGTTGTAGGGTATATGGTTATGTACAAAGTCTCGGCAACAGAAATTCAATTTATCCACCAATGGTGAAACATGAAATTCTTTAACCAAAAAAGCCGCATTAGCTTCATGTGTTATACGGAGACGATTCACATATAAAAAGTAATAATTGTATGTTGCAAGTGTATATACAATAGAGGAGTGGTAGCAAGACACAAGTGCCTTACCTTTTCGGATCAAAATTATCGACAAGTAGGTCCTCATCCCAGAGAAATATATAATTGTAGTCGGCAACTATGTCTGGATGCAAAAATCTTTTTGCGAACCACCTATGCCGTGATAGAGAGAAATAATTTGTTGAATAGTTAGAGATGTAGAAGTAGAAATAGATAAAGAAATTAACATAAAGAGCCTATTATACCATTTAGTTTGATTTATAGCAGACACATGTATGGCTCGGCTGCTCCAAGCCAAATCCTTCCATCCATCGACAAAACCATCATAATGAAAAAGCATGACAACAAAATCACTTGAAGGGAACTGCCACGAGAGATTCGAGTCAGCACATATGAGTTTGAGATCAAAGTTAAATTATGTGTTAATGAAGCAAGAGTCACCTTTTTGACGATTTTATCTACAACTTGTCTCTGCTTAATTCCTACTGGAATAGCCAACAAATTCAGTGGATGTTTTGAATTTCTCTGAAGGAAAAGAATTGAAAAGAAAAGTAAGAATGAACTAGTATGCATTGGATTGAATAAATAAATAAAAGAATGGGATTAGAAATTAGCATACGTTGTTAGGAGCAGCAGAGGCCCATAAGGGCCTTGTTTCCAAGTCAGATGTTGTAGCAAGAATTCCATGAGGCAAGGAATGAGTTCCAGAAGGATGACGGCATGGTGTCTAGGAAAATTGAAAAGAGGAAGAGAATTAGAAGCAATCAGAATATGAAAATGATATATATAATAGAGAAAAAAAATAAACCTTGCATGCATTTGACTTTGTAATCGGTGTTGAATAAATGAGTCCCCATCTTGCGAATCTCTGCGATGAAAATAGTATAGAATTGTATATACAGAGAGACAAGAGAAGAGTATGAAGTAGTAAGTAGTAGTACATACTTGTTTGTATTCGTTTTGAGATAATCCATTACCAAGGAAATAAGCTGCGCAAATCAAGGAGACTAGAACAAGGATGGTCCATAGGAAGAATCTATTCTTCGGATCCTGATAACACAGAGACATCATAGCGATTAGTTGATTGGTGAATTGTGTAGTCTAAGAAATAATGAATAGAGAACTTACGGTTACAGAATCAAAACCCTTCATTTTATTTATGTTGAAGTCAAAGAAGAAGAAGAAGAAAGGGTTGCAGTTATTGTTTTTATTGGATAGGATCGGAAAGGGCAGAGAATAAGAATAAGGAGAAAGTTGAAAGAAAAGAACCGAGTGAAGAAAGGTAGGAGTGGACTCACGCTACAAGTTTTCTTCAAACATCGTGATACTTACTTCCTCGACAAAATAGGGACATCATCGTACTCCACTATCCTCCAAACCCAAATATTCCAAGATAAACATAGAATAACTTGCCAAAAACAGAAAATACTTTATATAAATTTAGATATAACATTTTTACGCACATATTAGGAAAGATAACAAAATGGTAAAAAAAATATTACTTTTTCTAGAATCTCCTTCCGTTTTAAATATTATTAAAGAATTACTATTATTAATACATTTTTTATTATTATAAATATAAAATAGATTGAGAATGACACATAAAAGTGATTTTTTTTTTAAATAATCATTTTTTTAATAAAAAAATCAATAATTCAAAAAAAAAAACCAAAATAATCACTTTTAAAAGAGGATACGTCATATGAATTGACGCACCCCCTAAGCAAGAAGAGGAAGTGTCAATAGCATTGGCGCATGCATTGGGCTCCTCGTGAGGAGACACCAATGCTATTGGCGCATGCATTGACCCTCATGAGGAGGCGTCAATGCTCCTAACGCCTTAGTGTGCTTCATGGTGTATGCGCCAATTCATCTGACGCATACACCCCTTGTATTTTATTTTTATTTTTATTTTGTTTATTTAATAAATAAAAAATAGTAATGGAAAAAAAATTATTGATGTTGTAATAATTGGTTACATTTGACTGACAATAAACTAATGACTGGTCCGATTATAACGTCCCCCTGTTCCACATCCAGGTGCGTTAGTTTGTCTCTGAGGTCTCCCACGATTTTCTTGAGGTGTTTGAGGTCTTTGTGTGCTGACCTGATCGAGCGATGGTTGGTGGGAAGGTCCTGCGGAAGTTTCAGCGGTATTTGAGAGATGCGTCATCATTTGTTCCCAATATCCGGAAGGGCTCTGGCCAACGGCGCTTCCGTAATGGAGTTCGGTGCCCATGTCATTGTAGTTAGGTCGTTGGGGTTGGATGGATTAGGGACGGTATAGTTGCCCAAACTGGGGCATTGAGTCGTTTTGGAAACGAAGCAATGGTTCCTGGGGCGTACTATAGTTAAACAATGGTTGGGTGTTACGTTGATGGGATGTTTGAGTGGTCATTGGTGGGGGGCTACGATGAAGTGACCCGTATGAATCATCTGGGCTATAGACGGTTGTGGTTGCGGAGTTTGATTCTTGGTATTGTGTTTGGGTGGATGGTATGAATGGATTGTGAAGTTGGATGGTTGGTTGTTGGGTGGATGGCATGAACAGGTTGCGGGGTTGGGTGTTTGGTTGTTGTGTGTATATAGTAGGTTGATGTTGTGAGGTTGGTTGTTGGGTTTGGGTGGGTTGACATTAGTGTTGGGTGGGGAATTGTTGTGGGACGTACGATGACGAAGCAAGTTGGCGTGGATTCATCAAATACCGCGACTCAGATACAAATTGTTGAGTTGTTACCGACCTAAACCATGTCATATATTATTGAGTCGGTCTTGCACCATGGATGACTGGTTCATTTAAGATATGTTGTTGTCGATTCCTCCATTGACGACACATCTCTTTTGCAAAGTCTCTCCAGTCAAAATAATCCCATTGTGCATCAACCCTTTTTTGATGCCAATTCCTCAAACACGTGGGAGATTCTGGAATCTGTTGTAGCATGTCGAACTGCAGTTTGACTCGGTCACTCTGGTTCATTTCCACCGTAGTGAATCGGATAATCGGTGTCTTCGTTGTCCAAACTGCAACATCATCATGGTTCACATCATGATCATGACCCAAATATGACCTCCAAATAAACTGTAAAACAATACGAAACGATTAGATGAAAAATAAGTTGATAAGTACTTTTAAATTAAAATATAGTTATGTAGGAGTATTATATCGTCATGTCCAATGTGGTCCAATAGATTGCGATAGACTACAATAGTGTGTTTCAGACACCTATTGTAGTTCATCCCCCTTACTGACCACCTTAGATAAAAAAAGTGAAAAATATTATTTACTGTTAATTATAATATAAAATATAATTAACTAAATGGTAAAGTGTTAGACTTACTTAGTTGCAAACGGAAACACGAATGAGCGCTCGTTTATCGGGGCGAGCGACAACATTCTTGACTAACCCCAAGCTTGTAGGAAATACACACATGAAAAAAAAGTACAAGTATTCTTTTTTGCAGTTTTACACATTGCACTATATAGATGGGTCAACACAGTTGAACTCCAACTATATGTGTTTACCTTATTAATGTTGCGTAACAAAGGTAAATACATAATATTTACTAAATTACTTGTACTTTCTGGAAACAAAAAATTACCAAATAAAATCATAATATAACACCGAGCTTTAATTATTTTCTCGTACTCGGTTGAATCTTCAGACAATACTATACTGGCATAATATTGTTTAAGGTATTTTAAATTTATACCTTACCCCCTTGCTTAACTGAATGTTTCTCCCCCAGTTTCGTCGTCTAACAAATGGGCACCCAATAATTCATTGCAGATAGAGTTGTCTTGGTTACCTCTACCACTCACGGTCTTTCCATATATACGGAGACCCAACAACATGTACATGTCCTCAAGTGTGACGGTACACTCACCAATCGGAAGGTGAAATGTGTGGGTCTCGGGTCTCCACCGCTCCAACAATGCAAGAATGAACTTGTAGTCTACCGAGTACGATACAATGTTGAGTAGATTTCCAAATCCACATCCTCTAATATATGGTTATATTAAAGGATCATGGGGTACATATTCATGTACACGGCATCTAAAACGCTTTGGATCCTAATAACAAAAAAGTAAGAAATGCAATAAGAAGAAGAAGAAATACATAATACAAATATAGATAACAAAGGTATACGACTTAAAAACGGAATAAGTAAAAAGAGAGTGATAAGATACAAATGCCGAGATATTCTCGAGTGTTCCTCTGTGTTCATCACCCATAGTCAATAAAGATATGATTTGATGTTGCAGAGCTTGAGTGTGGTAGAGAAATAATGTGGCAGAGAAAGATTATAGATGACTAGTGTTGGAGATGATTTGATATTGTGATATGAAAGGCTATTTATAGATGAATGAGATAGTAGGTTTGTAACCTATTAAGCATGGATTGGTTGCATGCAATGACAAGTAGACTAGGTAGAGTTGTCTTAGGAAATGACAAGTAATGACAAGTAGACTAGGTAGAGTTGTCTTAGGCGCATGCATGTGACTAATCACATGCAAGGAAGAGGTGTCCTTCCTCTTGGCACCTGCATGTGATTCTTCATATGCAAGGAAGGGGCACCCTTCTTCTTGGCGCCTAGGTGTAAGGGAATGGAAGGGGCGCCCTTCCTCTTGGCGCCCAAGTTGCTTTATGGCGCCTAGGGAATGGGCGTCTGTTAGGAATATTAGGGACATAAATTCTTTGCTTCAGAGATTCCCTGGGCGCATGTGTGTTCTTTTCATTCTTGTCATTGCATATGGATTCTTTTCACTGCATGCATGGTCAAGTATGTAAGAACGAACCAAGTGATCAATGTGTTCAATGTTTACGCTATTTAGGCTGTGCAGATGAACAACTTAGCAATGCATTCAATTTCAGTAAAGAAACATATATTTTTAAAAAATGTATTCCACACAACATTACATGATCAATGCCCATGTCGAAGGTGAAATATTTGATCATCGGTTGTTCGGTTTTTGTTTTCGAAACACAGAGGTAACTCGGTTTATAATAAATCGACGATCAAATTTTTCACATCTGAAACAAAGAATAGAAAAGAAATTACAGTGCAGTAATGTGGGCCAAATCATCTATAAAAATCCGGTTTGGTTTGCAGAAAACCAAGTGAAATTTTATCAGAAGAAGATCCGAGATGATGACGATGTTCAACATATGTTTGTCAGTCACGAACAATCCAGTTACAACGATATAGAGTTGTATATATTACCACATCAACAAAAAGTGTCTCAGTTCATTGATCAGTCACAAGTGTTTTGTGACACTAATGATGAACAAGCTGAGGTAAATGTTCCAGATGACGAAGAAGAATAAGCTGAGATCATGGTTGACTCAATGGTGAACGATGATGAGGAAGAGGAGCCAATACCAACAAGTTATGTATACTGTCCACCCTAACACATGGCAATGTTGAATTTGGGTTCCGATGAACCTTCATCAGATATATGGTATAATCCTTATGTGCAAATGCAAGGATCTTTGAAACAAGAAGACACATTTCGCACAAAAGAGGAATGTGTAAAATCCATTAAGAAATTCCACATGCAACTATCAGCTGATTTCAGAGTTGACAGAACTGACGCATTGAGGTATAAAGTTTATTGTCCAAATGAGTACTGCCTTTTTAGGTTGTCAGTTTCGTACCGGAAAAGGAGTGAGTCTTGGAAGATTGGATCAATGGGTCCAAATCACACATGTGTGCTGACAAACCCAATGCAAGATTATCATAAATTAAGCTCTCAACTAATATGCGATGAAATATTGTCTGTCATTGGCGACAACCCATCGTTAAAGGTGAGTACAATAATCTCGCATATTAGGGCAGAGTACGAGTACACTCCATCATATAGGAAGGCATGGATAGCTAGGACAAAGGTTGTTGAAAAAGTGTTTGACAATTGGGAGGAGTCTTACAAACAACTTCCAAAATACCTGTTGGCTTTAAAACAATATGCTCCCGAGACTATTGTCAAGTTGGAAACATTACCCGCGTATACACCAGACGAGACGTGTGCTGTTGGAAATAGAATATTTCACCGTCTCTTCTGGGCGTATCAACCATGCATCATAGGTTTTTATTTCTATAAACCAATTATACAAACTGGTGGTACATGGTTGTACTGGAACTACAAAGGAACGTTACTGATGGCAGTGGCACAAGATGGGAGCAACAACATTTTTCCAATCGCCTTTGTCCTAGTTGAATGGGAGATTGCTGAGGGATGAAGTTTTTTCCTAAGAAATCTCCGATTGCACGTTGCACCTCAACCTAACTTATGTTTGATCTCCGACAGACACCCTTTAATCATCAGTGCATATAATAACATAGAT
Source organism: Lathyrus oleraceus (assembly GCF_024323335.1). NCBI lineage: Eukaryota > Viridiplantae > Streptophyta > Magnoliopsida > Fabales > Fabaceae > Lathyrus > Lathyrus oleraceus. The sequence continues at coordinate 463,010,489 of NC_066579.1, forward strand.
AACGGTTGGCAAAATCCTCCTTCGATGCATGTGTTTTGTATTAGACATATTGCTCAAAATTTCATGTGGAAAATCAAAGATAATACGTGGCGGAAGAAGGTTGTCAATGCAGGTTACACATTATAAGAACCTTCTTTCAAACACTACCGCGAGGAAATAAGATTGTCAAAAAAAGATGCAGTACGGTGGATCGATAATATTCCATTGGAGAAGTGGACTAAGGCATACGACAACGGCCAATGTTGGGTCCACATGATAACAAATCATGTGGAATCAATGAACTTTGTCTTCAAAGGCATATGTAACCTACCTATAGCCGCTTTGGTGCAGGCAACATATTTCAGGCTATGGGCGTTGTTTGAAACCAGACGCTCAAAATAGAGTTCAGTGTTACAATCTGGACAGTTGTTCAGTGATGCTTCAATGAAATTCATTAGACATGAAGCTGCCAAAGCAAACACACACGTGGTTACGGTCTTTTACCGCACTAAAGGTTGGTATAGTGTTGCCGAGTCCATGGATCACAATGAGGGCATGCCGATGGAACATTACAAAGTCGAACTAGATAGAGGTTGATGCGACTGCGGAAAGTTCCAAGCCTTTCATACCCCCTGCTCCCATGTAATTGCGACATGCTCAAAGGTTCGAAGAGATCCATCATGCTTGCTATCTGAAGTTTACAAAGTCGTTATCCTTTCAAATGTTTATAAAATTAGTTTTTCCGTAGTGGCAAAAGAGGATTATTGGCCAGAATATCAAGGGGACATCGTCTGACACAACGAAGTTATGCGAAGGAAGAAAAAGGGTCGCCCAAACAGCACCTGGATTCGAACCGAAATGGATATGACGAACAAATTGGTTAGACTATGTAGTTCATGCCGTCAGTCAAGTCACAATCGTAATAACTGTCATAGTGTTGGAACGAGCACAACCAGATAAATTCACATGTACCTCTATTGCAATATATGAAAAACTAAATTTATTTCATATTAAACGTCTGTGACGAAAGTATCATTACATAAACAGTAACACAAGTAATTATAACAACTACAATATAAGAACTATGCGATTACAACCATCAAAACAATTTTGAATATGTAATGCATCATCCTATGTTATAAATGTAAATATAAAATAATATTTTTAATTAATAATTTTTACATCTATTATCTTTTATAGGTTGTAATGGAACCTGACTTCAAAATATTCTTTTGATATACTTTAGCAGTTTCTTGATATGTTAGATGATAGTTTATAATTTATGATTGATGATTGATGACCAATATCTTATAATTTATAATTGATAAACTAATTGAAATGTTTGATAAAATAACGATTTAATTAGTAGATAAATTAAAATGATATAGAAAATATTTAATACATAATTATTTTATTTAAATTAAAATAAATTATAAAGAATAGTAATGAATTTTAGTTAAAATTATAAGAATAAAATTGAAAGAAAAAATAATAGTCTAGGTTATAAGCTAAAATGCTATTTAAAATAGGTTGAAAGATTAATCTTTAACCAACACACATGATTATATTTGACCAAATATTTTTTTATTTATCATATCACAATAATTAATATATATATATATATATATATATATATATATATATATATATATATATATATATATATATATATATATATATATATATATATATATATATATATATATATATATATATATATATATAATAGTAAGTTTGTCTTGTATTTATCATGATGTTGAAAGGAAACCACAATATTAAAGTATTGTATTTATCATGATGTTTAAAGGAAACTAGTTTTATGATTTTGTTTTTAATAAATTATATTCCATTATTGTTATATTTTTTAAAATAATGACTTCATATATTTTTATATTTTTTTTTGGTGGTTACTTGCATAATTCTTTGTGTTGGAAAAAAAATTCTTTTGTGCGGATAGATAAAGAAATTACAATATTTGAAGATAAGATCGAAGTCGAAGAGAATGGGTAATAAGCATGTGATCTTCATTAGTTATATATTTTATTATATTATTATAAATAAATGGACATGTGATTTGAGTGATAATTGAATAATTATAAAGTCATCTTATACAATGGACATGTGATTTGAGTGATAATTGAATAATTATAGTGTCATCTTATACAATGAGACAAAATCATTTTAACATTTAAAATTTGACAAAATTTTCAGTATTTTTTGTTAAAGTGTGTTTTAAAGTAGTTTTTGGAGTAGATGGTGTGACAGTATTTAGGAAGTAAAAATATGTTTTTATATACATTTGATTGTTGGAGCAGCTTGAATTACAAGGCAATATGGGTTGTCATGTAGATCGTGGCCTCAAAATGGTTTGTTTGAGTGTGAATATAAATAAACAGCAAAGCATACTAATCACTCTCACATGGATTGGAGCACGATCATGCAATAAACAATAAACAATTCAAGAATAGTATTGTCAGAAAACAATGGAATGGCAAATTGTATGAGAGGAATGGCAAATTGTTCATCAAACTTGTTAAAGGTATTGGAATATTTTATTTCATTGCTATATTTTAATATTGTTATTACAATTGATAATAGATAGCATAAAAGGGCCATAGTGTACTCAAACTGTATTGAATTATGAATCATCAACTTATGAAAAGGAAAGTCTCATTCTATATTAAAAAAATGTATTGGGCCATAACAAGAAAAAATCATTAAACCTAATATCAGACAACAAAGTCCAAATAAGAAAAATCTATTTATTTAATAACCCCATATATTTGGGGGTATATGGAATATAGATCAATTTTATTGTTAGAGAAAAGAGGTTTGAAGTTCAAAGATTTTGTGAAAACATCTACGAGCTACTGAGAAGAAGAGACATGAAGGAGATGAAAGAGACCATGCTGAAACTTTTTACGCATTAGATGAGAGTTTAAATCAATATGCTTTGTGCGTTCATGGAATGATGAATTACTTGCAATATGTCTAGCAGAAGCATTGTCACAATACGTGAGGGTTGGTTGCTTGAAAGAGACGTGGAGTTCTTTGAGAATGTTGGTTAACCATTGGAGTTCATAAATTGTGGATGCCATGGATCTGTATCCTGCTTCAGTAGAGCTGCAAGACAGTTGGTTGCTTTTTTAGATTTTCATGAAATAAGAGAATCTCCTAGATAAATGCATAAACCTATTATGGATTTGCGTGTTTCCAGATAAGTTGCCCAATCGGAATCTGAGAAGGCTTTAAGTTGCAGAAAAGAATTGCTTGGAAAGAATAAACCTTGGCATGGAGAAGACTTAAGATATCGTAGCACTCGAAGAGCTGTATTGTAGTGAAGATCAATGGGATGACTCATATATTGATGAGTTGTTGAACTGAATATGAGATGTCAGACCTGGTGTTAAGTAAGTAAATAAGTTGTCCAACAAGCCTTCTGTACTTGGTAGGATCTTGCAGAGGAATGCCATCAGTTATCTTTAATCTGGTGTCTCGAGCCATGGGAGTTGTAGCAGGTTTGTAGCCCAGTAATCCAGCAGTTGAAAGGAGATCCAGTGTGTATTTTCGTTGAAAAATATTAATGCCTGAGTTACCTCTTGCCACTTCCAAGCCTAAGAAATATTTTAATGTACTAAGATCCTTGATATGAAAATGATGTTGTAGTGTATGCTTTGTTTTATTGACAATGTCCAGATTATTTCCTGCAATTATAAGGTCATCAGCATATATGAGCAATACAATAAAGTGTTCTTTGGATTGATGTAAAAATAGGGAGTGATCAGAAGAGCGTTGTTTGAAGTAATTGGTGAGTAAAACATTGGGTAATTTTTCAAACCATTGTCTACTTGATTGCTTCAATCCATAAATATATTTGAGAAGTTTGCAAACTTGATTTGGGTAAGAAGGTGCAATGCCTTTAGATAAAGACATGTACACTTTCTAATCCAAATCTCCATGAAGAAAAACATTATGCACATCAAGTTGATGAATATATAAGTTTAAAAAGGAGGCAAGGGCAAGAAGTAATCTTACAGTTATGAGCTTTGCAACAGGAGAGAATGTATCGAAAAAATCAATAACTTGAATTTGGTTGAAGCCTTGAGCAACTAACCTTGCTTTATGTCTTTCAATTGTGCCATCTGAATTGAATTTGGTCTTATAAACCCATTTTCAACCTATAGCTTTCTTACCTGGTGGTGAAGTGGTGAAATTCCAGGTGTGGTTGTCTGTTAAAGCTTGGATTTCAGCATTTATTAAAACGATTATCTAACTTTGCGTCGGGTCCTGTGAAGGCAAACATCGTGTTGTAAATTCAAAATTGTTGTTGAAACTTTTAGCTAACTAAAATTTCTTGATCGCACATGACACATGAAAGTAACTCAGGAGGTTGTTTTAGTAAGGGAAGTTCAACTTTTCCATTCCCACAACATAAGTTAAATTTCAGATTAGTAGAATGTCAACTTTTGTTCATCCTCTCTTGATACCACATCATGCATTTACAATAATGACACTCGATTAAAGGGTCCTCGATGTCGTAATATTCTACATAAACAAACATAGGGTTATAACACAATAATAAAGTTAAAGTTTAGATATGTTATGTAAAAATGTCAATCTTTTTGTTGTTCCTGTATAATGCTCGTCGATAACAAAAGTTGCATCCCTTTCATCGAAATCTGAAAACGTATCATCTTCAGATTGATGGGCTACAAATTATATAGATGAGACATGAAAACTTGGACAAAGAATGTGTTTTGGTTAACATAATAACAAAAAAGTAAGTCTACTAACTCACAAAAGGTTCATAGTTGGAATCATCATCAACGTCACTATTAAAATCTAAATTGACGGTTGGTGTAAACATTGGACACGGATTTTGGAGTATCAATAGGAACATTTCTAGGATGTCATACATCATGTTCCATTGACAAAACAGGTTGCAAACTTCAAACACAACCTTGTGTTTCCTGGACAGTGGGAATCAAAGTATTCCTATAAAATAGTGGAAGGCTTATTATGATAAAACCACTCACATGTTATGCTTATTCAAGTACTTTATTAGTAATGATTGATAAACCAAATCAGTTTTCTACATAATGTAAATTTGTTAACGAATAAACAAAATAACTCACGTAAATTTGGTATCCATGACTCAGTAACCAATAAACAAAATAACTTTGCATAACAAACTCATGATTCAAAAATTACTTAAAATTATATCCAATGTATGGGGAAATCTACATCAAAACCCATGACCAAGACTCATGATGCATATATATATATATATATATATATATATATATATATATATATATATATATATATATATATATATATATATATATATATATATATTTGAAATCTGACAAGAGGATACTTTCATAAACCAAACCCCAAAACATGAAAATAGATGAGAAAACTTTCATAAACTCATGATGCAAATCGGCATGCTATGAAAACCAAGTTACATATCTGTTATAAAAAACGAAAAATAAAGTACATAGATAGTGCTGCTGAATTCCCTATAATTTGGTTATTTTGTGGCAATGGTGTTGTCAGGTTCATAGCAATATTTGGAATTCCCAATGCTTTTCGAGGTCTGCCACGAAGTGGTTTGCCCATTATTGGAAACCTGTAACCCATAATAACATTAATGATATAGATTCTTCAAGCACATATGTTAATAAGTCTAAATATGTTGAACAAAACTATTATATGATGTAGTGAGAAACCTAAATTGGATGGTTTCTCATATCTAGTGCCATGGAATTAGTAGACATGTCTAAATGATGTATGTGTGGTAGGGCAATGAACGATACATTCATGCCGAAAATTGGACCAACTACACTTTTCTGAGGCCTTCCCCGAGCATGTTTTACATCTGCTGCAGCCCTGTCATAACATAATTTATATAGGTTAAGCTTAAACAAATCAAATCATCGTTATTATCATTAAATCTGATATAAAATGGATACTAACATATGGTTACTTGAATTGCATGGAATTTGTGTAGTTTGTGAACAAACAACAAGCTGGTTTTGGCTTTTTGAAGGCGTCGTGCATGTTGGTTTGTATCTTTTCCTATCCCTGAATGGAAATATTAGAGTACAAAGTACATAGTTGTATAAATTGTACCACAACAAATGTTACTGACTTATACAACAGTGAAACAAACCATTAATACTAATACATTACATATTCCAAAAACTATTACAGAGTTCACATGGTATGTATCATAACAGACTTACATTCTTTTATGAGAAAAGCTTACAACATCTTCTACGGGACTGCATTGTGGCAGCAAGACTTGTGTGAGTGTTTTTGTTGTAGTAGGTTGGGTATGTTGGTTCTAAGTGTTGGCAGCAATTTTGGTAAAACCTAGAGTGTTCACAAGTTGTCACATGTGTTGTCTTGACATAAGATATCATGTACCTGCTGAATGTTTAAAATGTGATTATGCAGGATTTTACTGAGATGTCAGACCCGATGTCATGACATCTGTATACAGAACATTCAGTCTGAATGTTATGTATTATGTGATTGCGTTTTTAATGCAAATTTGTGTATGATTGATGAGATGATTGAACACGCTATCAATCAGTAATTACAACGAGATTAACTTATTTTCCAAAGAGATCTAATCAACTGTCATGAGAAGATTTGAATGGAAAATAGTTTTAGGGTTTTATGATGTCCAAGCTCAGCCAAATGCTTCTATAAAAAGGACATGGAAAACCTGATTTGATACACAATAAATAACGAATGAAATATTGAGAGAGAATAAGGATTTTAGTCTTGTGTGGTCGTGTGAATTGTAAGCCATTCAATTCATCCATGGATGATTGAATTGGTCTGATTTTTGAGTTGTAATTTGTCACTCTAAGCTTTTAAGCATGAGTGTGTCTACTTGATTAAAGCTTTTAAGTAAGATCAAGTGTGTGTCTTTGAAGAGTGTCTTCTTTTCATTGTAATTCTTGTTTTATATCACTGTTGTGATTGAGGGGGAATGAGTAGGGTCTCTTATCTAAGAGTTCTTAGGTAGAAGTCACACGAGTAGAGATTAGGTGAAAAGATTGTAACTTGAAGTTGTTTACCGAGAGTCTTTGAACTGATTCTATTTAGTGGATTTCCTTCCTGGCTTGGTAGCCCCCAGACATAGGTGAGTTTGCACCGAACTGGGTTAACAATTGCTTGTGTCTCTTGAATTACTGTTATTTATCTTTTATCCTGTGTATATTATTCAGATATTAGTATCGTGACATTACCTTCGACATCTCATATATGATACCAGAATTTCAATGGGTATCAGAGCAGGCATCCTGCTCTGGTTCTGGGTGAGATCTAGGGACATTACTTTCTGGTACTATGGAGAGAGATGGAGGATCTGTTCACAGACCACCTATTCTGGATGGATCCAACTATGACTACTGGAAACCTCGAATGGTAGCCTTCCTAAAATCTCTGGATAATAAGGCTTGGAAGGCTGTTTTAATAGGCTGGGAACATTTAGTTATTACCAAGGATGGAGAAGCTACTACTGATAAAAAGGCTGAAGAAAAATGGACCAAGGAGGAGGATGATTTAGCCCTTGGAAACTCTAAAGCATTGAGTGATATATTCAATGGAGTAGATAAGAGTATCTTCAGATTGGTAAACAACTGTGAAGTGGCTAAAGATGCTTGGGACATTCTCAAAACCACTCATGAAGACACCTCTAGAGTGAAGATGTCTAGACTGCAGCTGCTTACTACCAAGTTTGAAAATTTAAGGATGAAAGAAGATGAAAATATTCATGAATTTCATATGAATATCCTTGAAATTGGTAATGCCTCAGGAGCCCTGGGTGAGAAGATGTCAGATGAAAAATTAGTGAGGAAAATACTCAGGTCACTCCCTAAGAGATTTGCCATGAAAGTGACAGCCATAGAAGAGTCTCAAGACATTTCCAATATGAGATTTGATGAGCTAATTGGATCCCTCCAAACATTTGAGATGGGAATGTGTGATGGATCTGAAAAGAAAGTCAAAAGCATAACCTTCATGTCAAACACTGAGGAGGAAGAGGAGGAAAGTGGTCAAGATATTGATGAAGATCTGGAAAATGATGTAGCAATGCTGGGAAGACAGTTCAACAGACTTCTGAAAAAGATGGATGTAAGATCTAAGGCTAATGTCAAGAACATCTCATCTGACATCAGTAAATCCAACAATGCTGGAAGAAGAACAAGGTCAGATGAAAAGCCCAAAGAAGGAAAAGGAGTTCAGTGCCATGAATGTGATGGGTATGGACACATTAGAACTGAATGTGGAACCTACCTCAAGAAACAGAAGAGGAGTCTTGCTGCCACTTGGTCTGATGAAAGTGAAACAGAATAGTATGAAAGTCTTGTGACTGTCTTGACTGGAAGATGAGGTTCTGATGAAGACTCAAGTGACAATGAAGTAACCTTTGAAGATTTGGCCACTACCTATAGAAAGTTGTGTCACAGAAGTGCAGAAGTGTGTCAACAAATTGAAAGCCAGAAGAAAGTGATAGCACAGCTGGAGAATGAGAAGGCAGAACATTTGGAAACCATCTCCAAGTTGAAGACTGAAGAAATATTCTTGAATTCCAAACTAGATGAGATGACCAAGTATGTAAGAATGCTAAACAATGGATCTGACACCTTAGACAAAATTCTCCACACTGGACAAATAACAGGAGACAAGTCTGGCATTGGATTCAATGAATCTAAACCTTAGTGCAGCCACACTGATAGCAAACCAAAGCTCAAACCCAAGTGCAGTCACACTGGGAGAAAACCAGAGATATCACATCATATGTCACAACATCATAAAGGAAGACAGCAGAAAGGGAAACATCAAAGATGGAGATGTCATTACTGTGGAAAATTTGGCCACATAAAACCATTCTGCTATAAGTTGTATGGCTATCCTAGTCCCTCTCATCATCAACCTAAACCCAAACATCACAGACCTGTCAATAAAAAACAATGGGTTCCTAAGACTGATGTTACAAGTCTGATAGCTCACACTTCCTTCAGAGTTTCAGCCAAAGAAGATTGGTATTTTGATAGTGGGTGCTCCAGACACATGACTGGAAACAAAAACCTGCTAACTGGCCTTCATCCTCATGCCACCAGTTATGTAACCTTTGGTGATGGAGCAAAGGGTGAAATCAAGGGAATTGGTAAGCTCAACTGCCCTGGAGTTCCTAATCTTGACAATGTCCTACTTGTTAAGGGACTGACTGCAAACATAATAAACATCAATCAACTATGTGACCAAGGTCTAACTGTAAACTTCACCAAAACTGAATGTCTGATTACTAACAAAGAAAATGAAGTGATCATGAAATGAGTCAGGTCTAAAGACAACTTCTACATGTGGAGTTCTCAAGAAACTGGTTATTCTTCAATGTGTACTTTAGCCAAAGAAGAAGAAGTGAAGATATGGCATCAAAGATTGGGCCATCTGCATCTTAAAGGTATGAAGAGGATTATATCTGTTGAAGCTAGTAGAGGAATTCCCAACTTGAAGATTGATGAAGGAAAAGTCTGTGGGGAATTACAGATTGGAAAACAGACAAGGATGTCACACCAGAAGCTCAGACATGACACCACTTCCAAAGTACTGGAACTTCTCCATATGGATTTGATGGGACCCATGCAGGTGGAAAGCCTTGGTGGGAAGAAGTATGCGTATGTAGTGGTGGATGACTTCTCCAGATACACCTGGATCAATTTTATAAGAGAAAAATCTGATGTTTTTGAAGTCTTCAAAGATCTTTGTCTAAAACTTCAAAGAGAGAAGGAAAGTCAAGTTATCAAAATTAGAAGTGATCATGGGAAGGAATTTGAGAACAACAAATTTGCTGAATTCTGTTCCTCAAAAGGAATTCATCATGAGTTCTCATCTCCCATTACTCCCCAGCAAAATGGTGTGGTGGAAAGGAAAAATAGAACCCTTCAAGAATCAGCCAGAGCTATTATTCATGCTAAGAAATTGCCGTACTACTTTTGGGTTGAAGCTATGAACACAGCTTGCTATGTTCACAACAGAGTAACCTTGAAGAAAGGGACTCCTACTACCTTATATGAAGTCTGGAAAGGGAGAAGACCTACAGTCAAATACTTCCACGTGTTTGGTAGTAAATGTTATATCTTGACTGATCGTGAACAAAGAAGGAAGATGGATCCCAAAAGTGATGAAGGAATATTTCTGGGCTACTCAACAAACAGCAGAGCATATAGAGTCTTTAATTCCAGAACAAAAATAATGATGGAATCTATCAATGTGGTGGTTGATGATCAACAGACTGATGTCACATACGATGTTGAGACATCTCTAAATGATCTCTCAGACAAAAATAATGAGAGTAAACCTCCTCAAGCTGAACCTGAAGATGACAAAATCAACAAGGGACCCTCCATCTGAATTCAGAAGGATCATCCCAAAGATCTCATCATAGGAGACCAAATAAAGGGGTCACAACTAGATCAAGGGAAGTGATCTCACATGGCTGCTTTGTGTCCAAGATTGAGCCTAGGAATGTCAAGGAAGCCTTGACTGATGAGTTTTGGATCAATGCCATGCAGGATGAGTTAGGTCAATTCAAGAGGAATGAAGTATGGGAACTAGTTCCTAGACCTGAAGGAATAAATGTCATAGGTACAAAGTGGGTGTATAAGAATAAATCTGATGAACAAGGGGTGGTTACTAAAAACAAAGCAAGATTGGTAGCACAAGGATATACTTAAGTAGAAGGATTGGATGTTGATGAAACATTTGCTCCTGTAGCTCACCTTGAGTCCATTAGACTTTTGCTTGGAGTGGCATGTATTCTGAAGTTCAAACTGTTCCAAATGGATGTGAAAAATGCCTTCTTGAATGGATACTTAAATGAGGAAGTATATGTTGAACAACCTAAAGGATTCACATATCTAAATCTTCCAAAGCATGTGTACAGATTGAAGAAAGCCCTCTATGGTTTGAAACAAGCTCCTAGGGCTTGGTATGAGACACTCACAATGTTCCTCACTAACAATGGATACATGAAGGGAGGTATTGACAAGACCCTATTTGTTAAGAATGAAGGAGGAAAACTCGTGGTGGCTCAAATATATGTGGATGATATTGTGTTTGGTGGGATGTCAGATCAAATGGTCGAACATTTTGTTAGACAAATGCAGTATGAGTTTGAGATGAGCCTTGTTGGAGAGTTGGCCTATTTTCTTAGGCTACAAGTCAAGCAGATGGAAGATTCTATCTTTCTATCTCAAAGCAAATATGCCAAAAACATTGTTAAGAAGTTTGGTATGGAGAATGCAAGTCATAAAAGAACACCCGCTCCTACATATTTGAAAGTCTCCAAAAGATGAAAATGGTGTTAGTGTAGATCAAAGTCTATACATAAGCATGATAGGAAGTCTACTATATCTCACAGCAAGCAGACCTGACATTGCATTTGTTGTAGGCGTTTGTGCTAGGTATCAAGTTGAACCAAAAGTCAGTCACATAAACCAAGTGAAGAGAATACTGAAATATGTCAATGGCACCAGTGACTATGGGATCTTATATACTCATGGATCTGGATCTATGCTGACTGGTTATTGTGATGCTGACTGGGCTGGAAGTGCTGATGATAGGGAAAGCACATCAGAAGGATGTTTCTTCTTATGGAACAACCTGATATCATGGTTTAGTAAGAAACAAAATTGTGTGTCCTTATCCACTGCTGAAGCTGAATACATAACAACTGGAAGTAGTTGTTCTCAACTAGTTTGGATGAAACAAATGTTGACTGAATACAATGTCACACAAGATGTCATGATATTGTACTGTGACAACCTGAGTGCTATAAGTATTTCCAAGAACCTTATTCAGCACAGCAGGACAAAGCACATTGATATTCGCCATCATTTTATTAGAGAACTAGTGGAAGAGAAAATCATAGCCTTGGAACATGTTACTACTGAATTGCAATTAGCTGACATATTTACAAAGGCTTTGGATGCTAATCAGTTTGAATGTTTAAGAGGGAAATTAGGGATGTGTATTCATGAGAATTTATAGCAATTAATTTGGAGTGGAAAAGGTAATAAAAATATTGTCTGCCCACTTAAAAGAAAGTGCCCCATTTATGGTAAATCATTACCTAGTATTAGAACTACCATCTATACCATTTTCACACGCAACCTCAGCATAACCATTTCCATCTTCATCAAGCTGTATCGACCATCTCTGCTAGGGCAACAAAAATTCTTTCACAAGTTCAATAAAATGTCACAACATCCTTCATCTTCTGGTTCAAAACCTACTTACAAAGCAAGAACACCCTTCATGGATTTTCTGGATGAAGACATTTTGGAGGTTATTCCCCTTTCAGTAATCCCAGGCGACGCCCCTGGTCCATCTTCCACTGCAGGAAACACTCAAGGTAACAGTTCTGATAACCCTCTCTCTAAGGATGGCATGTATTATACTGATTGTGTCATTAGGAATCTGGTCACAAGAATCCTAAATGAAGGACACCCAGTCAAGGGAGTTTCGACTCCTCTGTCTAGAAGGGACCCCTCACCTGAGGTGGAACCTCAAAATGAGAAAGATGATGATTCATCTAGGTCAGAGAAAGATATTTCTATAAAAGGAATGTGTTCTTTAGGGAAAACCTTGCCTAGTAAGAAACCTGTAGATGCTTCTCAATCTAAGAAGCATGACTCTGCTGAGAAGGTGATTGATTTGGAATAAGAGAGCTCAGATGACACCTTGCTTCATCACTTGAAGCCAAGTGTTGCAAAGAGAATGAAGACCAGGAAAGGCAGGTATGTGGCTGAGATGATGACAGCCAGAACTAGTGAGAAGGCTACTGTTGTTGGTCCTTCAAAGTCATGGAGTAAAGTGGAGGTCAAGAAGAGAAAGGTCAGAGAAAGTTCTGATTCAGAGGATGATGTTGAAGACGATGTCCCAGACATCTCTCCTGCCAAAAAACAAACTGTTAGAAAATCCCCTGCCAAGGTTGTTGCTGTGCATTTGGATTACATTTTCTTCCATCTGGAAGATGGTGCAGCCAAGTTGAAATTTGTAATACAGAGGAGAATAGCTGTGGAAAGGGAACTAGGAAAGGATGTTGTGGAAGTGAAGGAGGTTATGGAGTTGATCAAGTCTGCTGGTTTAATGAAAACAGTTAGTGCATTACCCCAATGTTTTGAAGGTCTTGTGAAGGAGTTTGTGGTGAACATCCTGGAGGATATTGCTGACAAGAACAACAAAGAGTTTTGCAAAGTGTTTGTTAGAGGAAAGTGTGTAAGGTTCTCCCCAACTATGATCAATAAGTTCCTAGGAAGAGGAACAAAAGGAGCTGTTGAATTAGAGGCCACAAACAATAAAGTCTGTAGGACAATCACTGTTGGACAAGTCAAGGAATGGCCAAGCAAAAAGCATCTTTCTGCTGACAAATTAACTATAAAATATGATATCTTGCATAAGATAGGGTCAGCCAACTGGGTACCAACAAACCATGTCTCAACAATCTCTAATGCTCTTGGAAGGATAATATATGCTATTGGAACCAAGCTCAACTTTGATTATGGAAGGTTCATGTTTGAACAAATTGTTAGACATGCTTCCACAAATGCAGTGAAGCTGCCAATTGCCTTTCCCTCAATTATTTGTGGGATGATTCTAAGCCAGCAACCTGGTATTCTAAGCACAAGTGATATCCCCAGTAGAAGAAAGCCTTTATTGTCAGTTCATTACAAGTTATTTGAAGGCAGTCATGTCAATGACATTATCATGACATCTGCGATGAAGAAGCCAGCCTCTCAAGGTGGCCTGATTGCTGAATTGAAAGAGACCTGTAAGGAATTGGAGACTGGGATTAGGGCGGCTAAGGCTAGGAAAGAGGCTTTAGAGGTTCTGTTTAGTAGCTTGGAGCAAGGACATATGGATAATGTTGGTGAAGCCAAGGAAACAAATGTCCACACCTCAAGTGAGAGGTCTGATTCTCAAGACAAATCTAGTGGCAATTCTGAATCTGAAGGTGAAGAAGATGCTAGCTCCTCAGACTGAGTTGTGGTGATGATGGTCCCCCTATTATAATGATGTGTGTTCTGGATGCTTGGATGCTTTGATGCTTGCTGTTTAATGTTTGTAGTTTTTTTTACAGTCTTATTTGATGCCATGATGTAATTTTTGGGCTCTTTGTGAGTTCTCTGGATTTCTTTTTATCTAAGCTTTTATAGCTGTGTATAATTATGGTTCTGTACCACTTGACATTTTGTTTTAACATTTTATATGTTATAACATTCTATGTGACATTCTCTGTTGGACTAATTAACATTTATTTTGTCTAATTGGTCTCTTTGGTCTATTTTGACTAAAAAGGGGGAGAAGTTAATATGTGGAAAGCTGCATTTAATATGTTGAGAGCTGCAGTTAATATGTGGAGAGCTATATGCTGAAGTAGCTAGCCTAAACAGATGACAGTTGAAGAAGATGTCAGATGGTGATTCTGAATGTTACAGGTGTTGTTGTTGTTGAAGGAGATGTCTGTGTTGAACAGACTTAGAGGGAGAAGAAGCACTTATGTGTTTATTGTGTGTTTATTACTAGTTGCTATTTAGCTAGTAATTGTGTGGTTATTGCTTTTGCTGCTGCTTAACTACTGATATGTTTTTACTCTTGTGAACAAATGGACTGATATATGTTTTAGCGAAAATTTTCCGAAGGGGGAGTTTGTTGGTTCTAAGTGTTGGCAGTAATTTTGGTAAAACCTAAAGTGTTCACAAGTTGTCACATGTGTTGTCTTGACATGAGATATCATGTACCTGCTGGATGTTTAAAATGTGATTATGCAGGATTTTACTGAGATGTCAGACCCGATGTCATGACATATGTATACAAAACATTCAGTCTGAATGTTATGTATTATGTGATTGCGTTTTTAATGCAAATTTGTGTATGATTGATGAGATGATTGAACACGCTATCAATCAGTAATTACAACGAGATTAACTTATTTTCCAAAGAGATCTAATCAACTATCATGAGAAGATTTGAATGGAAAATAGTTTTAGGGTTTTATGATGTCCAAGCTCAGCCAAATGCTTCTATAAAAAGGACATGGAAAACCTGATTTGATACATAAGAAATAACGAACGAAATATTGAGAGAGAATAAGGGTTTTAGTCTTGTGTGGTCGTGTGAATTGTAAGCCATTCAATTCATCCATAGATGATTGAATTGGTCTGATTTTTGAGTTGCAATTTGTCACTCTAAGCTTTTAAGCATGATTATGTGTCTACTTGATTAAAGCTTTTAAGTAAGATCAAGTGTGTGTCTTTGAAGAGTGTCTTCTTTTCATTGTAATTCTTGTTTTATATCAATGATGTGATTGAGGGGGAGTTAGTAGGGTCTCTTATCTAAGAGTTTTTAGGTAGAAGTCGCACGGGTAGAGATTAGGTGAAAAGACTGTAACTAGAAGTTGTTTACTGAGAGTCTTTGAACTGATTCTATTTAGTGGATTTCCTTCCTGGCTTGGTAGTCCCCAGACGTAGGTGAGTTTACACCGAACTGGGTTAACAATTGCTTGTGTCTCTTGCATTACTGTTCTCTATCTTTTATCCTGTGTGTATTATTCAGATATTAGTGTCGTGACATTACCTTCAACATCTCATATCTGATACCAGAATTTTAGGGTATTTTCATTTGATTCAAGTGTAATGGAATTTGAAAAACTTGAAAATAGATTTGTTCCTAAGCTCTGAATGCTATAGGCCTGTTTTGTAGTTCTAAATCCATGTTTGGTCTGGCTGGAATCTGAACCATGAAGTCGTGCACTAAGTAACCTTCCTTCTTCAATAATTTGTTTAATTGTTTTTGGGTTTTTATGTGACGGGGTTAGCTCGGTCAATGGATTTCTTATTGTCATGATATTTGGTGTAGGAATTTCGGCATTGAATGTGTCTTGTTATTGAGTAATGTGTCTTTGATGCTTTAAACGTAATTGTTTGATAATCAAAGATCTACGGGCTCTTGTTTTTTTTGCTGAAAGGAATTTGTTAGTGTCATCCATAATTGAGATTACAGTGTTTTTGCAAGGTGAATCAACCTGTTTTATGTGCCATTATATGTCAACAAACTAAACTAATGATCAAAGATGTAATCCTAGCTCTCATACTTTTACCATTATAGGCCATTATACTACAAGTCAGAGTTATGAATCTATGTATAAGGTATTTTCATATAACTGTATTAAACAAAATAAATACGAAAGTAAGCATGTAACACATAACAAAGTAATTTGATGCATTATCAAAGTGTATGGAACAAAAGAAGGTGATGTGTCATTATGTAATTATCTATGTTATGCAGTATGGCAACCATATTTCTTCACATGTATAATCATGGCAAAAATATCCATTGTTCTATAAGATATAACTTGCTAGCCTCACCTTCATTAATGCCCAACTAACACCAATGACACCATCAATACATTCAAATAAAGCTTAGCATATTCAATGTTATTATTGAAAGTTAGTAATGGGACATTAATGAACTACTGAACGATGTAAGATGCTATAAATATAAGGTATTTATGTTGATGACCTCTACCTTTTAGTATAATGCAATAGCCATTCATCAAGGGAACTTCGTTATTAAAATGTCTATTTGAATGCAATCATGCTTATTCTATTGGATCATTAACTTGAATGAAGCTAACAAGGTTGAGTTTCATCAACAAAAGGAAATTTCTCGTTGCTATAATAAGCATATTCAAATGTAAAACATGTATGCAGGGATTTCACACAATGTCTAACACTTTTTACAAATTGAAGCGCACGGTTTTGTAGATACATTACAAAGAACTTAGGTTGCATTTGAACACAATAAGTATCAACGAATCAACCAAAATTTTAGAATATATCATGAATTATGTATCTAACATAACATTTAACATGCGACAATAATTAAGTTCAAGGGTTGACTATAGATTTTTTATATGCATTCTAAGATGTATGTCAACAACGTTCAGAGAAAATGGAAAGGTTTGAGTTATATGTAAACACTTTATAGATTCATAACAGGGTCATAAATTGATAGTTATATGTTATATCTACTAAGAATCTTAAAATCTTTCAAAACTATCCAAAACACTATAACTTGCGACATACATTGTAATGAACAAATTAAGAATTTAGTAACATATGATAGAGTAACCTTTACACAGATAAAACCTTAGGCGTTAATCATAGATGCATTAAAGATCCATAATATTAATCATTTCATAACATAAATGGTTTAGATGCACAATAAGTTTGTTAAATTCTTCCTTCTCAAAGCATTTAATAATAACATGAGTGAAGTTATACTAAAAGCATGAATCTATGAAAAATGACATCATTAAGTTTGTTAAAGTTTTATGATAGTTAGAGAAGCGAAGTGCAATTAACTAAGTTTTGTTATGATTACAAATAGGTACCTCAAATTTGTAACTTGAATGGAAGTAACTTAGTAAAAAAAATCATTTTGAGTTATATATTGTTACTGAAAACAGTTAGTGATTAGTTTATGTATAGTTATTATCCAATGGTGCTTGATTTTTACACGGCTGTTAACATCTACAAAGGACAAAAGATTACTATTAATGGTACTACATGCTAGGTTATTAGCAGTCCATGTAGTTTACATTAATATAGGAATTGAAAAGCACCGAGTATTAAAGCATTAAAAACAATTTGCTACAAATAAATTTCCAAGTTTAGTTGACATGTCTGAATAATATAAAAAGAAATCGTACCTTATATGTTTCCTACTTTGAAACCTTGGATAAAGTGAGTTAAAGGATGCTTGTTAGAGAAGAGAGTTGTTGGCATTAAATGAAGAATTGACAAAAGCTTGTCCGGTTCCTGAAATAACAGTTTTTGTCAATTCCAACATCTGCGTTGCAGCTAGAAGGAAGCTGAAAGAGGTATTTGGTCATAGTGAATTTTCGAATTCTTGAAGTTGAATAGTAAATAATGCTAGACACGTACATGCAAAATGGTTGGGTACATTTGAAAGAACTAATATTTATGTATTGTTAGAGTTATGTGAAGAGATGTCTGAAGAAAATAATCTAACCAAACTGATGTAAACTCAGTTTGATGTAACCAAAATGTGTGGTTTCAAATAAAACCAGAGTGTTGATGTAAACTCAGAATGTTGAGTATAATGCAGAAAAAATTAATTGTTGATGTAGACTTCAAAACCAAATTAATACATTCCATGTAGTAAACCAAATTATACGTGAGAGTTGAAATAAGTCATGTTATTAAGAAGAGAATTTAAATGTACTTCAGAACATTAATAAATGGAATGTACTCATCCAAATTAATAGTGTTGATGTAAAAGTATTTAGTTTTAAGAAGAGAGTTTCTGTATTAAATTGCATAGCAACTGTCAAAGTATTTTGATCTTAAATGGCTTAGCAGACAATGTGAACAAATTGGTTATAACTTGTTAGGGACCTAAATGATGGACATTGTGTTATGCTCCAAGTGTTAAAGATAATTGTAGTTTCAAATCATGTAGTGAATGTGAAACCTGAACTAGTGGAAATATAAATAAGCAATGTCACCAAACATGATATAGTCATAAGATGTATAA
Source organism: Lathyrus oleraceus (assembly GCF_024323335.1). Classification (NCBI taxonomy): domain Eukaryota; kingdom Viridiplantae; phylum Streptophyta; class Magnoliopsida; order Fabales; family Fabaceae; genus Lathyrus; species Lathyrus oleraceus. Next base: position 463,029,119 of record NC_066579.1, read on the forward strand.
ACAATGGAATCAAGACACAACAATATGAAAGAAAAAACATCATTAATGTTGGTAGCCTCTGTAAGACCCTAATTTTGTCCCTAAGATCCCTCATGGCATCATAACATTGCATTTGCATTGCCTCAAGGATCATTAGCATCTTGGTTCCCTTTGCCTTTGGGAGGGACTTCTTGTGAGTGGTTTGAGATCACCAAGCATGCTTGATTTGTATATCATTGCTTATCTTATTTTGTTTACTAACTAAAAGCACAAAAATATGTCACTAACATCTTTTGTTTGTAGCTTGAGCAATCACCAGGTCAAGAGCTTCAAGGAGATCCTTTGTGCAATGATAAGGTCAAGAGGAGATGATAGCAAGCATGATAATAGTTCCCAAATCTCTCATCCATAAAATATGCCTCCCTAGCATCTCAATTCATCATTTTGGTCAAAGCAAGTCAAAGGGTTTGAGGTTTGTGCCCCAAGGAAACCCTAATTCATCTGTGCACCACAATGCCTTGCTCTTGAAGCAACCTCAGCCCATGATCAAATACAATCAAGGGAAGTTCTTTAATTCATAATTTCATGCATATTTGAACTTATTTGAGTGTCCTCAATCATCAATTCATCAATATATGAGTCATGGAGTTGAGAAGTTGATCAGTCAATTCATCTGACTATTTTGAAATGCATTGAGACCTAACTTTTTATGTGTTGGTCAAATGGAGATGGTTCCAAAAGCAAAAATGTTCTTAAGGACAATATGAACAACTTTCATGTTCATCAAAAATTGATTTGAAGCTTGGAAGGTCATATCCCATTCCAAGACATTATAGGTCATTTTGACTGAAACCCTAATTTTGGGTCAGCTTCCCAAGGACATAACTCATTCATTTTTTATGATTTTGAGGTGGGATCAAATGCATTGGAAAGATTAAGATGTCTAATTCAAATGTTATGTTGAACAAAATTTCAAAATCTCAAAGGAAATACATGTGATAATGCAAGACATTATAGGTCATTTTGGGCCAAATGCATTAAAAGGCAAAAAAGTCCAACTTCAAGTGCCCATAACTCTTTCATAAAAAATCCAAATGATGCAAAATTCAAGTCCATTTTGATTGTATTGAAAATATCTACAACTTTTATGTTGGAGGGTTTTCATTTGAGGCTTGCATCATTGAAACAGAAGGGCTTGAACATTGGCCAAATTTAGAAACTTTGCCTTGACATGTTTTGCACATCACACTTTAAACTCCAATTTCACCAATTTCCACACTTCAAATGGATTTTTGCGCAACATAACAATTGTTTCTTACATCAAGACCTTTCCAACCATTACCCACATGCTTATGTTTGGATTTTCTAATTGGCATTTTCGAAGAGGTGAATGTTTAGGTTCAATTATGGAATTCACATCATAACTTCATGCACAAGCCAATGCAGCTCTAATCACACGTCCAAACCATTGGCATTTGAGTTCAGCTTGCATTTTCATCCATTTTTGGGCTTTGCACGCGCCTGTACAGGCCCATGCATGAAGAGTCTAAGTTCCATGCACACGAATTTTCCCCTTGTTTGCTTCAAGCTCAACTATAAATACATGCTCCTCTTCATTCAATTCTCAACCTAATGGCGCCTAAAATGCTGCACAATTGAATCCATAACCATTACCAAAGAAGCTATCTCACTTTCTTTCAAATTTTTCAGATCCGAAATTCAACTACATCTGGTTGAATCCTTGGATCTAAAGCTTCTAAACCTTTATCATTCATCTCATTGATCTTCTGTTTTGGCAAAGAAAGCAAAGAATCGAGCTCAAATCTCCAGAATTCAAGTTTGTTCTCACATTGGTATTTTCTTCGAAACTCATCACATATTGATCCATTTGCCTGGCCAAAGTGTTTTCTGAAGTCCTCACTTGAGAGGCAAGCTAGTGGTAGCTTCAATTTTGTTTTTCCTTGATCTGCATTTTTCATACCTGAATCTTCCACCTCAGATTTCTCAACCTATAGGAATCTTGAGTGTGATTCAAGGTTACAGGGGTGATGTACATCACCCCAGCTTCATTTTGGTATAAGGATCGTGCAAAATGGTGAAGGTTTGAAAACCTGTAAATCTGGCCGGAATCTGGAAGCTCACCGGAGAAGAAGGTGGCTCCAGTGGCCGTCCATTGCCAGTTTGAATCTGGATCGTTGGATCTCATCTCCAGATTCAATCCCAACCTTTAGATGTTATGACTTTTTTTAATTCTTTGTGTGACGCGGTTGACCAAGGTTCACCGTGAGCGCGCACTTCAGGACCATCAGATTGGCCACGTCAATTAATGAACGTGATCCAACGCTTTCTGATTTTCCATCTTTTTTAATTTCTGATTTTATTTTCTTTATTTCCTTTTATTTCAAAAATTCATATCTCTCTCATTTTTAATCCAAAAATTATGGGACCAAATGCATTAGTCTCCAAATAATTTCTAGTTTCTTAAAATGATTTTTAATATTTTTTATTTTGTCATTTGATATTTTTTGTGAATTTTCACTTTTCTGGTTATTTTTAATTCATTTTAAACAGTTTTTGATATTCAAAAAATACAAAAATATTTTCCTAACCTATTTGAATGATGATGGATCTATGAAAAATATTCTCATCAATTTTTTAATTGATTTGAGATTTATTTGAGATTTTAGTTCAATTAGGTTATTTTTATTCATTTTTAATTGATTAAAAATAGTTTCTGACTTTTAAAAATGCTGAAATTTTTTGTCAAACTTTGTTTGACCTTGTTGAACTTGGGATAAATTACTTGGACCTTTCAAGGTTGATTTGAAGTAATTTTGAAGTTTGGCCTTTCTTTTATTTTTAATTCAAGTTTATTTTAATATTAAAAATGCCAAAAATATTATGTTTATTGTTTGATCTCCAATCTCCATCTCATTTCTGATTTCTTATTGTTTGACTTTGACTTTCAATGTCAATTGGTCAATACATATGGATTGGTACATCTTATTCCATCTTATGCATTTTGATCTTTCCATTTCCTTATCCATTCTTCATCTCCTTCTTCCTTCTTCTTCTTTCTTCCTTTTGATCAATGAGTTAAAGGTTGATAAGTTAGCATTGATTAGGGAAACTTAATCTTCCTTGATTCAAATCTAATTCATCTTGATCAATTGATCAAGTGAATGACTTTGCATTAAGGATATGTTGTTTTCTAAATCATGCAAAGGACTTAAACCAATACAAGATCAATTCTCTTTTTTTCTTTTTGGCATGGCAAGTTGTTGGAACTTGGTTCACTAATCAAGACTTCTAACTTGTGTTGTTGCCTACATTATTATTGACAAGCCTCAGATAGTTGTGACTTCTACATAAGTCCAATTACGATTGCTTAACATAGCGCTAAATTTGCCTTATGGCACACTAACTACTAACACTAACCATTAACAACTAACATTTACTTTTTGCTCTTTACTTCTATGCAATTTACTATTCTTGCACATATTATCCATTTGCTTTTCTCTTTGCTCACTTGAGCACATGTTTATGTTAATGCCATTTGCCTTTTGCTCACTTGAGCACATAATTGTGTATATATTATTATGCTTGTGTTTTATTTTGATTGTTGAGAACCAAATGCAAAGAAGTGGACTTAGATTCTAGGACATACCCTATGCAAAGAATGGAGAAATGGACTTAGATTCTAGGACATTCCCTATGCAAAATTGGAGTAAAAGAACCTTAATGATGAATATGGATCAAATATCTAAACTCCCTCTTGTCCATCCTTGGTTTACTTCATGAAACTTTTGATGTGTGTGCTTTTGTGCTAGGGAATTCTATGAGAGCTCAAATTGGAGGACCATTGCCATGCTCATCCAAAGTGAAAGATACAAGATACATTGATGGTCTCTTAAGAGGCTTGTTTGATGATTGCTTATGCTTTGTGTGATTGCCTATTCCAAAGGATGGGAGCTACTTGGATCATCTATATGATCTCAAGAGAGAAACTCCATTGTGGTTTTGTTTCTTTATCCTTCCTCTTTTTGCTTTGCTTAGGACTCTAGCCCTTCTTCTTCTTCTCTCCATTCTAACCCAAGTCACAACTCTTTGTGCAAACATTCAACCATTGTTTTCAAACATTAGAAACCTAAGCCTTATGCTTTTGATTTTCAAACCTTCTTTTCATAACACTTATTTGGAATTGAATCTTTAAGTCAACTTTGACCATATTTGTATATACTTATAATTGGTAAATATAACCCATTCAAATATCTTTTTGTGGTTCCAATGGCCACTTTCTTGATCAAAATTTCCATAACCTTTAGCTATTAGGTTTGAGTTATCCTTGTGGTAGATGTAATACTCACCTATATCCTTAGTGATGGACAATGAGTCTTCCATGCTTATTATAGGGTTAACCCCTCACTAGCATGTTGAAGCTATCCTCACATGGTGGATTTGTGGTTTTAGGTTGAGTTTTCTCCCTTGGATAACAAAAGACCTCAAGGCTTTTGGACCAATCAATTCACCAACCTGTTTTGAGATTTTTACCCCGAACTACGAGGTTTTGATCCTAATCTTTTTAAGATGGTACGTAGGCAATGGGTTTATCCATCCAAACACAAATGTAAATAACTTGTATATTCTCTTCTCATCTCTTCAATCATGTTTGCACAAATAAAATTTTGACAAAACAACAACCTTGCAACAAGTATGAAAAGGGCTCCCTATGAGTACCTAGGATGTTTTGGGTGCCTAACACCTTCCCATTACATAACCAACCCCCTTACCCAGATCTCTGTTTCTCTTTTACTAGTTTTGTTAAAACTTTTAGGTTTTTGTTCGCTTTCTAACCATTCCTTTGGATAAATAGAAGTGCGGTGGCGATTCGACTTGTATGATTTACCTTGGATTTAGTCAATATCTCTAATGGTAACGAATACCCCGCTACAGCCTCATTACAAAATCATTAATCCATGAGATATTGACTTCAAGTTAAATAAAAAATAAAACCTACATAATGACACACTCAAATGTTATTACAGCTTAGGGGTTGGAATCAATCCTTACACAAATGGTGTCAACAAAACAAAATAAACCAACAAAAGGTGAGGCTTGCAATGGTATGGCCATAAGATCACTGCTTATTTAGGTGTTTAGCTTTAGTGGCAGATTACTTAGGAGTTAGGTCTTCATTTCGGAAAAGATCATTAAGAGATATTAAAATAGCAACCCTCTTAGAATGGGTGTTGTTGGAGCTGGCTGATGGACTCTAAGTTTAGTTGGCAGATGTGGATGGTTGAGCAGAGTTGGTATGTTTAGCAGACGATGTCACCTACATATAAAAAACACAATAGTTATGTACATTTAGATAGAATGAGGATGATGCAAACCAAAATGAAATAGTAGGAATATGATAGATGGCATACAACAGGTTGGTCTTGGACTTCCCTTGGTATGGATGTGCCAATGTTCAAAACAACAACATTTGAAGTATGCTGGAAATAAATATGAAGTAATTGTTTAAATTGATTAGAAAATGTTGTTATAGAATTTGAAAATGATGCTGACCTAATCCAAAATAGATATATACACATAAATCGTATGTACATCATTAGGGTTAAGCAAGTAGTTCAAGGTATTGTAAACGTCATCATCCTTAATGATTTGCACAATAGAGTATTGTTGGAAAAAAGATTGATACTTGATTTGAAATGCTAAATCTTTGTTCAACAGTTTGTCGAGTTGTGCTGGACATGTTTTAGGTTGTCCTCTTCAGCCTAGGAGACAATCATAGTTTCAATGTTAAATATCAGAACTTGAAGATAAAATGAAATAGTATGCATGTTGGTTTTGAAGTGCATACCTCCTTCATGAGTTGTCTTAACTCTCTAGCTATCATTTCAATGAAAGGGGTACAACCCTTATCCCAAAACAGAAAGCATCCAACATGGTTGTCATACTCAACCTCAACTTTTATTTTGAATCTAAAAAATTAAGAAAATGAAGTGGCTTAAAAAATACAACATGTGAATAAATAAGAGGGCATGAATATATATATATATATATATATATATATATATATATATATATATATATATATATATATATATATATATATATATATATATATATATATATATATATATATATATATATATATATATATATATATATATATATATATATATATATATATCACTGGTAGCTTACTTAGTGATAGGTTCAACATCCTTCACTCCACAAATGCACTCAAAATTCTGACCACTTGACTTGTTAGCGGTTTTGCAATCAGGGCAAGACTCAAAATACCATCCAAACTTGGAGGCTTTGAATCTTTTTATAGTGCCAATTATCGTGGCGAAACAATCCTTTCCCAATTCATTGATATGACAAATAGTCTTGACCTCATTCGGGTTAGTCCAATTTTTGTTGGTTGATTGAACTGATGAATCATATGTTTGGCTCAAAGAACTTGACGATGCATTTAATAATTGTGTTGATCCAAAACTGAAATGCATTGAATTATCATAATGGAAATGAAAAACTAAAATGCATTGAAATATTCAAAATTATTATGCAACTTGGAATGAAAAAAAATGCAAAGTTTAATACCTGGATTCAAAGCATTGAACTTGTGGATGATATAGGTTAATGTGAAGTCTAGAGCCATTCCAAGCATTAGAAAGGCTTGGTAGTCCAGAAGTTGATATATATATATATATATATATATATATATATATAGAAAGATGTAGTTAGAGTGCAGGAAAATGAAGAATCATAGATACAAAAGTCATTGAAAATATCTAAGAACATAGCAAACCTGAATTTTTCTTACACCATGCATGTGTCAATATAATGTTTGTTGGACCAACACTCTTGTTAGAGTGTTAGAGTTATTGTAACTCATAAACTATTTACAATAATCATCCTATAAGGCAATCTCAATGACATTACCAGTTTCATCATGCAGCGTGATATTGGCGTAAGATTTCTTACCACTACCACCCATTTGAGTTTTCACAATATCTTGTAAAATTCCAATAACATCTAAAGCATAAAAAAACATAACGAACAAGTGTTAGATACAAAGATATATTATTCTTACAATGGGACTTTCTAAATTAGTATGCACAAAGAAACAATCATCATATAATATATCATTCTGGAAATGACCACTGAGAAAATCTCCAATAGCCTTAAATTTGAATTGGTGTGGAGGTATCTCTGGTATGGCAATATTTGAAATTGTTGTTCCTTAATTGAAGACAAGTTTAAGGCCATGGGAACAAACTTTGAAAGAGCCATCTTTAATCATCGGTTCTCCATTATAAAGAGCATATGTTTCATGTTCTTTAAGTTGCTTAATCCAATTTTTAAAATATCGGTTCCTCGTGACAACATGAATTTGATCTCCCTATTAAATCATTGATTAGGTTGCAACAATAAAGACATATATCTGCAGGAAATATGGCCAACTATTACCTTTTCATCTTGTATGACCAACTCAAGATGTTGTTATCTGCTTTTTTCTTTAACAATCCAAATATCAATAATGCAAACATGCATTTTCTAGACTTGATTACCTTTCACCAAATCCTTTATTAGAATATGAGGCATTGACATTTTTGAGATAAAAACTGAATAATGCATGACAAAGACAAAGCATATCAGAATGACATTTGCGTCAAAAATAGGTCAAGCTATAAAAATGATAGATTTGTCAAAGACACTTCAACCTCATTTTGTCTAAGTTTATAAAATTGAGTTGAAAACATAATTTTTTAGGCTTTATTATAAATGCACATAAAGGACATTGAAAAAAACTTATGCAGAAATACCGAAAACTTCATTAAAAAACATGATTTTCATAAACGAGTTTAAAACATGATTTTTGTCCAGAAAAAATAGAGCATAGGACATGAATATCTATAAAAATGATAGATTTGTCAAAGACAATTCAACCTCATGTTATCTAAGTTTATAAAATTGCAAAAAGCTTATGCACAAAAAGATTAAAATTCACTCAAAAAATGAATTTTTAGACATGAGTATAAAACATGATTTTTTATGGAAAATAATAAAACATAGGACACGAGTATAAAACATAAGTCGGAAACATGATTTTGGATAGAAAAGTCTTTCATAACATAACATAGGACATAAAGCAACCTATTCAAACCAATCAATATCTGGAAAAAAAAACTTTGTTAACAAAAAGATGGATTGATGACAAACACATTGGATGTTTTAATCATGAGGTGAAAATATGATATCAGACAAAAAAATCGTTACATAATCGATTTAAATACATGGAATGTATTAATAGAACAGTTATACCTAACCTTTGGAGAGAAAGCGTTCAGAAACGATGACTTGGAGACACTAAAAACATGAGCAAGGATGAACCGTTTGGAAGAGGAAGTGAGAAGATGCAAAATTTTGGAACCAAATTACAAACATTAAGTGTGATATTTAAATAATTATATAAATTGCATTGTTGATATTCATTTTTATATTTATTTAATATATTCACAAATATATCTTTCTATTAATTTTACTTGTTTATAGTCAATTTAATCATTAAATAAAAATTGTTATTAATAAATTCATTTCATATAATTTAATTAACAAAGAAAAACTAATATTTTTTAATAAAAATTATTAATTTATAAATATCAATAATTTATTTACATTAATATAAATTAAAAATATAACATATTATAGATAGTAATATTTCAATTTTCATATATTAAAATGGGATAGAATGCATTGAATCGTGTTTGACTTGATTCTGCCTTATTCCATCGATCCAAGCATAGATTTAGGTTAGAATTAGTGAATTGAAAATTGGTGGTGAAAAAAGAAAATTTAAAATGAGAAGTCGATATTTTATTGATGAGGAATAAGTTGGAAAAGAAAACGGTGCGTTTAAGCCCGAAAGTAAAACCCAATAGATCATTTTGTTCCTGCGTCTGCGTCTGCGTGCGTGGTGCTGTTAGGGTTTCCCTCCACATTTTGCTTCCTCCAAGGTACCATTTTTCTTCTTCTTCTTCTTCTTCTTTGGGACTCTCCTTTTATGTAATTCTCGCTTTTCCTCGTCAATTTTTATAATGTCTGAAGAGGCTGGATCCATGTTGGTAGTTTACGACGATCCCTCTGACCAACACTCCCTGTCTTTGGGCGATACAAGCAGCACTGAGGAGTCACCTCCTCAAACCACACTCTCCTTGGAACCCACTCATGATCACATTCCATACATTGGTCAGAGGTTCCCCACTCATGATTCAGCTTATGATTTCTATACTGATTTCGCCAAGACCTCTGGCTTCTCAATTAGGCGCCACCGTACCGAGGGAAAAGACGGTGTTGGGAAAGGACTTACTAGACGATACTTTGTTTGTCACCGTGCTGGCAATACTCCTGCTAAATCATCCACCGAAACTAAGCCTCAAAGAAACAGAAAATCTTCTCGATGTGGTTGTCAGGCTTATATGAGGATAAGCAAAACCACCGAATTTGGACCTCCTGAATGGCGGGTTACTGGTTTTGCTAATCATCATAATCATCAACTTTTGGAACCTAACCAAGTTCGATTCCTTCCTGCCTACAGAACTATATCAGATTCTGACAAAAACAGAATCCTTATGTTTGCCAAAACAGGGATTTCTGTTCATCAAATGATGAGGCTTATGGAGCTTGAGAAGTGCGTCGAACCTGGATATTTGCCTTTTACGGAAAAGGATGTAAGGAATTTACTACAGTCCTTTAGAAAATTAGATCCCGAAGAAGAAACCCTGGATTTGTTAAAAATGTGCAGAAATATTAAGGAGAAAGATCCTAATTTTAAATTTGAGTACACACTCGATGCAAACAACCGTTTAGAGAATATTGCCTGGTCGTATGCCTCCTCCGTTCAATTGTATGATATCTTTGGGGATGCTGTGGTATTTGATACAACCCATCGTCTCACTGCATTTGACATGCCACTGGGGATATGGGTTGGAATAAATAATTATGGAATGCCCTGCTTCTTTGGCTGTGTGCTACTGCGAGATGAAACTGTCAGGTCATTTTCCTGGGCAATAAAGGTACTTAACCAAAAACTTATTATTCTTTGCATCATTTGCTTTTTCATTCAAATTGTGTTTTCGCCTATTGCATTCTTTTCTGAAATAATACCGCCCTGGCTTAATTACAACGTGACAACAAATTTTATATCAAAGATTGTGTAGCTATGAAAAATACCGCACTGTCTAGGATATACTAAGTGTTACTTGTTGACTAGTAGCCTACACTTTAGAAATGTATACAAGTAGCTTGTGCCAACCTTAGAAAATGGACTAGTAGATACTTCAACTGTGGATAATTACATCTTTTACTTTTACTGCCTTGCGAAATTTTCATTGATTTTTTAAAAGTTCGACCATTCTTTAATTTACACTGGTTTTTGTTGTTATTTTTTCTCCTTCTTGGAAGGCTTTCTTAGGTTTTATGAATGGGAAGGCTCCACAGACTATATTAACGGACCAAAACTTGTGTCTCAAAGAAGCACTATCTGGAGAAATGCCGATAACAAAACATGCTTTCTGCATATGGATGATAGTAGCAAAATTTCCGTCATGGTTCAATGCTGTTCTAGGGGAACGCTACAATGATTGGAAGGCTGAATTTTATAGACTTTATAATCTTGAATCAGTTGATGATTTTGAACTAGGCTGGAGGGAAATGGTCTGTTCTTTTGGGCTGCATTCCAATCGGCACGTGCTTACTTTATATAGCTCGCGCTCACTTTGGGCATTGCCATATTTAAGAAGCCATTTTCTTGCGGGAATGACTACAACTGGCCAGTCAAAGTCAATTAATGCCTTCATTCAACGGTTTTTAAGCGCGCAGACACGACTTGCTCACTTTGTTGAACAGGTATTATATCTTTCTGTCTCTAATGTTTTAATATTGTTAAATTGGTGTTTTAACGACTATTTACATTTCATAGTGAATTGTATCCTACTTTTTGGAGGTATTAAATTAAATCTTTATATTTCTCTAAACTTGAGTTTGCTTTGCACAACCAGGTAGCTGTTGCTGTGGATTTTAAAGATCAAACAGGAGAACAACAAACCATGCAGCAGAATCTGCAAAATGTTTGCCTCAAAACAGGAGCTCCCATGGAATCACACGCTGCTACGGTCCTCACTCCTTTTGCCTTTTCAAAGCTTCAAGAACAACTTGTGTTGGCTGCACATTATGCATCTTTTTCAGTGGAAGACGGGTTTCTTGTGAGACATCACACAAAAGTTGAAGGAGGTCGCAAAGTTTATTGGTCTACTCAAGAAGGAGTTATAAGCTGCAGCTGTCACCAGTTTGAATTTTCTGGAATTTTGTGTAGGCACTCTCTGAGAGTTCTTTCAACAGGAAATTGCTTTCAGATCCCGGATACATATCTTCCCATCCGATGGCGTCGTATCAGCGTGCCTTCTTCAAGGCTTCTTCAAAATGCATCCAGTGATCATGCCGAAAGAGTTAAGTTATTCCAAAATATGGTTTCATCTCTAGTTACAGAATCTGCCAAGTCTAAAGAACGATTAGATGTTGCTACAGAACAAGTTTCCATTCTTCTGTCTCGCATAAAAGAGCAACCAATTTCACTACAATGTGCCAGAGATATTTCTACCATTAATAGGAATCTATGATGAATGCTCTTGCAATGTGTGATTCTGTAAAATGTTTGTGAGAGAGTAGGGTAAATGGATTTTTTTGTTCGGTCTTCCTCAAGGTGGGGTGCCATTTTAAATTATTCTTTGGTAAAATTTCTTAGAATGGCAAACGCCAAATTGCATTCTGTCATGTACAAAACTGTATAGGAAATTTGTTCATTGTTCAAATGCATACTTTGTATTATTTGCAGTTTTTCTGCCATGGTCAATCATTAGAGGAGATAATTATTCTAATCAGTATTTTGATATTAGTTATAATCAATACAAAATGTCCCATTCAAATCTATGTTAGGTGTATTTGCGGTTTGATTGTAAATTTATACCTTATATTCCAGGCAATGATGACTTGCTCCATTTAAAAAAAACATTATTAACTGGTTCTTTATTTTAATTCAACTGTGTTCATAATAAAGAAGCAGAATCATTGTTTTTTGGTAACCAATTATTGATTCTATAGTCTCAACCTTTTAACTACAAACTTGATGGTACTAATAAGACCATTCCTAAAAAGGAGGCAAAACTTTGAAAACTGTGACAAATCTATAAGTATTTGCATCCTACTCAAAAGCTGTACATATGTTGAGTCCTGTTTCAATCTACAATTAATTATCAGGCCTACTTAATTGATCACCATGATCTAATGGTAATCCAATGATTCCCTGATGCACTATCTTCCTGTTGCCATATTGTTTTTACTTGTGGGGACACAAACTCATTTCCGAATGAGAATTTATTCCTCCCTGCTGGACTTGGCAATTTTTCTTCACCGTCATCGTCATAATCATCCTCAAATTGATGAACATCCAAGACAGCTGCTGGTGAGGCATTACAGTAGGGTTTGTGATAAGTTAAAGTATTTGCAACAAGGAATGGATGATTAAGCAAGTCCTTTGCGGTAGACCTCTTATTAGGATCTCTCACCAAACATCTTCTCAAGAAATCGAAACCCTCCTGAGAGAAATGACTTGGAAATTGAGGTATCCCATCACCACAGGCAATCTTAAACATAGCAGACATTGGATTTGAAATAGATACGAGATCATCATGAACCCAGGGAGGCCTACCCGTCGCCATTTCAATAACAGTACATCCCAAAGACCATATATCTGCTGCTGCAAAATCAACAACCCTCTCCTCTTTACCATTCCTCAATAATAATACTTCAGGAGCCATCCATAGAGGTGTGCCCCCAGACGAAGGTGATTTGTTCGTGTGCGAGTCCTTGCCGATCCTTTTTGCACATCCGAAATCTGCGAGCTTAACTGTCCCAGACGAGGACAGAAGCACATTTTTGCATTTGAGGTCACAATGCACAATTCCTTGTTGGTGAAGATGATATAACCCAAGCAAAATCTGTCTAGTATACAAACGAACAACATGTTCATCGAACGAACCACCAAACTTGTGTAACGCGTCAGCCAAACTACCTCCAGCCATATACTCCATGAAAACATGCAGCTTATTATTATTATCTTGATGATCATACTCTGTCCCTAAACATTGTATAATATAGGGCGACGGTGACTGCGACGACGACGATGATGAATTCTTTAATGTATTAAGAATATTCACCTCGTTCTGGAGAGCCTCATGTCCAGCATCTGAATGCGCTGTTTTGGCTACGAAAAGTCCACCGGTTGATCTGTTCATGGCTAGATGAACACTGCCAAAAGACCCACTTCCAACAATTTTACCCTTCACCCAATCAAACCCATTTATTCTTCCACCCATTTTTATTTCCCTTCCACCACCAATTATGATCAAAATATTCACACACAAAAATAAATCTCTGGAGGAGGAAGGGAATTCCACAAAACTTGAACTTGTTAGAAAGTTAATGTACATAGAATCAAGAGAAAGATGAAGGGGTTGATGGAGGAGGAAGAACTACAAATCCTTCATTGATCGACGAAGCGTGTAATAACAAATTGATGAGTAGAGCGGTTTTCGATCTAAAACCGAAAACCGCCCTAAGAACAAACAGCACCTACTCAAACAAACAAAAAGTAACGCTCGTCGATCTTAATTCAACAACAACAAGAAGAAGAACAAGAAAGTAACAAATATAACAAAAACAATAAACAATGCTATTTATTTATATCTATGTAATAAAAGGGACAGTTAGTGGCCGTTGGTGTACTTGTCTATCCTTAGTAGTAACAACCGGATAAGATGCTATAAACAAACATAGACAACCTTGGATAGAATAACATTTTGGATTTTTTATATTTGGCAAATATTTCTCAACTCAGAGAATGTATTTTTGTGTGAATTTGCCTTTCTTGTAATCTTGTTGTTAGGATCTAATCTTTTTTGTCTAATTCTAGGAAATGTAAGCATTTTTTATTTTAGAAAATAAAAATCTCAATAGGATAGTTTTAGAAAATAAACCCCAATAGGATAAAAACATTATATTGATATAGTGGTATAAACATGATTATTTGTGAAGGGTCTAGTAAGGTGGGAGAGTGGTGGCATGCATAGTCAAATGAATGACTCACGTTTTTCTAAAAAATAGGAATTTAATGGTCTTTCATTGACTAAGTGAGCGGTTACGGTCTATAGAAAACCGTAGATACAAGGTGCCTCTATAAACACCTTATCTCTAATATGAGAGAGTGACATGTCAATATACCTTCAATGTAACACATAAACACGGCCTCTCAGGTGAGTTGCATATCTCTTACCACCGTTAGCAAGCCCTAACCAATATGAATTACAAAGATTTATGAGTATCCCCTACCCGCGTAAAGATATCACACACACCTATACTTTTTATTTTATTTTTTGACAAGTACACACTTAAAATTCAATTTTAATTTTATAAAATGAGGTTATAATTGATTATTGACATGTTACCAACAATTTGAGGTGTAACTATTTTATAATGTGAAAAATTAATATTTGAATAGTTGACTATTATGAGAGAGAATTTGGGATTTTAAAATGACTTTTTTTCTTACTCTAAATACATTGAGTTATATTATTTGTCATTAAAAAAATATATTACAATATTGCACCATATGTAGTGATACAAACCTTGTTCATAAATGTCAAAATATATTCATTCAAATTTATTCAATGTTGTATCGTTATAATTTTATTAGGTTCTTAGAGAGAATAATCCATCAAGAAGATACTAAAGACCAACGCACTGTTGGAGACAAGTTGTCCCCCAAAGCCTTAGGCCGCTCGAAGTGGGAATTAAAGTCGCTTATATATTCTAACCATGTTGCCCCAATTGTACTTCGTCCATTTGAATCAAACAGGTTACCAAGGATAACTACATCCTCCACGATTCAAGGAACCACAAACTTCTTCCTCCCTGTATATCTAGCGTGAGAACGATTCACCTTATAGAGGTATCTTCAGGCGTAGGTTAAGGAGTGGTGACCCATTCCCTTGATAGAGAGTGAAGATAAAGACGTTTATGCTTTCTTAAATCGAGGAAGTGGATATCCTCTCTATCTATGCTTTTTTACTCCATTTTAGCGGGACATGTCATTTCTCGTGTTCCTGGAGAAGTGGGTAATAGGACTAGTTCAGATGGCCGAAGCCCATTCTGGCGGTCTTGTTAGAATATCCAAGCGATCTCAATGTCCAATTCGGGCAACCTAAGACTTCATGGGGCAACTCGCTCATGTCAGTGGGTTGGCCTTTTAATATTTCCTTGGTGGGATATCCTATCCAAGGGCCTAATAAAACTATAATGGTACAAATGAAATAAAATTACCGTAAGTGATGGTTTTCTTTGTTAGTATAGTTGCAAATATTATAAGTTGCTTTATTATCATAATAAAAGGAGAAATATAATTGACAATTTTAATTTATAGTAGGAGCTAAAAAACCAACACATGATCATTGACACCAGAGTCCAAGATTAAAAAATATTTCTTACTAACCAAGATAGAAGTATTGCAAATTATACTTTATGATAACTTAAGTGGTAAATGACAATAGTCACAAATGAGACAAAAATTTGATTATGGTAGAAGTCTGAGCTAATGGCATTAAGTTCACTTATTGAAGAAAGAAAACAAGGTGATCAATTTTTTCTTAGAGATATTGAAGCATTATTACTTGTGGATGAAGCCACCTCAATTTCACCAGATGGACGAGGAACATCATTATCATTTCTACTAAAAATATTCATAGAAGATCTTCTCTTGTTGAAATTTGGATGACCATGCTTTTGATAACAAAAATCTACAATATGTCCACTTGGATGATAAAAAGTACAATCTCTATTAGAATTCTTAAGATTGAAGGTGTGTGCATTACTTTTGACTTTGAAATCAGGTTTATGAGTAGCATTGACCTATATGAAAGAATCATCAACAACAATAACAAATTTGTGGCCGATCTCTTCTTGAATCACCAAAGAGGACACTATATTGATTGGTGAAAAATGATCCATTATAAATATTTGAGTTTTTACAGTAGAAAAAGAATTATTCAAACCTATCAACAACTGAATGAATCGATCTTATAGTCGATAGTTATCTATGAAGCACGAACACCTCTAGGAGTATGCGTGTCGCGGTGTCCGACACGCGTCAGTATCCGACACTTGTATGACACTCGTACGGCACGTGTCGGAAAAGTCAAAGAAGTGTCGAAAAAGTCAGACAAGTGTCCACTAAAAGATATATTTTTTTTTGTTTCGACACTCTTCGAATCAATGGTTGACACCTCAATGATACGCATAGCACATATGTTTGACAATTCAGACAAGTGTTTCAAACAAAAAATTGTTTTTTTTTCTTTGCTTCAAGACACTTTTATGCATATTTTGGACAAATTTCACACAAATTTAAAATTGTTAAATGTGTATATAAGTGATGCTATTAATAAAAAATTAAAGACATTAATTTTGATTGAAATATTTTCTACCTTTTTAATCATAGATGAATAAATAAAGCTGAAATACTCTCTTATATATAGAGATGTCGGTGTCCTATATTTTGATATTATTGATGTCGAAGCGTCTGTGTCATATCGTGTTCCGGTGTTCGTGTCGGAGTCAGTGCTTCATAGATAGTTATAAGTAAATTGCATAAGTGAAATTGTTGAATGCATATGCAAAAAAGGTAAAGGTTTAGGAGAATTGAAATCTTTCCATAAGCCTTTAAAATCCATGATTATCACGCACATTACTGGTTGATTGCTTCAAGTTATTGGTCGAAGAATGAAGTGTGACAATTCAAATTCTACCAGCTTTAAAAAACATCTCTTATAAATCATTCAACACACCAATTTAATTTTTTATGAAATACAATTTTGGAAGCAATTTAATTGAAACATAATTGATAATCCAAGAAAGAATAAGGTGGTTACATTTTTCTCATTGATTTCGATTTTGATTAAGAAGAAATTTGAGCTTATTTTTAGCACCCAAAACTCACTTCGTTGATTTAATCCATTAAATTTAGGTGTCACATTCATTGAATTTTGACTTTAGTCGGGGTGGACATAAATTGCAGATTTCATGTCAATTTACCGAGGAATAGGTGGAACTGTGTGCGGAAGCATTATGTGATTTGATCGATGATGAACATGATGATGAAAACAATGATTAACATGATGGTAAACCAAATGATGAAGCTTGTGAAAGATGAATAAGATAATAATTAAATCAGAAGAAAAAGAAGGATCAAACAAATTGTTGAAGTAAGAACAGAAAAAACAAAAGCAATTGTAAGATGAAGAAAAGAAATGTTTGGATACGCTAAAACGAACGGAGTGGAATGGAGCGGAGAATGGAATAAATATGTCGTTCTATTGTTTGGGTATTTCATAACAGAATAGAGCAATTTTCTCATTTGGTCCAAATCGGAGGGTATAAAAAGTGATGGAATGGGATGGAATGCATTCCATCATGTTCTGCTCCATTTCATTCATTTTTAATTAAACCAAACAATAGAATATGAGTTTATACCATTCCATTCCACTCCGCTCCATCATGTTCCATCAATCCAAACATAATCTAACCAACTTTCAAATCTTTTCAACTAAATTTTAAAGAAATTCAAGCAACTCTCAAAATTTATCATTGATACCATATTATGAGATAAAATTTGGGAGTTCAAAATGATTTATTTCTTATTTGTTAATGATCATTAAATTGGTTTATATAGTTATACAATATTGTATCATAATCTACCATACACTATTAACTAGCATATAATAATTTGTGTAATAAGTAATAACCATCTTCAAATACAATTGTAAATAACTAACTATTTCAAATTTTTTACTTTGTCATCTTCGATCTCTTGAATATTATGTTGTAATATTGACGATGTCAATTAAAAACTATGATCACATTTTTGTGGGGGGTTTAGGTGGAGAACCAAAAAGGATAAAAAACATGTTGCATTACATTTGGAAAAAAGAGAATTGTATATCTATTACTCTCTCCGTTCATTTTTAATCGTTAGTTTTATTTTTTATATGTATCAAGGAATCTAATATTGTCGTTATTTTTCAAATAATAACTTTTTTTTTAATAAAGATAATTTATTGAATAAAGAAAAAGAAAAAAACAAAAATGACGAGGAACACAAAACCTAACCCATAAAGAAGATATAAAAAATGATAGTTGGATATACCGAATTTATCTCTCAAAAAACTTTCAAAAGCACAAATAAGAAGTGAATCTCACCGAGTGTCATAATCAACAAAAAAAAACATGAATTGGCAAATCTGCATATACATTTCTTTCTCTGAAAAATTCAGATATCTTAAATCTAAAGGAACCTATAATATGTAAAGTATTATTCCATTTAATTAAAAGATGTCAAAAGACAATATTCACATTAGAAAATGCACAAATAACGCTAAATATGCCACCACAAGTTAATATTGCAGGATTTCCTCTTGAAGATCCATTTGTGTTGAATTTAATCCAATTAGTACTAGGAAAACACCAATTAACTTGTATGGTTCTAGCCGCATGAGGAAGATTATATTTATGTCAAAGCATTTAATAATTGTAAACTCGTGAATTGAAGAGCACATGTGCCCCTTAAAAGAAGTATACGTCATGTAGGTCAATTGCTTAACATGAAAATTGTCTTTATCAAAGTCAACGTTTCCATTTTAAAACTTGATATCAATTTTTGTGTTATCAAGTTTTCCAAAGAATTATTATGATGAGAGTTATGATCAAGTTCTGAATTTTATAGCTCCAACTTCTACTAGCAAATTTGAATGAACTTCTATAACTAGTTCTTTCAATGTTCATGTCAAACAATCGCTTTTTCCAATACCAGATATGTAAAATGTACATGCATCTAAGAAATGAGTGGTCCATATTTTCCACATTGTGATTGTAGAGAGAGAACCTCGAAACCATATGTATTCTCATTTGAATCAGAATATCTTTTGTTGCATTAACATTATGCATTAGTTTCCAAGTTACCAATGACTTAATAGGTGGTATGTAATGATGCTAAATAAATTGTGTCCAAGAAAACTCAATGTGATCCCTCCTCATATATTGTAGGTGTAACACCCCAAATTCAATTAATTAATTTAATTAAAATCTTCTTGTTTTACTTAATTATTTGTGTAATTTAATACATTTTAATTAATTATTTAGCGATAGCATGTATTATGTGAGTATTTGACATTTGTTGGGGTTGGTGGGAATTTAGTAGAGTTTCTTTTCATAGTATATTAATTAAATAATAATAAAATAAGAGAACAATAGTGATTTGGGGAAAAAAATAGAATTACTAAAAAAATAAGAAAAATAGGAGAAAGTAGAGATTAGTGGAGGGGTAAAAGTGTGAAAAGGGAATTAATTATAATCTAGGTCAAAATAAATAGTAAAAGGAGAGGAGGCAAACTTGACATTAAGTAGAATTGAAAAAAAGGGGGCAAGTGTGAGAAGAGAAGAACAAAAATTAGAGAGAGAAGAAGAACACCATAGCTAAAGCTTGAGAAGTTTTGGAAATTCAGGTAGGGGGCTACTTGAATATACGTGTATTTAAAAAATTTGAGAGAGAAGAACAAAAATTTGAGAGAGAAGAAAAACACCATAGCTAAAACTTGAGAAGTTGTTGGAAATTCAGGTAGGGGCTACTTGAATATATGTGTATTTCATGAAGGATAGATAGGGATCCTCACCCTCATCTAAGTTTTCTTCGTCATTGTTGTGCTTTATGAGTTTTGATTATGATTATATGAAATCCATGTTAATTGATATGTTTAATGTATAAATTTGTCCTCGGTTATATGCTGAATATTATGCATGATGTGTTAGTACAATTCAGATTACAATACAAAAAAAAAGAGAATATCATGAGAATTCTCTTGAAGTAATGACCTCCAATGCCCTTAAAATCATCCTTGATGCTATAAAAATCACATTTTACTCTCCAAAATTTGTAACACTTGCAAAAATGCAAAAGTAATGACCATAGCAATTTGAACCCTAAGGTCACTTCGCTTGTCCGACGCCACTGGACCAAAACTTTCTTCTTTGTATTAAACCTTATATTTTCCAATTATCATAATTCTTACATGTTATTGGAGATATAATAATTCTTTTGCATTAAGTTACATAGTCATAGCATAAATTTAATATATATATATATATATATATATATATATATATATATATATATATATATATATATATATATATATATATATATATATATATATATATATATATATATATATATATATATATATATATATATATATATATATATATATATGAGGTAAACTTTAAGATTTTAGTTTCGATTCTGATTTCTGATTACCTTAATGCATATCATGTGACTTTTCTTTTATCTATAATACCCAAAACTATTCATTATCTCAATTTATTTTTTCTATCTCCATAATAAATAGTTAGGAGTAATTGACAAAACTATATAACAAATACTATTTGAATTTTAAAAACAACTAAAAAGAAAACATGCAATTAGAAAAAGAAATCGATGAGTACTTAGTTATGAGTTTAATATGTGTTTTGTATAAAAGAAAAATAAAAGTAATAGATTACGATTATACAATTAGATTAAGATTAGATTAATATGGGGCGTTCATTTGATACACCATGAGAATTTGAACATATAAGCCATAATTAGATTAAGATTGGATTAATATGGTGTTTTTTTCATACACGATGACAATTTGAAGATATCAGCCATGATTTTCTATATTTTTGTACTGTATTGTGGGGTGCTGAAAACTTCGTGTGGAAAAAAAGGTTTTGAAATTAAAACAAGTTTTATGGCAGTTCCCATTTTCATCTTCCTCCCTATGATGGATAATGTTTATGCAGCCAACAATTTATACTTTATATGCATACAGTACAATCCATTTAAGCTTGCAAAAATAGTTTTAATGCTACCTGGTATCTATTAAGCATCCGTTGAATTATTTGAACATTAGAATAAATAATTGTCTCCACTCCAACTCAATGTTTTAAAGAGTGGTCCACTCTGAACATTGATGAGTTATAAATATTATGCAAAGTTTCTATTTTAATTGTGATCAATATACACACTAGCCTAGACAGCTAATTGAAGTAATCATACACAGAATTACTAAAAGAGAATATATAATTTTAAGGAATGGTGTTCTAACATTTAAAGTACAAAAATACAACCCGGCAGGAAAAAGTTATCAAAGATAGCAGTACAGAAAAAAAAAAAAGGATGTACTCAATAATTTCTAGGGCAAAAACATTATATACCTAGAATTAGCAAACAGAACCCAAAAGAAAAAAAGCCTTATTGATGCTAAACCCTTTACAATCAGTTTTTTCTTTTTCCAAAAATTGATATTCACCCAACATATTCAGTTACTAGCTGCTAATGGTCCAATAACTTGGGTGGGAGATTGCATGGGCCAACCTGGAAGAGACGGAGATCCGGGAGGTGTTGCACTGCGGCTGGGGGAGAATAGGCTAAGTTCTACAAATGTTCCAGTTGAACCGACACCCTTTTCCATTGTCCGAAATGAAATTGATCCCCGCTTTGTTGATTCATCAGAATACCTACCAGGACTAGGCCGAGCATTTTCCTCAACATTATCTTCAGGATGACTCTGGTTAGCAATAAGGGATACAGTATCATTATGTTCATCATTAAACCTCCTAGTCCTAGCCTCCATGTCTTGTAGATTTCCCAGTGCTAAACAATCTGCAATTGGACGGTAAACAAGTGTGCACATGCACAGCCCAGAACAACATACAAGTGCAAGAAAAGCCAAGAAAACTAAGGCTTCAAACATAAAATTCTCAGGTTCAGATAAAACAGATAAACCAAGAAAAAGAACCCTTAATGGAAGAAAACACAAAACAGAGAACAGCAATGTGTAGACCCTTTTTTGCAGACCTTTGTTGATGACTAATTTCAAAATCCGACTACCAAGCCAAAAAAGGTAGGAAGTCAGGATAACGGCAAAGAGGCCAAGGAGAACAGTACTAAGTAAAGGATAAGTACAGAGGGCAATATCATCATTCCCCCCTGCCACTGAAGAGGAGCCAACTGTACTTGTAAAATAATGCGGCAATTTTTTCAAAATACCCTTATTCTTGTCTAAATGAGGGCCAACCCAAATAACAAAAAGCTGGAGAAGAAACATTGGAAGGCAGTAAAGAATAATGTACCCAGATGTCTTCAAATTCCATTTTCGGCTCATAATTCCAGTTTCCAACCTCTGCAAGGGTGCCCGGAGGAGAAACACAAGTGTGAGGAAGAGGCACGGTTCTGCAAATCCCATACTCGATACAATGTAACATTTGCAAACTGTTTCCTTCCATTTTAAGTGCAGGGCACGTCTTAACAAAGTTAACCGAATAATCTCACCTAGACCCCACCAGAAAACAAATAGGATGAATGCTATTCTAATTATCCAAGGACCACTAAAATAATTGAGCTGAACAAAACCTTGATTATTAATACGAGAGCGGAAGTAGAAGGAGTAAGCAATGCATATCAACCCAAGAAGAATCAAGATGGCTACTAGACAAATCGTCACCACACCGAATGCTTCGGCAGCAAATCTCGACAGGGGCATTACCCGATATACAGATTCCACGCATGCTCTCTCCCAGCATGGATAGCAGAAATCCTCTGGGGCTTATGCTTTTTACCCAGAACTATCGTATAACAAACTGAATTCCCACTATCAATAACAGAGTTGATTATTGAACTCAATTCAGATATGTGTAACCACCCAGGATAGATGATTACATAACATCACTTATCAATCATCTAGCACTCTTCCATGATTTCATAACAGTGAAATGTGTATGGGTGATACATCTACAGCAGAAATGCACTAGGATTTATCCCCCAATTCAAGCATCTACAACCAACACGAAAAAAATGTCAGAAAACTGAAACAAATATTTGTTCAATCTCTAGTCTTAAATTAATGCAGTAAAGAAATTCCAAGGAAGCTAACGGGGGGGACTTGTGAATCATAAATAAGTTTAAATTATTAATGAATGAAAGCTCACACACACACAAAGTGGCAATGCAAAAACCAAATAAAAAAGGAAACTAATTTATAATAGCAAACAGTATCATCATGAGCCTGGTGTTGTCAATTGTGAATAGTGGAAAATAGCATATTGTAAAATTAATGTCAGAAAAGTGAAACAAATATTTGTGCAATCTCTGGTCTTAGATGAAAGCAATAAAGATAATCCAACAAAACTAAGAGGAGAGACTTGTGAATCACAAAAGATATAAATTATTAATGAATAAATGCTCACACACCAACAGTGGCAATGCAAAAACAAAATAAAAAAGGAAACTAATTTATAAAAGCATACAATATCATCACGTGACCAGCGTTGTCAAATGTGTAAAGCGGAAAATGCTGACCGCTATGCAATAGTGATACGGCGTCGCTATAGGAACTATTTGACAACATTTTATACTAAATAGGGTTACGTAAAACAATAGTCGTTTCTCCAAATTCTGTTGCACAAAATTGCATGAGACTCAGCATTAGATTTACATGGATTGTGAGTGAAAATGAGATGTTAAATAAGCATGCTCAATCATTAAAATTAATATGCAAATTTCATGGCATGCAAGCAGCTGTGTATACATATATTTTTCACCACTGGCAATATTTATTGTTCAGTCAGAGTCATTCAAATCGCAGGGGCTAAAGAGTACAATGATAAAGACGTGGGTTCGATCCCCACCCCTAACCTAACACTAAATTTTTTGTTATCATTCTGAAAATAAGCTAACTTTGTAACCATTCGAAACATAACGCCAACTTCGTATTCATTCGAAACATAACACCAACTTCGTAATCATTCCATACATAACGCCAACTTCGTAATCATTCGGAACATAACGCCAACTTCTTGTAATCATTCGGAACATAACGCCAACTCTGTAATCATTCGGACCATGACGCCAACTCTGTAATCATTCGGACCATGATGCTAACTCTGTAATCATTCGGACCATGACGCTAACTCTAATCATTCGGACCATAACGCTAACTCTGTAATCCTTCGGACCATAACGCTAACTCTGTAATCATTCGGACCATAACGCTAACTCTGTAATCATTCGGACCATAACACTAACTCTGTAATCATTCGGACCATAACGCTAACTCTGTAATCATTCGGACCATAACGCTAACTCTGTAATCATTCGGACCATAACGCTAACTCTGTAATCACTCGGACCATGACGCTAAATTTAATAGTAACACTTAGCATTGAAAAAATGTAACAAATTATAGGTGTTTTATTCATCATTCTGCCTATAAATAAACAATATGAAGAAAATAGAAAGTTGAAACATATGTCGGATTTGTGGTTGACAAAAGAAACATGAAAGAGACTGACTTAAATTACATTGAACAAAAAAAATTGCAGTTCTTTGATTTTAGATAAGCAATGAAAAGCATAAAAAATTGAAGACGTAATGGTGTGGATAGCATAAATTTGAAAGCGACGTGAAGATAAAAATGAAGAGACGTGGTTTGCAGAAAGGCTGAATGGGGATTAACGAGAATGAAAGTGGCGTATGTAATAATAAGATATAAAATCGAAGTTGAAATGGAATAATAAATAAATAAAGAGATAAATCTGAAGAAATAAAAATAAAAAGAAGCTTACAGTGGCGATAATGTTGATCGAGTGAGGAGAATGGAGGAAACCCTAATCGTGAGAATGGGAGAAAGAGATGAGGAAGAGAGAATGGAGGAAACCCTAATCGTGAGAATGGAAGAGAGAATGGGAATGAAAGGAAGAAGGAAGAGAGAGAGGTGTGATGAGTGGGACTTTGTTGCTGACAGCCTGTCTCCAGCTGTGTATTCCGAACCTTCCGCTTCGTCCACAAAACCACTTGCTTCGGCTTTTATACCTTACCTACGTGTCCCTTCTTTTTCTCCTTCCAACTCTTTATTCTTTATACAATGTATTTTCATTCAATGCCACTTATATATGCTCACTCAATCATTTATATCATTTTTAAATTAAATTGAATCCGATTAGGTATGCGGGAAACCTCTAACAATTACAAATTATTGAAGATGAATTTAAGTACATGACAATTTCGATACACAACCAAACTCTAACAATTTAAGTAGATGAATTTAACTTAAAAAGATTTTGAATGTGAAACATACAACCAACTTATGGCAATCTTAGAATGAGTTTAGATGAAAGTTTGTGACCACATAGAGATTATATAGAATGAATTGCATATTGTACCTTAGATTATTTCACATAACTTGATCAAGATCATCTTATGACAATTAAAATTTCTTCAACCTTGAACATGCACAATATTTTCCTTCTTTTCACATATTTGTCTTCATCAAAATATCATTCAATCTAGAAGTTTGACTTCAAAATCTCCCTTTTTTATGATGACAAATCCATACTTGATATTTGTGATTTTCCGTAATACTCTCGCTTAATCCATGAATCTCATGAATCCTTCGAGTTTATTTTGATGTACCTTGATAAAATAGAGACAAGGAAAACACAAACATATATATCCTTCGTGCCTTTTTGACATTATCAAAAAGAAGGAAAAGATAGGTAAAATGATAGGATAAAAGAAGCATTAACGCATAACACTAAACCAAGTATAATATCTAATATAAAACATAAAGACGTCTTAAATTAATACAAAACTTAAAGATGTTTATAAACAATATAAATAAAGATGAAGTCAGATAAACAACAAGAAGAAATATAGTCAAAAAGTCTCAATCTTGATTCATGTTATCATTTCCTTCTCTCCTATGAAAAGCATCATAAAGAGTTATCCTTGATGAGAGCCCAACCATATATTGTCGCAAGTAACCAAACTCTTCACGCATGCCAGCAAACTGAAGATCCATATGACCAAATCCTTGAGTCCGTATGGAAGAATGGTGCAATATCTTCAGGTTCATGATTTTGGTGAGGAGGATGAGAAGAAGGTTCGTCGCTCAAATCTGAATCCTGGTGGTTTCTAGCAAGATATGTGATAGGATCATACGTCGCTTCCATCTTGTTATTGATGACATCAGAGGTAATTCCACATTCATCTTTAGACATATTGAAGTAAAGCTCATTGTTGAAATTTATTCTGAAATTTCTCAAAACCTTTGTGAGAATCCAAGCATATGGAAGACCATCAAAGCTCTTATGGTGACTAGCCATGTGATGTAATATCACAAATGCCCAATTAACCTACATGGCATACAATAATTGCTTTTCATAATTAGTGATAAAAGCATAGATTTCATAGTAAGAATAGAAATAAATATTTTAAAGGAATAAATTTTCTTATTATGAAATCTAGAAATAAATGGAATGATTTTTAATGAAAGATAATTCTTCCTTCCTAACGGAAGTCATGAATTTAAAAGTAATAAGGCTTCCCATCACTATTTATCATGAAGAGATAAATGGTTCCCAAAATAACTTCTTGATTGAGACCTTTGACAAGAATGAATTGAGTTATGAAACAGTAACCTTGATTACAAATGTGAGCATTAGGAAGCTTATACTTGGGGTTCAATGGAGTGGCATTTGCAGCGACTAATGTTTCGTTAGTTTTTCATAGTATTTGGAATAGACAAGTTCTTCTTTAATACAATTCTGATCTGTTATACTATCTATGAGACAAGGGATGTTGATTTTGAAATCATCAATCACAAGAGTGATGATATAATACCACTTCTGAAAGTTAATCTCCTCAATAGATTGAATAGAGTGGGACGAATCATTTTGGCTTGTGACAATTTCCTCAAAAGTCAAAGTAAGATCACATGATTCAGGTTCATCACAATTAGTGATATGGGCATGAGTTAGAAGGTATATCTTAGTTTCTAACTCAAAGTCCTTTGGTTTGAAGATAGGTAATATCCTTTTGTTAATGACTTACTTCCTTCTTGGGAATGTTAATCTTATTTTGGAGATTGTCAGTGGTTACATATTTCGCAATGGGGGGATATAAAGGAGCTTTGTCAAAAAAGTTTAAAAATATGTTAAAAGGTTTTATACTTTGAATTAGCTTCTTTTTCTTAAGACTTTCATCTTCGAGGATTAAGTCTCTGAGTCTTATTAGGTAATGTTGATGATATTTTCCATTGGGAAATTTCTCAATGAGATCAAATAAGAGTTCATGTTCAGTTTTCTTTTTGATCATTACATTAATGGTTAAGGGACAAAATCCTTGACATTCATCTTCTTCAGATGAGTCATCGTTGGGGTTATCATCATAGAAATCTTGTTCTAAATTGTCATTATAAGATTAGTGCATTCCTTGATTCTTATCATCATAGATAAGGAGAGTTGTGATTTTATCAAATAGATCTTTGTCATCTTTAAATAATTCATTGATATTAGTTTTGAGGGGACAAGTATCAGCTTTTGTGTCCCAATTTTTTGGAGGATTATTTGTAAGTTTTCTTATAGGTTTTTCCTTTGTAAGATTCCTTAGGATTGTATCTCTTCTTCTTATTTAAAGGTATGTCTCTAAAGCCTTTAAATATTTTCTTAGCTATTTTAAGTTTAAAAGAAGGGGCTTGGATCTTTTGTAAGCCAAATACTTCGGAAAAGGTTCTCACTTCTCTTTTGAATTTGGATATGGAACTCATACATGGATCAAATCTTAAGTTCGGAACAAAGAGAAATTCATTCCTTTTTTATAAAACCAAATATTGATCATAAGTAATTTCATCGAAGTTAACTTCATTAAGGTCGGTGGCCTCTTTGAATTTCTGATGAATTCTTTCACCAAAGAGTCTTGGGAGACCTACAATAAATCTTTCTTTCTAATGAGTGAGGAATACATATTTGAGTTTTTGATTATTTCTCTTAAGAACATGAGTGAGGAAGATGTCTTTTTACCATCTATAGTCGGATAATGTTGGACATCTTAAGTTTGACAGGACAATTTGAGAGGAGGCTATTTATTCTTAAGGATTTCCAATTAAATACATTCCAATAGTAATGATAAGGAAATCAGTAGCATCTAATATTTCAACAATAATTCCATCTTCATTTTCATGAGTGTGAGTGTGTTGAAGAATAGATTTCTTATCTTCTAAGGAAATAGAATGATTCCACCAATTTTGTAGTTGATCAGTAAAACTAGTGATAATTAAGCGTTTGATAGTATGTTCATTATTGTTGAATTTGCTAAGCATAGCAGGACATTCCTATTTATTGGATAGTGTTGAGTATTTCATACTCAACTTTCCCGTCAATATTTCGTTCATGGATGGTGCTACCATCAAATTTGGAAGTTTCAAACTGAGACCTTTCCTCAAACAACATGTAAGGAGGAGTTGGTCTATTGTAGTAATTTTTCTCCCATACTAAGTTGTATGCGATTTAATTCTTGACTAGGGATTGTCAATAAGGTATCTATGTAGAGATTGTCATACCCTAATTTTGTCTGGGAATTTTTTTAATTCATCTAGTCAAGTTGCATTTTTGTCACAATATTCACATTTTTCATTTCACCATATTTTGAAGGAAAAAAATATAATTTCTCATGACTTTTGAGTTTCCACATTTTTAGCACAAATTAAATATCACACTTTGTTTTTATCATATGCACTTTTTTGTTTTATAAAATTTCAAAACAAATTATATAATATTTCATTTTTAGCTATATGCCTTCTCCACTTATTTCTTTTGCATCAAGTTGCTTTTTACACACAAAAAAAAACAAAATTTAATATACCAACATATTCTCATACCATGTCATACCCACCACATTCTATTTGCTCCATTTCACTTTTTCACAAAGTCAAAAGTCAATAAATCACATAAAAGACAATCAAAAATTTATATTTTTACTTTATCATTCATTGAAGAGGAAGTACACACATTCCATGAAAGGCTCACGTAAATCATATAACAACAACAGTTTGCACCATTCACAACATGTCATTGCATAACCATGTGCATGATCCATACAATTATCAAGTATCAAAATACACAGGTGAATTTTTACTATTACATCATTACATTGCCATGGTCATGCACATATATCACATAAAAAACTCTTTCACAAATTTTCCTCTCACCACTCTCACATGGATTGCGCATGGAAAAATCCCACAATTTGTGCTAACTTGCTCACAAAGTTTTCATACAATTTTACTCACACTTCCCTAACCTTCAACTCACACGAGTGATTCACACAAAGGCAAATAAATCTCTCTCAATTAACACACTCACATGCTTGAAAATCCTAATCTAATTTGTACTATAAAGCCTAAGAGAAGCTACACTCACCAGCAGCCACAACAATCACACAAAAAACCAGGGCCACTATCTACAAAATTCAAAACCAAAAAAGACTCAAAAGAGTTCTTCACATCGAAGAAAACTCTGATAAAATCAAATCACCTCCATAGGTCGGCTTCTATGCATACACCATCACGGTTATTTAAGCTCCACCAAGCACTCATGCATCTCATCAACAAAAGGAACAGAACAGAAGAAGTGAGAATCAAAAAGAAGAAGAGCAGAAGAACTCAGTAGAAGAAAAGGAAGAAAGAATAAATTAAGTACACAAAAATGAAAAGAATAAAAAAATATAAGAAAAAGCATCTCACCAGATTCTAGGTTATCCGCCGTAAAATTCATCCAAGTCGACTGGCATCTTCATCTGTGTCGAAAACTTCATACATTGTCGAAAAAGTCATCATTTCTGGTTTGGTATTTTTGCTTCGTTTATCCAATTTTCTCCATTTGATTTTTTTTTATGCATATGCGGTAAGCTATTCCTGTTGGTGTAAGCCCTAGAGGCCAATACTTTTGGTACTTGTATCGAATTATTTATTAATAACAATAGGCTTTTTCTTTATTATGTTTGTTTAATAAAGTCCCTATAATAGCTAGTCCATTTTAATGTATCAAGTGTGGCTTAATCATGAGATCCCATTAAACATAAGGACATTATTCTTAAAGTATCCATAGTCGAGCTTTGTTGTGAAGTGAGATAACATTAAAGCATTAAGATTATTATATATATAGACTGATGATCACATCTCATGGATAATGGATAAGGAGTTATCAAGTCTTAAACATAGGTATGAATATTAGAAGTAATATTTATACTGGATTGACCCGCTATGAGAATACTATATAGAATGTGCAAAGTGTCATAAGTTATTCTCATGGTGATAGTGGTGTATACCATCCTTCGACCTGAAACCACTATGGACCCTAGATGTAGAGTCGAGTGCTTTATTTCTGATCAAACATTATCCGGAACTGGATGATCATAAAGACAGTTGATTGGTACTCAACGAAGCATGCTGAGGGACATGAGTGACCTAGATGGAATTTGCCCATCCTGCGTAATAGGATAAATGTCTAAGGGTCCAATATTAAACTAGACAAGGATGACACAATCTATGCTTTGTGTTCAATATAGACATAAGGGCAAAAGGGTAATTGTACACATAAATATTATCACAAAAGGACTTGTCAGATCACATGACATTTTCGTGTCTTGGATAGTAGTGATGTGTTGCTAGATACCGCTCACTGTTTATTATGTTAAATACGTGATTTAATATAATTGCCAATGTCACGAAAACCTACAGGGTCACACACAAAATGACGGATGAATGAGAGATAGAGTAAATAAGGAACATCATAAGGTACGGTGCACTTAAGTGAATTGTAGAACATCGTAAGGTACAGTGCACTTAAGTAGAATACGAAATTTGGTAAGGTGTCACGCGCTTGAGTGGTTTTGGTATATCATAAGATATGGGCCACATACACTTAAGTGGGCTTTTTAGCTTATAGACCACACAAGTGGTTCTATAAATAGAACCCTTGTGCAGAAGCATTTGGGCAGATGAAATTTCATTTCTCTCTCTCTCTCTCTCTCTCTCTCTCTCTCTCACACACACACACACACACACACACACACACTCAAATCCTTCATTTGTAGCAGCTAGCACTAAGACTGAAGGAATCCGTTCGTGTGGACTGAGTAGAGGCGTTGTCTGTAACACCCTTCTAAAATACCCCAAATATTTAATTAAAATAACAACATATATCAATCAGAGTAGATATGCAATCAAGGGTGTCACACAATTACTTCACACCATTCACTATAATAACTGTCATGCTCTTTTATTAATTCAAAACAGAGTAAACACTTGCATAATACGCAGCGGATAGAGACCAATTCAATCATGCAAAACATGTAACACATTACATGTAAAATGGTTCACAACCAACAATAAAACATTTAAAACATCCCATCCCGATGTTACATCTACCAGAGCATGACCCACTAAGGAACTACACTAGACTCCAAGCACTAGCTCCTACTCAATCACTGCTCGTTACCTGAAACATAGTTGTAAGGGTGAGTTCCTCAATCGATATAATAAGCATTATAAAATATCATGCAATGTTAAGTAATTTAACACATTTCATCACCCAATTCAGATTACACATTCAGCAACGACAATATCAACTCAATCATACTCAACATCAACACAACACACAACACACAACACACGTATAATACTGGAATACATCCATTCATATCATACGCCATACATACATTATGCAATGAGACTCCATGCATGCGGTACCGACTATTCGTGAACATACAGTTCAACCTCACCGATCAAATCCAGATACGGCTACCAAGCCCACTAGTCCCACTCATTTGAGACCTAGTGACTCACTCACTAATTCCTCACCATGGGAATTAGCTACCACCCCAAGGGCCATGCTATTCACGCTAATTCACCTAGCATGCAAACATCAACAACAGTCCATAATGACTAACTCACTAATTCCTCACCATGGGAATTAGCTACCACCATAAAGGCCACAATATGCATGCTAAATCACCTAGCAATGCAAAATCATCAACAATAATCCACAATGGACATATGCTCACACTCTAAGCCATAAACAGTCCATTCACAATTGCATACATAACATATACCTTCACAGCATTATGCATACCATCATACATCATCAACACATGTATCAAAACATCATATCATGTCAAATAATTAATCACAGCATTAGCACACTCCACTAATACCTATACTGCTCAAAACAGCGGGAATTAATCCCTATTACATCATACGCCAATATAGGCCAAACACCAATTATGCACACATTATTCAAATATTAATTTTTCACTTTTCCAACAGTGTTAACCGGTTAACGTCCTGGGTTAACCGGTTAACGCAACACAGAACACGCTTTCTGGCAAAACTCAACAGTGTTAACCGGTTAACGCCCTGGGTTAACCGGTTAACGCAGACAGAACAACAATATTTCACAACTCACAACAGTGTTAACCGGTTAACGCCCTGGGTTAACCGGTTAACGCAAGCAAAATAGCAATACCTCACAATTCCTAACAGTGTTAACCGGTTAACACCCTGGGTTAACCGGTTAACGCAAGACAGAAAGTTGTTCCTGCGCTAACACGAAGCAGAATGCAGAATTCTCCGCATTTTCCGCCGTTGGAGGACTTCCGGACCTCCGATTCCGATTCCCTAAAAAGCTATACGTTCGGGAAATCACAACTCACACAAATACAGATTCAATTACAGCTTTAACACAACTTATCCAACACAATTTTCAGCATTCAACATCCCAATTAGGGTCAATTCAACTGTTCGTCACTACCCATTAAACGACGATAAACCCCCCTTACCTGAGTTAATCCGGCGAATCTTTAAGCTCCAATCTTTTCCGTTCTTCAACCCTTGCTCTCTTGCTCTTCCTCTTTGCCCTTTCTCCCTTTTCAGCCGCTTCTCTGTTTTTCACGTAAAACCCTCTTTACCAAAATGAAACTCTTTTCTTATTTCCCACTTATATACTTTCCAATAATTATTATTCCAATAATAATAATAATAATAATCCAATAATTCCAATTACTTAATTAAATTAATAAATATAATATTAACTTAAATTAAATAATTATCTTATTTTTATCGGGGTGTTACATTGTCACCGTTCAACGTTCGTGATCGCTCCTTAGATCTGCATCAAAGGTTTCAATCGCCACAAGAGGTAATGATTCTATCACTAATCATGCCCATTCGTAAGGATCACTAAAGGAGAAATTTTAATTTCCGCTGCATTTTGGATATTTATTCTCCTTCAATTCCCCCATGTCAATTCATGTTGAATCACTCCAATTCATGCTAACTAATTTTATTTTAGAAGTTAGGGTTCATTTGATTTTTTAGATTTATGGTTGTTTGTGTATGTGTTAAGCTTGAATTATATTGTACATATCAAGAATAAGAGGTTTAGGGTTCAAATTTGTATGTTGTTGCCTTTTCTGGAAATTTTGTTCATAAACATGAACATGAAAATGTATGAACATATGATGAACACACATTAGAGACAAGTAGATAGGAGGCGGACAAAATGAGAAGGAAGAGAGATAAAATATTTGGAAAATAAGAGGGGGCGACGAGTACCCATTTTCTTACCTTGTTTTTTATTTTTTTTATGGTTCCATGGGTTTGGGCCTCATGCCATTTCCTTTTTCCTTTTTGCATCTCCCTTTTTTACTTTACCATACCCCTTGTTGGTGTGGTGAAAGGGGATTGGACTGAAGGAGAATTGTGGTCCAAAACGCAGCGGAAATTAAAATTTTCTCCTTTAGAGATCCTTAAGAATGATCATGATCAATGATAGAATATTTACCTCTTGTGACGATTGAAACCTTTGGTGGAGATCTCTTGTGACGATCAGAACCTTTAATGCAAATCTACGGAGCGATCATGAACGTTGAATGATGACAACGTCTCTACTCAGTCCACACGAACGAATTCCTTCAATCTCAGTGCTAGCTGGTACGAATGAAGGCTTTGAGTGAGTGAGTGAGAGAGAGAGAGAGAGAGAGAGAGAGAGAGAGAGAAAATGAAAATAATGCAACCGCAATGAATGCTTTTGCACAAGGGTTCTATTTATAGAACCCTTGTGTGGGCTTCAAGCTAAAAAGCCCACTTAAGTGTATTTTGGCCCATATCTTATAATATGCCCAAAATCACTTAAGCGTGTGGTACCTTACCATATTTCGTATTCTACTTAAGTACACCGTACCTTACGATGTTCTATAATTCACTTAAGTGCACCGTACCTTACAGTGTTCCTTAGTTACTCTATCTCTCATCAATCCGTCCTTTGTGTGTGACCCTGTAGGTTTTCGCGACGTTGGCAATTATATTAAATCACGCATTTAACATAATAAACAGTGAGCGGTATCTAGCAACACATCACTGCTACCCAAGACACGAAAATGTCATGTGATCTGACAAATCCTTTTGTGATAATACTTATGTGTATAATTATCCTTTTGCCCTTATGTCTATATTGAACACAAGGCATAGACCGTGTCATCCTTGTCGAGTTCAATATTGGGCCCATAGACATTTATCCTGTTACACAGGATGATCAAATTCCATCTAGGTCACTCATGTCCCTCAGTATGCTTCGTGGAGTACCCATCAACTGTCTTTATGGTTATCCAGTTACGGACAATGTTTGATCAGCAATAAAGCACTCGACTCTACATCTAGGGTCCATAGTGGTTTCAGGTCGAAGAGTGGTATACACCATTATCACCATGAGAATAACTTATGACACTTTGCATAACTTTCTATATAGTATTCTCATAGCGAGTCAATCCGGTATAAATATTACTCTTAATATTCATACCTATGTTTAAGACTTGATAACTCCTTATCCATGATCCATGAGATGTGATCATCAGTCTATATACATAATAGTCTTAATGCTTTAATGTTATCCCACTTCACAATAAAGCTCGACTACGGATGCTTTAAGAATAGTGTCCTTATGTTTAATGTGATCTCATGATTAACTCATACTTGATACATTAAACGGACTAGCTATTCTAGGGACTTTATTAAACAAACGTAATAAAGAAAAATCCTTTTATTATTAATAAATAATTCGATACAAGTACCAAAAGTATTGGCCTCTAGGGCTTACACCAACAATCTCCCACTAGCGCTAGAGCCTGTAACACCCTTCTAAAATACCCCAAATATTTAATTAAAATAGCAATATGTCAATCAGAGTAATTATGCAATTAAGGGTGTCACACAATCATTTCACACCATTCACCAAATAACTGTCATGCTCTTTTATTAATTCAAAACATAAAGTATTTGCACAATACGCAGCGGATAGAAATCAAATCAATCATGCAAAACATGTAACACATTACATGTAAAATTATTCAACAAGGTAAAACATCCCGTCCCGATGTTACATCTATCAGAGCATGACTCACTAAGGAGACTACACTAGACTCCAAGCACTAGCTTCTACTCAATCACTGCTCGTTACCTGAAAAATAGTTGTAAGGGTGAGTTCCTCAATCGATATAATAAGCATTATAAAATATCATGTAATGCTAAGTAAATAACACATTAATCACCCTAATCATATCACACATTCAGTAACGGCACATCAACTCAAATATCATACTCAATACCAACACAATTCATACTCATACTCAATGCCAACACAAACACACGTATAATATTGGAATACATCCATTCATATTATACGCCATACATACATTATGCAATGAGACTCCATGCATGCGGTACCGACTATTCGTGAACATATAGTTCACTTCACGTATAAAATCCAGATACGGCTACCAAGCCCACTAGTCCCACTCATTTGAGACCTAGTGACTCACTCACTAATTCCTCACCATGGGAATTAGCTACCACCCCAAGGGCCATGCTATGCACGCTAATTCACCTAGCATGCAAACATCAACAACAGTCCATAATGACTAACTCACTAATTCCTCACCATGGGAATTAGCTACCACCATAAAGGCCACAATATGCATGCTAAATCACCTAGCAATGCAGAATCATCAACAATAATCCACAATGGACATATGCTCATACTCTAAGCCATAAACAGTCCATTCACCAACACATGCATAATATATACATTCACAACATTATGCATATTTTCACACATCATCAGCACATGTATCAAAACATCATATCATGTCAAATAATTAATCACAGTATTAGCACACTCCACTAATACTTATACTGCTCAAAACAGCGGGAATTAATCCCTATTACATCATACGCCAATATAGGCCAAACACCAATTATGCACACTGTAACACCCCGATAATAATATGATAATTATTTAAATTAAGTTAATAATATATTTATCAATTTAATTAGATAATTGGATTATTATTATTATTATTATGTTGGAATTATTGAATTATTATTATTATTGGAATAATAATATAATTTGGAAAATATATAAGTGGGAATTAAGGAAAAAGAGTTCATTTTGGAAAATAAGGTTTTTACGTGAAAAGCAGAGAAGCGATCGTGAAAGAGGAAAAAGGGCAAAGAGGAAGAACCAGAGAGCAAAGGTTGGAGAAGAGCTTGGAGCTTAGAGATTTTGCCGGATTAACTCAGGTAAGGGGGGTTTATCGTCGATTAATGGGTATTATGGGATAATATGTGATGGGTAGTGATAAGCCGTTAA
Source organism: Lathyrus oleraceus (assembly GCF_024323335.1). NCBI lineage: Eukaryota > Viridiplantae > Streptophyta > Magnoliopsida > Fabales > Fabaceae > Lathyrus > Lathyrus oleraceus. The sequence continues at coordinate 463,065,854 of NC_066579.1, forward strand.
TTTGACCCTAATTGGGATTATTGATGCTGAAGAATTTTGTTGGATAAATTGTATTTAGACTGTAATTGAATCTGTGTTTGGGTTAGTTGTGAAATTCCGAACGTATAGCTTTTTACGGAATCGGAATCGGAGGTCCGGAAGTCCTCCAACGGCGGAAAATGCGGAGAATTCTGCATTCTGCCTTGTGTTAGCGCAGGAACTGCTGTTTTGTCTGCGTTAACCGGTTAACCCAGGGTGTTAACCGGTTAACACTGTTTTGAATTGTGAAAAGGTGCTGTTTTGCCTGCGTTAACCGGTTAACCCAGGGCGTTAACCGGTTAACACTGTTGCGTTTTGCCAGAAAATGTGTTTTTGCCTGCGTTAACCGGTTAACCCAGGGCGTTAACCGGTTAACACTGTTGCAGAGTGGAAAATTGGCTTTTTAATGTTGTGTACATAATTGAGAGTTGGCCTATGTTGGCGTATGATGTAATAGGGATTAGTTCCCGCTGTTTTGAGCAGTATAGGTATTAGTAGAGTGTGCTAATACTGTGTTGAATTGATTTACATGATAATGATGTGTTGATACATGTGTTGATGATGTATGATGGTATGCATAATGATGTGAATGTATGTATTATGCATGTATGTGTGAATGGACTGTTGTATGGCTTAGAGTGTGAGCATATGTCCGTTGTGAATTGTTGTGGATGCTGCATTGCTAGATGATTAGCGTGCATAGCATAGCCTTTGGGGCTGTAGCTAATTCCCATGGTGAGGAATTAGTGAGTGAATCATTGTGGATTTGTTGTTGATGTTTGCATGCTAGATGATTAGTGTGCATAGTCTAGCCTTCGGGGCTGTAGCTAATTCCCATGGTGAGGAATTAGTGAGTGAGTCACTAGGTCTCAAATGAGTGGGACTAGTGAGCTTAGTAGCCGTATCTGGAGGGATCGGTGAGCTTGAACTATATGTTCAAGAATAGTCGGTACCGCATGTGTGGAGTCTCATTGCATAATGTATGTATGGCGTATAATATGAATGGATGTATTCCAATATTATACGTGTGTTTGTGTTGTTATGGAGTATGATTTGAGATTATACTTGTGTTTTATGTTGGTGTTGAGTATGAGGTTGAGCTGATGTGCTGTTACTGATTGTATGTTGCGATTAGGGTGATTAATGTGTTAAATTACTTAACATGACATTATATTCTATAATGCTTATTATATCGATTGAGGAACTCACCCTTACAACTGTTTTTCAGGTAACGAGAAATGAGTTGAGTAGAAGCGAATGCTTGGAGTCTAGTGTAGTCTCCCTAGTGGGTCGTGCTCTGATAGATGTAACATCGGGATGGGATGTTTTATGTTGTTGAATAATTTACATGTGAATGTTACATGTTTTACATGATTGAGGAGATCTCTATCCGCTGCGTTTTATGCAAATGTTTAATTGATTAATAAAAGAGCATGACCGTTATATTGTGGAATGGTGTGAATAATTGTGTGACACCCTTGAATGGCATAATTACTCTGAATTGTTATATGTTTATTATTTTTAATTAAATATTTGGGGTATTTTAGAAGGGTGTTACATTAGTGGTATCAGAGCATAGTCGGTCGAGTCGAGTCGTAATTATTCTGTTTCCCCTGTACGGGATAGGTGTTGTGTAACCCTATCAGTACTTATTGTTTTAGCTTGTTTGGGTTTTCAGAATAGAGATGGCTGGAAGAGGTAGAGATGATGCTGCGATTGCTGAGGCTCTGGGTATGCTAGCTGGAGTACTTGGAGGAAACCCGAATGTTGTGGGAATGGGAGCTGCTCGTCAACTGAGTGAGTTCCAGAAGAACACTCCTCCAATGTTCAAGGGAGCATACGATCCAGATGGTGCTCAGAAGTGGTTGAAGGAGATCGAGAGGATCTTCCGAGTGACTGAGTGTGCCGATAACCAGAAGGTCAGGTTCGGTACACATATGCTGTCAGAGGAAGCAGATGATTGGTGGGTTGCTAACCGCACCGAGTTGGAATCTGCTGGGAATGCTGAAATCACTTGGGCTGTGTTCAGAGAGAGATTCCTGAGGAAGTACTTTCCAGAGGATGTCAGAGGAAAGAAAGAGATAGAGTTCTTGGAATTGAAACAGGGTAACAGGTCTGTTACTGAGTATGCTGCTAAGTTCACAGAACTGTCGAAGTATTACACTCCCTATAATGAGGCTGCTGGAGAATTTTCGAAATGTGTGAAGTTTGAAAACGGGTTGCGTCCCGAGATCAAACAGGCTATTGGATATCAGCGGATCAGAGTGTTTTCTGACTTGGTTGACTGTTGCAGGATTTTTGAACAGGATTCCAAAGCCAGAGCAGAGAGCTATCAGCAACGGGTTGATAGGAAAGGCAAGAATCAGAATGATCGTGGGAAACCGTATGCAGCTGGCAAAGGTTTCCAGAGACAGAGTGGGATGAAGAGGCCTAGTGGGGGAGACTCTAGTGCCCCTTCTAAGTGTTATAGATGTGGTCGGGCTGGACATCGTGTCCATGAGTGTACCAGTGCTGAGATGAAGTGTTTCAAGTGTGGCAAAGGTGGTCATTTGGCTGCAGAGTGTCGGTTGAAGACTGTAACTTGTTTCAACTGTGGAGAGTTGGGTCATATCAGTCCACAGTGTCCTAAGCCGAAGAAGGAGAATCAGTCAGGAGGCAAGGTCTTTGCTTTATCGGGTTCTGAGACTTCTGCAGATGATCGTTTGATCCGAGGTACGTGTTATATTAATGGCTTTCCTCTTGTAGCTATTATTGACACCGGTGCTACTCATTCCTTTATATCTTTGGATTGTGCTGTGAAACTTAAGTTAGAGATATCTGAGATGCATGGTAGTATGGTGATTGATACTCCTGCAAAGGGTTCAGTGACTACTACTTCAGATTGTTTGAATTGTCCTTTGAGTATTTTTGGTAGAGACTTTGGGATAGACCTTGTGTGTCTTCCCCTAGTGCAGATTGATGTTATCTTGGGTATGAACTGGTTGGTGTTTAACCGAGTTTCTATCAACTGTTTTGATAAGACTGTGATATTTCCTGAGAGTGAGGAAGGAAAGAGTTTGTTTCTATCAGCAAGGCAGGTGAATGAGGAAGTAGCAGATGGGGCAGAGTTGTTTATGCTGTTAGCGACTTTAGAGGCTAAAGATAAACTGGTGATTGGCGATCTAGCCGTGGTGTGTGATTTTCCTGATGTGTTTCCCGAAGAAGTGAATGAATTACCGCCAGAGCGTGAAGTTGAGTTCTCGATTGATTTGGTACCTGGTACTAGACCGATATCGATGGCTCCGTATCGTATGTCTGCTGTTGAGTTAGCTGAATTGAAGAGTCAGCTGGAAGATCTGTTGGATAAGAAGTTTATTCGTCCGAGTGTGTCACCGTGGGGTGCGCCAGTGTTATTGGTTAAGAAGAAAGAAGGTACTATGAGGTTGTGTGTAGACTACAGGCAACTGAATAAAGCGACGATCAAGAATCGGTATCCTTTGCCGAGGATTGATGATTTGATGGATCAGTTGGTTGGTGCAAGTGTGTTCAGCAAGATAGATTTGAGATCTGGGTATCATCAGATACGTGTAAAAACTGAGGATATTCAGAAGACTGCTTTCAGAACAAGGTATGGACATTATGAGTATTCTGTAATGCCTTTTGGGGTGACTAATGCGCCTGGAGTATTCATGGAGTATATGAATAGAATTTTCCATCCGTACCTAGACCAGTTTGTTGTGGTGTTTATTGATGACATTTTGATGTATTCGAAATCTGAAGAAGAGCATGCTGAGCATTTGAGAGTGGTTTTAGGAGTTCTCCGAGAAAAGAAGTTATTTGCTAAACTCTCTAAATGTGAATTTTGGTTAGAAGAGGTTAGTTTTCTTGGTCATGTGATTTCAAGAGGTGGTGTTACTGTTGATCCTTCTAAGATAGAAGCGGTATCTAAGTGGGAAGCTTCGAAGTCAGTTTCTGAGATAAGGAGTTTTCTTGGACTTGCAGGTTATTATAGGAAGTTCATTGAGGGATTTTCTAAGTTGGCGTTACCGTTGACGATGTTGACTAGAAAGGGACAAGCGTTTGTTTGGGACTCCAAATGTGAAGAAGGTTTCCAAGAGTTAAAGAGAAGGTTAACTAGTGCTCCTATTCTGATATTACCGAGTCCGTCGGAACCATTTGAGGTTTACTGTGATGCTTCATTGTTGGGTTTGGGTGGTGTGTTGATGCAGAATAAGCAGGTTATAGCTTATGCTTCGAGGCAGCTGAGGGTTCATGAGAGGAACTATCCAACACACGATTTAGAGTTGGCAGCTGTGGTGTTTGTCCTGAAGTTATGGAGGCATTATTTGTACGGGTCAAGATTTGAAGTTTTCAGTGACCATAAAAGTTTAAAGTATTTGTTTGATCAGAAAGAACTGAATATGAGACAGAGGAGATGGTTAGAATTTCTGAAGGATTATGACTTTGGTTTGAATTACCATCCGGGTAAAGCAAACGTAGTGGCTGATGCATTGAGTCGGAAATCATTACATATGTCTATGTTAATGGTTAGGGAATTGGATTTAATTGAGCAGTTTAGAGATTTGAGTTTGGTGTGTGAGAGTACTCACAATAGTGTTAAATTGGGAATGTTGAAATTAACGAGTAGTATTCTGGATGAGATTAGAGAGGGTCAGAAATCCGATGTGTTTTTGGTTGATAAGTTGACTCTAGTGAATCAAGGTCAAGGTGGTGAATTCAGAGTTGATGAGAATGGTATTTTGAAATTTGGTAGTCGGGTGTGTATTCCGGATGTTACTGAGCTTAAGAAGAGTATTCTTGAGGAAGGACATCGTAGTGGTTTGAGTATTCATCCTGGAGCTACGAAGATGTATCATGATTTGAAAAAGTTATTTTGGTGGCCGGGAATGAAAAGAGAAATTGCAAGTTTTGTTTATTCCTGTTTGACTTGTCAGAAGTCAAAGATTGAGCATCAGAAGCCGTCTGGGCTAATGCAACCGTTGGCTATTCCAGAGTGGAAGTGGGATAGTATCAGTATGGATTTTGTTTCTGGTTTGCCGAGGACAAATAAGAATTTTGGAGCCATTTGGGTGATTGTGGACAGGTTGACAAAATCGGCTCATTTCATTCCGATCAGAATGGATTATCCGTTAGAGAGATTAGCCGAGTTGTATATTGAGAAGATTGTAAGTTTGCATGGTATTCCGTCGAGTATTGTTTCGGACAGAGATCCTAGATTTACATCGAAGTTCTGGGAAGGTTTGCAGAAGGCTTTGGGAACTAAGCTGAGATTGAGTTCTGCATATCATCCACAGACTGATGGTCAGACTGAGAGGACGATTCAGTCACTAGAGGATCTTTTGAGGGCTTGTGTTTTGGAAAAAGGAGGCGCTTGGGATTGTTATTTGCCTTTGATTGAGTTTACCTACAACAATAGTTTTCATTCGAGCATTGGTATGGCACCGTTTGAAGCTTTGTATGGTAGGAGATGTCGGACGCCTTTATGTTGGTATGAGTCCGGTGAGAGTGTTGTGGTTGGACCGGAGATTGTTCAACAGACTACAGAAAAGATTAAGATGATTCAGGAGAAGATGAGAATTGCTCAGAGTCGTCAGAAGAGTTATCATGATAAGAGGAGGAAGTCACTTGAGTTCCAAGAGGGAGATCATGTGTTTCTTCGCGTTACTCCGATAACTGGTGTTGGTCGAGCTTTGAAGTCGAAAAAGTTGACACCTCGATTTATTGGTCCTTATCAGATTTTGGAGAGGATAGGGGAAGTAGCCTACCGTGTCGCTTTACCGCCGTCGCTTGCGAATTTGCATGAGGTTTTTCATGTGTCTCAGTTGAGGAGGTACATTCATGATCCGTCGCATGTAGTCCAAGTAGATGATGTACAGGTGAGAGATAACCTGACTGTTGAAACATCACCTATGAGGATCGAGGATCGGGAGTTGAAGCAGTTGCGGGGTAAAGAGATTGCCTTGGTGAAGGTAGCTTGGGGAGGACCAGCAGGTGGCAATGTGACTTGGGAACTTGAGAGTCAGATGAAGGAGTCTTATCCGGAGTTATTCGCTTGAGGTATGTTTTCGAGGACGAAAACTCTTTTAGTGGGGGAGAGTTGTAACACCCCGATAATAATATGATAATTATTTAAATTAAGTTAATAATATATTTATCAATTTAATTAGATAATTGGATTATTATTATTATTATTATGTTGGAATTATTGAATTATTATTATTATTGGAATAATAATATAATTTGGAAAATATATAAGTGGGAATTAAGGAAAAAGAGTTCATTTTGGAAAATAAGGTTTTTACGTGAAAAGCAGAGAAGCGATCGTGAAAGAGGAAAAGGGGCAAAGAGGAAGAACCAGAGAGCAAAGGTTGGAGAAGAGCTTGGAGCTTAGAGATTTTGCCGGATTAACTCAGGTAAGGGGGGTTTATCGTCGATTAATGGGTATTATGGGATAATATGTGATGGGTAGTGATAAGCCGTTAATTTGACCCTAATTGGGATTATTGATGCTGAAGAATTTTGTTGGATAAATTGTATTTAGACTGTAATTGAATCTGTGTTTGGGTTAGTTGTGAAATTCCGAACGTATAGCTTTTTATGGAATCGGAATCGGAGGTCCGGAAGTCCTCCAACGGCGGAAAATGCGGAGAATTCTGCATTCTGCCTTGTGTTAGCGCAGGAACTGCTGTTTTGTCTGCGTTAACCGGTTAACCCAGGGTGTTAACCGGTTAACACTGTTTTGAATTGTGAAAAGGTGCTGTTTTGCCTGCGTTAACCGGTTAACCCAGGGCGTTAACCGGTTAACACTGTTGCGTTTTGCCAGAAAATGTGTTTTTGCCTGCGTTAACCGGTTAACCCAGGGCGTTAATCGGTTAACATTGTTGCAGAGTGGAAAATTGGCTTTTTAATGTTGTGTACATAATTGAGAGTTGGCCTATGTTGGCGTATGATGTAATAGGGATTAGTTCCCGCTGTTTTGAGCAGTATAGGTATTAGTAGAGTGTGCTAATACTGTGTTGAATTGATTTACATGATAATGATGTGTTGATACATGTGTTGATGATGTATGATGGTATGCATAATGATGTGAATGTATGTATTATGCATGTATGTGTGAATGGACTGTTGTATGGCTTAGAGTGTGAGCATATGTCCGTTGTGAATTGTTGTGGATGCTGCATTGCTAGATGATTAGCGTGCATAGCATAGCCTTTGGGGTTGTAGCTAATTCCCATGGTGAGGAATTAGTGAGTGAATCATTGTGGATTTGTTGTTGATGTTTGCATGCTAGATGATTAGTGTGCATAGTCTAGCCTTCGGGGCTGTAGCTAATTCCCATGGTGAGGAATTAGTGAGTGAGTCACTAGGTCTCAAATGAGTGGGACTAGTGAGCTTAGTAGCCGTATCTGGAGGGATCGGTGAGCTTGAACTATATGTTCAAGAATAGTCGGTACCGCATGTGTGGAGTCTCATTGCATAATGTATGTATGGCGTATAATATGAATGGATGTATTCCAATATTATACGTGTGTTTGTGTTGTTATGGAGTATGATTTGAGATTATACTTGTGTTTTATGTTGGTGTTGAGTATGAGGTTGAGCTGATGTGCTGTTACTGATTGTATGTTGCGATTAGGGTGATTAATGTGTTAAATTACTTAACATGACATTATATTCTATAATGCTTATTATATCGATTGAGGAACTCACCCTTACAACTGTTTTTCAGGTAACGAGAAATGAGTTGAGTAGAAGCGAATGCTTGGAGTCTAGTGTAGTCTCCCTAGTGGGTCGTGCTCTGATAGATGTAACATCGGGATGGGATGTTTTATGTTGTTGAATAATTTACATGTGAATGTTACATGTTTTACATGATTGAGGAGATCTCTATCCGCTGCGTTTTATGCAAATGTTTAATTGATTAATAAAAGAGCATGACCGTTATATTGTGGAATGGTGTGAATAATTGTGTGACACCCTTGAATGGCATAATTACTCTGAATTGTTATAGGTTTATTATTTTTAATTAAATATTTGGGGTATTTTAGAAGGGTGTTACACACACATTATTCAAATATTAATTTTTCCAATTTCCAACAGTGTTAACCGGTTAACGCCCTGGGTTAACCGGTTAACGCAACACAGAACACGCTTTCTGGCAAAACTCAACAGTGTTAACCGGTTAACGCCCTGGGTTAACCGGTTAACGCAGACAGAACAACAATTTTCACAAATCACAACAGTGTTAACCGGTTAACGCCCTGGGTTAACCGGTTAACGCAAGCAAAACAGCAATACTTCACAATTCCTAACAGTGTTAACCGGTTAACACCCTGGGTTAACCGGTTAACGCAAGACAGAAAGCTGTTCATGCGCTAACACGAAGCAGAATGCAGAATTCTCCGCATTTTCCGCCGTTGGAGGACTTCCGGACCTCCGATTCCGATTCCGTAAAAAGCTATACGTTCGGGAAATCACAACTCACACAAATACAGATTCAATTACAGCTTTAACACAACTTATCCATCTCAATTTTTCAGCATTTCAACATCCCAATTAGGGTCAAATCAATGGCTTATCACTATCCATTACATGTTAACCCATAATACCCATTAAACGACGACAAACCCCCCTTACCTGAGTTAATCCGGCGAATCTTTAAGCTTCAAGCTTTTCTCTTCTCCAACCTTCTTCCTCTTGCTCTGTCTCTTTGCCCTTTTCCTCTTTTCAGCCGCTTCTCTGCTTTTCACGTAAAACCCTCTTTACCAAAATGAAATTCTTTTCTTATTTCCAACTTATATACTTTCCAATAATTATTATTCCAATAATAATAATAATCCAATAATTCCAATTATTTAATTAAATTAATAAATATAATATTAACTTAAATTAAATAATTATCTTATTTTTTATCGGGGTGTTACAACTCTCCCCCACTAAAAGAGTTTTCGTCCTCGAAAACATACCTCAAGCGAATAACTCCGGATAAGACTCCTTCATCTGACTCTCCAGTTCCCAAGTCACATTGCCACCTGCTGGTCCTCCCCAAGCTACCTTCACCAAAGCAATCTCTTTACCCCACAACTGCTTCAACTCTCGATCCTCGATCCTCATAGGTGATGTTTCAACAGTCAGGTTATCTCTCACCTGTACATCATCTACTTGGACCACATGCGACGGATCAGGAATGTACCTCCTCAACTGAGACACATGAAAAACCTCATGCAAATTCGCAAGTGACGGCGGTAAAGCGATACGATAGGCTACCTCCCATATCCTCTCCAAAATCTGATAAGGACCAATAAATCGAGGTGTCAACTTCTTCGACTTCAAAGCTCGACCAACTCCAGTTATCGGAGTAACACGAAGAAACACATGATCTCCCTCTTGGAACTCAAGTGCCTTCCTCCTCTTGTCGTGATAACTCTTCTGACGACTCTGAGCAATTCTCATCTTCTCCTGAATCATCTTAATCTTTTCCGTAGTTTGTTGAACAATCTCCGGTCCAACCACAGCACTCTCACCGGACTCATACCAACATAAAGGTGTCCGACATCTCCTATCATACAAAGCTTCAAACGGTGCCATACCAATGCTCGAATGAAAACTATTGTTGTAGGTAAACTCAATCAAAGGCAAATAACAATCCCAAGCACCTCCCTTTTCCAAAACACAAGCTCTCAAAAGATCTTCCAATGACTGAATCGTCCTCTCAGTCTGACCATCAGTCTGCGGATGATATGCAGAACTCAATCTCAGCTTAGTTCCCAAAGCCTTCTGCAAACTTTCCCAAAACTTCGATGTAAATCTAGGATCTCTGTCCGAAACAATACTCGACGGAATACCATGCAAACTTACAATCTTCTCAATATACAACTCGGCTAATCTCTCTAACGGATAATCCATTCTGATCGGAATGAAATGAGCCGATTTTGTCAATCTGTCGACAATCACCCAAATAGCTTCAAAATTCTTAATTGTCCTCGGTAAACCCGAAACAAAATCCATACTGATACTATCCTTCTTCCACTATAGCCAACGGTTGCATTAGCCCAGACGGCTTCTGATGCTCAATCTTTGACTTCTGACAAGTCAAACAAGAATAAACAAAACTCGCAATTTCTCTTTTCATTCCCGGCCACCAAAATAACTTTTTCAAATCATGATACATCTTCGTAGCCCCAGGATGAATACTCAGGCCACTACGATGTCCTTCCTCAAGAATACTCTTCTTAAGTTCGGTAACATCCGGAATACACACCCGATTACCAAATTTCAAAACACCATTCTCATCAACTCTGAATTCACCACCTTGATCTTGATTCACTAGAGTCAACTTATCAACCAAAAGCACATCGGATTTCTGACCCTCTCTAATCTCATCCAGAATACCACTCGTTAACTTCAACATTCCCAGTTTAACACTATTGTGAGTACTCTCACACACCAAACTAAAGTCTCTAAACTGCTCAATTAAATCCAATTCCTTAACCATTAACATAGACATATGCAATGATTTCCGACTCAATGCATCAGCCACTACGTTTGCTTTACCCGGATGGTAATTCAAACCAAAGTCATAATCCTTCAGAAACTCTAACCATCTCCTCTGTCTCATATTCAGCTCTTTCTGATCAAACAAATACTTTAAACTTTTATGGTCACTGAAAACCTCAAATCTTGACCCGTACAAGTAGTGCCTCAATAACTTTAGAACAAATACCACGGCTGCCAACTCTAAATCGTGTGTCGGATAGTTCCTCTCATGAACCTTCAGTTGTCTCGAAGCATAAGCTACAACCTGCTTATTCTGCATCAAAACACCACCCAAACCCAACAATGAAGCATCACAGTAAACCTCAAATGGTTCCGATGGACTTGGTAATATCAGAACAGGAGCAATAGTTAACCTTCTCTTTAACTCTTGGAAACCTTCTTCACATTTTGAGTCCCAAACAAACGCTTGCCCCTTTCTAGTCAACATCGTCAACGGTAACGCCAACTTAGAAAATCCCTCAATGAACTTCCTATAATATCCTGCAAGTCCAAGAAAACTCCTTATCTCAGAAACTGACTTCGGAGCTTCCCACTTAGATACCGCTTCTATCTTAGAAGGATCAACAGCAACACCACCTCTTGAAATCACATGACCAAGAAAACTAACCTCTTCTAACCAAAATTCACACTTTGACAGTTTAGCAAATAACTTCTTTTCTCGTAGAACTCTTAAAACCACCCTCAAATGTTCAGCATGCTCTTCTTCAGATTTCGAATACACCAAAATATCGTCAATAAACACCACAACAAACTGATCTAGGTACGGATGGAAAATCCTATTCATATACTCCATAAACACTCCAGGCGCATTAGTCACACCAAAAGGCATTACAGAATACTCATAATGTCCATACCTTGTTCTGAAAGCAGTCTTCTGAATATCCTCAGTTTTCACACGTATCTGATGATATCCCGACCTCAAATCTATTTTGCTGAACACACTCGCACCAACTAACTGATCCATCAAATCATCAATCCTCGGCAAAGGATACTGATTCTTGATCGTCACTTTATTCAGTTGCCTGTAGTCCACACACAACCTCATAGTACCTTCTTTCTTCTTAACCAATAACACTGGTGCACCCCACGGTGACACACTCGGACGAATAAATTTCTTATCCAACAGATCTTCCAACTGACTCTTCAATTCAGTTAACTCAACAGCAGACATACGGTACGGAGCCATCGACACCGGCCTAGTACCAGGTACCAAATCAATCGAGAACTCAACTTCACGCTCTGGCGGTAATTCATTCACTTCTTCAGGAAACACATCAGGAAAATCACACACCACGGCTAGATCGCAAATCACCAGTTTATCTTTAGCCTCCAAAGTCGCTAACAACATAAACAACTCTGCCACATCTGCTACTGCTTCATTCACCTGCCTTGCAGATAGAAACAAACTCTTCCCTTCCTCAATCTCAGGAAAGATCACAGTCTTATCAAAACAATTGATATAGACTCGGTTAAACACCAACCAGTTCATACCCAGAATAACATCAATCTGCACAAGTGGAAGACACACTAGGTCCATCCCAAAGTCTCTACCAAAAATACTCAAAGGACAATTTAAACAAACTGAAGTAGTAGTCACTGAACCCTTCGCAGGAGTATCAATCACCATACTTCCATGCATCTCAGATATCTCTAACTTAAGTTTCACAGCACAATCCAAAGATATAAAGGAATGAGTAGCACCGGTGTCAATAATAGCTACAAGAGGAAAGCCGTTAATATAACACGTACCTCGGATCAAACGATCATCTGCAGAAGTCTCAGAACCCGATAAAGCAAAGACCTTGCCTCCCGACTGGTTCTCTTTCTTCGGCTTAGGACACTGTGGGCTAATATGACCCACCTCTCCACAGTTGAAACAAGTCACAGTCTTCGACCGACACTCTGCAGCCAAATGACCACCTTTTCCACACTTGAAACACTTCTTCTCATTACTGGTACACTCATGGATACAATGTCCAGCCTGACCACATCTGAAACACTTAGCAGGGGCACTGGAGTCTCCCCCACTAGGCCTCTTCATCCCACTCTGTCTCTGGAAACCTTTGCCAGCTGCATACGGTTTCCCACGATCATTCTGATTCTTGCTTTTCCTATCAACCCTCTGCTGATAGCTCTCCGCTCTGGCTTTGGTATCCTGTTCAAAAATCCTGCAACAGTCAACCAAATCAGAAAACACTCTAATCCGTTGGTACCCAATAGCCTGCTTAATCTCGGGACGTAACCCGTTCTCAAACTTCACACATTTCGAGAATTCCCCAGTAGCCTCATCATAGGGAGTGTAATACTTCGACAGCTCTGTGAACTTAGCAGCATACTCAGTAACAGACCGATTGCCCTGCTTCAATTCTAAGAACTCTATCTCTTTCTTTCCTCTAACATCCTCTGGAAAATACTTCCTCAGGAATCTCTCTCTGAACACAGCCCAAGTGATCTCAGCATTCCCAGCAGATTCCAACTCAGTGCGGGTAGCAACCCACCAATCATCTGCTTCTTCTGACAGCATATGCGTACCGAACCTGACCTTCTGGTTATCGGCACACTCAGTCACTCGGAAGATCCTCTCGATCTCCTTTAACCACTTCTGAGCGCCATCTGGATCGTATGCTCCCTTGAACATTGGAGGATTGTTCTTCTGGAACTCACTCAGTTGACGAGCAGCTCCCATTCCCACAACATTCGGATTCCCTCCAAGTACTCCAGCTAGCATACCCAGAGCCTCAGCAATCGCAGCATCGTCTCTACCTCTTCCAGCCATCTCTATTCTGAAAACCCAATAAGCTAAAACAATAAGTACTGATAGGGTTACACAACACCTATCACGTACAGGGAAACAAAATAATTACGACTCGACTCGACCGACTATGCTCTGATACCACTAATGTAACACCCTTCTAAAATACCCCAAATATTAAATTAAAATAGCAATATGTCAATCAGAGTAATTATGCAATTAAGGGTGTCACACAATCATTTCACACCATTCACCAAATAACTGTCATGCTCTTTTATTAATTCAAAACATAAAGTATTTGCACAATACGCAGCGGATAGAAATCAAATCAATCATGCAAAACATGTAACACATTACATGTAAAATTATTCAACAAGGTAAAACATCCCGTCCCGATGTTACATCTATCAGAGCATGACCCACTAAGGAGACTACACTAGACTCCAAGCACTAGCTTCTACTCAATCACTGCTCGTTATCTGAAAAATAGTTGTAAGGGTGAGTTCCTCAATCGATATAATAAGCATTATAAAATATCATGTAATGCTAAGTAAATAACACATTAATCACCCTAATCATATCACACATTCAGTAACGGCACATCAACTCAAATATCATACTCAATACCAACACAATTCATACTCATACTCAATGCCAACACAAACACACGTATAATATTGGAATACATCCATTCATATTATACGCCATACATACATTATGCAATGAGACTCCATGCATGCGGTACCGACTATTCGTGAACATATAGTTCACCTCACCGATCAAATCCAGATACGGCTACCAAGCCCACTAGTCCCACTCATTTGAGACCTAGTGACTCACTCACTAATTCCTCACCATGGGAATTAGCTACCACCCCAAGGGCCATGTTATGCACGCTAATTCACCTAGCATGCAAACATCAACAACAGTCCATAATGACTAACTCACTAATTCCTCACCATGGGAATTAGCTACCACCATAAAGGCCACAATATGCATGCTAAATCACCTAGCAATGCAGAATCATCAACAATAATCCACAATGGACATATGCTCATACTCTAAACCATAAACAGTCCATTCACCAACACATGCATAATATATACATTCACAATATTATGCATATTTTCACACATCATCAGCACATGTATCAAAACATCATATCATGTCAAATAATTAATCACAGTATTAGCACACTCCACTAATACTTATACTGCTCAAAACAGCGGGAATTAATCCCTATTACATCATACGCCAATATAGGCCAAACACCAATTATGCACACATTATTCAAATATTAATTTTTCCAATTTCCAACAGTGTTAACCGGTTAACGCAACACAGAACACGCTTTCTGGCAAAACTCAACAGTGTTAACCGGTTAACGCCCTGGGTTAACCGGTTAACGCAGACAGAACAACAATTTTCACAAATCACAACAGTGTTAACCGGTTAACGCCCTGGGTTAACCGGTTAACGCAAGCAAAACAGCAATACTTCACAATTCCTAACAGTGTTAACCGGTTAACACCCTGGGTTAACCGGTTAACGCAAGACAGAAAGTTGTTCCTGCGCTAACACGAAGCAGAATGCAGAATTCTCCGCATTTTCCGCCGTTGGAGGACTTCCGGACCTCCGATTCCGATTCCGTAAAAAGCTATACGTTCGGGAAATCACAACTCACACAAATACAGATTCAATTACAGCTTTAACACAACTTATCCATCTCAATTTTTCAGCATTTCAACATCCCAATTAGGGTCAAATTAATGGCTTATCACTACCCATTACATGTTAACCCATAATACCCATTAAACGACGATAAACCCCCCTTACCTGAGTTAATCCGGCGAATCTTTAAGCTTCAAGCTTTTCTCTTCTCCAACCTTCTTCCTCTTGCTCTGTCTCTTTGCCCTTTTCCTCTTTTCAGCCGCTTCTCTGCTTTTCACGTAAAACCCTCTTTACCAAAATGAAATTCTTTTCTTATTTCCAACTTATATACTTTCCAATAATTATTATTCCAATAATAATAATAATAATCCAATAATTCCAATTATTTAATTAAATTAATAAATATAATATTAACTTAAATTAAATAATTATCTTATTTTTTATCGGGGTGTTACAGAGCCAATCAGGCATACCCCTAATGCCCATAGATCTAGTATGGCCATCATGCTTCTGCTGTGCAAGAGGCTTTGTCAGTGGGTCAGCAATATTGTCAAGTGTAGGTACTCTGCATATTTTCACATCTCCTCTATCTATTATCTCTCGAATGAGGTGATAACGCCTAAGTATGTGCTTGGATCGTTGGTGAGGTCTAGGCTCCTTAGCTTGTGCGATAACACCATTGTTATCACAATAGAGACCAATGGGATCCACAATGCTAGGAACTATGCCAAGTTCACTAATGAACTTTTTGATCCAAACAGCTTCCTTTGCTGCACTTGAGGCAACAATATACTCGGCCTCGGTTGTAGAATCAACAACTGTATCTTGCTTTGAACTTTTCCAGCTCACAGCGCCACCGTTTAAGTAAAACACATAACCAGATTGCGATCTAAAGTCATCCTTATCTGTCTGGAAGCTAGCATCGGTGTATCCAATTACAGCCAACTCTTCCTGACCTCCATATATCAAGAATGAGTCCTTAATCCTTCTTAAATACTTAAGGATATTCTTGGCAGCTACCCAATGAGCATCACCAGGATCAGATTGGTACCTACTCGTTGCACTTAAAGCATACGAGACATCTGGTCGAGTACATAACATGGCATACATGATAGGTCCTATTGCAGATGCATATGAAATCTTATTCATGCGATCCCTTTCTTCCTTAGTTGAAGGGGATTGTGTTTTTGATAGACACAAGCCATGTTGCATAGTGTCGCATCTCGAAAAATACGATTCCTCGCGATGGTCGCGGAAAAATTTATGTTCGAACAGAGTCGCCACCGAACTTTATTTATCCCAATGAAGGAATAGGAAAATATCGATAAAACCTTTTTAAAAAAATGGAATAATGGTCGTCGCAACCATATTCGGGTTCGGGAGTCGATTACGCAAGGGGAAGGTATTAGCACCCCTCACGTCCGTTGTACTCAACGGGAACCTTTTAGTCTAATTTGCTATTTGAATGTTAGTTAAATGTTATTTGCTTTCTTCGAGTGATAACAATTGATGATAGATATGGATGAAGACCTCATGTTGGGGAAATGAGAGGTTTTTTATTAGTGTGCTCGCCAAGATCTCGCAATCTCGTGCCTACGTATTCCTTATGGTGCAATAAGGAAATCAGAGCATTCGTAGTTCGGGCTACTACGAATATTTGGTGGGTTTTGTTTTGATGAACGACTGTGTAGGTCGGCGTTCTAACGGCTAAACGCTGGCTTGTCTACTCTCGGGGGAGGCTCTAGCACTGGTTTGTTGTGCGCATTAGAAAGGATTGACAGTGTTCTTTTGAAAAGGGTTTGGTCACGCGGGGGTGACAAGTTGAATTGATGTGTTTGGGTGTTTGAGTGGTTTGGTTTCGATCGCGCGGGGGCGAGAAGTTAGGTTTGATTTGTTTTTGAAATGTTTTTTTTGGAGAACGACGAAAGACTGAGCAATGTGGTGTTCACCAATCGTCCAATTCTTTCGAGGAGTAATAAGGCGTCCGCCTTTTATTCCTTTTTCATTCAGATTATTTTGAAAGTTTGTTTGTGGATGTTGAATATGCACGGTAGTGAGGCGTACGCCTCCTACTTGCTTATTCAAGGAATAATGAGGCGTACGCCACCTATTCCTTTATCCAAGTTTATTTAGCGTGTTTTAGTCGGAAGTCGATAATTTGTGCAATATGGCGTACGCCAATTATCCAAATAATCGAGAGATTGTGAGGCGTACGCCTCCCCTCTTTTATCATCCGAGGTTTAAATTGTAAAAGATGTATTTAGATGTTAGTATTTGATTCGCGAGAAAAGTTTGAATTTATTCGATTGTGTTTTAATTTGATGACGAAGATTCGAGCAATGTGGCGTACGCCAATTATTCGAATAATCGAGAGATAATAAAGCGGAAGCTTACTATTCTCCTTTTCATTCAAAATTAATTATTAAAAATAAGGCTTTTAGAATTAATAAATAATCTGGAGGAATGATTTTAATCTTATGGAATTTTTAGGGTTTAAATTGAATGACGAAGATCCGAGCAATATGGCGTACGCCAATTATTCGAATAATCGAGAGATAATGAAGCGGATGCTCACTAATCTCCTTTTCATTCAAAATTAATTTAAAATAAGGCTTTTAGGATTTGTAATTAATTTGAGATAATAATTTTAATTTTATAGAGTTTTTAAGGTGTTAATTAAATGACAAAAATTCGAGCAATATAGCGTACGCCAATTATTCGAATAATCGAGAGATAATAAAGCGGATGCTCATTAATCTCCTTTTCATTCCTATTTTAAATTATAAAATAATATTATTTATTAAGTTGTTTAGAAAAATGATTTGAAATTATTTTGAAATGATTTGAATTTATTTTGAAATGACTTGAATCAATAGAAAAAAGACAAATATCAACTAGTATGTTCTATAAAAATTATCTATAAATTAATTAACCTATTAACTTCAAATGAGATTATTTTAAGCCTCTTTTTAATTTTCTCAATTCCTTAGTCTGAAAGTAGAACAAATCCTAGATAAAGTATACACATAAACATCAAAGAGCAAAGGAGTTTTATATCCATTACCACTTAAAAATAAAAAAAAATAAAATAACTAACTTACAGTACCGAAAATGGATCACATCATATATGAATCCTATACTATCCACGTACTAGTAAATAAACAAACATGACATATCAATACATGTTAATCTTTCATAACAAACACAAAAGATAGAAAAGGAACTGTAACGGTAATGGTTGACTCTTCAAGCTAAAATAAAGCACAAATTCTATTTTCCTTTAACAGGGGAAAACATAAATAACAAAATAACTTTTCTCCAATCATACAAATCAATAGTGTCCTTATTATAACAAATCACCACCAGTTCATTATTTAATATAACATACTGTAACAACCTTAACCTATTTGGACAGTGAGCATGCCAACAACATAATCATAATCAATATCAAATGCTTGGTAAATCCATTGCAACCATAACACTAACTACACAACAAAAACACTTGATACACCAGGTTAGTAAGCATGCCATCACTAAAACATTGCAATAGGAAAACTGATATATATGTACAGTAACTACAATGCCACAAAAAATGAAATTGAAACTAGAAAGCTACTGGATGTAGTGTTTGTACAATCCAAGATTTGAACAGGAAATTACCGTGTGTAGAGTGTGCCGGGAATGAATTATAATAACTTTGTCGGAAAGTTGTAGCGGTGAGCGGATCGTGTTGTTGTGATGCACTCAGAATGGTTGATGGACAATAAGTTGTTGTTGTGGATGTTCGCGTAACCGAAGCGATAGTTCAAGTAGGATCAAGTGGTAGCAGTCATGGTCCTTTGAACATTTATTGAATCAGCATATCTACGACATTTCCCAAAACGCGAGACCAAATTTGAACGAGCTTGAATCCAAATTGATCCGAAGTGAGTCGGTATGGGTTTCAATTTGGAAGCTGCAGCCGTATCATGTAACTGCACAAAATCAGACAACAATCCCAGCAAAATAGAAACACAAACTTCACGTGTCCGAAAAAAAAAGATTTGAATTAGAAATGCGAGTTTAGCTGTCGTTGTCGGCATGGTTGCGGTGGAGTTCCATATGTTGCAGAAACCGCAATACTGAAGGTTCTTCAAATTTCACATGTATAGGGTGATAAAGCTCCTCAAACTTCATCGTTGCAATGTTAACATTCCGACCCTTTGGATTGCAGGCAAATGCATTGTTCAAGGCTAACCGCGCATCATAAGCAAGAAATTTTGGCAGTGGCGTGGTTGGAATATAACGGTTAATCGTGAGTCGTTGGCGGTTAATAGCGGACTGTTAAGGTGGTGCGAGATCGGAAACGGGGATATGATTTTTGACGGCGGAGTTTGTGTGAGGGTAGTGGTGATGGAGACGATATGTGGTTGTTGGTGGTGGTTAACAAAGATGTCGATGAAGGTTCACATCAGAGGGGGTTAGGGTTTGCCGGTGTTTTGGTGGTGTTGGCGCGGCGAAGGGTGAGAGCGATTGTTGAGCTCGCGGCGGAGAGGTATGGGGTAGGGCGAGGTGTTGATGGAGATGAAGGATTTGGCGGTGGATGGTTATTTTGTTGGACGAAGAGGGTGATGTGGTGGAGATGGTGTTATGGTGTTTAGCGGTTTTAGATGGAGGTTGGAGAAGGTCGGCGGATTTAGGTGAAGAAGATGAAGGTGTGAGGTGAGGTAGGGTTAGGTGAGGTAGCGGCGGATAGGGTTTTGTGAGATATCTGAGAGAGTGAGTGAGGAGAGTGAATTTTTTGGTAGGTGATTTCGTTACTGATGATGAGAGTGAGAGATAGAGTAAGGTAGGCGTGAGAGAGTCTCAGAGATAATGCCCCCTGTGATAATGCATACGCCTTTTCTTTTATCCTTTTCTTTTCTTTCGTACAGTAGAGAGAGAGGAGAGGGTTAGTGGGGAGTGAGTGGAGCAGACCGAAATTGTAGTGGAGAGAGACGTTAGGATAAGAGAGATTTTTTTTTGTCTTTTATGTGGAGGGAATCCAATGCAACAATAATATATTTTAATTGTTATAATAAATAAAAACTAACTAATAATTAATTTAAACTATAAAATAAAACTCTAACTAATATTAAAAACTAACTAATATTTTAAAAACTAACTAATAAAAAAACTAATTAATATTTAAAAAAACTAACTGATATTAAATTAAATACACTCTAATTATTTTAATTAAATATCTAAACAAAAGAAAATGACCAATTAAAAATAGAAATCAATTATCAATTTTATTCGGAAAATTAAGCCAGTCACACTAAAATTGTCAGGATAAAATATATTTAAAATATACAGTCTTTCTTCAAATCTTTAACGATTCAACCGATTTTTCTGTATTCTCAAATAAATTCATTCTGACTGACATTTTAGGTATTATTCATGATGCAAATGTATGTCATGCTATGCATCTGATGCAAAAATAAAAATGAAATCAATTCTATGAAAATTTAAATATGCCTGGACAAAATTGGGGTATGACAGCTGCCCCTATTTAATTATCTTGAACTAGAAAGTAAGAATGACGACAGTCTTCATACATTCGTGGTGGAAGGTAATTAAATACTAAAAAGACCCAAATTTTGTCCTTTGGAATGCAATGGAGAAACGCAGAAAGAAAATACAGTAAGAAAAAATTTATTAGAAGGTAAAATGAAACAGTCAAGACTCTCTGGGAATCGTCAGAACAGTATCTTGGATGTCATAATCGAGATATTCCAGTAATGGAATGATACCTCAACTGTATCTAAGACTTTCTGATAATTAGCAGAACAGTGTCTTGATTTGAATGCACGAGATTCTCTGAGGATCAACAAAGCAGTACCTTATATGATATAATTGAGATATTCCGACAAGGGAATGATACCTCAACCGTATCTAAGATTCTCCGAGGATACCTAGAGCAGTATCTCTAAAAAGGAATGAGACTCTTCATATTGATGAAGCAGCATCTCAAACAGTAGAAATGAGATTCTCTGTATCGAGTCGAAGCAGCATCTTATCTGATAGAATTAAGATATTCCGAACAAAGGAATGATACCTTAATTAAATCTAAGACTCTTCGAGGATACTAGAGCAGTATCTCTAAAAACTGAATGAGACTCTTCATATTGATGAAGCAGCATCTCAAACAGACAAACTGAGATTCCCCATATAAATGAAGCAGTATCTCAGATGTTTATTTGTTGGGGGAAATATTTTAGACAAGACTCTTTTTGGAGGAGATTTACTATAAATGCTCTGCAGTGGAAAAGCTCATAAGAGACTTTTTAGGGTAACCTCTGCTTGAGGAGCAATGATAGCAAAGATGTTGGGGAATATCATTATTAATCACAAAGTTGAAGAATGATTGGCTGGGAAATAATTCCACGAGCACATGCAAGGTAATAACTCTATTGAATTAAATGAGGAAAGTCCGGGATACATATGGACAACCCTGGATCTTGATATTTTATGTTTGTATGATGTTTCACTTTGGGTGGTAATGCCATGCATGGGATGATGCATTAGATGCATGAAGGGATGCAGTTGCTGGGGATATTTAGGATATGTATGTATGAATGCGAGTAATTTTGTTCATTTTTTATGAAATTTTCTGTTTTGACAGGAGTGCTTATGCATGGGTATGCTGATGATTGATAGGATTGTGTTTGATGAATCTTCCTGTTTGGCAGGAAAATTATGCATGAAATGACGCATGTGATGCATGTGGGAATGCAATTGGGTACTTGTGTTTTTGTAAGGTTTTATTCTTGACTGCCAATGAGGTTGGACTTTAAATGGGAACTGCCAGATGAGAACAGGTGAAGAAGATTGAACTGTCAGATGAGAACAGAACTTGAAGGATATGTCACCAGACGGGGACTGGATTTATTTTTGTTTGTCAGACGGGAACTGACTTTTAAAGTGGGCTACCAGACGAGAACTGGTATCGAAATAGGCTACCAGACGAGAACTGGTATCGAAATAGGCTACCAGACGGGAACTGGTATTTAAGAGATAATTTACCAGACGAGAACTGGTATTTGGCAAATGATTTGTCATGCAAGAACTGATTTTTGATATAGTTCGCCAGACGGGAACTGGACTTTAGAATAAGTTGCCAGACGAGAACTGGACCTTGAAATGAATTGCCAGACGGGAACTGGTTTTTTGAAATAAGTTGTCAGACAAGAACTGGACTTTGAAAAAGGTTTGCCAGACGGGAACTGGGGTTTGAAATAAAATCCCAAACGAGAATTGGACTTTGAAAAGGTTTTCCAGACGGGAACTGGACTTTGAAATGAGTGCTAAACGAGAATTAGACTTTGAAAAGGTTTGCCAGACGGGAACTGGACTTTGAATTGCCAAGCGATGTTGGACTTTGGTGTCAGATTTTGTGTTATAAGGCTTTTTGATGTCAGGTTCAATGCTATGGGGTTAGACCTGATAAATGATATGATATGCATGGCTTTATGTTAGAGCAGAGCAACATGACTAATGCATGAGGATGATTTATGTAATGATTGGAAGGTTTTCAAAATGCCCCTGCGCGGGTATTGGAAGAGAAGGTTCTTTGTAGAAAGGCTTCTGTCTGTCAAAAGATTATTTTATGGGTGATAGCATGATTCCCCGACACTCATCCTGAACTCTGCAGTTGATGGCGTGCGAAAAAGGTTTTGCTTGAACTGCTTGAAAACGTGGAGAGGACCTGCTTCTGTATGGATCATCTTGCCCCAGTGTGATGGGTCTATGCAAAATGTTTACCTCGAAAGGATTTTGAAAGCAATTGTACCATAATTTGGAGATGGCTTGCCCCAAAATTTTGATCCATGAAAGGATTTATCTTTGGTTAACCGACTCTTGGAGTGGTTGAATTTTTGTGCTCTTGAGGTAGCTTGCCCTGGTATGAGCGTTGAAGCGACTTAACTCACCCTGACTGAACATTGAAGGGGTTTTCCCCTTTGCCAACAGAACCTCTAGGTGATCTGCCCCAGTTAATAGGGTCCTGAGATGATTTTCTCTAGATCAACTGATTCTCGAAATGACTTGCCCCTGATTAACAGATATTTGGAGACTGTTTCAGGTTGACTGATTCCTGGAGTAATCTTCCTCCGATCAACTGCTGTTTTTGGGTGGCATGCCCTTGATTCATGGATTATGAGGTAGTCTTGATTCGGGTCAGCACCAACGAATGTCCAAGTTCCTCTGATTGTTCCTTATTGTTGGAATTTCCCTGACGTCAAGTACTGACTTGCAGTTAAAACTATTTGTTCAGAAATGGTAATTTTAATGTGATATTCATGCAAGTTTTGAAAAGAATCATTTATTGGAATTATGCGATAGTGTGTGATGAGTGGACCATGAGTCCAAATGTAATGTTGATTTAGCAATATGAAAAATACAACAAGAATATTATACCAAAGTAGATGATTAGCAAATCTTTGGGAGTCAGTTTACGCAACTTTGATGTAGTATGCTTTCAGAATAAACCCTACTTCAATTAGGTCTTTTATGGGTTGTAATGTGGCTGGTTCATGGTTATCGAAACAAATGATATGAGGCTCAAAATTATCTGTACCCACCCTTCTTCTTGATAAACTCCAATCCTACGCTCAGTTAATTCAACATACACATTCATCTTTTTGAAGGTGTAAGGACAAAGATGGTGATTCAAGGTCTCTTGAAATGGCAGCCACCTTATTTTGTTTTTTTTTTTTAAATGTCGGTGACCCTTTGATTTTGGTGTGGTGGTCACTGAATCTTGTTTTGTTTTGTTGAGGGTTTTTCGTGGCCTCTTTTTGATTTTTTTTTCTTGATCCCTAACTTTTGCCTAAACTGCTTTTGAAGCTTTTAGTCCATCGGGATTGCCCCTAATTTTTGCCTAAGTCGCCTCTTAGGTGTTCGACTTAGCGGGCTTTCCTTTGATTTTATTTTTGATAGGTTGTGACTGCCAAGTCAATGGTCATTGAAGAACAACCGTCGTAACTTTTGGATTTTTCAGGGTTCCTTCGACACTTTAGGATGTGTGTGAAGAATGGCATGTAGTTGATCAACAAACGGGATGTTTCATCTTGTAATTTGAATGCATAGTCAGATTAACTGAGCACTACCCTTCCCCAGGTTAAACATAAGGGTTTGTAGATCCGAAAGAAACTCCTACTTCTAGGCTCGAAGTGGTTGACTAGGGATTAACTCCTTATCTCTCCAGTGTTTGGGGATTTGAAACAATGCCTGTACATCATCAGCAGGATCTCATCTGAAAGCATACAGTCAGCAATTATGGGTATTTTATTTTCGTCATCCTCCCTCCAATTTTGCTAAAACAACAGTTTGATAAACGAGGTGAGGTGGAGAACATGGAGGTATTTTTTTGTTTTTATAAGAGAAGAAAAATGAGCGAATGCGAGATAATTTGTTCAAAACACGCGTCATTACTTCATTAATATTACCATTAACGACAACAAAATTTAAAAACAAGTAGCATTTAATCAACAAAGAAATTACACAATGCAAATGAAAACAAATCAGTCCAATGATTGCCAATGTTTAAGGATGTCTTCCTGTTTGAACCACTGGCCTTATGAGATACTCCCTTGAAGTGTTCGAACTTATTCAGACGAGAGGTTGACGTGCACCAACAGATTTCCGTCTGGAAAGGATATGTACTTTTTGTCAATCAACTGTTGAACCTTGGCTTTGAAAGCATTGCAGTCTTCGGTCGAGTGCCCTATTGACCCGGCGTGATATCCACATTGCACATCAGGGTCATATCCAGGTGGGTATGGTTCTGGCAATGGCCTGAGAGACTTAGGATCCACCAACGAGCTTTGAATCAGATATGGCAGAAGTTGACTGTATGACATGGGAATTGGATCGAGAGGAGCATTCCTTCTTTCCAGATTGTTTCGAGGCCTCGATTGGTTCGAAGGCGGATTTTGATATCCTCGACCACGAGATCGTTGATTTGCGTGAGGAGCAGACCATGGTTGCTGGTATGGTGCTCTCGGCGTTGCCGGTTGCCTGACATCTATTATGACAGCGTTGGTTTCATCCTCTTCTTCCTTTTGGGAATT
The DNA here is from genome assembly GCF_024323335.1 of Lathyrus oleraceus. NCBI lineage: Eukaryota > Viridiplantae > Streptophyta > Magnoliopsida > Fabales > Fabaceae > Lathyrus > Lathyrus oleraceus. The sequence continues at coordinate 463,090,943 of NC_066579.1, forward strand.
GCTGAGGGATTCTGTCTCGCTAGCTTGGTTGCTCGAGGCGTCTTGGATTCTTCCGCTTTTTAGGGCACTCTCGATGCGTTCTCCAATTGTCACTAAGTGGGCGAAGTCTGATAACGCATTGCCTACCATCCTTTCAAAGTAAGGACTCTGCAAGGTATCCATAAACAAGTCAACCAATTCCTTATCCAAGAGTGGTGGTTGCACTTGGGCTGCCAATTCTCTCCATCGTTGTGCATATCCTTTGAAAGATTCGTCTCTTTTTTGGGATAAGCTTTGCAGCTGCCTTCGGTCTGGAGCCATGTCCAAGTTGTAGTTGTACTGCTTCAAAAAAGCATTGGCTAAGCCTTCCCATAACTGAATATGGCTTCTTTTCAATTTCATATACCAGCTCAATGATGCTCCAATCAAACTGTCTTGAAAACAGTGAATCATCAGCTTGTCATCGTGAGTATGTGATGCCATTTTTCGGAAGAACATCACCAAATGGTGCCTTGGACAACTATCCCCTTTGTACTTCTCGAAGTTGGGTAACTTGAATTTTGGGGGGATTATTAGGCCTGGTACTAAGCACATATCAAGCCTAAAATTGTCATTTACATCCATTGCTCGGACTCTCTCCTCAAGGGCATGAAGCCTTTCAACATCAGGATTGGTCAATGGCATCAACTGGGATTGAGTAGGAATGTTCACTTGTGGAGGATTATAGTCATACAGAGGGTCATACATTGGGTTGGTGATTACAGTAAAGCCTGATGAGGAACCAACATTCTCTGTGACACCATGTTGAAAATTGTTCTTTGATTGGGCTAGCCTAGCCTCCAACATCTGGTCTATCTTTCCTTTCATGTTGTTCATATCCATTTTCAACTCAACTTGATTATGTTCTTAGTGCTCCCTTGTCTTTTAGTAGCTGTCAAAGGTTCAGTACGAGTGTCAGGAAATCAGCCTGCTGGTAATTGGCAAAAGGACGGGATGAGTTTTTTTGTATTGGAAAATGATATGCAATCCATGCTGATGAAATGCGAATGCATGAAATTTTATATTTGTATGCAAAGAAAATGTAATGAAGGTATAATTAGGACCCAGGATATCATGAGTATCATATGGTACACCCTATACGAAGGTTATATGCTCTCTACCCCACACACAAAGGATGGCTCCTAAGGTTATTCGTTTTCATGATAAGAACTTAGAGTCATGGACCAAGTTCAGTCTTCCATCGCAATAATGGGCTAGCCACATCGAAATGGAAATTCTGAATCAATCTACTCTGAGTGGGATCCTTGTATTGTTCGAACAGGGTGTACACCCTTCGGTTCAATACTACACGATCGCCAATCATGAAGACGGACTTCAGTTTAAGATGAGGTTCCCAGAGTCATTGACCATGTTCAACTTTTCCTCGCAATAATGGGCTAGCCATATTATGATGGAAATTCTGAACAGATCTACTCTAGGTGGAGTTCTCGTATTGTCCCAATGAGGTGTACACCCCCCGGTTCAATACTACACAACTCCGGGTTCTAAGTTCTTCTCAAAGCTCGGGTACGGAGCTTATCTCACAACATGTGTCGAACACCATACATCACCCAATATAATAGCAGAATAAATTTCATAGCATAAATAATACATAAAGATATACAAAAGCAAATGAAAGCGATATTCTAACATTCATAGCAAATTGACTAAGTTAGGCTTGACTCTCTCTTGCTTGGAGCAATGTCCCCAGCAGAGTCGCCATCTGTCGCATCTCGAAAAATACGATTCCTCGCGATGGTCGCGGAAAAATTTATGTTCGAACAGAGTCGCCACCGAACTTTATTTATCCCAATGAAGGAATAGGAAAATATCGATAAAACCTTTTTAAAAAAATGGAATAATGGTCGTCGCAACCATATTCGGGTTCGGGAGTCGATTACGCAAGGGGAAGGTATTAGCACCCCTCACGTCCGTTGTACTCAACGGGAACCTTTTAGTCTAATTTGCTATTTGAATGTTAGTTAAATGTTATTTGCTTTCTTCGAGTGATAACAATTGATGATAGATATGGATGAAGACCTCATGTTGGGGAAATGAGAGGTTTTTTATTAGTGTGCTCGCCAAGATCTCGCAATCTCGTGCCTACGTATTCCTTATGGTGCAATAAGGAAATCAGAGCATTCGTAGTTCGGGCTACTACGAATATTTGGTGGGTTTTGTTTTGATGAACGACTGTGTAGGTCGGCGTTCTAACGGCTAAACGCTGGCTTGTCTACTCTCGGGGGAGGCTCTAGCACTGGTTTGTTGTGCGCATTAGAAAGGATTGACAGTGTTCTTTTGAAAAGGGTTTGGTCACGCGGGGGTGACAAGTTGAATTGATGTGTTTGGGTGTTTGAGTGGTTTGGTTTCGATCGCGCGGGGGCGAGAAGTTAGGTTTGATTTGTTTTTGAAATGTTTTTTTTGGAGAACGACGAAAGACTGAGCAATGTGGTGTTCACCAATCGTCCAATTCTTTCGAGGAGTAATAAGGCGTCCGCCTTTTATTCCTTTTTCATTCAGATTATTTTGAAAGTTTGTTTGTGGATGTTGAATATGCACGGTAGTGAGGCGTACGCCTCCTACTTGCTTATTCAAGGAATAATGAGGCGTACGCCACCTATTCCTTTATCCAAGTTTATTTAGCGTGTTTTAGTCGGAAGTCGATAATTTGTGCAATATGGCGTACGCCAATTATCCAAATAATCGAGAGATTGTGAGGCGTACGCCTCCCCTCTTTTATCATCCGAGGTTTAAATTGTAAAAGATGTATTTAGATGTTAGTATTTGATTCGCGAGAAAAGTTTGAATTTATTCGATTGTGTTTTAATTTGATGACGAAGATTCGAGCAATGTGGCGTACGCCAATTATTCGAATAATCGAGAGATAATAAAGCGGAAGCTTACTATTCTCCTTTTCATTCAAAATTAATTATTAAAAATAAGGCTTTTAGAATTAATAAATAATCTGGAGGAATGATTTTAATCTTATGGAATTTTTAGGGTTTAAATTGAATGACGAAGATCCGAGCAATATGGCGTACGCCAATTATTCGAATAATCGAGAGATAATGAAGCGGATGCTCACTAATCTCCTTTTCATTCAAAATTAATTTAAAATAAGGCTTTTAGGATTTGTAATTAATTTGAGATAATAATTTTAATTTTATAGAGTTTTTAAGGTGTTAATTAAATGACAAAAATTCGAGCAATATAGCGTACGCCAATTATTCGAATAATCGAGAGATAATAAAGCGGATGCTCATTAATCTCCTTTTCATTCCTATTTTAAATTATAAAATAATATTATTTATTAAGTTGTTTAGAAAAATGATTTGAAATTATTTTGAAATGATTTGAATTTATTTTGAAATGACTTGAATCAATAGAAAAAAGACAAATATCAACTAGTATGTTCTATAAAAATTATCTATAAATTAATTAACCTATTAACTTCAAATGAGATTATTTTAAGCCTCTTTTTAATTTTCTCAATTCCTTAGTCTGAAAGTAGAACAAATCCTAGATAAAGTATACACATAAACATCAAAGAGCAAAGGAGTTTTATATCCATTACCACTTAAAAATAAAAAAAAATAAAATAACTAACTTACAGTACCGAAAATGGATCACATCATATATGAATCCTATACTATCCACAATATACTAGTAAATAAACAAACATGACATATCAATACATGTTAATCTTTCATAACAAACACAAAAGATAGAAAAGGAACTGTAACGGTAATGGTTGACTCTTCAAGCTAAAATAAAGCACAAATTCTATTTTCCTTTAACAGGGGAAAACATAAATAACAAAATAACTTTTCTCCAATCATACAAATCAATAGTGTCCTTATTATAACAAATCACCACCAGTTCATTATTTAATATAACATACTGTAACAACCTTAACCTATTTGGACAGTGAGCATGCCAACAACATAATCATAATCAATATCAAATGCTTGGTAAATCCATTGCAACCATAACACTAACTACACAACAAAAACACTTGATACACCAGGTTAGTAAGCATGCCATCACTAAAACATTGCAATAGGAAAACTGATATATATGTACAGTAACTACAATGCCACAAAAAATGAAATTGAAACTAGAAAGCTACTGGATGTAGTGTTTGTACAATCCAAGATTTGAACAGGAAATTACCGTGTGTAGAGTGTGCCGGGAATGAATTATAATAACTTTGTCGGAAAGTTGTAGCGGTGAGCGGATCGTGTTGTTGTGATGCACTCAGAATGGTTGATGGACAATAAGTTGTTGTTGTGGATGTTCGCGTAACCGAAGCGATAGTTCAAGTAGGATCAAGTGGTAGCAGTCATGGTCCTTTGAACATTTATTGAATCAGCATATCTACGACATTTCCCAAAACGCGAGACCAAATTTGAACGAGCTTGAATCCAAATTGATCCGAAGTGAGTCGGTATGGGTTTCAATTTGGAAGCTGCAGCCGTATCATGTAACTGCACAAAATCAGACAACAATCCCAGCAAAATAGAAACACAAACTTCACGTGTCCGAAAAAAAAAGATTTGAATTAGAAATGCGAGTTTAGCTGTCGTTGTCGGCATGGTTGCGGTGGAGTTCCATATGTTGCAGAAACCGCAATACTGAAGGTTCTTCAAATTTCACATGTATAGGGTGATAAAGCTCCTCAAACTTCATCGTTGCAATGTTAACATTCCGACCCTTTGGATTGCAGGCAAATGCATTGTTCAAGGCTAACCGCGCATCATAAGCAAGAAATTTTGGCAGTGGCGTGGTTGGAATATAACGGTTAATCGTGAGTCGTTGGCGGTTAATAGCGGACTGTTAAGGTGGTGCGAGATCGGAAACGGGGATATGATTTTTGACGGCGGAGTTTGTGTGAGGGTAGTGGTGATGGAGACGATATGTGGTTGTTGGTGGTGGTTAACAAAGATGTCGATGAAGGTTCACATCAGAGGGGGTTAGGGTTTGCCGGTGTTTTGGTGGTGTTGGCGCGGCGAAGGGTGAGAGCGATTGTTGAGCTCGCGGCGGAGAGGTATGGGGTAGGGCGAGGTGTTGATGGAGATGAAGGATTTGGCGGTGGATGGTTATTTTGTTGGACGAAGAGGGTGATGTGGTGGAGATGGTGTTATGGTGTTTAGCGGTTTTAGATGGAGGTTGGAGAAGGTCGGCGGATTTAGGTGAAGAAGATGAAGGTGTGAGGTGAGGTAGGGTTAGGTGAGGTAGCGGCGGATAGGGTTTTGTGAGATATCTGAGAGAGTGAGTGAGGAGAGTGAATTTTTTGGTAGGTGATTTCGTTACTGATGATGAGAGTGAGAGATAGAGTAAGGTAGGCGTGAGAGAGTCTCAGAGATAATGCCCCCTGTGATAATGCATACGCCTTTTCTTTTATCCTTTTCTTTTCTTTCGTACAGTAGAGAGAGAGGAGAGGGTTAGTGGGGAGTGAGTGGAGCAGACCGAAATTGTAGTGGAGAGAGACGTTAGGATAAGAGAGATTTTTTTTTGTCTTTTATGTGGAGGGAATCCAATGCAACAATAATATATTTTAATTGTTATAATAAATAAAAACTAACTAATAATTAATTTAAACTATAAAATAAAACTCTAACTAATATTAAAAACTAACTAATATTTTAAAAACTAACTAATAAAAAAACTAATTAATATTTAAAAAAACTAACTGATATTAAATTAAATACACTCTAATTATTTTAATTAAATATCTAAACAAAAGAAAATGACCAATTAAAAATAGAAATCAATTATCAATTTTATTCGGAAAATTAAGCCAGTCACACTAAAATTGTCAGGATAAAATATATTTAAAATATACAGTCTTTCTTCAAATCTTTAACGATTCAACCGATTTTTCTGTATTCTCAAATAAATTCATTCTGACTGACATTTTAGGTATTATTCATGATGCAAATGTATGTCATGCTATGCATCTGATGCAAAAATAAAAATGAAATCAATTCTATGAAAATTTAAATATGCCTGGACAAAATTGGGGTATGACACATAGGTATGAATTCTTTCTTGGAATCATGCATATTAAAGCGTCTCAGCACTTTGTCTATGTATGTACTCTGACTTAGGCCAAGCAGTTTTTATGATCTATCTCTATAGATTCTGATTCCTAATATATAGGCTGCTTCACCTAGGTCCTTCGTAGAAAAGCATTTCCCCAACCAAGACTTTACTTGTTGCAGGGTAGGGACATCGTTTCCAATGAGTAATATGTCATCTACATATAATACCAGGTAAACGATCATGCTCCCACTAACCTTCTTGTAGACACAAGGCTCATCTTCGTTCTTGATGAATCCATATTGTTTTACTGTTTCATCAAAACGAAGATTCTAGCTTCTAGAAGCTTGCTTCAATCCATAGATTGATCTTTGTAACTTACATATCTTTTGGGCTTCCTCTGGTATGTCAAATCCTTCAGGATGTGTCATGTACACATCCTCGAGAAGATTTCCATTAAGGAAAGCAGTTTTGACATCCATCTGCCATATTTCATAATCATGATATGCAGCGATAGCAAGTAAAATCCGAACAGATTTAAGCATTGCAAATGGTGAAAAGGTTTCATCATAGTTAATCCCATGAATTTGTTTATATCCTTTTGCAACCAGCCTTGCCTTATAGGTATATACCTTACCCTCAATGTCAGTCTTCTTTTTGAAGACCCACTTGCATCCTATAGGGTTAACTCCTACAGGAGGCTCTACCAAGGTCCAAACTTGGTTTGTGTACATGGAATCCATTTCAGATTTCATGGCTTCTAGCCACTTCTCAGACTCGGGACCAGTTATGGCCTCTTGGTAGGTCACAGGCTCATCTTGATCCATGAGTAATACACCACCTTGATCAGTTATAAGATATCCATATCTCTCAGGTAGTTGACGTATCCTGCTTGACCTACGCTGATCTTGTTCTACTTGAGCAGGTTGCTCTTCCATAACTACTTGTGTTTCCTGCTCTAATTCCTCCATAGGTGTATCAATGCTTTGTGATTCTTGAATTTCTTCAAGCTCTACTTTCCTCCCACTAATTCCTTTGGAAATAAAATCCTTTTCTAGGAAAACTCCAGTTCGAGCGGCAAACACTTTGCCCTCAGAAGGAGTGTAGAAGTAGTACCCTCTTGTTTCTTTAGGATACCCCACAAATAAGCATTTGTCAGATTTTGGCTCAAGCTTAGTTGAAATTTGTCGTTTCACATAAACTTCTCAACCCCAAATCTTCATGTAAGACATATGTGGTTTCTTACCACTCCATATTTCATATGGTGTCTTCTCAACCTTTTTGGATGGAACACGGTTAAGTGTGTAAGCTGTTGTCAATAGTGCATGTCCCCAAAAGGAGTTTGGAAGATCGGCGTGACTCATCATGGATCGGACCATGTCTAACAGGGTTCGATTTCTTCTCTTAGATACACCATTCCATTGGGGTGTTCCAGAAGGAGTAAGTTGGGATAGGATCCCACACTCTTTCAGATGGTCATCAAACTCTAGGCTTAAATACTCACCATCTCGATCTGATCGAAGAGTTTTAATATTCTTACCTAGTTGGTTTTGTACTTCATTCTTGAATTCCTTGAACTTTTCAAAGGACTCTGATTTGTGTTTCATTAAATACACATAACCATATCTACTGAAATCATCAGTGAATGTGATGAAGTACTGAAAACCTCCTCTGGCTGGTATGTTCAGTGGTCCACATACATCAGTATGTATGAGGCCCAAAAGATCATTCACTCTTTCACCTTTTCCTGTGAATGGAGACTTTGTCATCTTTCCAATTAAACAAGATCTGCATGTCTCATATGATTCATAATCAAAAGAGTCCAAGAGTCCATCTTTATGGAGTTTGGAAATGCGTTTCTCAATTATGTGGCCTAATCGACAATGCCAAAGGTAAGTTGGATTTAACTCGTTAAGTTTCATCCTTTTAGTATTAATGTTATAAATTGGCATTTCGAGATCAAGGATATATAGTCCATTTCTCATTTGTGCAGTAGCATAGAATATATCATTCAAATAAATTGAGCAATAATTGTTCTTTATTATAAATGAAAAACCAAACTTGTCCAAACAAGAAATGGAAATAATATTCCTGCTAATTGCAGGTACATAATAACAGTTCTCTAACTGAATTATTAAACCACTAGGTAAAGTCAATACATAAGTTCCTATGGCTAAAGCAGCATCCTTTGCTCCATTGCCAATTCGTAGGTCAACTTCACCTTTTGCCAAATCTCTACTTCTTTTTAGCCCCTGCACATTTGTACAAATGTGAGAACCGCATCCAGTATCTAATACCCATGATGCAGAAGTAGATAAATTTATTTCAATAACAAAAATACCTGAAGTTGAAGTCTCTACTCCATTCTTCGTATCTTTCAGGTACTTTGGGCAGTTCCTCTTCCAGTGTCTGGTCTTACCGCAATGGAAGCAGGTGTTTGCCTTTGCTATGCCTCCACTAGGCTTCAAAGCAGCAACAGTGGGTCTGGGTTTCACAACTTCCTTGCCTTTCCCTTTATCACCCTGCTCGGTGGGCCTTTTGTTCTGTCTCTTTCCATTTCTGATCATCAGAATGGACTTCCCTTTTGTCTTCAGATTCTGCTCAGCAGTTCTTAACATGGCTAACAGTTCAGGAAGAGATTTGTCCATATCCTTCATATTGAAATTTAGGACAAGTTGACTGAATCCATGTGGCAACGATTGCAAGATCACATCAGACGCAAGTTCCTTTCCGAGGGGAAAACCCAACCTTTCAAGGTTTTCCACATACCCAATCATCTTGAGCACATGGGGACTTACAGGGGCTCCCTCAACTAACTTGCTTTGAAAAAGGGCTTTTGAAACTTCAAACCTCTCATGCCCTGCTTGCTCTTGATAGAGCATTTTCAGGTGTTCGAACATATCGAATGCTGCCATGTTCTCATGTTGCTTTTGCAATTCCGAGTTCATGGTAGCTAGCATGAGACAAGCAGTTTCATTGGCATCATCGACATGCTTCTTATAAGCATCTCTTTCTGCCTTAGGTGCAGAACTAGGAGGTTCCTCTTCAGGAACGGGTTTCTCCAAGACATACATCTTTTTATCATGTTTGAGGATAATCCTCAGGTTTCGGTGCCAATCCAGAAAATTTGTCCCAGACAATTTTTCCTTGTCAATGATTGTTCGCAAGATGTTGTTAGAGGTGTTTGTTATCATGGTAATCTACATAAGAATTAATGAAAATATAAGTATCAATAACATATTTAATTAGGCCTTTAATTAAATATGCTCCCACTATTTTACTCAAAACAAATGACCCTCATCATTTGATTCGGAAAATCCCGTTGGAAGATTTTCTAGTGGGTCGAGATCCATATTTCACTTTGTTCTAAGTCCGCGTAGGCGGATTACACAGAACTAGGTTATTTAGGTAGGAACTTCTTCCAATTGTATCTCATACAGCTCTCGAAAATTTCAGTTGGGTGAATAACTCCTTATTCCAATCCATCATATGGATCATTCCCAACTCTTGCTTCTAAACATTTGTTTAGTTAAGTTTGACCCATTGTTTTAGCAGTTGGATATTACAATCATCCCATCGTACCTTACTAATATAGAACATGCACCTCGCGTAGGCGAAACCTACATTATTCGATACTAGTCTTGATGAGTGCTAAAACATGGAAAGCATAAACTTAATATTTAATTTGAGGGAATTGTAATTGTTATGATCTCACCGACTTATTTATCATATAAATCGTCTCTCACATGCATAAACATATATTAACATGCACCAACATACATACACATGCATCAACATACACAATGAAACAGTTATGGCCCCTAGCGCAATTGTTCTCCCAAGCCAATGAGAGAACCTAAGCTAACCTAACAACGATCTAAGCTTCTCCAAGCAAGATCTTCAAGGTTGTCCTCCTTTGATATTGAATTCTTCTCTTTCTTCATAACGTTGTCCTCCTTTGATATTGAATTCTTCTCTTTCTTCATAACATTGTCCTCCTTTGATATTGAATTCTTCTCTTTCTTCATAACATTACATTACAGAAGAAACTCGTTTTACATACGAGGGAGTGAGATGAGAAAAGAAGTTACATTAAGAAATTAAAAGGAGAGGCACGACTCGCAGGTCGTATTTTAAAACCCAACACAAAATAAAGGAAGACTAAGGCCATAACTGATCACCACAAGGCAATAATAATAAACACATTATTATTATTATTAATTTTAATTCCTTTAATTAATTAAAACCAAATTAAATTTCGGCGACCGATCACACTACGCAGAGTTAGCCGGGGGTTCCGTTGCCCGGTCACAACTCTTGCGCAGTCACAAAACGGAAACCCCGAGAATTCTGACTCTGTGAATGTGACGACCGTCACAAGCATGTTACGACCGTCACAGGCCCATGACGAACGTCACGCGGCCAAAACAGAAACGCCTAGAATTCTGGATCTGTGAATATGACGACCGTCACAAAGCATATGACGATCGTCACGTCCAGCTTGTTACGATTGTCACAGGTCCATGACGATCGTCACGCGGCCAAAAACCAGCGCTTTGAAATAGTCAGCAGACGTGTTCCAACAAGCCCTCAATTCACAACTCCTTGACGGCACAACCCTTGCGCCGTCACTAACCCTAATGTGCCAATTTCAGACCGTCAAACACACCTCAATTGTTGATTCAGTATGATTGATCAATAGGTCATTGCTTCACCATACTAATGTCGGATTCTGAAGCAAATGACCATTGATCGCTCAAAGGAAAACAACCATTTAGTGTTTGACTGAACGAAACAGGAACAATATATCATATATACCGTACTTTGCATTAGGATTACTTATATCATATATAAGTTGATCGGTCTCAATTGCGTAACCTATGGACGATCGATGTATCGCTGCTTCACCATACTAATGTCGGTTCCGAAGCATAATCAACATCAATCATCCAACTCGTACACTCATGATGCCAAACTTAATTACCCGTTTAATTAATTGATTCATTCTGTCTTTTAATCATATTAATACATAAAATAAACAGCTATCCGATTCATGGTTTTGTAGGTGGCTCTGATACCACTGAAGGAGAATTGTGGTCCAAAACGCAGCGGAAATTAAAATTTTCTCCTTTAGAGATCCTTACGAATGGTCATGATAAGTGATAGAATATTTACCTCTTGTGACGATTGAAACCTTTGATGCAGATCTCTTGTGACGATCAGAACCTTTGATGCAGATCTACGGAGCGATCGCGAACGTTGAACGATGACAACGTCTCTACTCAGTCCACACAAACGGATTCCTTCAATCTCAGTGCTAGCTGGTACGAATGAAGGCTTTGAGTGAGAGAGAGAGAGAGAGAGAGAGAGAGAGAGAGAGAGAGAGAGAAGAGAGAGAGAGAGAGAGAGAGAGAGAGAGAGAGAGAGAGAGAGAGAGAAAAAACGAAAATAATGCAACCGCAATGAATGCTTCTGCACAAGGGTTCTATTTATAGAACCCTTGTATGGGCTTCAAGCTAAAAAGCCCACTTAAGTGTATTTTAGCCCATATCTTATAATATGCCCAAAATCACTTAAGCGTGTGGTACCTTACCATATTTCGTATTCTACTTAAGTACACCGTACCTTACGATGTTCTATAATTCACTTAAGTGCACCGTACCTTACGGTGTTCCTTAGTTACTCTATCTCTCATCAATCCGTCCTTTGTGTGTGACCCTGTAGGTTTTCGCGACGTTGACAATTATATTAAATCACGTATTTAACATAATAAATAGTGAGCGGTATCTAGCAACACATCACTGCTACCCAAGACACGAAAATGTCATGTGATCTGACAAATCCTTCTGTGATAATACTTATGTGTATAATTACCCTTTTGCCCTTATGTCTATATTGAACACAAGGCATAGACTATGTCATCCTTGTCGAGTTCAATATTGGGCCCATAGACATTTATCCTGTTACACAGGATGGGCAAATTCCATCTAGGTCACTCATGTCCCTCAGCATGCTTCGTGGAGTACCCATCAACTGTCTTTATGGTTATCCAGTTATGGACAATGTTTGATCAACAATAAAGCACTCGACTCTACATCTAGGATCCATAGTGGTTTCAGGTCGAAGAGTGGTATACACCATTATCACCATGAGAATTACTTATGACACTTTGCATAACTTTCTATATAGTATTCTCATAGCGGGTCAATCCGGTATAAATATTACTCTTAATATTCATACCTATGTTTAAGACTTGATAACTCCTTATCCATGATCCATGAGATGTGATCATCAGTTTATATACATAATAGTCTTAATGCTTTAATGTTATCCCACTTCACAATAAAGCTCGACTACGGATGCTTTAAGAATAATGTCCTTATGTTTAATGTGATCTCATGATTAAGTCATACTTGATACATTAAACGGACTAGCTATTCTAGGGACTTTATTAAACAAACGTAATAAAGAAAAAGCCTTTTATTATTAATAAATAATTCGATACAAGTATCAAAAGTATTGGCCTCTAGGGCTTACACCAACATGGACCCCTTAGGCCCATTAGCTCAGCGCCTCTCTTTTTTACTACTGGTCCATACCATCTTTTACTGTAACACCCCATATTTCTCTTTATTGTCTTATTTTTATTTCAATGTTTCTTATTGGACCTCAAGCCCGTTTTCTTTACCTTTTTACCCCCTAGTTAACATGTACACCATCTCTCATTTTATTTTTTTTATTTCATTTTTGGTAAAATCTCTATTTTCTTTGATTATTAATTTGACTAATCAATTTATGTTAACAAGAATAAAAAGAAATAAACCAATCAAATCATTTTTGCATTAGTGAAAATATTGGTATTTTCAATTAAAAACCAAATATTTTCTCAATTTAATAAAATACAAATCAAACTATTTTTCATAATTGAATCAAATATTTTCCGAATTAAAACATGATGAAAAGAAAATGGGGGAGCACATGCTCTTGTTCCTCGAATAAATAAGTGGTTGGCGTAAACTTCATTGCTCGGATATTTGTATTTTGAATAAAACACTTTAATTAAACTTGGATGGAAAAAAAGGATTAAGTGGATGTATATCCATTTTCTCCTTAAATAAACGGTTGGTTATGGTATGCCAGATTGATGGAATATTTGACTTACACCAATAATTTTCAAAATACCAAACTTGGACGAAAAGGGAATGAAGGGATGCACCTCCTCTTGCTCCTGGAATAAACAAGTGGTTGGCGTACGCTTCACTGCTCGAGTATTTGTCATTCATCTAAAACACAATCCCAACCTTTCAAACACTTTCCTCCTCAACGCGACTAAGCAACTTTTTCATAAATGAACGATGTTTTATCCATTCCAACGCGACAAACAAGCAAAGGCTTCATTCCGCCTGTACGTGACGAACAAGCAATGCTTAATTGCTCGAATGTGACCCAAACATTGTTCGTTAAAATCAACCAATAAACAACCATTTTCTACAAAGAACTACGTAGCTTTGAGTTCCCTATCGCATATGGGAATACGTAGGAGCAAGATTCAATGTCTCTACAAGCATCCTGATAAAAGACTTATTTTTAGTCTTTGTTTATTTCATATAAATATTTTCAATAATTATAAGAAATCATAAACACTCTACTCTAACACTCATATTCACAAAGATGATTAAACGATTCTCGTTGGATACAATAGATGTGCGGGGTGTTAATATCTTCCCCGCACATAACTGACTCTTGAACCTGATTTTGGTTGCAATGACCATATTTTTATTCTTTTCGGATTTTATCGATGTTTTACCTTTAAAAATAAACTTTGGTGGCAACTCTTGTTGATTTTGAGCGTTATTTCGCTCGGGGAGATTTTAGAGAGTCACGCCTAATTTTGTTAGCCTTGTGATGAATGTTAGATCTATTTATATTTCTTCTTGTGTTTTTATGTTTTTTTTTATCTCGCATGATTATTATACTTTATTTTTTTATGTTTATATTCATCTGTGGGATTGGAAAATGTTGTTTGAGTGAAGTTTTATATTCGAGCTTTGAGAAAAATCCATTTTTAGGATTAGAGATTGCATAGTGTTGACCTATGAGATACACAAGTCATTAGGACAATGTGAAGACTCCACCTATAGTAGATCTATTTAGGATTTTCATCATGGTGTGGCTAGCCCATTGTTGTGTTGAAATTTCGAATAAGGTCCATGACTTTAGAAATCTTGTCTAGAACCAAAAATTCATTTTTTAGGATTGGAGATTGTGTTGTGTTGACCTACGAGATGCACATCTCATTAGTACAATGAGAAGACTAAACCTAGAGTAAATTGTTGGTGTAAGCTCTAGAGGCCAATACTTTTGGTACTTGTATCGAATTATTTATTAATAATAAAAGGATTTTTCTTTATTATGTTTGTTTAATAAAGTCCTTAGAATAGCTAGTCCGTTTAGTGTATCAAGTGTGACTTAATCATGAGATCCCATTAAACATAAGGACATTATTCTTAAAGTATCTGTAGTCTAGCTTTGTTGTAAAGTGGGATAACATTGAAGCATTAAGATTATTATGTATATAGACTGATGATCACATCTCATGGGTCGTGAATAAGAAGGTATCAATTCTTAAACATCGGTATGAGTATTAGGAGTAATATTTATACTAGATTGATCCGCTATGAGAATACTACATAGAATGCTATGCAAAGTTTCATAAGTTATTCTCATGGTGATAATGGTGTATACCACCCTTCGACCTGAAACCACTATGGACCCTAGATGTAGAGTCAAGTGCTTTATTGTTGATCAAACATTGTCTGTAACTAGATGACCATAAAGATAGTTGATGGGTACTCCACGAAGCATATTGAGGGACATGAGTGACCTAGATGGAATTTTCCCATCTTGCGTAATAGGATAAATGTCTAAGGGCTCAATATTGAACTGAACAAGGATGACACGGTTTATGCCTTATGTTCAATATAGATATAAGGGCAAAAAGGATAATTGTACACACAAGTATTATCACGAAAATAGATTTGTAAGATCACATGACATTTTCGTGGCTAGCAGTGATGTGTTGCTAGATACCGCTCACTATTTATTATGTTAAATATGTGATTTAATATAATTGTCAATATCGCGAAAACCTACATGGTCACACACAAAAGGAAAGATTGATGAGAGATAAAGTAAATAAGGAATACCGTAAGATACGGTGCACTTAAGTGAATTGTAGAATATCATAAGGTACGATGCACTTAAGTAGAATACGAAATATGGTAAGGTACCACGCACTTAAGTGATTTTCGGTATACCATAAGATATGGGCCACATACACTCAAGTAGGCTTTTTAGCTTGCAGCCCACATAAGTGGTTCTATAAATAGAACCCTTGTACATAAGCATTTCACTTGATGAAATTTCATTTCTCTCTCTCTCTCTCTCTCTCTCTCTATTCATTTGTAGCAGCTAACACTGAGACTGAAGGAATCCGTTCGTGTGGACTGAGTAGAGGCGTTGTCACCATTCAACGCTCGTGATCACTCCTTAGATCTGCATCAAAGGTTTCAATCGCCACAAGAGGTAACGGTTTCTATCAATGATCATGCCCATTCGTAAGGATCACTAAAGGAAATTTTTTAATTTCTGTTGCGTTTTGGATCGCAATTTTCCTTTAGTGGTATTAGAGCCACTTACAAAACCATGCATCTGATAGTTGTTTATTTTCTGTATTAATACGATTAAAAGACATAATGAACTAAATAATAAATGAGTAATCAATTTGGCATCATGTGTGTATGATTTGGATGATTGATGTTGACTATGCTTCAGAATCCGATGTTAGTATGGTGAAGCAGTGATACATCGATCGTCCATAGGTTACACAAATGAGATCGATCAATTTATATATATGATATAAGTAATTCTAATGCAAAATATGGTATATATGATATACTATTTCTATTTCGTTCATTCAAACACTTGATGATTGATATTCCTTTGAGCGATCAATGGTCATTTGCTTCAAAATCCGACATTAGTATGGTGAAGCAATGACGTGTTGATCAATCATACTGAATTATCAATCGAGGTATATTTGACGGTATAAAATTGTTGCATTAGGGTTCATGACAGTACAAGGGTTATGTTGTCAAAGAGTTATGCGATTAGGGATGTGACTGCACAAGAGTTGTGCTTTAAAGTATCAAGTGTTGATGCGAAAAATGACGTCGGTTTCAAATGAACTGTTCATTAAAATTTTGCGTCGGGGTGCTGCCCCTGACAATACCGACTAACTTTGCATAGTGTGATCAATCAATGAAATTTAATTTGGTTTATTTAATTAACAAAATTTAATTAATAATAATGTGTTTATTATTATTGTCTTGTGGTGATCAATTATGGCCTTAGTTTTCCTTTATTTTGTTTTTGGGATTTTAAAATACGACCTACGTGTCGTGCCTCTCTTTTAATCTCTTAATGTAACTTCTTTTCTCATCTCACTCCCTCGTATGTAAAACGAGTTTCTTTTATGTAATTTAATATTATGAAGAAAGAGAAGAATACTATATCAAAGCATGACAACCTTGAAGATCTTGTTTGGAGAAGCTTAGATCGTTATTAGGTTAGCTTAGGTTCTCTTATTGGCTTGCGAGAACAATTGCGCTAGGGGCGATAACTGTTTCATTTTGTATGTATATTGATGCATGTGAGAGACGGTTTATATGATAAATTAGTCTGTGAGATCAAAATAATTGCAAATTCCCTCAAATTAAATATAAGTTTACGCTTTCAAAGTTTTAGCACTCATCAAGACTAGTATCGAATAATGTAGGTTTAGCCTACGCGAGGTTCATGTTCTATATTAATAAGGTGTGATGGGTTAATTTTAATATCCAATTGCTAAAACAATGGGTCAAACTTAATTAAACAAATTATAATAAGATTATACACGTTTAGAAGCAAGATTTGGAAATGATCCATATGATGGATTGGAATAAGGAGTTATTCACCCAACTAAAATATTCAAGAGTTCTATTAGATACAATTGGAAGGAGTTTCTACTTAAATAACCTAGTTTTGTGTAATCCGCCTACACGGACTTAAAACAAAGTGAAATGTGGATCTCGACCCACTAGAAAATCTTCCAACGGGATTTTCCGAATCAAATGGTGAGGGTCATTTGTTTTGAGTAAAATAGTGGGAGCATATTAAATTAAAGGACTAATTAAATATGTTATTTTAATGATACTTATATTTTCATATTTTTCATGTAGATTACCATGACAACAAACACCTCTAACAAAATTTTATGATCAATCCTTGATAAGGAAAAATTGTTTGGGACAAATTTTCTAGATTGACACCGAAATCTGAGGATTATCCTCAAGCATGATAAAAAGTTGTATGTCTTGGAGAAACATGTTCCTAAAGAGGAACCTCCTAGTTATGCACCTAAGGTAGAAAGAGATGCTTATAAGAAGCATGTCGATGATGCCAATGAAGTTGCTTAGCTACCATGAACTCGAAGTTGCAAAAGCAACATGAGAACATGATAGTGTTCAATATGATCAGACACCTGAAGATGCTCTATCAAGAGTAGGCAAGGCATGAAAGATTTGAAGTTTCAAAAGCCCTTTTTCAAGGCAAGTTAGCTGAGGGAGCCCCTGTAGGTCCCCTTGTGCTCAAGATGATTGGGTATATGGAGAACCTTGAGAGGTTGGGTTTTCCCCTAGGAAAGGAACTTGCAACTGATTTGATCTTCCAATCGTTGCCAAAGAGCTTCAGTCAATTTGTCCTTAAACTTCAACGTGAATGATATGGACAAAACTCTTACTGAACTGCTAGGCATGTTAAGAACTGTTGAGTAGAATCTAAAGTCAAAAGGAAAGTCCATTATGATGATGAGAAATGGAAAGAAACAAAACAAAAGGTCCACCAAGCAGGGTGGTAAAAGGAAAGGCAAGGAAGTTGTCAAACCCAAACCCATTGCTCCTGTTTTGAATCCTAGTAGAGGCATAGAAAAGGATGAAACTTGCTTCCATTGCGGTAAGATCATACACTGGAAGAGAAACTGCCCAAAGTACCTGGAAGATAAGAAGAATGGAGTAGAGACTTCAACTTCAGGTATTTTTGCTATTGAAATTAATCTATCTACTTTTGCATCATGGGTATTAGATACTGGGTGCGGTTCTCACATTTGTAGCAATGTGCAAGGGCTAAAAAGGAGTAGAGATTTGGCAAAAGGTGACGTTAACCTATGAGTTGGCAATGGAGCAAAGGTTAATGCTTTAGCCGTAGGAACTTATGTATTGACTTTACCTAGTGGTTTAATAATTTAGTTAGAGAACTATTATTATGTACCTGCAATTAGCAGGAATATTATTTTTGTTTCTTATTTGAACAAGTTTGGTTTTTCATTCATAATAAAGAACAATTGTTGCTCCATTTATTTGAATGATATATTCTATGCTAATGCACAAATGAACAATGAACTATATGTAGTTGATCTTGAAATGCCTATTTATAACATTAATACTAAAAGGATGAAACCTAATGAGTTAAATCCAACATACCTTTGGCATTGTCGATTAGGCCACATAAATTAGAAACACATTTCCAAACTCCATAAAGATGGACTCTTGGACTCTTTTGATTATGAATCATATAAGACATGTAGATCTTGTTTAATTGGAAATATGACAAAGTCTCCATTCAGAGGAAAAGGTGAAAGAGCTAATGATCTTTTGACCCTAATACATACTGATGTATGTGGATCGCTGAACATACCAGCCATATGAGGTTTTCAGTATTTCATCATATTTACTGATGATTTTAGTAGATATGGTTATGTGTATTTGATGAAACACAAATCAGAGTCCTTTGAAAAGTTCAAGGAATTCAAGAATGAAGTACAAAATCAACTAGGTAAGAATATTAAAACTCTTCGATTAGATCGAGGTAGTGAATATTTAAGCTTAGATTTTGATGACCATCTGAAAGAGTATGGGATTCTATCCCAACTTACTCCTCCTAGAACACCCCAGTGGAACGGTGTATCTGAGAGAAGAAATTGAACCTTGTTAGACATGGTCCGATCCATGATGAGTCACGTCGATCTTCCAAACTCCTTTTGGGGACATGCACTATTGACAACAACTTACACACTTAACCGTGTTCCATCCAAAAAGGTTCAGAAGACACCATATGAGATATGGAGTGGTAAGAAACCACATATGTCTTATATGAAGATTTGAGGTTGCGAAGTTTATGTGAAATGACAAATTTCAACTAAGCTTGAGCCCAAATCTGAAAAATGCTTATTTGTGGGGTATCCTAAAGAAACAAGAGGGTATTACTTCTATAATCCTTCTGACGGGAAAGTGTTTTTTGCTCGAACTGGAGTCTTCCTAGAAAAACTGTTTGCCCTAAGTCAGAGTACATACATAGACAAAGTGCTGAGACACTTTAATATGCATGATTCTAATAGAGGATTCATACCTATGCAACATGGCATGTGTCTATGAAAAATACAGTCCCCTTCAACTAAGGAAGAAAGGGATCGTATGAATAAGATTCCATATGCATCTGCAATATGATCTATCATGTATGCCATGTTATGTACTCGACCATATGTCTCGTATGCTTTAAGTGCAACGAGTAGGTACCAATCTGATCCCGATGACGCTCATTGGGTAGCTGTAAAGAATATCCTTAAGTATTTGAGAAAGACTAAGGACTCATTCTTGATATATGGAGGTCAGGAAGAGCTTGTTGTAATTGGATACACTGATGCTAGCTTCCAGAAAGATAAGGATGACTTTAGATCGCAATCTGGTTTTGTGTTCTGCTTAAACGGTGGCGTTGTGAGCTATAAAGGTTCAAAGCAAGATACAATTGTTGATTCTACAATCGAGGTCAAGTATATTGCTTACTCAAGTGCAACAAAGGAAGTTGTTTGGATTAAAAAGTTCATTAGTGAACTTGGCATAGTTCCTAGCATTATGGATCCCATTGATCTCTATTGTGATAACAGAGGTGCTATTGCATAAGCCAAGGATCCTAGATCTCACAAACGATCTAAACACGTACTTAGGCGTTATCACCTCATTTGAGAGATAATAGATAGAGGAGATGTGCAAACATGTAGAGTACCTACACTTGACAATATTGATGACCCACTGACAAAGCCTCATGCACAGCAGAAGCATGATGGCCATACTAAATCTATGGGTATTAGGGGTATGCCTGATTGGCTCTAGTGCTAGTGGGATATTGTTGGTGTAATCCCTATAGGCCAATACTTTTGGTAATAATATCGAATTATTTGTTAATAATAAAAGGCTTTTTCTTTACTATGTTTGTTTAATAAAATCCCTAGAATAGCTAGTTCGTTTAATATATCAAGTGTGACTTAATCATGAGATCCCATTAAACATAAGAACATTATTCTTAAAGTATCAATAGTTGAGCTTTATTGTGAAGTGGGATATCATTAAATAATTAAGACTATTATGTATATAGATTGATGATCACATATCATGGATCATGGATAAGGAGTTATCAAGTCTTAAACATATGTATGAATATTAGGAGTAATATTTATATTGGATTGACCTGCTATGAGAATACTAATTAGAATGTTATGCAAAGTTTCATAAGTTATTCTCATGGTGATAGTGGTGTATATCACTCTTCGACCTGAAACCACTATGGACCCTAGATGTAGAGTCGGGTGCTTTATTGTTGATCAAATATTGTCCATAACTGGATGACCATAAAGATAGTTGATGGGACTCCACGAAGCATGATGAGAGACATGAGTGACCTAGATGGAATTTGCCCATCCTGCGTAACAGAATAAATGTATAAGGGTCCAATATTGAACTAGACAAGGATGACACGGTCTATGCCTTGTGTTCAATATATACATAAGGGCAAAATGGTAATTATACATACAAGTATTGCCACAAAAAGGAATTTGTCATATCACATGACATTTTTGTGTCTTGGGTAGCAGTGATGTGTTGCTAGATACCGCTCACAGTTTATTATGTTAAATATGTGATTTAACATTATTGTCAATATCGCGAAAACCTTCAGGGTCACACACAAAAGGACGAATTGATGAGAGACAAAGTAAATAAGGAACACCGTAAGGTACAATGCACTTAAGTGAATTATAGAACATCGTAAGGTATAATGCACTTAAATAGAATACGAAATATGGTAAGGTACCACACGCTTAAGTGATTTTTGAAATACCATAAGATATGGGCCACACACACTTAAGTGGTTTTTTAGCTTGCCGCCCACACAAGTGGTTCTATAAATAGAACCCTTGTGCATAAGCATTTCACTTGATGGAATTTCATTTCTCTCTCTCTTTCTCTCTCTCTCTCTCTCTCTCTCTCTCTCTCTCAAAGCCTTCATTTGTAGCCGCTAGCATTGAGACTCAAAGAATTTGTTTGTGTGGATTGAGTAAAGGCATTGTCACCATTCAACGCTCGTGATCACTCCTTAGATCTGCATCAAAGATTTCAATCACCACAAGAGGTAACAGTTTTTATCACTAATCATGCCCATTCGTAAGGATCACTAAAGGAAAAAAATTTAATTTCCACTGCATTTTAAATCACAACTTTCCTTCATAACTCTATTAGGAATTTTCATCATGGTGTGGTTAGCCTATTATTATGGTAAAATTTTGAATAAGATTCGTGACTCTAGGTTTTTACTTAAAACATAACCCTAGAGATAACCTTTGTGAGGGGTTAGGTAGAAAACTTAGAACTATCATATTGTAAGGAGCCTTCATAAAAAAGTTATTTTATTACCCATATCTTCCTGAGCCCAACATGACATTGCCAAACAAAATCCACAAAAGGTAACGCAAAAGAGAAATCTGGATACAGGGGTTGGTTATGCAAAGGGAAGGTATTGGCACCCCTTACATATATGGTACTCCATATGAATCACTTGCAAATTTGTGTTTATGAAAAAGTTGGGTTGTTTGTTGATTGATTTTAATTTGAAAAGACATTTTGTCATATTTGAGTGGAAAACTCATCTTACTACCCACAAGTATGAGGAAATGAGTATTTGCATCATCTTGATATAGAAAACTTTTACTTGGACTTTCTCACAAGCATGTCTCAACATTCAAGTGGAAAATGTCAATCATTTCTCAACATATTGTTGAAGTATAATGGTTTGCATCACTACAAGAATAGACTAATATCTAATCTTTTCAAAAAAGGCTCTTAAAGGAAAATGCACAAAGGCACAAAAAGAAATTTGATGAGGTTTGTCTTTTTTAGAAGTTTGAAATAAAGAGTTTAAGTATGCTTAAATGTTTTAGCATTTATTGAGAAAAGGATTTTATGGATCACTTGACAAAGTCAAGGTTTATTAAAAAAAGATGTAAAGTTTGAAAACAAGAGGTTTTGAAATAGGGAGAAGCTTTGAAAATTTAAGAAGTGGGAAGGATATGAAGAAAGTATCCTAAAGCATAAAATGAATGACATGAAATAAAAGTGTTGGTTCTAAGTGTTGGCAACAATTTTGGTAAAACAAAGAGTGTTCGCAAGATGTTGCATGTGATGTCTTAACATAAGATATCTTGTACCTGCTGGTGGTTTAAAAATATAATTATGCAGGATTGTTTCAGGATGTCATACACGATGTCATGACATATGATATTATGTACCTGCTGGATATTTAAAATGGAATTATGTTGGATTCTTCCAGGATGTCAGACCCGATGTCATGACATCTGTATACGGAACATTCAGTGTGAATGTTATGTGTTATGTGATTGCGCTTTTAATGGCAATCTATGTATGATTGAAGATCTGATTTACAAACGCATTCAATCATTAATTACAACCAGATTTACTTATTTTCCAAAGAGATCTAATTAGTTGTCATGAGAGGATTTGAATGGAAAATAGTTTTAGGGTTTTATGATGTCCAAGCCCAGCTAAAAGCTTCTATAAAAAGAACATGGAAAACCTGATTTGATACACAAGAAATACAGAACGAAATATTGAGAGAGAATAAGGGTTTATGTCTTGTGTGGTCGTGTGACTTGTAAGCCATTCAATTCATCCATAGATGATTGAATTGGTCTGATTTTTGAGTTGTAATTTGTCACTCTAAGCTTTTAAGCATGAGTGTGTGTCTACTTGATTGAAGCTGCTAAGTAAGATAAAGTGTGTGTCTTTGAAGAGTGTCTTCTGTTTATAAGCAATTCTTGTTGATTATCACTGGTGTGATTAAGGAGGAGTGAGTGGGATCTCATATCTAAGAGTTCTTAGATAGAAGTCATACGGGTAGAGATTAGGTGAAAAAGACTGTAACTTGTGGAGTGTACTGAGAGTCTTTGAACTGATTCTATTTAGTGGATTTCCTTTCTGGCTTGGTAGCCCCCGGACGTAGGTGAGTTGCACCGAACTGGGTTAACAATTGTTTATGTCTCTTGCATTACTATTCTTTATCTTTATCCTGTTTGTTTTACTCGGATATTAGTGTCGTGACATTAACTTCGACATCTCATATCTAATACCAGAATTTCAATTGGTATCAGAGCAGGCATCCTGCTATGGTTCTGGGTGAGATCTAGGGACAATACTTTCTGGTACTATGGAGAGATGGAGGATCTGTTCACAGGCCACCAATTTTGGATGGATCTAACTATGACTATTGGAAACCTCGAATGGTAGCTTTCCTAAAATCTCTTGATAATAAGGCTTGGAAGGCTGTGTTAAGAGGCTGAGAACATCCAGTAATTACTAAGGAAAGAGAAGTCACTATTGATAAGAAGCCTGAAGAACAATGGTCCAAGGAGGAGGATGATCTAGCCCTTGGAAATTCCAAAGCATTGAATGCCATATTCAATGGAGTAGACAAGAATATCTTCAGATTGGTAAACAACTGTGAGGTGGCTAAAGATGCTTGGGACATTCTCAAAACCATTCATGAAGGCACCTCTAGAGTGAAGATGTCTAGACTACAGCTGCTCACCACCAAGTTTGAAAACTTAAGGATGAAAGAAGATGAAAATATTCATGAATTTCATATGAGTATCCTTGAAATTGCTAATGCCTCAGGAGCCCTGGGAGAGAAGATGTCTGATGAAAAATTAGTAAGAAAAATACTCAGGTCACTCCCTAAGAGATTTGCTATGAAGGTGACAGCCATAGAAGAGTCTCAAGACATCTCCAATATGAGAGTTGATGAGCTAATTGGTTCCCTCCAAACATTTGAGATAGGAATGTGTGATGGATCTGAAAAGAAAACCAAAAGCATAGCCTTCATGTCAAACACAGAGGAGGAAAATGGTCAGGATGATGATGAAGATCTTGCAAATGATGTAGCAATGTTGGGAAGACAGTTCAACAGACTGTTGAAAAAGATGGATGTAAGATCTAAGGCTAATGTCAAGAATATCTCATCTGACATCAGTAAATCCAACAATGCTGGAAGAAGAACAAGGTCAGATGATAAGCCCAAAGAAGGAAAAGGAGTACAATGCCATGAATGTGATGGGTATGGACACATTAGAACTGAATGTGGAACCTACCTCAAGAAATAGAAGATGAGTCTTGCTGCCACTTGGTCTGATGAGAGTGAAACAAAAGAGTCTGCAAATCTGGTGACTGCCTTGACTGGAAGATGGGGTTCTGATGAAGACTCAAGTGATGATGAAGTAACCTTTGAAGAGTTGGCCACTACCTACAAAAAGTTGTGTCACAAGAGTGCAGAGGTGTGTAAACAGGTTGAAAGCCATAAGAAGGTAATAACTCAACTTGAGAATGAGAAGGTAGAACACTTGGAAACCATCTCCAAATTAAAAACAGAAGCAGTGATTCTGAATGCCAAGCTAGATGAAAGTCAACAAGTTGAAAGCCAGAAGAAAGTGATAGTACAACTGGAGAATGAGAAGGCAAAACATGTGGAAACCATCTCCAAGTTAAAAATGGAAGTTGTGTTCTTGAATTCTAAACTGGAATAGATGACAAAGTATGTAAGAATGTTAAACAATGGATCTGACTCCTTAGACAAGATTCTCCAGACTGGACAAATAACAGGAGACAAATCTGGCATTGGGTTTAATGAATCTAAGGCTGAGTGCAGGTACACTAGTGGCAAACCTAAATCCAGACCTAAGTGCAGCCATATTAAAAGCAAACCTGAGATGTCACATCATATGTTACAACATCAGAAGGGAAGACATCAGAAAGGGAAACACCAAAGATGGAGATGCCATTACTGTGGAAAATTTGGTCACCTTAAGCCCTTCTGCTATAAGCTGTATGGTTATCCTAGCCATGTTCATCATCAGACTCACTATCAACCTAGACCCAAACATCACAGGCCTATCAACAAAAAGCAATGGGTTCCCAAAACTAATGTTACAAGTCTAATAGCTCACACTTCCTTTAGAGTTTTAGCCAAAGAAGATTGGTATTTTGATTGTGGGTGCTCCAGACACATGACTGGAAACAAAGACCTGTTAACTGGCCTTCATCCTCATGCCACGAGCTATGTAACCTTTGGTGATGGAGCAAAGGGTGAAATCAAGGGGATAGGTAAGCTTGATTGCCCTGGAGTTCCTGAACTTGACAAGGTCCTACTTGTTAAGGGCTTGACTGCAAATCTAATAAGCATTAGTCAACTATGTGACCAAGGTCTAAATGTTAACTTCACTAAAACTGAATGTCTGATTACTAACAAAGAAAGTGAAGTGATCATGAAAGGAGTCAGGACCAAAGACAACTGTTACATGTGGAGCTCTCAAATTGGTTATTCCTCAAAGTGTACCTTAGTCAAAGAAGAAGAAGTGAAGACATGGAATCAATGTTTGAGCCGTCTGCACCTTAAAGGGATGAAAATGGTTATATCTGCTAGAGGAAATCCCAAATTGAAGATTTATGAAAGAAAAGTCGTGGGAAATGTCAGACAAGGATGTCACACTAGAAACTCAGACATGACATCACTTCCAAAGGTTTGAAACTCCTCCATATGGATTTGATGGGACCCATGCAGGTGGAAAGCCTTGGTGGAAAGAAGTATGTTGTGGTGGATGACTTCTACAGATACACCTGGACCAAAAATAAATCTGATGTGGTTGAAATCTTCAAAGATCTTTGTCTGAAACCTCCAGGATAAAAGCTCATGGTGGCTCAAATAGATATGGATAATATTGGGTTTGGTAGGAGGTTAGATAAGATGGTAGAACATGTTGCTAGTCAAATGCAGTATGAAGTTGGAAAGAGTTTTGTTGGACTTGGGCTACAAGTCAAGCAGATAGAAGGGTCTATTTTTCTATCTCAAAGCAAATATGCCAAGAACAATGTTAAGAAGATTGTAATGGAGAGTGCAAGGACTCCTGCTCCTACACATTCAAAAGGATTCAAAGATGAAAATGGTGTTTGTGCTATATATCAAGCTGAATACATAGCAGCTGGAAGTAGTTGTTCTCAACAGGGTTGGTTGAAACTAATGTTGACCGAATACAATGTCACACACGATGTCATGACATTGTACTATGACAACCTGAGTGCCACGACTATGTCCAAAAATCCTATTCAGCACAGTTGGACTAAGCACATTGATTTTTGTCATCACTTCATTAGAGAATTTGTGGAAGACAAAATCATAGCACTAAAGCATGAAATGCAATTAGCTGACAAATTTGCAAGGGTTTTGGATGCTAATCAGTTTGAATGTTTAAGAGGGAAATTGGGGATTTGTATTCATGAGAAGTTATAGCAATTAAAGTGGAGTGGAAAAGGTAATAAAAATATTGTCTGCCCACTTAAAAGAAAGTGCCACATTTATGATAAATCATTACCTAGTATTAGAACTAGTATCTATGCCATTTCCACACGCTACCTCAACACAACCATTTCCATCTTCATCCAACTTCTCAGACAACCTCTGCTAGGGCAAAAAGATTTTTATCAAAAGTTCAACAAAATGTCACAACATCCCTCATCCTCAGGATCAAAACCCACTCACAAAGCAAGGACTCCCTCCATGGAGTTTCTGGATGAAGATATTTTGGAGGTTATTCCCCTCTCTGTTATTCCAGGCGACGTCCCTGGCCCTTCTTCCACGGCTGGAAGTAATCAAGGTAACATTCCTGATAAACCTCCTCATAAGGATGACATGCACTTTACAGATCGTGCCATTAGGAACCTGGTAACTAGGATTCTAAACGAAGGGCATGCAGTCAAAGGTGTTTCTACCCCTCTATCTAGAAGGGACCCCTCACCTGAGGCGGAACCCCAAACTGAGAAAGATGATGATTCATCTAGATCAGAGAAAAACATGGCTGGTGAGGGACTATGCTCTCTAGGTAAAACCTTGCCTAGTAAGAAACCAGTAGATGTTTCTCATGAGACTGCTGAGAATGTTATTAATCTGGAGGAAGAGAGTTCAGAAGAAGAAGATGACACCTTGGTTCATCATGTAAAACCAAGTGTTGCAAGGAAATTGAAGACCAGAAAAGGGAAGACTGTGGCTGAAATGATGACAGCAAGAAAAGGTAAAAAGGTTGCTGGTGTAGGACCCTCCAAATCATGGAATAAAGTAGAGGTTAAGAAGAGGAAGGTCAGAGAGATTTCTGACTCTAAAGATGATGTCGAAGACGATGTCCCAGACATATCTCCTGCTAAAAGGCATACTGTTAAAAAGTCTCCAGCCAAGGTTGCAGCTGTGCACTTAGACAACATCTCTTTCCATCTGGAAGTTTTTTATTCAAAGGAGAGTTGCTGTTGAGAGGGAGCTAGGGAAGGAGGCTGTAGAGGTGAAGGAAGTTATGGAATTGATTAAGACTGTTGGACTGATGAAAATTGTTGTTGCTTTGCCCCAATGTTTTGAAGGGTTAGTGAAAGAGTTTGTTGTGAATATCCCAGAGGATATTTCTGAAAAGAGTAGCAAGGAATTCTGCAAGGTCTTTGTGAGAGGTAGATGTGTAAGGTTCTCCCCAACCATAATCAATAAGTTCCTAGGGAGAGGAACTGAATGAGGTGTAGAGTTAGAGGCTACAGACAATGAAGTCTGTAGGACTATTACTGTTGGCCAAGTCAAGGAATGGCCTAGTAAGAAGCATCTATCAGCTGGCAAGTTAACTGTTAAATATGTCATCTTGCACAAGATTGGTTCAGCCAACTGGGTGCCAACAAACCATATCTCAACCATATCTAATGGTCTTGGAAGAATCATCTATGCTATTGGAACCAGGCTAAACTTTGATTTTGGAAGGTTTATGTTTGAACAGATTGTTAGACATGCCTCCACTAATGCAGTAAAACTGCCTATTGCCTTTCCATCTATCATTTGTGGAATTATTTTGAGCCAGCAACCTGGTATTCTAAACACAACTGATATTCCCAGCAGA
The DNA here is from genome assembly GCF_024323335.1 of Lathyrus oleraceus. NCBI lineage: Eukaryota > Viridiplantae > Streptophyta > Magnoliopsida > Fabales > Fabaceae > Lathyrus > Lathyrus oleraceus. Next base: position 463,119,414 of record NC_066579.1, read on the forward strand.
AGGAAGTCACCATTGTCCATTCACTACAAGTTATTTGAAGGAAGCCATGTCAATGATGTTGTCATGACATCTGCAAGAAAGGAGCCAACCTCTCAAGATGGCTTGATTGCTTAATTGAAGGAAACTTGCAAGGAGCTGGAAAATGGGATTAGGGTTGCCAAGGCTAGGAAAGAGGCTTTAGAGATGCTCATTAGTAGCTTGGAACAGGAAGAGATGGATAAGGTTGGTGAAACCAAGGAGTCAGATGCCCATACCTCAAGTGAGAGGTCCAATTTTCAAGATCAATCTAGTGGCAGTTTTGATTCTAAAGGTGAAGAAGATGCTACTTCCTCAGACAGAGTTGTATTGGTCCCCCTGTTATGAAGACTGTGTGTGTTGTGTGCTGTTATGAAGACTGTTCTGGATGCTGGATGTTTTGGTGTTTTTTTCCTGTTGAAATGTTTGCATTTTGTGGCAGTCCTTACTGATGCCTTGATGTAATATTTAGGCTCTTTATGAGTTCCATGGATTTCTAATTATCTCAGCTATTGCAGTTGTGTATAATTATGGTTTGTATCTCCTAACATTTATGTTTTAACATTTTATATGTTATAACATCTCTTGTGACATTCTCTGCTAGGCCGATTGCCATTTATTTAATCTAATTGGTCACCTTTGGTCTATTTTGACTAAAAGGGGGAGAAGTGATTATGTGGAGAGCTGCAGTTAAATGTGTGGATTATGGAGATCTGCAGTGCTGTTGTAGCTAGCTACGCTAAACAGGTGAATAACTGAAGTTGAAGGAGATGTTTGATGGAAGACAAAATGATGTTCTATTATGAGATGTTGGAGGAGATGTCTGATGTCCTGTGCATGATGTGGGACAAAATGATGTTCTGTTCTGTGATGTTAAAGGAGATGTCAGAATGTGATTCTGAATGTTACAGATGTTGAAGGAGATGTCAAAAGGATATTCTGATTGTTACAGGTGTTGTTATTACAGGTGTTGTTATTGCTGAAGGAGATGTCTGTGTTGTACAGACTTAGGGGGAGAAGAAGTACCCTTGTGAATTTGTGTGTCTTACTAGTTGCTATTATAGCTAGTAATTCTATTTGCTTCTGTCGCTGCTTAAACGCTGTTATGTTGTTTAACTGCTGATGTGTTTTTCTTATGAACAAAATGGACAGATATATGTTTTAGCCAAAATTTGCCAAAGGGGGAGTTTGTAGGTTCTAAGTGTTGGCAGCAATTTTGGTAAAACAAAGAGTGTTCACAAGATGTTGCATGTGATGTCTTAACATAAGATATCTTGTACCTACTGGTGGTTAAAAAATATAATTATGCAGGATTGTTTCAGGATGTCATACACGATGTCATGACATCTCATATTATGTACCTGCTGGATATTTAAAATGGAATTATGCTGGATTCTTCCAGGATGTCAGACCCGATGTCATGACATCTGTACACAGAACATTCAGTGTGAATGTTATGTGTTATGTGATTGCGCTTTTAATGGCAATCTATGTATGATTGAAGATCTGATTTACAAACGCATTCAATCATTAATTACAACCAGATTTACTTATTTTCCAAAGAGATCTAATCAGCTGTCATGAGAGGATTTGAATGGAAAATAGTTTTAGGGTTTTATGATGTCCAAGCCCAACTGAAAGCTTCTATAAAAAGAACATGGAAAACCTGATTTGATACACAAGAAATACATAACGAAATATTGAGAGAGAATAAGGGTTTATGTCTTGTGTGATCGTGTGACTTGTAAGCCATTCAATTCATCCATAGATGATTGAATTTGTCTGATTTTTGAGTTGTAATTTGTCACTCTAAGCTTTTAAGCATGAGTGTGTGTCTACTTGATTGAAGCTGCTAAGTAAGATCAAGTGTGTGTCTTTGAAGAGTGTCTTCTGTTTATAAGCAATTCTTGTTGATTATCACTGGTGTGATTAAGGAGGAGTGAGTGGAATCTCATATCTAAGAGTTCTTAGATAGAAGTCATACGGGTAGAGATTAGGTGAAAAAGACTGTAACTTGTGGAGTGTACTGAGAGTCTTTGAACTGATTCTATTTAGTGGATTTCCTTCCTGGCTTGGTGGCCCCCGGACGTAGGTGAGTTGCACCGAACTGGGTTAACAATTTTTTGTGTCTCTTGCATTACTATTCTTTATCTTTATCCTATTTGTTTTACTCGGATATTAGTGTCGTGACATTAACTTCGACATCTCATATCTGATACCAGAATTTCAAAAAGGTCTCATTGTGAGGTAGCCCAAGAGAAAGCCTTTGTATGTGCAAGTGTACTAACCACAAGATGGAGCAAGCATTTGACATTGGTAAAAACAAGTATTCTGTTTTCTTTGGATTAAGCCACAAGATGAAAAAGCACATGATCATATGAATATCAAAAGATTCAGATGAACATGAAATACATAAAACCACAAAGAGATATCCAAGTCTTGAATTGAAGATCAAATGGTCCAGAAGGATCACAAGGTCTGAGATGAATCACCAAGTATCAAACATACTCCAAGAAAGGGAAATCACTAAGTCCTAAGGTTCAAAGTACAAAATACTCCTCAAGCATGAGATAGTAACACAAATTTCATAAGATCAGATTAAAGCTTTTTAGGGTTTTAGCCATTTAATCATATTTTTGTTCTTTTGAAATAAGAAAGCAATAAAATCATAAAGTAAAAGGCAAGAATGTAAGTGACATGAATGTAAATGACATAAATGTAAGTTAGGTTTTAGTTGTTAGATGTTAGAAGGAAAATTCAAGTCATCACATTAGGATCATCTATCAACAAGTCAAAGGACTCAAACATATGTTACACCAAAGGATAAATTATCATTAACTCAAAGCGTCAAAAATATGATCAAATGATCAGCTATCGACATATTCAATTAGAGAAGATTTGATCAACCAAAAGACCATCTATCAATGATTTAAAATATTAAAGATCAAGCAATCACTCAAGCAAAGTCACAAGAATGACAAAAATTGAATTAAAAATGAAATAAAAAGGGTTTAAAATGGGAAATTAAAATCAAGTACCAAAAACATAAAATAAATGGTTGATAAAATTAGATAAAGTCAAGAAAAATATGAATAAATAGATCTCAAAATGTTTGAAAATAAAATTGAAAAATGAAAATAATAAAGAAAATAAGAGAAAATAGAAAATAAATGCTAAAAACGATTTTTAAAATGTTTTGAAAATAAAATCAGATGGAAAATATTTTTAGAGATTTTTTGTAAAAAAATTGGAATCAAAAAGAGTTAAGGAGCTATTTTTAATATTTTTTTAAAGAAAAAGGAATTTATAAAAACTATTTAAAACAAAATTAAAAATAAGCAAAAATGCCTGAGCCATCAGATATGATTACTAAAGTCCAATCAGAAGATCACATGGTCAGGATTTAAAGTCAAAACACGCTCACCAATGGATCATAGTACCGAATCATAACTGACAAAAGGAATTTGAAAAAAACACGTGTTGCCTTGTGAGTGGTCAATTATTTGAATTTTGGAGCGGAAGTGAGAAAACACAAGGGAAGCGTTGTTGTCTTCAACCTCAAACTAGATTTTTGCAAAATCATGAACTCGTCTTTTTAGCATGAGTCAAGCATGGATTCAGCTTCCAAATACTTCATCGTTCATGTCTCTTTGCATCAGAGCCATTGATTGGCTCTGAGCAAAGAGAACTTTCTCAAGAACACGAAGAACCCTAGTTCTTCAAAGTAAAATTAAATGATGAATATGAATAATAAATTCAAGGTAGTTGATGGCTTTTGATTAGTGAATCAAGACGAACACACGGGTAACTTATTTGCTCAAAAATGTAACTCGTATCTACCTTTCCAGTTGAAGCTTCAGAGGTTAACAATGGTGGATTTGGAAGTCTGGTTCCAAGGAGTTTCAAGCCACGACAATGCTTTAGTCAGCTTCAGATGATGCTGATGAGTGATTATGGGCAAAGAAACGAAGCTAAAAGAGCTTGAATCAAAGAAATTGTTAATTGGATTTTTGAGGTATCGAGTTCAAATGGTTTCAGAGTTTCTTTGGCTATCCAAGATTTTAAATGAATACAAATGCTTCCTCTATTTATAGTACATGAAATGAGGTCATGGCACGTGTGGAATGGAGGCAAATTCATGTGAATTAGGTCAAAAAAATTATGTTTTGCCAAGTGTGTGTGAGTGAGGGTGAAATGCATGAATTCACACTTGAAACTAGTCGTTTTATGTTTGTTCAGATGCATTATAGGTCCTCAAATGAGTTGCACATGTGAAGGTGGTCCCAGATTGAAAATGGCATGAATTTGTGACCTGAAACTTGCACAAGAAGCAGAGTTTGAGGTACCGTGTTAGAGCTTAGGCCAAATGAAATTCACTTGTGCGTTTTGAGATTTTCCTTGTGCCAAATGATCTCCTCATGGTGAAAAATTAGACACAAGAAAAATCATATCAAAAGCAGAGTTTGATGGAAAGTTGGTGTTGTGACATGAAATTCTAGGTCAAGCATTAGGTCGACCAGGTCTTGGGCCTACTTTTATGCACACATGGGCATCTTGGCAAATTCCAAAATTGATGGACTTATAGGCAAAATTGATGTTTGACCCTTGAAGCAAAGTTGTAGAGGAGTTCAAATGTGATATTTTGCTCAAAGTAGATTCCAAAAATATTGATAAATTAGAGAGTTATGATGTTTAGACCAAGTGATATGCCATACTTGATTTTAGGTCAACCAAACATGTACTAACTTGTGATTTCTTTGCCATTTCTTGCATCCGAAGGCCCAATTATGAACACTTGAATACCAAATGAAGGAAACTTGATTGTCTCTTGAATAAATCTTGATAATTGCTTGAAAATTGGATGGAGATGGCATGAAAGTAAACACATGAACCATACTTGAATCAACTTTGAAACGTGCACCAAATTTGAATTCTTCTTGATCAAATGATGTTGAATGAAGCTTTCAATGAAATATGACCTAAGATTATAGGCCATGCCTTGGAGTAAAAGCTCTTGTGGACCACTTGTTTACCAAAGTTTAACCTTGGGAATCAAAACCCTAATTTAGAAACCAAACTTGATCCTTTGATTGCAAGTTCCTACCTTGTACAATAAGAAAAAGGAAAAAACACATATTTTTGTATTTTGAATAAGGTTAGCAAAGTTAGAATGCAAGCAAAAAGGTAAAAAGAAAACACTAAAGATGCTTGATATGATAGATGGAATCTTAGGGATAAAATTAGGGTATGACAATGACATGACATTGCATTTTCATAAAAACTCTTTTGGCATATCCGAAAAAATAAATTCATGCATCCGTATTCATCAGCATCCATGCATATTTTTCCATAAAATAAAGAAACATATCCCACCTTTTGTCCATAACCAGCAAGTTGATTCCCCGACACTCTTACGAGACATTAGTCAACTACCGAAGGGTAATGGATCAATTAGAACAAAATCAACTTGCATTAAGAGAAAGTGTGAATGTGATAAAAGGCAAAGTACACCAGACTTTGGAAGCTTTGCAAGCTCTATGAAGAAGGGAGGACAATCCTCAATAGGTCGTTGTTGCGGAGAATATCGTTCCAACATCTGGCTCTACTCGCACCTGTAACCTGTGGTAACCAACCCAATGTACTATATTCCTTCTGGCTATACTCCACAATAAGTGGACAGTCTTGCTCAACCTCAACTTGTATGGATCAAGGTAAATGACAGTCTTACCATGTAAGAGAATCTCGTTGTCCAGGTTGGGCATGTTTCACTTCATAACGCTCTTGAGGATCCCCGATTTGCATATTTTATGCCAAATCCTCAAGGGGCACACCCAATGACAAACGGTGAGGACCCCTAGAATGTTGAATCCACTTAAAAGTATTGTGTTATGGAGGAAAGGCTGAGATATGTAGAAAGACATGATGCATACGGTCTTGATGCTTTTAACATGTGCCTAGTACCAGATGTGGTCATCCTGACTAAATTCAAAGTGTCTAACATTGAAAAGTAAAAGGGTCTTAGCTATCCAAAGAATCATTTATGGATGTTCTGTCAAAAAATGGATGCTTATTCTCATAATGAAAAATTCTTGATCCTCTACTTCTAGGACAGTCTAAGCGGGGCATCGTTAGACTAATACATGTAGTTGGGGAGGAGTCATGTTCATACTCGGAAGGATTTAGTTGATGCGTTTTTAAACAATAAAAGTATAATACTACTATGGCATCCAACCGTATGTAGTTGTAAAGTTTTGTTTAGAAAAATAATGAGTCGTTCAAGGAATATGCACAAAGATTGAGGGAACTGGTAGCTTAAGTACATCCATCACTCTTAGAAAGGGAGATGGTTGACGTATTCATGGGCACTCTGCATGGCCAATAATATGAGAATATGATAGGAAGCATATCACCAGGGTTCTCCGACTTGGTGATAGTTAGGGAACACATAGAAAACGACCAGAAGAGTGGAAAGATGCAAAGCACCTCGAGTAACTAGACTCGTGAGAAAAGACACCCTAATAATTTCCTATAGAAAAAGGAGGGTAAAACCAATGCAATTATTGGAAGTTCTCATCAAGCTCCGCAAGTTTTGATGCCCTATTACTAGTATTTGTATGTGGCGTTTGTTCAGTATCAGCAACCATTACTTCCCAAGCCTTTGCACCAGTAACTATGCTCTAGTTAGCAGAATCAGGAAGTTCTGAATCAACATCAAAATCAGCATAGACCTCCAAATCACCAAGAGATGGGGGCCCTCCAGTTTGACCCAATTCCAATGACATATTGTTAGATATGGTCTCATCTAGTTCAAACCTCGTTGATGACTCCTGGATAGACTCGATCCATGAAATATCTATTTCCTCCTTGGTATAACCCAAATACCAAGTGCAAGTATGACAATGGAGTAATGGGGCACTCAATCGAAGAGTGTGGAGTTTTCAAAGAAAAAGGTGAAAAATATGATTGACAACAAGCTATTGACTTTCAAGGAAGAGGGCCCTAGTGCAATAAATCTAACACCCTAAAAACCCGCGCATAATTATCAAATAATTTAATTAACAAAATACAATCATTTAGGGTGTCACTCACAACAATCGCAACATGTTCCATAACACGAGTTACAACAAAATATTTTACTGCATACATTTGCACTTATGATGTTTACACGACAGCCAACTCATATAAATATCTTAACATCATAATCATAATTAAAAAAACATACAAATTTAAAATCTTATAATAGTTTTCATAACAAAATTAAAAGCACCGACTCGTGAGTCTTCTCCAAGTGCTATCACACTAAAACATAAAACAAATACGAGATCATGCATCGTCTCTCATGAAATTTCAATACAAAATAAATAATTCGCTTCCCAGTGTTACATATCAGAGCATAACCAAAGCTAATACGAACAAACTAAAAGAAATAGCTCTATGAGCTAACTTCCACTCACAGCAGCGTCTCTACTCTTGAGTATCTGCATGACGCCCATGTAAAGGCAACATTCAAATAGAAGGGGTGCGAATTAATTTCAATAATAACATCATAGAATGTGAATAGAGTATAACATCTACACAATCATGCACAACAACATATCACATTTGCACGCCCAATTATCATCAACATCATATACAATAACACCATCATCATACATAATCATATTTCACGCATATATTTTATTCATGTTATGTAACTCATGACAACGACAATGACTCATATGCATGTGGTATCAATTCAGTATTTGGTTATTCTTACGAACCTAATTCCCCCTTCGAAATTCCGAACTCCCCTTTTTGAGTTCCGAATAAGTCTTTCGTCCCCCTTCGGACCTATGACTTATCTCCTTCAACATATCAACAATGAATGTATGACATGGTAATAATGCAATTAACACAATAATTATAATACTACCTTTGTTCCTTTATATAAGAGACAATTTATTTTTTAGGTTCATTGAATAATTAATGTATTTGGCCAATTTATAGGCTAGATACATTGATTATCCAATGAACCTAAAAATGTATTATCTCTTATAAAAATGAACAAATGTAGTAATATTTAGTGATCCACAATCGATCACAAAATTGCAACCATGCATAACGTAATCCATCATTCTGGACTACCCCAATATATAATAATGCAATTAACACAACAATTATAATAATATTTAGTGATCCACAAACGATCACACAATTTAAACCATGCATAATGTGATTTACCCTTCTAGACGACTACCAATATAATCTAACATACCCTTCCAATCATTCAAAACACATCAAAAAATTTATCAATATGAAGTTCGTCAATATTTGTCACATCATACAATTTTTTCCCACATGCTACCGACCTCTGATAAAATCATTAAAAATAATTTATCTCTGAAATAAAGTTATATCCATATCTTTCAGCTACCTAACACTTTAAACCTCGTCACAAAATTACTTACGAGTTGATATCAAAATCACGCACAAAGGCGTTACCAAAAAATTGTTGTTTTTCTGAAATTTCCGACACGATTTTTATTTTCTACAACCCTAAAACGTCCATAAAATCATCATATAAAATATTTTACCCCTGAAACAAATTTATTTCCCTCTGTTTCAGATACTCAATGCTTCAAACCCCGTCCCAAAATGATTTACAAGTCAAAAGTTATGATTCAAACCGTGCACAAAGGCGTTACGAAAAAGTTGTTGTTTTTCTGAAATTTCTAGCATGATTTTCATCTTCTCCAACCCCAAAACGTCCATGAAATCATCACAAAAAAATATTTCATGGTTTTAAACTCATCATAAACATACTTATATCAATCACTAGTTATATTCATATAATCATGGATCTATATATTATATCAAATCCATAAAACCTTAAAACATCATCAATTATGAACATACATGAACACTTTAGAATATAAATTTCATTCAACAAATATCAACATTCATCATCAATCCAAAAATAATTAAGCATTCCTCTATCTTTCTATTCATATCCCTATTATTGAACCAAATTCCCACCATTACCTTGTAATTTCAGAATTTTTCAAGTTTTAGCTATGACTTCTCTTTCCTAGAGCTCTCATTAGGTTTTCCTTGATTTTCTCTTCTCTTGCCTCTTTTTCTCAAATTCCAAAAGTTTCACCTCACTTCTCTCCTCATAAATCAAAAACCTAATTTCTTTCTAATATTCGACTAAGACCCATTACTAACTTACATTATTTATTTTAATTCTCCACAATTCGCATTTTCCACCTCAAACTCATTATTTTCTTTTATTTTATTATTTCATTTAAATAATAACACTAAAACATTATTTAATCAATTAAATAATTCTAAATAAATCTACCAACCTCAAATTACTCATCATACTCGCTACCCAAGGGTCACCCACCCTTGCTGCCCTAACACATCTCAATTATCACACAAATAATAATTAGATACATAAAATTATAATTAATTAATATAAATAGTTTTTAGAAAAATGGGGTGTTACAATATACAACCCCTTACCCGGATAAGTGCAAAGACTTTGGGCAACAGTTCCTAAAAGTCAGTGGATCAGACAAGAAAAATCATCATCGAAGTTGATGATCATTAGACCATCTTATCATTTTCATTTGTAATTTCCTTGTGCGTTAAGTACTGTTTGTTTTTTTAAGTTTGTTGCTTTTTGAATAGTAATATTAATGAAATGAGTATGCATCTTTCGAATCAATGATTTTGTGTTCACTCATTTTTTACTTCCCTTTGATTGTATAGAAAAATATCAATATCGCTTTCCTTTATCAACTTTTGTTTAAGCAGAGATTGGATGGAGGATGATGTAAACAAATTACCTAAAATTGCTAAAGTATGTTTTTTAATTAAAACTTGTTGACGATGTAAGGAATTATTTCAATCCCCAAACACTAAAGAGTTAATGAGTTAATACCTAGTCAACCCCTTTGAGCCTAGATGTTAGTCCGACTATGCATTCAAATCTCAATGGAATCATCCAAAACACTTTCTAATAAGAGGTTCAACCACATCTTTTTCCCCACACACATTATAAAGTATCTAAGAAGTCGTGAAAAACCAAAAAATTTATAGTGGTTGTTCCTCACCAACCATTAACATGGTAGTCACAATCTTTTCACCAGAAGAATAAATGTCATGGAAATCGTACAAAAAAAAAGCGATATAAAAAATCAAAAGAAAAAAAGAAAGAAAAAAAAGATTCGAAAAGAAGGGTCACTAAAATTCTTAACAAAAAAAAGAACAAAATTATGTGACTACCATATAAAATGAAAGGGCAAAAAAGCAGACAAAAATAGGTGACTACCACCTCGAAAAATCCCATCTTAACCTTTACAACATCAAAATTCTCTTGAAAATTGAATGTGTGTATGAAATTAATTGAACACATGAATGAAGATCATCAGAGGGAGAATGTGTGGGCTAAAATTAATTTTTTTTAGTCTTATATCCTTTTGTTCAAAAACCGTGAATCATGCCACGTTACAGCCTGCAAAAGACCTAATTGAAGCGAGATTTATTTTAAAAGCATACTACAATAAGGTTGCGTTAACCTAACTCCAAAGATATTTGATAATCATATATATTGGTATCATGCTCTCAAAATATCTTTCACACATTGAATGTATAAATCAACATTGCATTCTAACTAGGGATTCATTCACTGTACACCACAACACCATTTCAATAATAATTTTGATTTCAAAACTTGCATGAGCATTGCATTAGAATTACCATTTTGAAGGAACAATTTTATTTACAAGTTAGTGCTTAACATCAAGAACGTTCTAACAATGAGCAATCCACAAGGAATCCGATCATTCTAAAGGATTCAATCTAGCAAACCACCTCAAGACTCTATTGACCAGGGGAAATCTCCTAAAGACATTGTTGGTCAGGGGAAAGTCCCTCAAAAGATCGGTCAATCTGGGGGAAATTGTTTTTAGGACTAAGTCAAAATGAGGCAAAACACTTTAAAGCTCGCTAAATCGTTCCAAGAATTGGTCAATCAGGGGATGACCACTTCAAGGTTTAAAATATTGGGTCAAGCCATCTCAAAGTCATAGTATATCAAGCTGCTTTCAAACTTCTTTCGAAGCAATTTCTTAAGAGACCTGGTTGACTGGGCAAGATGAGCTACAAAGGGGCGAGTTCTCTCCATATGTCAAGGTGCTCAAGCAAACCCTACGATACATCAACAATAATTGAGTTCAAAATGAGTGTTGAGAGATCATGCTAACACGACATAGCCTCACCCCATAACTCACTATGTAAGTGCTTGCCTCTTAGCATACTCTTCACCATGTTCATGATGGTTCTATTTTTCCTTATGCATTTACATTTTGCTGTGGAGTGCAGGGTGGGACTACCTCATCCATAATCCTTTTTCTCACACATAAAATACAAAAATCATTGGAAACATGCTCTCCACCACCATCAGTCCTCGAGGTTTTGAGCTTTCGACCACCATAGCTTTAAACTTGGTGAATACCTCGATCACTTCACTTTTCTTCTTTATCAGGTAAGTCCATGGTTTTCGACTAAAATCATCTATGAATGTTACAAAGTATTTATTACCTCCAATTGAATCCACCTGGGTAGGACCACACACATTAGAGTATATCACTTCAAGAATTTCCTTCAACTTACTTCATGTATCTTTGCTGAAGTTGTTCTTGTGTTGCTTTTCCTAAACACATTCTTCACATGCTTCATTTGGAATGTCGATTTATGGTAATCCTGAAACCCTGTTCTTCCTCTCCAGGTTGATGATATCTCTGAAATTAAGATGATTATGCCTGCAGTGCCACAACCATTTATCGTTGCTAGCTGCAGTTGCCAAATACTTGTGCTCCATCACATTGAGTTTAGTCTTGATGGTTATGTTATGAGACATAGGTGCCTTCAAGATTAACCTACGACCTGAGTCGATAACTCTCATCATCTTATCTTCGATCAACACTTTGTAATTCTTCTCGATCAATTATCCTATGCTGAGCAAATTGCTTTTCATGCCTGGTATGTACAATACATTGAAAATTACTGACCTTTCTTTCCATCATTACTCATGATTAGAACATCATCAATACCTTCAGCAGTCAGGGTATTGTCACCTGTAAATTCCAGCTTGTTCATCGGGTGACTTATGTTGACAAACCAACCTTTCCTTTTAGTCATGTGTGATGGCAGCCTGAGTCTAAGTACCATTGATCCTTAAATCTTTCTTCATTTTTCGTTGTGACTATCAACAACATCTCTTCTTCTTCGTGTTTTACAAGTCTTGCATCAGTTTTTTGATTTTCTTTCTCGCCTCCTCGATATTGGCTTGCATAATGTCCATACTTCTGACAGTTATAACACTAAATAGGGATTTTGACAAGTTTTTTTCCATCAACTCTTCTTCTACCTGCAACACCACCTCTGTGATTGTTTTGGCTTAAGGATTGTCTCTGATTTGATGAATCACCTTCTTGTTGGTTTTCTCTATAATTCGAACTGTTGTAACCTCCTATACCTTTGTTACCATTCCATCTTCATTTGTCTTTCTTTTATTTTGTTGAATGCGCCTGCAGAGCTACATCACTCTTTGCTTGCAGATCTTTCAAACATTCTTTGTTCATGAGATTTAAGTGTTCCTTGAAGCACTTCTTTTGTCATGCTTGACAAATCCTTCAATTCTTCTATGGCTACGATCACATGATCGAATTTTGGAGCCAATGACCTCGAGATCTTTGTAACTATTGATCTTAATGTCAACACTTCTCCACACATCTTGATTTGATTCACTAGTTTCGTAACTCCAGTGAAGAAATCAGTCATGCTTTCAGTTTCTTCCATATGAAGCAATTCATATGTTCTCTCGTGAGTTGGTAACCTCACATTTTTCATCTTCTCAACACCTCCAAATGATTTTTTCAGGATGTCCCATGTTTCCTTCGATGAGTTTACATCACCAACTTTCTCAAAGTTGTCCGGATCAACACATTGATGGATTATAAAGAGAACTTTATAATCTTTCTTCTTCAAATCTTTATGTGCAACTTTTTGTTTATCTGTGGCATACTCGTCATTTGATGTTACTTCATTCTTCACAAGATCTCAAACGTCTTGATAGCAGAAGACAACTTTCATATGCTTACACCAATTATCATATTTTTTTTTCCCATTTAAGATGTAGGAGATTTGCTGGAAAGTGCTCATTCGGGTGAGAAGTCATTGTTCTATGCTTCCCGAGAATCACAGTCAGTGCTTTGAATACCAGATGTTGGAATTAAATCTCAATCTTAAAGATAATTTGAATCAATCTTGATGAACAAGAATCAATCTTTTTGATTGATCTCGCTTCTCGTTCATCACTCTTCACTTGAGTGATTCAACCACAACTTGGTCGCAAGATGATTCCGTTGCACAAATATTTGAAAAGAGGAGATAATTTGAGAGAGAAAAGAGAGAAGATGAAAGAATGTATTCAATCTAACTACAAATGAAGGTGACTCCTTATTTATAGATGATATTACTTACACATCAAACAATCTCTAACTAACTCGATTAGTACAAAACAACCGCTAAGGGCAACTATGTCGAAGTTAACTTCTTCGACAACTACATACTTTGACTACTGAAGACGGTCTTCGACTTCGACTGTGTCGAATTTTACGGAAATTCTTAACACAAAGAATTAGATATGTTTACAATAAACCAACCTAATTGAAAAAAAGGGAAATCAAAGCATGCATGAGCTATGACTAATTCAAACTAGTTGCCGAATGTGAAAACATGGACATAAGCAGCGAAATAAATAAGCAGCAAATTGAAATTGACATATTGATGATCTGTCTGTCCGAACCGGAATGCCATAAACAGGCTCTGATGATGAAACAGAGACAGCAATATCTTGTGCTTGACTTGGAAAACACATTATATCTTTTGGTGGCATCAAGAATGTCCCATAGTTGTTGTGTTGTTCAACCCATGAAAGTGTACTAGGTAAGGGCGGAGCTGATGGCTGGGTGCTACTGCTGGAGCAACAGCAGCAATGGTGACAGGGAGGTGGAGGAGGAGGGTGCTCGTAGTTGTTTTCCTCATGCTTCTTCGTGATCTTTCTGGACCACAACCTGAGTTTCTTCACAGACTTTATTAACTTTTTCATTAAGCTTCATGTCCAGTTGTAGCATAACATAGATTATAGTATATATGAACGTTGAATGAATGTCAAATGTGCAATTATACCGTTAATAATTATGACCGTTGCATATCACTACTACTTTACGTTACATTTCATTTCATCGCTATACATTACATCATCATTATGTCTGCAAAAGGAACTGCCTTTTCCGACTTACAATTTTAAAACAAAAGATTTCGAGCTCAAAACCAAACAATTTAGTATAATTTTGAGGTTTAACGTATCATTTTTTTTAATAATTGGATATAACTACAGAACCAAAAATTATACAGTACTATTTAATAAATAATTAAATATGATCAAATTAAATGATTGATTGGTTAAAGATTCACTACCCAACTTTTTAATCATGGGTAGAGAAATTGTCACCATTAAATTAATCATTGATTCTAACAGAACTTTGCAACATCTAATTTTAGTCCCAACAAAATTTGTATTCATATTTTTTCCCTACAGCTGATTAAAAACACACTACTTTCTATTAAAAAACATTATTCTAAGTACTAAAACTGAATGCAAGTTTATAGGAACTGATATTAAATTACTAATGTAAAAGAAAAATTCAAGTCAGATCACACAAATGCTGCTAGGAAAAAAATGGCTGGATATACATTCATTAAATGGTATTCAAAGATTAATATTTAGTTATTTACAGAAATGAGACGCATCACATCAAGGGAATTACAAAAGAACCAAAAATCAAATGCATACATAATACTATTCTCGAGCAAAGACCTTTCTTCTTCATCCTCGCAGCCCCATTCAAAGCAGAGCAAGCAGAGGGCCGTGAGACTTGGCAAAAACAGAGCTATAGAAATAGAAAAACCACAATACCTTCCAAGGTAGAGATCGTCAAACAGCGTTATATATTAAACCAGCCCTCAACATTGGTGCTATCACGCTGCTCTGGCCTAGGTGTAGAATAAACCAGTGATATGCTCCTATAGACCAGGATGAAATGTTTGCCATGTTCATTCTCAGGTTCTACCTCATAATTTCATGCCAATATTTATTGTATATAACTAGTGTTGGAAGACCTAGGAGTATTAGCAACCAGGCCCCACAATAGATGACTGGTCCTCCGGATTGACAACTGCTTCCGAATCCAGTTTGCTTGGTTTACCTTCTTCATTGGTCACAATACCTATTTTGGGTGAAAGCTTCTTCACCTCTTCTGGCGTGTAGATGAAAATTTTCCTCACAACGCTACAAAATTCACTGCAGTAAAATAGGCAGACAGAACTCAATACATATGTTTATAATATTGCAAACTATTATGCCAAAGATGATAGTGTCAAAGAGAGTATATGTCAGTATCAAATAATCTTACAGCCATGGATCATCCCCAACCATCATCCTATCATCTTCATTGTCAGTGTAAACAACTAGCCATTTTTTTGTTGGTCCGCAAAGCTCACCCTCAATTTCAAACATTTCTTCCAATTTCCTAAGCAGATCCTCATATCCATCAAAACGAGTTAAATCCACAGCCCTTCCAACAGCCATACCTTGCATGTGAACCTGGAGCAATATTAGACTTGTATTATAAACAATCTCATTACACAGTGCAGGCACCAGCACTGGCACTGCCCTCTTGTAAATAGAAGAGGCCAAAAAACCATCTTCTAATCCAAGAAAAACAAGGTGATTAATAATCAGTGCTGTTAGTTACGGATACCGGAAAATGGCGGATTGCTACATTTCCGCTATGCAATAGTGCAGCTATTTGACAATATTTTGTAGTACTGAATAATATACCAATAAACAATAGCAGTCTGTCTAAATTCCGCCTAAATTCCGCTACACTGGTGGTATAATGCCGCTATACCGGTTACTCTTAACAACATTGTTAATAATATTTAATTGGAATTATCCAAACAGAAACATTTGACCCATTTACCAACCACAATCCTTTATGACTAACTATCTAGGAGAATATTCCAACTAATGAAGGGCTTGTTGGTTTGAGATTTTTTTTATTCATTAATAATTACAAATATGTAACCATTTATTAACTTAGTTTCTGGTTTTCAGATGATTGTACGGGAAATGGTGAAAACAAAGTGAAATAGAAGACAAGTATTGAAACTTACCTTGTGTATCACTATGGAAAATAATATAGACAAATTTCCTAACCATTTTATGTCATGTATATCAAATGTGTAAATGCTGTCAATAATGCAGATAGATTCTAAAAATGTACACGAGCTAAAATACACCCGATAATTTTGTAAAATAGAGATGCATTATATAGCTTTGTTCGTTAAGTTAGTCCACAGAAAAATGTGTTGAGAATGTTGCAGGGTTGTAAAGGAAATTAGGTAGAGTGTGTGATGTGTGTAACACTAACGTTAAAAGTAATTATGTACCTTTGTGCAGCTTCTTATTTGTCTGCTTTGCGACTCCTGAGGAGACCGCAGGCATGATTTGTCAGCATCACAACTTACTGAAGGAATATCAGACCGATTAACATTTGACGGTTCAGAATGTTGGTCAGACTCATCATCAGCAACCCTTCTTGAGAAAGGAGCTGCTTGCAGACTTTCTTCTGCATTAGAATTCTCAAGTAACTGAATCCCAAAGAGCCTACAGCCACTTCCAGTGCCTTGTCTCTTCTCTCCGGATTCTTTAAGTGCCATGGGTGAAAAAGGTTCTGTAGAGTTTTCCAGTCTACTAGACCAATATATTGACTTGTTAGAAGCAGGACTGTTCCCACCAAAACCAAGAAAGCTAGTCGCAGTAGAGCTGAATCTTGGAGATGGATAGAGGTCTCGTGCATGTTGAGAGTCACGATAAGGGAAAGGTGGAGAATCAACTGGTGATTTCCATATACCTGATGCACAGAAAAATGGAAATTTTGTAGAAAAGCAGCACGAGTACCGGAACTATAAGAGTGTGCTTACGAGGTAATTGAGAATTTTTAAGAAATTCAAAATTCTAAGTAATTTAAATGATTCAATTGAAATCCACTCTTTTGCTTGGATGGAGTATTAAAATGATTCATTGTTAAATTTTTGAAGTCATTTTCATAAATTTTAAAACTTTTGAGCCAAATTTAAAATATGAAAAATAATAACCAAAATTTGCAATTTTTGAAAATTTGAAGGACTAATTTGTTAAATTTAAAAATTATTAAAGATAAATCAGCATCCTCTCTAGCGATTTCCGGCGGGGTTTTTAGGTCAAGTGTTTAGAGTGAGTGGTTACCGGCGGCGAGTTGATTCAAGGTGGTTTAAACTCTTAGTCTAAGAACTAGGAACTTCCTTGAATAAGCCGGTTAGTCAGGAGGATTATGGGTCGAGGAAGAGGGAGGCCAAAGAAGAACAAGGTTCTGTCGCCATCGATTCTAACCACTCTTCTGCAACAGAGTGTAAGGAACCTGGATTCTGAGGGAGGATCTCATGTGGGAATGAAATCCAACTCGGTGATTAGTTGCGATGAGAAGAAGGAAACCATAGATTTCAAATCGCCCGAATCTAATGCGATGAAGAATGATCTTGAAAAGGAAACCCTAGAGGAACAATCTCCCAAACTCTGGATAGACATTATCAGTGGAAATAGAATGCCATCGAATGGAGCAACCATTGAATTTGTAGCACCAAATTTGATTGAAGGCGAGATTGAAGTTTAGAAGAAGATGACATAGAATCTGAGGTAAAATTTTGGGACTCAGCTCTAATTGTGCATGTCCACTGGAAAGGATCTTAGCATGAATGCTATAAAACAGTATATGGTTAAGTTTTGGAACTTTGTTCAACTCCCAGAGCTGTACTACCATGAGGAGGGGTATTTCTACTGAAATTCAAATCTCACAAAGATAAAGACCAGGTGGTGATGAGTGGTTCATATACTATATAGAATATGCCTATGGTTCTCAAGGACTGGTCCCCTGATTTTGATTTCAATAGAGATATGTTGCGCACTCTGCCTGTGTGGGTAAAATTCCCCAACCTTCCTCTTCATCTCTGGAGAATTAGAAGCCTGGGAAAATGGGTAGTGCTCTAGGTAATCCCTTATTTACTGATGAATGTACTGCAAACAAACTTAGGGTTTCATATGCAAGGATTCTGGTTGAGATTGATGTGACACAGAAGCAAAAAGAGTAGATCATTATCAAGGATACTACAGAAAATAAGAAGAAACAAATTGTTGAATATGAGTGGAGCCAACCTTTTGTGAAAGTTGTCAAAAGGTGGGGTACCAATGCAAAATCAAGCCTAAAAAGCAGTGGCAGCCTAAATCTCCTCATGTGAACCAAACTAATCAAGAAGAGACTGAGGAAAACAAAGAGGAGCAAGAGACACTCAGATAGTGGAAGCTACGAGAGGTCTTAGACAAGGGCATCCCGTATCCCCCTTGTTATTTGTGATTGTCATGGATTATCTGCATAGAGTGCTGCAAAAGCTCAAACACAAGCCTAATTTCAGTTTCCATTCAAAGTGTGAGAAAATGGTCACTATCAATCTCAATTTTGCAGATGACCTATTCTTGTTCTCTAGAGGTGACAGCCAATCTGTTGAAATGGTTATGCGGGCTTTTGAGTTCTCCAAGTCCACTGGTCTTAAAGTGAATCCAACAAAGTGCAAAGTGTTCTTTGGAAATGTTGGGAGTGATGAGAAAAGAAGTATCCAGGGGTTTACCAATTTTTCAGAAGGTGCACTTCCTTTCAGGTATCTTGGCATACCTCAGACTAGCAGAAAACTCTCAGTTATCCATTACATGTCTTTGGTTGAGAAAATTCTCGTCAGAATCAACCAATGGAGCTCGAGATTGTTGTCCTTTGCTGGTAGAATCCAGCTTATCAATAGTGTACTCTTTGCCTTAACCAACTATTGGCTGCAATGTCAGCCTTTACCCAAGAAAGTGATAAAAAAGATTAACACTATGTATCGAATTTTCCTTTGGCCTGGCAAGGATAGTACCTCTAGAAAATCCCCTATTGCTAGGAAACAATTTGCTCCCCCAAAAGACATGGTGGCCTTAATGTCATTGACATAGAGAATTGGAACAAGGCTAGTATTGCTAAGCTGTTATGGAACTTAAATGGTAAAGCTGGTGGCATGTGGATCAAATATCCACGGCTACTATGTAAAAAACCAGACCATAATGACAATGGCCTTGAAAAGTAACACTTCTTGGATCTTGAAAGCTATCATGAAGATGGGGTCTATTGTTACTGATATGACAGTGTGGAATAATCTGATGCAGGTTGATAAGTTTCATACTAGAAAAATCTATGCAGACTTGAATAACACTCTGAATGAGGTTAGCTGGAAAAAGATTTCCTGCAACAATCCTACCAGACCTCAAACTCTCTTCACCTTGTGGGTGGCCTGTCATGGGAGGCTGGCAACAAAGGATAGGCTAGTGAGATTTAGAATGACTAATGATGAATTTTGATGTTTATGCAGGGAGCAAGAAACATCGAATCATCTGTTTTTTCAATGCAATGAGTTGAACTTGATTTGGAGAGCCATTTTGCAATGGATGCAGATAGATCATATCCCTGGCGCTTGGGATGATGAGGCTAACTGGATTACTGAAAAGAGCAAGGCTAAGGGGAGTAAAGTCTGCATTCAAAAATGCGCCTTTGCTGAAAGGGAGCAATATCATTGATAATGTTGTTTTTAAATGTTGGATGAAACCCAAACTTAAGAAAATCTTGGATAATATGTTTATGTCTTAGGTGGTTGGGTTCCTTTTGGTAGTTAGTCCTCTTACTTTGCTGGATCCTGTTTAGGATCGCTTGTTTTGTATCGGTTTTTTTGGTTAATAAAGTATTTCTTTTTCCAAAAAAAAATTATTAAAAACTTATTTGCAATTTTTTGAAAATTTTAGAGGTGAATTTGAAATTTTCATAAAATACAAAGATAATCTTACAAAATTTCAAAAATTAATAATAAACAATTTAACATTTGTAATATATAGAGTGAAGGAGCAATTACAAATTCTTTACTTTTCAATGTCATTTGAAATTCTTTAAGTTTAACTTGAATAAAATACTTCATAAATTTACATCATTTTAACAATTCTCTATTTTTTTATCCAAGCAATGAATTTTAATCAAATCATATTAAATTCCCTCAAAAATTATTTTCTCTCATTAAAATGTTTCATAACACACTCTAAAGGTAAATTACATATGTTCAGGTCACCTTGCAAAGAAGATTCAGGCATTGTGGAAGGTAGAACAGGAGGCCGTGATCTCTTGTTTCGTTGGGCTGGCTGGGAGTTTGCAGGAGGGGTAGACACAAGTGGCTCCAATTCCCATGGAGAAACTCTATCCGGACGCAATATTGATGATGGTTCATCCCATTGAACCTGATTTGCATTACATATATTATACAAGATTAACGAACTAAAAGCTGCCACGATAATTTCAAATCTTACAAACTAGAAGTGTCGGCTAGCTGCATTTTCATATATATAAAGTATTAGCCATTTCCTGGTAGCTAAATTTTATTTTATTTTACTTTTGATATCTTTTTCTTATAGGCCAGTTAATAAGTGCATTACAGAATTTTCAATCATGATAATATAATTTGCTAGATTGTCCCATAAATAAAGCATTGACCTTTCTGGACCATTTTAAAGAAATGCAAGAATAAGCTCTACTCTTTTGTACTAGCTTTTACATAAACTAAAATGAATTTATTTGGTGAGTTACTTACAAATTATAACAGTAAATGCCGGAAGTGCATCTAAAATCACGAATACTAACCTTTAATGATCGCCACTCAGAATCAGCCCAGACGGACGATTTATTATCTTCAACACCCACAATTGTACCGCTAAACCTGTATTCAGCGGGCAAGGAACAATGATTATATTGGAAAATTTGCTAAAATCGAAACATCAACTTTTAAGCAACCAGCTTGCGCACCTTCGCTCAGGTACCTCATCACCCTCAAACCTCATTTTGAATCGCATCCCAACAGAAAGTTTATGATTTCGAGCTTCCAGATATTTGTTAATACTCACAATAAACTCTGACCGGCTTGTTCTAAGATAAATATAGATAAATCAGAAGAAAATTTTTCAACTACGTAAATCAAAGAAAACTCAAATATCATCCCAATCAAATTATTTCACCCAAAAAGAAAACAATTAATTAATTTAATTAAAAGAAAGTGGGAAGGCACGTGTGCAAATACATATAAAACAGTTATATGTGCATTGAAGTTCCAGAGAAAAATTCTATGGCATGTTAGCAAGAACATCATGAACTAAAAATCACTAATAACTTCAGTGATAAATACAAAACCTGGGCTTGTAAAACACAGAAAAAAGTGTTCCAGTGGAAATGGCGTGAGATGCAGTGGCCAGAACACCAAGATGCATGCTGTGACTAGATATAACAGAAGATGGCATATTGCTTTGCTGTCTCATGAGCCTCCTGACTCCAACTCGGAGTTCTCCATTTTCACCCCTATATTAAATGCAATAAAAAACAACAAACACCAACAAAATTAAGAAACAAAAATAGTGAAGAAAAAAATGTGAAGTACTTTTCTTGTCCCTGAAGGAAGGCACGAAATTTCTACTGAACAACTTGCCTTAAGAATATAAATGCGTCTCCAGCCACTAATTTCTTGGAACTGACAAAGACACTCCACCCAGTGGTCAGTAAGTGGCGCCTGGGTTGCCCTGTAAATTACTCATAGTCAGAAATTTAATGACAGTATGAACCTCAAAATCTTGTATTAAACAAGTCAACGACATAATAACAGTGCGGACGGGGGAACCCATAAATTTATGAATCTATCAGAATTTACTTAGAACAATTCACTGAACAAAAAAAACTGAACAGGCTATGTGCTGAAAAGATATGGCCACGTAGTCTAAACCCGAAATAATAAAACCTGAGATGGGATGTTATGTTAGCAAAAGAGCTTTAACAAGTTAAATAGCTTTATAGGTAGGTTGACTCATGGTATGGAAAAATGATGCATATCATACAATATAATGTGTTCCACAAGCAGTGTGAATAGTGTATGTTTAGCATATTTAATCAATTATTCAGCAAAAATACACTGTACTCAAAACTAAACACCAGCAAAATCTTCATTGATATAATTTTATCCCTCAAGCAAACAGTTCAGAGAAAATAAAACCATGATAAAACAAGGTTGAATGGAAGTGTTGAAGCAATGGTCAAGTGACTAGGAGGTCACAAGTTTGAGACAATACAATTGACCTCTTGCAAATGCAAGGTAAGGCAACAGATTCACAGTGGATCTGTTTATTCTCCCTCCATAGGAATAGTTACATAACACTGGGTTTCCCTTTACATTATAAAATAAGGTTCAAAGATAAACCACAATATATATTAACCCTAATACTTACCACGAAAAATGTGTCGAAAATGCCATTCATTCCCATGCAAATCAGTTGCAACCAATTCTTGCCATGGTGGCTGCTGAGTCATGTCCTGAATGAAACAAGGGATTTAAGGAATTATAGCGTGCAAATAACAACAAAAGATTTTTGTAATCAGGTGTCCTTAACGACTTTCAAAAAGATAAAGAAGTTGCTAACTAGTGGTGGTAGACAATCATCTGCATGTCTTCGAAGAACAGAGAAACCTCCATGAGTGCTAGTGTCAGAAGCAGTAAGTGTCTTGCAAAATGAATGAACTGTGCACCTTGGAGGTTCAGGCAGAGGATCATCTGGGCTTGTCACCTCACTTTGCTAAACCAGCAAGACACGGAATAAAACATACAGTAATGAGACCGAATAATCTAAGAAAAAATGACTGGAAAATGAATTGAGACATAAATCAAAAGAGCATAAGTATTTTAAATATAAGAACCATGTCAAAGAAAGAATAGCATACTTACATCGGATTCAGGTAGCAAAGTTACTTGTGCATATACTTCATCTGTTTCAGGTTCAGCCTACACGGCCAAAATGATGATCACAGTAAAGCAAGATAAATTTCCAAATATCCATTAAGATTGTGGAGAAAGATTAGGACTAACCCGAAGATGAATATTGACCACTTTACATAATATTTTAGAAGGAAGATTAAAGGAGGGCATTTGCTGCTCTAATCCCTGATTCATAGACGCCTCGAGCTATAAAATAAATAAGGTCGTGTAAGATAAATAAAAATAAGACTTGATAACACAATAGAAGAAAAACCATTTATGCTCAACATAATAATAATCCGGTGCTATGAATCATAGTTACGAAATAGTATGAGCCTAGAAGTAAAGTTGCTAAATTTAGAAGTGGTGCATGCTGATTGAAGTTTGACCTGTTCCATGTGACCTTGAGGGAAGTAATAAACTCTGTCCCCTTCACGAGGAAGAGTGACAAGGGGTCCAGCACATGCATGCCACAATTCCTTGTATAAGGCATCATTGGTTGCCCCTATAAAAAGAAAATTGAAACGCATATGAAATGTAAGAATGAGTGTTTGTCATGTGGGAAATGGGTGAGTGAGTGAAACCCAGTGGAAGTGTATGTGTATGATAAACATTATTTTAGGGTTGAATTTGAATCAAAGTAGGAACTAGAGCAAGGAACAGAATTAGTAATAAAAAAGTACTAGTGAAGTGAAACCTGCACGGGTTGTAGCTGACATTTGATTGGAAGCCATAGGAGCTGAAATTACAAAGAACGCAATTAGTAAGAGAAGAAAAACCATATTGTGATTGCGTGCAAGTACTTACTCAAGAGCGCGGGGTTGAGGATGGATCCGGCAAGAGAAGGAGAATCGCGTGTGATCAGAATTGAAATTGAAATTGAGAGTGGCTAGGGTTTAGGAAAGGGGAAAGAAAGAATAGATCGAAAATTGATCTCTGTGTGTGTCATAAGCTGATGTTTGGTTCAAGCCGACACGACCCCTCTGTTCCCTCTCATCCCTCTTTTTCTTTCTCGCCCATTACTTTACTGTTTTTTTATTTTATTATTACTATGCGAAATTAGGACAAACTATATAAACAATTACTGCTATCCTATATCGTATGCCTCCCTTTCTTATAAACAATTAGTCTTATCTTTAAAAATAGAGGGAGAATAACTATATCTATTTTCTGCACTATTAGGATTCTTGAATTCTAAGATTAAAACTAAAGGGTATGTTTGGATTACTGATATGGGATGTGATGAAATTGAGTGAAGTGAGGTGATAACTAATGAGATTTTAATGTTTGGATTTGTAAATAATGAGTGGAATGAAATGGAACATGATGGAATTCATTTGATCTTGAAGTATCAGCTACCAAACAAGGGATTTAGGATGGTCTATGGGGACTAACATGTTGCTCATGGATGTTACAAAATAGTCTGGAAATGAGAAGGGAGCATGTCGCTTCAGACGTTCCCCCCTTAGCCACACGCAGAAGAGGTAAATGTTGCAAGTTAGGATTATATATTATGGGTAGAGAACGAAAGGCTCACATCCGTAAAAGACCTAAAAGAGGTATGTGTTAGACCCTTAGACCATCAAGTCACCGAGCTAGGCATATTCCTATCTAATTCTAAGGAGGACGAGTTTGTCGCCTTATTGAGGAGGAACATAAACTTGTTTGCTTGGGTGCCCTCTAAGATGTCGAGAATAGATATAAGAGTGATATACCATCTCCTCGCCATTGATTCCACCATGAAGCCAATATCTCATAGGAAACGTATGGTGGAATAGGAGAAGAAAACGATCATTGATGAAGAATTTCAAAAGTTGAGAAGTGTTGGTTTTATAACTAAGGTTAAGTACTAATCTTGGTTGGCCAACATAATCTTGGTACAAAAGTTATCAAATAAATGGTGCATGTGTGCTGATTTCACTGGCCTTAATAACACATGCCCTAAAGATCCATATCCCCTATCCAATATAGACCGCCTGATTGAAGGATCATTTGGCTACAAAACATTGAGTTTCATAGACACTTATTATGACTACAGTTAGATCAAGATGAATCTTATAAATGCGCCCAAGATAACATTCATGTCCAATCGCGACAACTACTATTACAATGTCATGCCCTTTGGATTAAAGAATGTGTTGCACCATCTATCAAAGGCACATGGACGTTGTATTCTCAAATAAAATAGGGTGCAACCTGCAAGTATATATCGATGATATGATTGTAAAGACATCATAAGGGAAGAACCACACTACAAACCTATAAGACATCCTAAAATCAATCAAAAGCTACAACATGCGCCTAAATCTCGCTAAGTGTTCTTTCAGTGTATAGGCGGGTAAGTTTCTAGGTTTATATTAACCAAGAAAGGTATATAGGTGAACACATATAAGTGTCAGCCCATCATTGACATGAGAAGCTCATCCAACGTTAAAAAAGTTCAACAACTAACATGACACTTAGTTGCCCTAGCTTGTTTCCATTCTTGTGCATGTGACAAGGATTTCCATTTCTTTGCCACTTTAAAGAAAAATTGGAAGTTCAAGTGAACAAGTGAGTGCCAAGAAGCATTATTAAACTTAAAGGCCTTTCTGGCATCGTCGCCCATTTTGCACACTAATAGCAGGTTCGCCCCTCTAGATTTATCCCTTTGTTATTTATCACACGATAAGTTGTGTGCTCATACAAGAGACAAACAAAGTTGAGTGCCTTATTTTTTTCATGATCGATGTATTTAAGAGTGTTAAGGCATGGTACAAGAACATTGAGAGACTCTCCTTGGCAGTTGTGATGACTGCAAGGAAGTATATATGTTACTTCTAAAGGACATTAAGTACTGGTGAAGACTAACTACCTCATTCCTCAAGTCCTTAAAAAGCCAGATCGAGCAGGGAGGATGATATCTTGGACAATTGAATTATTTAAGTATGATACCTAGTATATACCTAGAGGAAGTATCAAGTCATAGGTGTTAATTGATTTTCTAGCAAAGTTTGACTTGCCAATAGGCGAGGAAACCACTTACACATGGATATTATTTATAGATGACACCTCAAACTTAAAGGGAAGTGGCACGGGTATAGTGTTAGAAGATCCATACAACTTATTGATCAAGAACTCTTTAAAGTTTGAGTAAAAGACTAACAACAATCAAGCCGAGTATGAATCCCTCATCACCGACATGAGGACACTGGGGAATGTCACACGAAGGAAGCCCGAATTATCAAATATTTGAAAAATGTATGTGATTTATCTGAGTGTTTCAAAGCTTTTGAGATAATGTATGTGCCTAGTGAAAAAACTTTAGGGATGTCATTCTCTTAAGCCCGCCATAACAAAAAAATGTAGGGCATAATCGTATTGTATTTTAAAAGACTCTTGTTACCCCTAGTATTGAGACATATGAAACCAACACTCTTGAAGTCGCTCAAACCATCAGCTAGATGACACTCCTAATACATTATCTACAGTCAGACGAACTACCACAAGATGAGTTAGAGGTGAAGAATGTTTGAAAGTATGCAGCAAAGCACACCCTGATATAAGGGAAGCTTTACAAGATGGGAAAGGTTTCCCCAATGTTGAGGTGTCTATCAGAACACAAAATTGTCGTAGTCTTCATAAAGGTACACCAAGGGACTTGCATCAATCACATTGGCAAGCAAACACTGACCCATAAGTTGTTAAGGGCGGGTTATTATTGGTCCACTCTAATGAAGGATAGTGCGACATTTGTCAAGAAATGTGACAAACGCAAAAGCATGTCAATCTGCATAGAGCACCAACTGAGATCATTCATTATGTCACATCGCCTTGGCCATTCTACGAATGAGCATTGACATCTTAGGCCATTTTCCACTAACGTCTGGTTAACTAAAGTTCTTGATCACAGGAGTAGATTATTTCACAAAATGGGTAGAGGCTAAAGTCATCTCCAAAATTACGGCATAAAGAGTCTGTCGCTTCTATTGGCAATGAATCATGTGCAGGTTTGATTTGCCATTAATTATCACCCCAGATAATGGTACTCAACTTTCCAACTTTATTGTGATTAATTTATGTCATGACCTAGGAGTGCAAACAAAATTTATTTCCACTGTCGATCTACAGGCGAACAGGCAAGTTGAGTCGGCAAACAAAGTCAATTTTTACGGAATAAAGAAAAAGTTGGATGAATCCAAAAGGTTCTTGGTTGAACAACTCCACAAAATATCATGGTAATATCATACACATCCCCTTCAACCACCAAAAAAGACCTTATTTATGATGGTGTACAATGTTGACATCATGGTGTCTGTCGAAATCTATATGCTTACTTGGATTCATTCTCAATTTAATGAAGAAGAGGATGATCTAAGACTTAGGTGTGAATCCGACTTGATTGAAAAGACTAAAGATGTCGCCCACATCATAGAATTTCCCACCAAACTGAGAGCGGACAGAAAGTACAACTCAAAAGTGGTTCCAAGATAAATCCAAGAGGGCGGCCTCGTACTCAGTTAGTTTGTCATGCCAACCCAACAAGGGGAAACTACAGCCTAACTGGGAGGGCCCATGTTGCATATTCCTATAAATTCCCCATGGAGCTTACAAGCTTGAAGAGCTGAACGAATGACTCATCCCAAGAACATGGAACCCAATCAACCTGAGACATTATTATAGTTAGTTATTTTGTTATAATCTTGAATAAGATGAAAGGAAATTATCCAACCAAGGTATGAATTCTATTAAACAAATTATTATTGTATTAAGATAAAGTAAATTTATTTCTAGGTTCATATAAACGTTGGAATTCCATTGAAAGATCCTTGTCACCCAGAAAGGCAACTTAAACGCTTAACTTCCATTAAAAGATCCTTACCACCCACGAGATAGTATAAATGTTAGACTTCCATTCGAATATCCTTTTCACCCATAGAGACAATATAAATGTTGGACTTCTATCGAAAGATCATTGTTACCCATAAGAGGAAATATAAATATAATACTTCCCTAGGAAGACCCTGGCAGCTCAAAGAGTAATATGTCAACTTAAAAGTGTCTCCTAAGGGAGTTAACTTAAAAGCATCACTCGAGGAACTTAACTTTAAAGTCTCATCTGAAGAACTCAACTTAAAAGTCTTATATTAGGTACTCAACTTAAAAGTCTCGCATGAGGGACTCAACTTAAAAGTCTCTCCCGACGGATTCAAGTTATAAGTCTCGCCAAAGGGACTTAACTTAAAATTCTTGCCCGAGGGACTCAACTTAGAAGTCTCGCATAAGGGACTCAGCTTAAAAGTTTTTCCTGAGGGACTTAACTTAAAAGTTTTTCTTGAGGGACTCATTGTTCATTTTTACAAACCCTCATGCTTGAGGGATTGTGTATGATATATTTCCATAGGGCCCGTAAGATGCGGCATAGAGGTTCTCTAAGATAGGAAATGCAGTACATCGCCACTGATAGCTTCCTAGTCGTTCATTTATTAGAGCATTCACCCATTATTCGTAATGGTCTCCCATTTATTTGATTACTCGTCTATTTTTGGAAACATGAGAAATGATGTGTCTTTGTCCATAACTGTATTGGAGAGGAAGTCAAAGAGGGAAGTTATGTTCTCTAGTATAATAGGGGAAATAACTACTCATTTTCCACACTCATATGAGGGGGAAATGTTGTTAATTCTTTCTTGGATCCTAAGATTCATGCCCAAGAGATTCCTATAAATGTCTCTCCCCCGGGTTGAGGAGAACATTACATTCACTTATATTCGTCTTAATTATAGTTTTCATTTTTCATATTTGTTGTTGTTTAATATAAAATTTTGTTAATACTCATTTACCTTTCTCATTTGTTCAAAATTTGAATAAAAAGTTGTTAAAAACATATATTACACACATGTAATATTAGATTATCTATATTTTGACTCATTATTTAAATCATTCGACAAATTATGATGACATGGCAATGATAAGTTGTTTTTTTCATTGTCTTTAAATCCATGTGGCAATTCATTTTATTTCTTTATTTCTCTTTCATTCTACACAAAAAAACAATTATAAATTCATTTTCCATTTATCTCACTAACCCCATCCCACCTCAATCTTTTCCATCACTCACCTTTCCTCTCCCCCTTCCACCGTTTTCTCTAGTATGTTCACCAATCCTCGCCCATCTCTCCCTCTCTCAAACCAAAACCCATATTTATCGTACCATAGTTAATTCCTCATTTTATCAACAATAGAAGTTACTCTAAACTATCTTGTTTAGATCACTTTGGCGAGGAGTTATGTCAGTGGGACACCATTCAATTCCCATTGGATAAAAATAATACATTTACACCTACCTTTTTTAGTATGGCTAGACCCAATATATTGTATAACTATACTCGGGGCTTATTGTCTACCTAAATACATGGAATTTTGGGGGAATAAGAAATGTGTTATCAGAAGATGCTAGGTTTTGTTTCAGAAATGAAAAAATTGTACCTTTTTTGGTAATAGAATACACTCATTAAATTTTTGTTTGATTTGTCATTGTTAGAACACTGAAATATTCATTCCTTTGGAGTTAATGCTCTCAATGGTAAATTGATTATTCAATATTATCTTTTTTTCCTTTTGTCTTTAGAACATAATGGAAGAAAAATAATGAAACTCAGGAATGCAACTTCAAAATTATCACTTAATGAGAAATCATTAAACATGCTTTGATCTTTAGTGATTGATTTAGTTAAGAAAGTTAATCTGAGTCATTTGGGTTTATTCATGGGTCATGTTCTTTATGATGATGTTATGAGGTATAACCCCAAAATCCCTATTTGGTTTAATCATAGTCAAATTGGTTTGTCAAGTGGTCATTGGAGATGAAAAGAAACATAAGAAAATGAGAGTTTGAATTGTTCTAGATTTAATAACTTTTTATTATAGTCTCAATCCCAAAGTGTATGACAGAGATGAGTAAAGAGAATAGTGATAGAAAATTACATACAAAATTTATATTGGTTCGTAATGTTAACTATAGATTAATTTAGCCCCCTCGCACTTGAGAGATTTTTAGTATAATAACATTTGTTTACAAATAACAAATAAGACAACATAGTCTTAGACTTTCTTGCCTAATACAAGATGACTTTATTGCCTCAATACTTTAAGGACTTACTTGCCTCACACTAGAGGACTTGGGGAAATTATAAAGGAGTTTGTTTACAAGAACTCACACAAAGTGGTCAACTCAATAATGCTTGATTGTAAATATTTAACTTTCCTACGAAAGAATAATGGATAAAGAGCATAAGTGTCTAAATGTTTATTATTTTATAATATGAAAACCATTTGCAAATATTGCAAACTATTTAGAATGTTGTACATGGTAACTAAAGAGTAGTACAATTATTAATCGTGCATGAGTAATTTTAACATTTACATTTGATTATTTTATATAGGCCTTGGAAATTTTATTTACCAATCATTATTCCTTTCCAATTATATTGTTGGAACAAAGTTGGTTTATACTATATCCCTTAAGTTTTGATGATAAA
The DNA here is from genome assembly GCF_024323335.1 of Lathyrus oleraceus. NCBI lineage: Eukaryota > Viridiplantae > Streptophyta > Magnoliopsida > Fabales > Fabaceae > Lathyrus > Lathyrus oleraceus. The sequence goes on from NC_066579.1 coordinate 463,150,016, forward strand.
AAAGTATTTAAAGAATAATTGGGTATAGTAATGTTTGTTCAAGTGTGCAGGATCATAAAATAAAATTTCATATAGAATCCAAGTATTGGTTATGACTATGAACATTCAATGAGAAGCTTAAAAATCAAAATTTAATGGATCAGAAGCTTAATACCAGACTCTGAAGAAGCCATCTTCGGAAGAGGTCAACATTTGAAGGTCATAGTATAAAGAAGTCAACCTCTGAAGATCAGACTTTGGAGAAATTTGCTTCTGATAATCAGAACCTAAGCCAGTCAAAGCGTAAGGACCAAGGTGACACTGATAGGTAATTGTTCATCTCTAAACACACTTTGTCACGTGAAGATCCAAACTTTATTTTCTTTATAGAGTTTCCTAGATTACAACTACTAATTGCTTTTGTAGCAAAGGGTTTTCAAAGTATCCTTCACATAACTTGATAATTTAGTGAAACATCCTAACGTATATTTTGAAGCTTCTCAAAAGACTATATTGTGATGCATCTTCAACGAATGTTTTCTTATCTATTTAATGAGCTAAAAATCTTGAAGAAAAATAGGACTAACGAACATCAATTGACAAAAAAAAAGGTATTATGTCAAAGCAAAAGCACAAACAAAGCTTAGGATTTATTATCCTTGTAAATATGAGAAATCCATAAGTAATAAAGATTTTCTTCGTGTTGTATTCTTTATACACCTTTATTTGTATATCAAGTGGATTCATCCAACAATCATTTATCTGCTAGGTAGATTGTTAGAAGTCTCTTGCTTGTATGCTTGAGCAAAGGAAGTCTCTTACTAAGTGTTTGAGCATTGGAAATATCTTATTTGTGTGCTTGAGAAAAGAAGTATTTTACTTATGTGTTTGAGCAAAGGAAGTCTCTTGCTTGTATGCTTAAGCATTAGTAGTCTCTTGCTTTTGTGCTTGAGCATAAAAGTATCTTACTTATGTGTTTGAGCAAAGGAAGTATCTTGCTTGTGCGCTTGAGCATTGAAGTCTCTTACTTGTGTGTTTGAGAAAAGGAATACTTTTGCTTGTGTGCTTGAACAAATTGTAATCTTGTGTGATTATAGTGAAAATATCTTGTAAGTATAAGGGGACTAGATTAATCTTAAATTGTGAGAGGAACCAAGATAACTTTGTGTATTATTCTTCTTTCTTGAATATTATATATGGTGCCTACCTCTGACTGAATCAGATTCTAAAACCTTGTGTTTAGAATCTGACTTAAGAGTTTTAAAAGAAATAAAAAGTCAACACAATTCAACTCCCTTCTTGTGTTTTTCTCACCTTCAGTTGGCATCAGAGTATGGTATGTGCTTAACACTTAACAATGGTGCATAAAAGATCCTGAGAAAAACATATTGAATCATGTTTAAAGTTTTTGAATCTGATAGTGGTACTCCGACTCCATATGCTGCTATAAATCATGATTATAGCAATTTAGAAAAGAACAATGATACAACTAGACCTCTAACCTCCAGTGGAGACTCTACTGAGTTTGAATGGTGGAAAATCAAGATGTATACTTATATCATAGGCCTTATTGATGAGTTGCGGGATATTCTAGAATATAGCATTGATATTCCAGTCAATGGAGTTTGAATGGTGTCTGATAAAAAACTATCACACCAACTCAAAAAGGGTCCATAGAAAACATCATAAAGTTATAGACATATTGGTTGATGCCCTACCTCACTCAGAGTATATCAAAATCATTAATAAATCTATTGCTAAGACCATTTTCAAATCCTTATGTGCTAATTATGAAGGGAATCAACAAGTTCAAGAAGTTAAGGCTAACCTTCTGGTTCAGCAACATGAGTTATTCCGAATGAAGGAGGATGAAGACATTAAAACCATATTTTCTAGGTTTCAAGTTCTTGTGTATGGACTTCAGGTTTTGAACAAGAGCTACACTACATATGATCATGTCAAGAAGATTCTTAGGAGTCTTTCTATTAGACACATACCTAAAATGACATCCATACAATAGGCTAAAGAGTTAAACACATTAAGTCTTTAAAGTCTTATCAGTAATCTTCAGAGCCAAGAAATAGAGCTCAATAGAGACGAACTTGTCAGAAATTCAAAACCTCTAGCCTTGAAATTTGTTGCTAAAACTGCCAAGGATCCTAAAGTATGGGAGTCTGAAGAAACTTCTCATGTAGAAGGTGTCGCATCTCGAAAAATACGATTCCTCGCGATGGTCGCAGAAAAATAATTATGTTCGAACAAAGTCGCCACCGAACTTTATTCATCCCAATGAAGGAATAGGAAAATATCAATAAAACCTTTTAAAAAGGAATAATGGTCGTCGCAACCATATTCGGATTCGGGAGTCGATTACGCAAGGGGAAGGTATTAGCACCCCTCACGTCCGTTGTACTCATCGAGAACCTTTTAGTTTAATTTTGCGATTTGAGTGTTAATTTATGTTGTTTGTTTTATGCGAGTAATTAGAGTTTGAAAATAGTGATGGATGAAGACCTCAAAAGGGAGAAAAGGGACGTTTTTTATTAGTGTGCTCGCGAAGATACAACAATCTCCTGCCTACGTATCCTTATGGTGTAATAAAAAAATCAGAGCATTCGTAGTTCGGGAACTACGGTTGGTTGATGTTTTTTAATGAACAACTGTTTAGATCGCATTCTAAAGGCTAAACGTCGGCTTGTCTACTCTCGGCGGAGGCTTGAGCACTAGTTTGTTATCCGTGTTAGAAGGGATTAAACAACGTCTTTTTGAAAAGAGTTTTGGTCACACGGGGGTGACAAGTTGGATTAATATATTGAATGTTTTGATTGGTTGAGATGTTTTTGGATGGATGACGAATACTCGGATAATTGAGTAAGACAACTCATATCCTAACAGTCGGGAAAGGGAATAGAAGACTCTAGACCGCTTTCTTTTTCATTTGAGTGATTATAAAAATAAGCTTGCGTATGGTTGACGTATTTTAGAATGAACGACAAGTACTTGAATGACCGAGTAAGACAACTCATATCCAAGCATTTGAGAAGAGGAATTGAAAACTCAAGATCATCTCCCTTTTCGTACAGTTTTGATTGATTTATTGATTTACGGAAAAATGACAGTTGTTTGACTAACCGAGTAAGAGAACTCGTATTTAAACAAATGAGGAGAGAAGTTGAAGGCTCAAAGTCATCTCCCTTTTCATTTCGCAAATGAAATGGTATTTGATTGTGATTGGATACGTTAATTTGATTTGGATAAAATACTCGACATTGGATCGAGGTTTTGAATTTGGTATTTATGAATGAAATGAATTTTATTTTAGTGTATTGTTCTTCTACTCGATTAAATAAGAATCGAATAGGTCTCATTGTAAGAAAGCCCAAGAGTAAGTTATGTGAGGTCGATGGCGATGCTTTAAAAGCGATCGACTTACAAAGGTGTTTGAAAATGGGCTCGACTTTGAATCGAGAATTGTTTGATTTGTTTTTAAAATTGGTTTGAATTGATGGTATGGGAATGGTTTGTCATAAATGTACCACAACACGCATATAAAATCGAACACTTATACAAACGACTAAATAAATATTAAGACAAATAAATCTCATAAATCCCCAAAAAATGAATAATTATATAATTAAAATAACTAATGATGATGATAATAATAATAGATAATCAAATAATTTTAATTATTTTTTTAAAATGATAATAGAAATTTGATTAATTGATAAAACTCTACTTAAGTTAAGTAAGTAAAAAAAATATGGATTAAACAAAAATAAAAATAGAACAGTTTGGGCCTTGGGATAGAAACTAAACCCAAACAGAGTCTGTCCAACCTGGGCCAAATGGGGGTTCCAATAGGAAAGCGAAAACAGGCCCAGGCTGAATTGGCCCAAACCAAAACACACAAGGCCCTTAAAAAACCCGGTCAACCGTGTCGACTCACGGGTATGCTTTGGACCGTCAGATCAGGAAGTCTGACTTGGTCCTTAGATCATACGATGGATGGGGGAGGGCACACGGTTACCTGATGTACCTTAGGCGCAGAAACGCTCTGTTGGTGATTAAACTACAAGTGACAAGTGTCCAAGGTCAAGGACACTTGTCATTGCCATCATTGGACACCCAGCGACAACTCAAAAAAACAATTACTTGAACTCGGGACATGCAAACATATTCGTCCCTCATTTCACTCTCTCTCTCTCTCTCTCTCTCTCTCTCTCTCTCTCTCAACTCATAGCAATAAAACGCTTTGCAGATTCTAAACCAAAATCGCGGCCGAAACCTACCGGAGAAGACGGTGGTTGCCGGCCAATGACGGCGGCGCCACCTTCTTCTCCGGCGAACCCTTACCCAAATCAACAAAACTAAACATAAACCTTCCTATTTCAACCTCACGGTTACGGATCCGGTCACGAAAACAGCGAAAAGTTAACCCAAAGTCTTGAATCGAAAACCCTAATCATACACAAAAACCTAAACGGAATTTTTCACAAACCAAACCACATAAATCTTCTCCTCAAGCCAAACGAACACAAAAACAAATTAAATATAAATATTCAAGGTCAAAACCCTAACTCTACAAATGAAGCCACAACTGTAACGCCCAAAAATAATTATTTGTTATTTTTAATATTTACGTAATTATTGTGGTTAGTCGGAAATTAGTCGAAAGTCGTAGAAATTATTATAAGAAATAATAATATAATTGTGGTGTTATTTGAGTAAGTGGGCTTATCACTGTGTGCTATTTAGTAAAATGAGAGGTGTTATATTAGGCCATTAGAGATTAGGATATTTAGTTAATTTAATAAAGAGAAAATAAAAGAAGTGATAGAAAAAAGAAAAAAAAACAGTAGTGGAGAGAAGTTAGCAGAAGAGGAATTTGAGAACTGTTGTACGAACGAGAGGGAAGGAGAAGAAAACTTCCGGAATCCGATTCTTAGAGCAACCTTCGATCCAAAATAATAAGGTAAGGAGGTTTATCGTCGTTTAATGGGTATTATGGGTTAACATGTAATGGGTAGTGATAAACCGTCGAATTGACCCTAATTGGGATGATGAGTGCTGAAAAATTGTGATGAATAAACTATGTAAAAGCTGTAATTGAATCTGTAATTGGATGGGTAGTGATTTCCGAACGTATAGCTTTTTACGGAATCGGAACCGGAGGTCCGAAAGTCCTCCAACGGCGGAAAATGCGGAGAATTCTGCATTCTGCTTTGTGTTAGCGCAGGAACAACTTTCTGTCTTGCGTTAACCGGTTAACCCAGGGTGTTAACCGGTTAACACTGTTGTGAATTGTGAAAATTGTTGTTCTGTTTGCGTTAACCGGTTAACCCAGGGCGTTAACCGGTTAACACTGTTGAGTTTTGCCAGAAAGCGTGTTCTGTGTTGCGTTAACCGGTTAACCCAGGGCGTTAACCGGTTAACACTGTTGGAAAAGTGAAAAAAAAATTGAACTGCTCAGAATTTAATGAAGTTCGTCGGGGTGAGTCGGGTAATATTATAGTTAATTTTGATGAGTAATTTTGTTGGGTTTATGTTATGAAATGTCGATACAAGTATGACTGAGTTGTTAAGTTATTCCGTGTACGGAAAGTTGTTAAAGATACTGAGTTGTAAGCTTGGTGAGCCAAAGTTGATTATAAGTTGATTATGTTGAAAACATTGTTGTGTTGCTATTATTATTATGTTGTCGGAATTTTAAAGTCGTGTATGTCATGTAAATTCATATGCATTAAGTCGGAGCTTTGCTCACACCACGTTGGCCTGGATTGGCAAAAGTTGAAAGTTGAAGGCTTAAGCCTTGATGCCTCGTTAAATCGGCAAATTTTAAGTTGGGAGTTTTACTCCGAATGGTACCACATGCATGACGAGTCGAGTCTCATTAGAGTTGCATTTTTGTTGTTTCATTGTATGGGTATTTAATTTAATTGAGAAGTGGTGTTTGTGTACGATTCTTAATTACTGTATTGTTTTTCATATACTGGTTATAATTATTGTAACTCACCCCTTCTGTTGAATGTTGTCCTTATGTGACAACGTGCAGGTAATCCTGAGAAGTAGCCGGTTACCGTTAGTCGGGTCAGTGGTCAGTCGCTCTGATACGTAGCACTCGGGGGGATTGTCGCGTGTCTGCTTTGTGGATCTTTTAATTGTTACTAAAATTTAAATTGTTTGAAGGATTATAGTTGTTTACTCTTTAAGTTAAGTCGTATTTATGTTGCTTAAAGATGATAAGAATTTTTTTATGAATCCGCTGCGTAAGATTTTATGAAGTTGAATTATTGGAGTGAATGACATTATTTTGTCGAATTAAGAAGAGTGTTACATATTGTTATGATTCCTTAAAGTGGGAATTGTTTAAAGTTGAACATGTAATATTCCATTTATAGAAAATTTTACGACTCTGATTTTGTTGTTATAACTCGTGGGTAGAAAATGGGGTGTTACATTAGTGGTATCAGAGCAGGTCGGTCTGTCCGGCCAGTTGTCGTGTCGTTACTGTCTAACAATTGGGTATTGTTACTAATCTAACTTTTAAGTTGTGTTGTAGTGATAAGTTGAAATGGCTGGAAGGAATGACGCTGCAATGGCTGCCACAATGCAAGCGATGGCACAAGCTGTGCAGAACTTGCCAAATGCTGGTGGAGATGCTGGATCACGTAGCTTGGCGACTTTTCAAAGAGAGAATCCGCCGGTGTTTAAAGGGAAGCATGATCCAGATGCAGCCTTGGGATGGTTGAAAGAGATCGAGAGAATCTTCCGTGTTATGGATTGCACTCCAGCTCAGAAGGTTCGGTATGGTACTCACATGCTAGCAGTCGAAGCTGATGACTGGTGGCTAGAGACTCACGAGAGGTTGACCGTGGCAGGTGAAGTCATTACTTGGGATGTATTCCGTAGGGAATTCATGAGAAAGTATTATCCGGAAGATGTCCGCGGTAAGAAAGAAATTGAGTTCCTTGAGCTGAAGCAAGGAAACATGTCTGTCACTGATTATGCTGCAAAATTTGTGGAGTTGTCCAAATTTTATCCTCATTACACTGGTGCTGGTGCTGAATTTTCAAAGTGCATCAAGTTTGAAAACGGATTGCGCTCTGAAATTAAGAAGGCTGTTGGGTATCAGAAGATACGCATTTTTACTGAATTGGTTGATAGCTGCAGGATATTTGAAGAAGACAATAATGCTCATTACAAGATTGTCAGTGACCGCAGGGGCAAGCAACATCAAAACCGTGGCAAGCCGTATGATGCTCCAGTGGGAAAAGGGAAACAAGGAGCTGCTACGGCTCAGAGGACTAGTAGGGGAGGTGCTCCTGCTGGTATAGTTTGCTTCAAATGTGGTCAGGCTGGTCATAAGAGTAATGTATGCACTGCTGAAGTAAAGAGGTGTTTTCGCTGTGGTAAGACTGGCCATGCAATAGCTGATTGCAAGCACAAGGAAATGATTTGTTTTAATTGTGGCGAAGAAGGGCATATTGGAAGTCAGTGTCAGAAGCCAAAGAAATCTCAAACTGGAAAGGTGTTCGCATTGACCGGAACTCAAACCTCCAGTGAGGACAGACTTATCCGAGGTACATGTTTCATAAATGGTACTCCTTTAATTACTATTATTGATACCGGTGCTACACACTGTTTTATTTCTGCTAACTGTGCTCGAAGACTGGGTTTAAAATTGTCCGCTTTGGATGGTGAATTGATTGTTGAGACCCCAGCTAAGGGATCAATAACTACTTCTTTGGTATGTTTAAAATGTCCTTTGTCGATCTTCGATAAAGATTTCTATGTTGATTTAGTATGTTTGCCGTTGGATGGCATGGATGTAATTCTTGGTATGAACTGGTTAGAGTATAATTATGTTCATATAAATTGTCATCATAAGTCGGTGAGGTTTTCCACTCCTGAAGAGGAAGGAGTTGACTTATTACCTTTCAGAGAATTGCGAAAATTGATGAAAGAGGGAGCTCAGATGTTTTCTTTGATGGCGACGTTGTCGGTTGAGAGTAAAGCTAAGATTGAGGAACTGTTAGTGGTGAAAGAATTCCCTGAAGTTTTTCCTGATGAAATTCCTAGTGTGCCGCCAGAGAGGGAAGTTAAATTTACTATTGATCTGGTACCTGGTACTAGGCCTGTTTCGATGACACCATATAGAATGTCGGCATCTGAATTGTATGAATTAAAGAAGCAATTGGAATACTTACTTGAGAAGAAGTTTATAAGACCAAGTGTGTCACCGTGGGGAGCTCCAGTGTTGCTAGTAAAGAAGAAAGATGGTAGTATGAGGCTTTGTATTGATTATAGACAATTGAATAAAGTAACGATCAAGAATAAGTATCCACTACCGAGAATAGATGATTTGATGGATCAATTAGTGGGTGCCTGTGTGTTCAGTAAAATTGATTTGAGATCGGGCTATCATCAGATCAAAGTGAAAGATGAAGACATCCAGAAGACAGCGTTCAGAACTCGGTATGGACATTATGAGTATTCTGTGATGCCTTTCGGTGTGACTAATGCGCCGGGAGTATTTATGGAATACATGAATCGTATTTTCCATACTTATATGGACCATTTTGTGGTAGTATTTATTGATGATATTTTGATTTACTCTAAGTCCGAAGAAGAGCACAAGGAACATATGAGATTAGTGTTGGATGTTTTGAAAGATAAGAAATTGTATGCGAAGCTGTCCAAGTGTGAGTTTTGGTTAAGAGAAGTCAGTTTTCTCGGCCATGTAATTTCAGGAAAAGGTATTGCTGTAGATCCTTCCAAGGTAGAAGCTGTATTGCAATGGGAGACTCCTAAGTCGGCTACCGAGATTAGAAGCTTTTTGGGATTAGCTGGATATTATAGAAGGTTTATTGAAGGATTTTCTAAGTTAGCATTTCCGTTAACTAAATTAACTTGTAAAGGTAAAGCTTTCGTGTGGGATGTTCAGTGCGAAGAGAGTTTTAATGAATTAAAAAGGAGATTGACGTCGGCGCCGGTTTTGACTTTGCCAAATCCGGAGGAACCGTTTATAATTTACTGTGATGCTTCATTGATGGGTTTAGGAGGTGTGCTCATGCAAAATAATAAAGTAATTGCTTATGCGTCGCGACAGTTAAGAATTCATGAAAAGAACTATCCTACGCATGATCTTGAACTTGCTGCTGTGGTGTTTGTGCTAAAAATCTGGAGGCATTACCTTTATGGTTCCAGATTTGAAGTTTTCAGCGATCATAAAAGTTTAAAGTATTTGTTTGATCAGAAAGAGCTGAATATGAGACAACGTAGGTGGTTAGAATTGCTTAAGGATTATGATTTCGGTTTGAATTATCATCCAGGAAAAGCAAATGTTGTGGCCGATGCTTTAAGTAGAAAGACCTTGCATGTGTCGGCAATGATGATTAAGGAGTTGGAATTAATTGAGCAATTTTGTGATATGAGTTTGGTTTGCGAAGTAACCCCGCAGAGTGTAATGCTAGGAATGCTAAAGATTAATAATGATTTTATGGATAGTATCCGAGAGGCACAGAAATTGGATGTGAAATTAGTAGATATCCTTAATCGTTGTGGTCAATCAGAGAAGAGTGACTTTAAGATTGATGCGAGAGGTGTGTTGAAATTAGGGGAAAGAATTTGTATTCCTGATGACGCGATTTTGAAAAGAAGCATTCTAGAAGAGGGTCATAGAAGCAGTTTGAGTATTCATCCAGGAGCTACTAAAATGTATCAGGATTTAAAGAAAATATTTTGGTGGCCCGGAATGAAAGAAGATGTGGCTCGTTTTGTGTATGCGTGCTTAACTTGTCAGAAGTCGAAGATTGAGCATCAGAAGCCTGCTGGGTTGATGCAACCGTTGGAAGTTCCAGAATGGAAATGGGATAGCATTTCTATGGACTTTGTAACGGGGCTGCCTGCTACTTTAAGAGGGCATGATTCGATTTGGGTGATCGTTGATAGGCTCACGAAGTCGGCTCACTTCATACCTATTAACATCACTTACCCAATTGCGAAGTTGGCAGAGATTTACATCCGAGTAATTGTAAAGTTGCATGGTGTTCCTCTGTGTATTGTGTCGGACAGAGATCCGAGGTTTACATCGGGATTTTGGAAAAGTCTGCAAGATTCGTTGGGCTCTAAGTTGAGGTTGAGTTCGGCATATCATCCTCAAACTAATGGCCAAACTGAGAGAACTATTCAGTCATTGGAGGATTTACTGAGAGCTTGTGTTCTTGAACAAGGAGGTTCGTGGGACACTTATCTTCCATTGATCGAGTTCACATATAATAATAGTTACCATTCTAGTATCGGAATGGCGCCTTTTGAAGCATTGTATGGTCGTAGATGTAGAACTCCGTTGTGTTGGCACGAATCTGGTGAGGGTGTAGTACTTGGACCAGAGTTAGTTCGAGAAACTACCGAGAAAGTGAAGTTTATCCGAGAGAAGATGAAGGCTTCTCAGAGTAGGCAGAAGAGTTACCATGACAAGCGGAAGAAGGATTTAGAATTTCAAGCTGGTGACCATGTGTTTTTGAGAGTCACGCCTGTGACCGGTGTTGGGAGGGCTTTGAAGTCTAAAAAGCTCACTCCTCGCTTCATTGGTCCGTATCAAATCTTAGAACGAGTTGGAAAAGTTGCTTATCGGATGGCATTACCACCTAATCTTTCGAATTTGCATGATGTATTCCATGTGTCGCAGCTTCGGAAATATGTCTCAGATCCGTCTCATGTGGTTAGTATGGATGATGTGCAAGTGCGGGATAATTTAACAATGGAGACAAAGCCTGTACGAGTTGAAGATCGTGAAACAAAGACTCTTCGAGGAAAAGAGATTGTGTTGGTTAAAGTCGTTTGGTTGGGGGCTGCGGGCGAAAGCATGACATGGGAATTGGAGAGCAAGATGCGAGACTCCTATCCTGAGCTGTTTGAAGCAGGTAAATTTTCGAGGACGAAAATATTCTAAGTGGGGGAGAGTTGTAACGCCCAAAAATAATTATTTGTTATTTTTAATATTTACGTAATTATTGTGGTTAGTCGGAAATTAGTCGAAAGTCGTAGAAATTATTATAAGAAATAATAATATAATTGTGGTGTTATTTGAGTAAGTGGGCTTATCACTGTGTGCTATTTAGTAAAATGAGAGGTGTTATATTAGGCCATTAGAGATTAGGATATTTAGTTAATTTAATAAAGAGAAAATAAAAGAAGTGATAGAAAAAAGAAAAAAAAACAGTAGTGGAGAGAAGTTAGCAGAAGAGGAATTTGAGAACTGTTGTACGAACGAGAGGGAAGGAGAAGAAAACTTCCGGAATCCGATTCTTAGAGCAACCTTCGATCCAAAATAATAAGGTAAGGAGGTTTATCGTCGTTTAATGGGTATTATGGGTTAACATGTAATGGGTAGTGATAAACCGTCGAATTGACCCTAATTGGGATGATGAGTGCTGAAAAATTGTGATGAATAAACTATGTAAAAGCTATAATTGAATCTGTAATTGGATGGGTAGTGATTTTCGAACGTATAGCTTTTTACGGAATCGGAATCGGAGGTCCGAAAGTCCTCCAACGGCGGAAAATGCGGAGAATTCTGCATTCTGCTTTGTGTTAGTGCAGGAACAGCTTTCTGTCTTACGTTAACCGGTTAACCCAGGGTGTTAACCGGTTAACACTGTTGTGAATTGTGAAAATTGTTGTTCTGTTTGCGTTAACCGGTTAACCCAGGGTGTTAACCGGTTAACACTGTTGAGTTTTGCCAGAAAGCGTGTTCTGTGTTGCGTTAACCGGTTAACCCAGGGCGTTAACCGGTTAACACTGTTGGAAAAGTGAAAAAAAAATTGAACTGCTCAGAATTTAATGAAGTTCGTCGGGGTGAGTCGGGTAATATTATAGTTAATTTTGATGAGTAATTTTGTGGGTTTATGTTATGAAATGTCGATACAAGTATGACTGAGTTGTTAAGTTATTCCGTGTACGGAAAGTTGTTAAAGATACTGAGTTGTAAGCTTGGTGAGCCAAAGTTGATTATAAGTTGATTATGTTGAAAACATTGTTGTGTTGCTATTATTATTATGTTGTCGGAATTTTAAAGTCGTGTATGTCATGTAAATTCATATGCATTAAGTCGGAGCTTTGCTCACACCACGTTGGCCTGGATTGGCAAAAGTTGAAAGTTGAAGGCTTAAGCCTTGATGCCTCGTTAAATCGGCAAATTTTAAGTTGGGAGTTTTACTCCGAATGGTACCACATGCATGACGAGTCGAGTCTCATTAGAGTTGCATTTTTGTTGTTTCATTGTATGGGTATTTAATTTAATTGAGAAGTGGTGTTTGTGTACGATTCTTAATTACTGTATTGTTTTTCATATACTGGTTATAATTATTGTAACTCACCCCTTCTGTTGAATGTTGTCCTTATGTGACAACGTGCAGGTAATCCTGAGAAGTAGCCGGTTACCGTTAGTCGGGTCAGTGGTCAGTCGCTCTGATACGTAGCACTCGGGGGGATTGTCGCGTGTCTGCTTTGTGGATCTTTTAATTGTTACTAAAATTTAAATTGTTTGAAGGATTATAGTTGTTTACTCTTTAAGTTAAGTCGTATTTATGTTGCTTAAAGATGATAAGAATTTTTTTATGAATCCGCTGCGTAAGATTTTATGAAGTTGAATTATTGGAGTGAATGACATTATTTTGTCGAATTAAGAAGAGTGTTACATATTGTTATGATTCCTTAAAGTGGGAATTGTTTAAAGTTGAACATGTAATATTCCATTTATAGAAAATTTTACGACTCTGATTTTGTTGTTATAACTCGTGGGTAGAAAATGGGGTGTTACATTAGTGGTATCAGAGCAGGTCGGTCTGTCCGGCCAGTTGTCGTGTCGTTACTGTCTAACAATTGGGTATTGTTACTAATCTAACTTTTAAGTTGTGTTGTAGTGATAAGTTGAAATGTCACAAAGGTGAAACAACCCCAATTGAGAAAGAGGTCTGCTGCGCCAGCTCCATGAGGGAGTTGGACTTAGGGCGCTTCAATCAAAAGGATGGTTTTGGGCAATACGTCTTTGAAAGCTCTATTTTCAATCAGCTGGATTTGCAGCAAACTTTGATTATTCAATATGTAACACTTTGTATTTTTGGATAATGTGTATTAGCTTTTGGACTATCTTATAATATATGTAAGGTCCTAGCTTAGAATTTTGTTTGTATAATCAATTTTTAAACATTCAAGTCTTGAAGTAATATCTTGCTGAAAGCTGTTTGGGCCACGAAAATAAAAGAGTGATTGTTCCAAAAATGGTTACCTTTAGTGTACTATTATCGGCCAAATAAAAGTGTAGCTGAAGGAATAAAAATGAAACACACATCAATGCGTTGAAAGCTTAACTCCAGCGTGTAATCAACAAAGGATCTTGGCACATGAGTCTAAATACAATGACTTGGCTTAAACTCATCACATATATGCTTCAAAATTGCAATTTTAATTTAGGGACCTATGAAGGATTTAAAACTTGGCACAAATATTTGGGATGTGAAAATGGGCTTGCAAACTTGGGCTAATCAAATGATCATTAAAAATAAAATGGTTTTTAATACTTACTAATAAGAAAGTGGACTTGGATTAGTATGTGTAAAAAGGATTTGAACCACACTTTGAACTTGCAATATTAATTATGGACATGTTGATAGGAGTGGGCTTTTTAAACCAAAAGGTCTTATGGATAACCCAAAAATGGGCCTTTTATAACCAACAAGTCCCAAAATGTGCATACCATCTCATGCTTTAGTAACAGCTATAAGAGACAAATGCAACAAATGTTTTCTTGAGTCATGAACAAGGAACTTAACAGATGAAATGCCACTGAAAGATTTGTTGAAAGTTTGATGTCACTGAGGGTTTTCTTTAGAATGATCATGTGAGTATTGAATGTGCCTTTAGGAAGGATGGGGAGTTTGGAGTAGCTTAGGGCTGAGAAACTCTAAGATAGAGTTTATGCCTTATAACTTCTGGTGGTGAATGTTGGTGAAAGATTTTTCTTACCCGGATAAAATTGGGGTATGACAGTTGCCCCTATTTAATTACCTCGAACCGGAAAGTCATAATGACAACAGTCTTTGTACATTCGCGGTGGGAGATAATTAAATACAAGAAAGACCCAAATTTTGTCCTAGGAAATGCAAGGAAGAAAATACAGGAAGAAAATGCAGTGAGAAATAGTAAGAGAAATTATCCTAAAGTAAAATGGAACAACCAAGACTTTCTGGGAGTTGTCAGAACAATATCTTGGACGTCATAATCGAGGTACGTTAGTAATGGAATGTTATCTCAGCTAAATCTCAAAACTTTTTCAGGATGCTAGAGCAGTTTCTCAAAAAAAATCTGGCATGAGACTCTTCATATTGATAAAGCAGCATCTCAACAGTAAAAGTGAGATTCTCTGTATCGAGTCGAAACAGCATCTTATACGATAGAGTTAAGGTATTCCGAACGAGGGAATGATACCTTAATTGAATCTAAGACTCTTCGAGAATACTAGAGCAGTATTTATAGAAAAAACTAGAATGAGACTCTTCATATTGATGAAGCGGTGTCTCAAACAGTAAAGAGAATGAAATTCTTTGTATCGAGTCAAAGCAGCACCTTATACGATAGAATTAAGATATTCCGAACGAGGGAATGATACCTTAATTAAATCTAAGACTCTTCGAGGATACTAGAGCAGTATCTCTAAAAAAAACTAGGATGAGACTTTTCATATTGATGAAGCAGCATCTCAAACAATAAAGAAAATGAGATTCTCTGTATCGAGTCGAAGCATCATCTTATACAATAGAATTAAGATATTCTGAATGAGGGAATGATACCTTAATTGAATCTAAGACTCTTTGAGGATACTAGAGCAGTATCTCTAGAAAAAACTAGGATGAGACTTTTCATATTGATGAAGCAACATCTCAAGCGTTCATCTGTTGGGGAAAATATTTAAGAAAAGACTCCTTTGGAGGGAGATTTACTAGAAATGCTCTGCAGGGGAAAAGCTCATAAGAGACTTTTTAGGGTAACCTCTGCTTGGGGAGCAATGATTGCAAAGAAAATGCTGGGAATACGATTATTAATCATGAAGTTGAAAAAATGGCTTACTGGAAAATGATTCAACGAGCATATGCAGGGTAATAACTTTATTTGGAAATGAGAAATGTCCAAGATATTCATGAATGACCTTAGATCCTGATATTTTGGTGTTATTTTTGTATGATGTTCCACTTTGGGTGGAAATACTATGCATGGGAGGATGCATGAGACGTATGCAGTATGCAATTGCTGGGGGTATTTGGCTGTGCATGTAGGAATGCGAATAATTTTTATTTTGTTGAAATTCCCATTTTGTGGGAGTGTTATGCATGAGTATGTTGATGATTGATATGATTGTTTCTTGGTGAATTCCCCTCTCTGGTAGGAAGATTATGTATGTAATTGATGCACAGGGCGCATGTGATGTATGCGGGTATGCAAATGGGTAATTGGGATATGCCTCGGTTAAGGAATTTTTTGCTTTGGGGAATGATGCCAATAGTGGACTTTTGTTATCGGGGTGACCAATGGAGGTCATGTTTTGATGCCCTACTGGGTAATTTGGGAATATGTTTGAGTCGCTTCAAGCCACTGAAGGGTTCAGAGTTTTCAACACGCGATACTCCAACCATGATTTATTAACGTTTCCGCTAGAAATGCAATGGAGCCCTGCCCCGGTTTGGTTATACCATGAGTACATTTATAATAGGCGTGAATTAGTGATTGAAAGGAACATAGGTGTCTGCAAACAGTCCTACACCTCTCTGAAAAACAAGAACAAACTTGGAAACTAAGAGATTTGTCCTTTTACTGTTTCAAAAGCAATTTTATCACTTTGTTTCAAATACGTGTTTTATTTTCTCCAAAATTTTAAGAGTGATGTTTATCAAAAATAAAGGTGCTTTACAAACAAACAGATAAAATACAAAAATGATTTGGGCATAACTTTTGTCGAGAAAATTTCTCTTTTATTGATTTGACCCTTAAATGGGCGATTGTACATAAAGACGTAATTCCTTAATGAGGTAATTGTTATGCATAGAAACAAAATGGCAATAAAAACTGAGTTCTTATTGAGTTTCCACACTGCTATGATCCTTATGTCTTTGATAGTCTGAGCACCTCGCTTTTGAAAAGTTAGGTAGATTGATTCTTTGTCTTTTAGGGATATTTTAGACGCTTGAAAATACAACTCTTTGCCTTGGAATTAATCCCTAACTTTTGCCTGGACCGCCCTTTCGGGTTTTCGATCCACCGGGATACCCATTTCTGCCTGAGTCGCCCTTTCGGGTTTTCAACTCAGCGGGTCAATCTTTTTTATTCTTATCCCTAATTTTTGCCTGGATCGCCCTTTCGAGTTTTCGGTCCACCGGGATAGCCATTTTTGCTAAATCGCCCTTTCAGATTTTCGATTTAGCGAGTTTTATTATTCCACTTTTTTAGGCAAAGTACTTTTTAACAGCATCAGTATTGGTGGGAAGTGGTAACTCATCATCGTCCATAGTTGCTAGGATTAGAGCGCCTCTGGAAAAGGCTCTAACCACCATAAATGGACCTTCATAATTTGGTGTCCATTTCCCTTTGGAGTCCTTGTGAATGGGCAAGATTTTCTTCAGCACCAAATCCCCCTCTTGAAACACCCTGGGACGAACTTTCTTGTCGAATGCCTTCTTAAGACGTCTCTGATAGAGTTGACAGTGACCTAACGCTTTCAAGCGTTTCTCCTCAATAAGGTTGAGCTCGTCGTACCTTGATTGAACTCATTCTGCCTCATCTAGCTTAACCTCCATCAAGACTTTCATCAAGGGGATCTCCACTTCTATAGGGAGAACTGCTTCCATGCCATATACCGAGGAATAAGGGGTTGCCACTGTTGAAGTTTGTACCGACGTGCGATAGCCATGTAACACAAAAGGTAACATCTCATGCCAATCCTTGTATGTGACAACCATCTTTTGGATGATTTTCTTAATATTTTTATTCGCAACCTCATTCATCTTAGGCCGATATGGTGATGAGTTGTGATGCTTGATCTTGAATGTTGTGCATAACTCCTCCATGGTCTTGTTGTTGAGATTGGACCCGTTATCAGTGATGATTTTGTTGGGAATCCCATATCGACATATGATGTTGTTTTTTAAGAAACGGGCGACTATGTGCTTCATGGCATTCGCATAAGATGCTGCTTCCACCCATTTGGTGAAGTAGTCTATGGCCACCAATATAAATCTGTGTCCATTAGATGATTTGGGTTCTATCATTCCAATCATGTTGATGCCCCACATAGAGAAAGGCCAAGGTGATGCTATAACATTCAGCGAGGTAGGCGGTACATGTATTTTGTCAGCATAGATTTGGCATTTGTATCATGCTCTGGTGTAATGATAACAGTCGGCTTCCATCGTTAACCAGTAGTAACCTACCCTTAGAATTTTCTTTGCCATGGCGTGCCCATTTGCATGCGTGCCAAAGGACCCTTCGTGTATGTCCTTCATAAGCTGATCAGCTTCGTGTTTGTCCACACACCTCAACAAAACCATGTCATAGTTTTGCTTGTACAATACCTCCCCGTTCAAGAGGAACTTTGATGCCAACCTCCGGAGGGTCCTTTTGTCAAGGCTGGAAGCCTCTGCCGAATATTCCCACTTCTCCAGATATTGTTTGATATCAAAGAACCAGGGTTTACCATCTGGCTTTTCTGTTGTCGTCAAGCAATGTGCAGGTTCATCAAAACGCCTAATTTCAATGTGAGGCTGATGGTTGGGCCATATTAATTTGTACATGGAAGCCAAAGTTGCTAAAGCATCTGCCATCTGATTCTCTTCTCGAGGAATATGAGTGAAAGTGATTTTGTCGAATTTTGGGAGTAGCTTCAGCATGTAATCCCGGTATGGAATTAGGTTAGCATGTCTTGTTTCCCAATCACCTCTGATATGATGTATCACTAGAGCGGAATCCCCGAATACTTCTAGTATCTTGATCTTCAACTCAATAGCTTCTTCCAACCCTAGTATGCAAGCTTCATACTTGACCATGTTATTTGTGCAGGCAAAACAGAGCTTTGCGGTGAACGGTAGATGGAAATTCTTGGGAGACATCAGCACTGCCCCAATTCCATGTCCTATTGCATTTGAGGCGCCATCGAACATGAGAGTCCAACCTGCTTTTGATTCAAGACTCTCCTCTAGTTTAGAGTCTTCAGTATCCTTAACAGTCATGATGTCCTCATCTAGGAAGTCAAACTTCAAAGGTTGGTAATCCTCTAGTGGTTGGTGAGCAAGATGGTCTGCTAATACACTTCCTCTGATTGCCTTTTGTGCGACATATTGAATATCGTATTCTGATAACAACATCTGTCATCGGGAAATCCTACCGGTAAGAGTTGGTTTCTCGAATATGTACTTGATGGGATCCATTTTAGATACCAACCAAGTTGTATGAGTTAGCATGTACTGCCTGAGACGCTTAGCGGCCCACGTGAGTGCACAACAAGTCTTCTCGAGTAGTGAATATCTGGTCTCGCAATCATTAAATTTCTTGCTCAGATAATATATGGTATGCTCTTTTCTACCAGTCTCATCTTGTTGTCCCAACACAACAC
Source organism: Lathyrus oleraceus (assembly GCF_024323335.1). Lineage (NCBI taxonomy): Eukaryota > Viridiplantae > Streptophyta > Magnoliopsida > Fabales > Fabaceae > Lathyrus > Lathyrus oleraceus. The sequence continues at coordinate 463,168,656 of NC_066579.1, forward strand.
CCATGGACTCGTCGAGCACGGTTAAATACATGATGAGAGGTCTCCCTTCTGCAGGGGGCATCAGAATCGGCGGCTCTTGCAAGTATTCTTTGATCTTATCGAAGGCTATTTGGCAGTCATCATTCCACTACACGCCTTGATTCTTCCTTAGAAGCTTGAATATTGGTTTACATGTGGCGGTAAGGTGAGAGATAAACATGGCGATGTAATTCAATCTCCCCAAGAAACCACAAACCTCCTTCTCAGTCCTTGGTGCAGGCATGTTCTGAGATAAAGCCTTTTGGCTTACGATAAAGCCTAAAAGCTTCCCAGATCGAACCCCAAATGTGTATTTGTTAGGATTAAGTCTCAACCTAAACTTCCTTAAACGAGCAAACAGTTTCTCCAGGTTAGTGATATGTTCTTCTTCTGTATGGGATTTGGCAATCATGTCGTCAACATACACCTCAATCTCTTTATGAATCATGTCATGAAAGAGAGTCACCATAGCACATTGATATGTTGCCCCAGCGTTCTTTAATCCAAACGGCCTTACTTTGTAACAAAAGGTGCCCCAAGGGGTTATGAACATTGTCTTCTCCATGTCCTCGGGATCCATTTTAATTTTGTTGTATCCAGAGAAGCCATCCATAAAGGAAAATACGGAGAACTGAGCTGTGTTATCCACCAATACATCAATGTGAGGTAATGGGAAATCGTCTTTGGGACTGGCTCTATTTAAGTCTTGGTAGTCTACGCACATGCGGACCTTCCCATCTTTCTTCGGTACTGGTACAATGTTGGCAACCCATTGTGGGTACTTAGCGACTTCCATGAGACCGGCGTCAAACTGCTTTCTCACCTCTTCTCTGATCTTGAGAGCTATATCCGGTCGAGTTGTTCTTAGCTTTTGTTTGACGGCAGAGCATTCTTCTTTAAGGGGAAGCTTGTGGGTCACGATATCAGTGTCTAATCCGGGCATATCTTGGTATGACCATGCAAACACATCATCATATTCGTGGAGGAGCTCTATCAATCTTGTTTTAACTGCATCTTGAAGCGCGGCGCCTACCCTTACTTCTCTCTTGTCTTCTTCTGTTCCCATATTGATAACTTTGACGTCCTCCTGTTGTGGTTGAATGACCTTCTCTTCTTGTCTGAGTAATCTGGCCAACTCTTCAGGGAGTTCACAATCTTCCCCCACTCCGTCTTCAGCTTGGTAGATTGGACAATCAAAATCATGCCAGACCCTAGCAGTGTCGTTATCAGTGGTCTCGGTGGTGTCTCTGCATGTTATGATTTATGCAGTTTATTTAGAAAGTGCATGCATAAAAATTGATGCCATTTTTTGTAATAGAAAAACGAAAGGAAAGGAACAAAAATTTGAATGCAAATCGCCATTTTATTAATGATATAAAAACTCTTGAAAAAGGATAAAGGAGGCCCTACAACATGCCACTGTGCCTTGGGCAGAGCACAAGGTTTTGTCTAAAATAATAAAATTACTTTTGAAAAAATTGGGGGACTTCCACAGCCTTCCAGTTTGTCATTTCTTCATTAGGTGCGGCTTGTCGTATCCAGCTAGACACCCCCTCTTCGCGATCTTCATCACTAATCATCGCCACCTGTTTGCCAAAAATATGGCCAGCGCTGGTGAACGTTTCCTCTACAGAAGGAATCTGCCCTTTGTCGTGTTGGTTACCGACTTCATTTGATGTCGGGTCATACCCCAGGCCAAACTTCTCTCGTTTCTCTCGCACTCCCACCACTTTGCCCCAGTCTTGAGCATTTTCACTTTCCATAATAGCCTTAGCTCCTTACCACGAGGTCATGGACGATCCTGATTTCGGGGTCTCCAATGTTTGTTGGACGACCATCATATTTACCACTTCCAAGGATTGGAATGGTGTCTCAGTTATCTCGCCATCCACTTCGATATACCGGAAAGATGTCAAGTGGCTAACCAAGATATCCTTCTCCACTCCAATCACAATCATTTTGTCATTTGTAATGAATTTTAGCTTTTGATGTAGAGTGGAGGTGACGGTGCTTGCGGAGTGAATCCATGGTCTCCCAAGTAGGCAACTATAACCGGGATGTATGTCCATAACCTGGAACGTGATATTGAAAATAGTTGGACCTATCTTGGTCGGTAAGTCAACCTCTTCTGTCACTGCTCGCCTTGAGCCATCAAATGCCTTTATGATTAGGGTGTTGGGCTTCATACTTATCCCTTCCATTAGCAACTTTATCAAAGTGGTCTTCGGCATGATGTTCAGCGAGGAACCTGTGTCTACTAATACCCTTGATAGTATAGTGTCTATGCATTTCAAGGAGATATGTAGGGCCTTGTTATGGTTCTTTCCCTCGACCGACAGTTCATCATCGTTAAAACCTAAAAAAATTCCAGTGGTCACACAAGCTATCACATTGTCAAACTGTTATATCGTTAAGGATGAAATGATCCATCCCATGACCTTTGTTTGGTGTGCTTTGCTTGATCCTTGAGTGTGATTGTTGCATTCATGCATTCATGCACCCATTTTGCATCCATATCATCAATAATGAGGAAATTTTCAAGGAACTTAAGAGGTCTATTTGCAATTTTTCAGACATGGAAAGACAAAGAAGGAATACAAAGAAGTACAGTTTCCGACAACCCGACGTGAAAGAGTTAAGGAATTTGACATCCTATGTACTAGATCCCTTGGGTTTCAAGGCTCGTTTTGGGAAGCTTCTATCTGTTCTGACTACTCAGGTGGACGAAGGATTGATTAGTGTATTGGTGCAGTTCTATGATCCCTTGTACTGTTGCTTCACATTTCCAGATTTTCAGTTTTTGCCCACGCTTGAGGAGTATGCCTACCTTGTAGGTATACCTATTCTAGACCAGTTGTCGTTCAGTGGCTTAGAGAGTGTTCCTACTTCTCAAGAGATAGCTGATATGTTGCATATAGATGAATCTCTGGTTGGTGCTCATATGACTACCAAAGGTGGAATTCAAGGTCTCCCTTCTGAGTTCCTCATTGCTCAAGCTACTATGTACGGGAAGGCCATGAGTGAGGACGCCTTTGAGGCCATATTTGTACTTCTCATCTATGGGCTAGTGTTATTCCCCAACATCGACAAGTTTGTGGATGTGAACGTTATTAGGATTTTGTCTACTCTTAATCTCGTTCCGACTCTATTGGCTGACACTTACTTTTTTTTGCATATAAGGAATGCAAAGGGTGATAGTATCATTGTGTGTTGTTTGCCTCTGTTGTACAAGTGGTTTATTTCGCACTTGCCGCAGACGGTCGCCTTCAAGGAGAACAAAGGATGTCTACGGTGGTCCACGAGACTTATGTCTCTCACTAATGATGATATATTTCGATACAACCGTGTATATGATGGTGTGCAGATTATTGACTCTTGTGGTGAATTCTCCAATGTGCCTCTTCTTGGTACATGTGGTGTGATTAACTACAACCCTATTTTAGCACGTCGTCAGCTTGGGTTCCCCCTAAAGGATAAACCCAATAACATTATGTTAGAGGGTGTGTTCTTTCAGGAGGGTAAAGATCCCCAAGGCTTGAAGAGCAGGATGGTCCGCGCTTGGCGCAAGATCCATAGGAAAGGAAGGAAGGAACTAGGTCCAAATAACTGTATCGCTTTGGAGCCTTATACTTCTTGGGTTAGGAGGAGAGCTTCCGAGTACCTCATGCCATACGAGTATCCAAGACCTACACCTTTGGTTGTGGCTGGGCCTTCAACCCTCCCTGACCAAGGAGTAGAGGAGTCGAGAGACGAAGATCGTTCGCGTGCTTGGATCCGTGAACGAGAGGAGTTGCTTCAGCAGATCAAGGAGAAGGATGCTTTGATAGAGTTCCTCGAGCACCAGGTTATTGATGATCCTGATGATGCATGGACTTCTCTACTTCCTCAGTCTTCCAAGTTTTGGAAAAGGAAGTACGATCGACTCGCTAAAGAGAAGGCAGACATGGAGGCAGCCAACAAGAGAGAGGTGAAGAGGCTTCGTGCATCTTATCTTCCAGTCTCCAGAGCTTTAGATGATTGCTTCTAGGGTTCCATAGGATTATCATTTTCCTTCTCTCTTGTATTAAATTTGGTTACTAAGACTGTACTTCTTTGGTGTAAAAAATATTTTCCAAATATTATTTGATGTGATATTTCGATATGTGATAAATGTTTAATATTTCCAAAATTTGCAAATAGGACTCTAAAGTTCCTCTGATAAATAAACAAATCATATGCACAAGCATTGCATGCATCATGTGCATAAGCAGGTTTTGCTCCAGACTTCTTGTTCTATGGTCTAACTCTGTATTCTTCATTTATTTTGAAGACAAGCTGACTCACCGGTACTACACCCGAGCCAACGCATCAAGACTAATGGATCATTTGGAACAAGAGAACTGTGAGCTTAAGGAGGAAGTAACCCGATTGACTGCCCTGATGGAGTCATTCATGGCTGCCCAGAGCCAGTCGTCTCCGACACCTTCAACTCCTCCCCAGAGGACAATCATCTCTGAGATTGTCTCTTCAACTGTGCCTGCGGCCAGTGCACACTTTGCTCCAACAGCCATGCCAGCCGGGTTTCCGTGGGGGATGCCTCCACACTTCATGCCTGAGGGTCCTACACCCACCTTTGCTTCTCTGCCGACATCTAGCCCGGTCCTTGTTGTTCCTCCTCCTATTGTGCAGACTATGCCTAGAGTAGACAACACCATCTATCATTCTGAGCCGTCTAAGGGCCCAGATGTCTATGGAAAGATGGATGCTATGAATGACCAATTTCTTGAGCTCCGCAAGGAATTGAAAACTCTTCGAGGAAAGGATCTTTTCGGCAAGTCTGCTGCTGAACTCTGCCTGGTTCCGAATGTTAAAATCCCTGTAAAATTCAAGGTACCTGACTTTGAAAAGTACAAGGGAAATACTTGCCCTCTCATCCACCTGGTCATGTATGCCAGGAAAATGTTGACTCAGACCGACAACGACCAACTTCTCATTCACTACTTCTAGGACAGTTTGTCCGGTGCTGCCCTAAGATGGTATATGGGCTTGGACAGCGCGAACATCTGATCCTTCAACGACCTTGGCGAGGCCTTCGTCAAGCAGTACAAGTATAATGTGGATATGGCTCCCGATAGGGACCAATTGAGAGCCATGTCCCAGAAGGACAAGGAAACTTTCAAAGAATACGCCCAGAGGTGGCGAGAGGTAGCAACACAAATTGTGCCCCTGCTGGAGGAAAAAGAAATGACCAAGATCTTTCTGAAGACCTTGAGTTCTTTTTATTACGAGTGGATGATTGACATCGCTCCTTCTGACTTCACTGAGATGGTGAATATGGGGATGCGTCTGGAAGAGGGAGTCAGGGAAGGGCGCCTGACCAGAGGAGAAGGATCTTCTGCCAAACGTTATGGGGCATTTACAAAGAAGAAAGATGGCGAGGCACATGATGTGACCTCCCATGCTAAATCTAGAAGACCCTCAGTAAGAAGGAAGGTCGTGCGTCCTGCTGGTAATCAGCACCAGGTGGCTCACATAGCGACTGTTTTTAGAGATAATCAACAGTATCAGCATCACAACAGTAATCAGCAACAACCACATCCGCAATATCAACAACAACAGCACCGTCCTCAACAGCAGACATACCAGCCTTGAAACAGTAATCAAACCAGTATAAGCTACGAGAGGAAGAGGGTCACCTTTGATCCTATTCCCATGACATATGCAGAATTATATCCCTCTTTGATAGAGAGGAAGTTGATTACTCCACGAGACCCACCGGTTATACCTACCAACCCCCCAGTGGTGGTATAAGCCAGAATTACACTGTGTCCATCATTCTGGTGCTCCCGGAGATGACGTGGAAAACTGCTACCCACTGAAGACCAAGGTTCAAGACCTTTTGATATGTGGTATTCTGTGTTTCGAGGACGTAGGTCCTAATGTAAAGAAGAACCCATTGCCCGAGCATGGGAAATTTGTCAACATGGTCCAGGGCTGTCCTGGTAAGTACAAGGTCAAATATGTCAGCCATATTCGAAAATCTCTGGTCGAGATGCATAGATTGTTGTGTGAGTACAGTCATTACGAGCACGACCACGACAGATGCCGAGTTTGCATTGTCAATCAAAGAGGTTATCGCCAGGTGCGCAAAGATGTTCAAGAAATGCTGGATGAAGGAGTCATTGAGATACTTCAAAACAGAAATGTTGACGAAGATGCTGATGAAGTCAATGTAATTTCTCCAGTATTCTGGATCCCTGAACCCGTTATCATAAAGTATGATGGTAGCAAACAAAAGGCTTCTCCTTCTTTGACCATTAGACCAGCTGGCCCTGTGCCATACTCTTCTGAGAAGGCGGTCCCCTATCGCTACAATGCTATAGCATTGGAGGATGGGAAAGAGGTGCCCCTACCCTCTACCTCTGTTGTTAATATTGTCGATGTCAGCGGTCTGACCCGTAGCAGACGTGTCTTCTCGGCTCCGCCTAAACGTCAAGTTGATGTTCGAAGGAATGATACTGCTGATTATGCTGAACGCCCGGTTGGGATTGCTGTGAATGCTCCGAATCCGGCACTTGTCGCCAAACCTGCCTCTACGTTGAAAACTTCTGTCTCGGTTGGCCCGAGTGGCAATGCGAAAGAAGACTGTGATGAGATGCTGAGGCTCATCAAAAGAAGTGAGTACAACGTGGTAGATCAGCTTCTACAGACGCCATCTAAAATCTTTGTACTATCCTTACTGATGAATTCAGAACCACACCGAGAAGCTCTGCAGAAGGTGTTGGATGTGGCGTATGTAGATCATGACGTCACGATTGAACAATTCGACAGTATTGTTGCAAACATCACCGCTTGTAACAATTTAAGTTTTTGTGATGCTGATCTCCCCGAGGAGGGAAGAGACCACAACTTGGCATTACACATATCTATGAGCTGCAAAGATGATGCCATGTCCAATGTGCGGGTGGACACTGGGTCATCATTGAATGTGTTGCCAAAGTCCACTCTTGCAAAATTATCATATCAGGGGCCTTCCATGAGGCAAAGTGGAGTGGTAGTAAAAGCTTTCGATGGGTCTCGTAAAACTGTGATTGGAGAGGTGGAGTTCTCAGTCAAAATTGGACCAAGTGATTTCCTGATCACCTTCCAGGTCATGGACATTCACCCATCGTATAACTGTCTGTTGGGCAGACCATGGATTCACGAGGCAGGAGCCGTGACATCCACCCTATACCAGAAACTGAAGTTTGTCAAAAACAAGAAGCTGGTAGTGGTAGGGGGAGAGAAGGCTCTCCTGGTTAGCCCTTTCTCTTCCTTCTCTTATATAGATGCTGAGGATGAAGTTGGAACTCCGTTCCAAGCTTTATCTATTACAAAGCCTATTAAGAAGGGAACTTCTTCACTTGCGTCCTATAAAGATGCAAAGTTGGCCATTGATCATGGTGCAACTGCTGGATTGGGGCAAATGATTAAGCTGGAAGACAACAAATCTCAGGCTGGCATAGGCTATTCTTCTGGAGTCTTCAACAATCAAGGGTTGTTCAAGAGTGGTGGATTCATCCACACCGGTCAAGATGAGGAAGTTGCTGCTATTTTGGAAGAGGATGCAGAGGATTCTGGCAACTTCATCATCCTTGGAGGGGTCTGCAATAATTGGGTCGTTGTTGATGTTCCAACAGTTATCCATAAGTCAAAGTAATGTTCATTGTGTTTAAAAAACCTCCTCCCATGCCAAAAGGAGAAGTGATGACATTGTTGGCGCATAAATACAATGATATTTTCATTCAATAAATTCATGTTAAATGTTTGTTTTTCCATTTATTTTCACTTGTCGCTTTTTTGCATGAAATTGGTGATCACATAAAACCCTAAAAAATAAAAATAGAATAAAATCAATCTTTTCATCTGCATAATGATTTGCCTTGTTTGAATTCTAAAATCTCTTTATATCCAAAATCATTATGCAGGTTGATCAAACCCATTGAACATAATGATCCAACACCATATCCCAACTTTGAGTTCCCTGTATTTGAGGCAGAAGAAGATAATGTTGAAGAGATTCCTGACGAGATTACCCGTCTACTTGAGCATGAAGAAAAGATCATTCAGCCGCATCTTGAGAATCTGGAAACAGTCAACTTGGGGTCTGAAGACTGTGTTAGAGAAGTGAAGATTGGGGCACTCCTGGAAGAGTTTGTTAAGAAGGGGTTGATTGAGTTGCTATGAGAATATGTCGACGTCTTTGCCTGGTCATATGAAGACATGCCTGGTCTGGATACTGATATCGTGCAACATTTCCTGCCTTTGAAGCCTGAGTGCGTGCTTGTGAAGCAAAAGCTCAGAAGAACTCATCCTAACATGGCAATGAAGATCAAAGAAGAAGTTCAGAAGCAAATTGATGCGGGGTTTCTGAAATTCTAGTTATCAGACTTTCGATGTCACACGGGTTGTTATGACATCCGATTCTGCGCAGACAAGAAATATGCAGAACTTAAGTAAGTGCATTAAATAACACAGGTAATTGTTTACCCAGTTCAGTCCAACATGACCTACGTCTGGGGGCTACCAAGCCAAGGAGGAAATCCACTATTAGTAGTATTAATTCAGACCTTAAACCAACTGTTTAACCCTATCACTTAATACCTACCCAATGCAATTTCAATCTTACACTAAGATCAGAGTTCCTACTCACTCCCCCTCAATCACCTCAGTGATTACTACCTTTAATCAATATTAAAGAGAATTATGAAGTCACACTTCAAACAACTCTTGATTGTGCTTAACAACTTTAATCAAGATACACAACACTCACGCTTAAAAGCTTAGAGTGACACAACACTTACAACTCAATGAACACCCTATACCAATGTAATCATCTACGTGATAATAGCTTGGCTTACAAGATACGTCTAATACAAGACTCACAGAAATACAACAGTGAAGTATGATGGACACACTACATCTTCACGCCTAAAAATCCCCGGTTCTGAATGAAGGATTGCCATCCTTTTATATTGCAGCACTTGGGCCTTGTACTTGTATTCTTCTGAATTTAAGGTCACGCGAGTTCCCCTAAATTCCACATCTAGGTTACTAACAAATAGGCTATTTGTTAGGTTCATTAAATGTAGCTTGGTTGTTGGTTTCCTGGATTTTCAGTATCTGCTGACAGGGATGAATGTCATAACTTCGAGTTTGACATTCAATAAATCCTGTATTAGCTAATCCTGCAGTATACTACTCAAGTATGTCATGACATCAGCCAAGACATCAGAGTACAACTAGATATTCTAACATACAATGCAGTCACACAAACACCTCCACAGCATGTCATGACATCAGTCAAGATATTAGAATCCAGCTAGTGTTTTACCATACAATGCAGCCAATTAAACACCTACAAACTCCCCCTTTGGCAAATTTTTGGCTAAAACACTTTGGTCTCACAACAGAGTCCACAACAGCGGAAACCATACATCTAGCAGGAAATTAACCTAGCTAATACACTCAGAGTTGCAACACACTCACACACATGGAAGTTATATAAAAACTTCACAAAACAGCATACATACAGAAGTTAAATAAAAACATCTAATTACAGCACACATATACATACTCACACTCATTAGAAGTGGAACAACTATTGCAGCACAACCTCTGGATTAGAGGATCTTGAATATCTGTTTTAACAAAACACTCTGTTGTTGTCCTGGGGTTATCACAGGTGTTACTCCCCCTTTTTGTCAAAAATGTTGCCAAAGCAACACTTTAAATTACAAACCAACATAACATAAATAGAATTACACATAAAAGACAGAATTACAAACTTGATTTATTCATCAGCCTCATCATTAGTGCCATCATCAGAATTGGCCTCCTCCTCACCCTCTGAGCTTTGCCTTGCAGCTCCATCTGTATCCTCAGCAGACATCTCCAATTGAAAAATCAGCTTTTCCAAGGCGAGCTTCCTAACCTCCAGCTCTTTGCAAGTCTCTTTGAGCACAACAATGACAGCAGCTTTATCTGGTTGGTTGCCAACATTGGATGTTTCTCCAGATGTCATGACAATGTCAAGGACATGCTTACCCAGGAACAGTTTGTAGTTGAAGGCCACTGGACTCTCTCTTCTTTTCACAAAGTCATTATCTGTCAAGATGTTTGGGAATTGATTCAGCACAATGCCACATATGAGAGAAGGAAAGGCTATAGGTCCCTTCACACTGAAACTCCCAGCATGTTTCATGGTCTGATCAAAGATGTAGGTACCATAGTCAAACTTTGCCTTGGTTCCAACAGCATAGATGAACTTTCCAAGCATCACAGACACAGTTGACTTGTGATTTGTGGGCACCCAGTTGGCAGCTCCAACTTTGTGTAGCATGGCATACTTCACACTGAGTTGGCTGGCCACCAGCTTCCCTTTAAGAGGCCACTTCCGGACTTGATTTGCAGTGATGACTTGACAGATTCTGTTGTCAGTCACTTCAAGCCCTGGTTGCACTACATCAGCTCTTCCCAAATACAGATTGATTACTGAAGGAGAGAAGGTCACACACTTGCCACGCACATAGACCTTTCTGAATTCTCTGGACTTCCCATCTGCACATTCCTCAGACACATTGACAATAAACTCCTTCACCAAGGTCTCATAACACTTTGGGAGTTGAGTCACAATTCTCATTAACCCTGCCTCTTTAATAAGGTCCACAATCTCCTTACACTCCAAGGCATTCTGAGCCAGTTCCCTCTCCAAGGCCAGCCTCTTGTGATATACATACTTCCACCTGTTCACACTAGAGGCAAAATGAAATGACACATTGTCAATAGGTACCTCTGGGACACTAGCAGCCATCTTGCTAGTGGTTGGCTTCTTCTTAGAGAGAGATGTTGTGACATCACATGGGACATCTGAATCTGACTCCACCACAACAACCTTGGTCTTCATTTTCTTGGGCACCTCTTTGCTCCAAGATTTTGCAGGTCCATGTCCTTTCCTTTTGAGGGGACTCTCTGGCACCTTTTGCTTGGGAGAAGTTGTCACATCAACCTCCCTAGTTGGGGACCTCTGCACCACAGTCTTTCTCTCCCTCCTAGTCCTAACCCTTTTTGCTATGCTAGGGACAACTGAGGTCAATAGTTCATTATCAGAGAACTCTTCCAGATTCACTGTGTTAGCATTAGGGTTGTCACTGACATCTTGAGTGACACGGACTTTCTCACCTCCCACATTGTCTAAGGGTTTTTCAATCCTTGAACCCTCATGAGCATCAGGTTGCTCAGCATCGTCAGGAACATTCTTGCTTAAGACGACTGTGTTTTCTTGACATGCAACTCTATCAGGTATGATAGTGTTCAAGGGAACGGAAACCCCAGGAACATTCTGATCACCAGATAGTATCTTCGTGACAATAGATGCAATAGCATTATGCACATACCTCGAGCCTTCCCTGGTTGGTTCTTCAAGAGCGATTGCTGAGGAGAATCCGGAGACCGTTTCTTTTGGTCTTCTTGCATGAGAAGAAGTTTCAGCGTTAGCAGAAGATTCCTCCCGGTTAGGGTTGCACGACTCAGTGCTGGGGGAATCGGACAGGGTCGTGTAGGAGGTGGAATTGGATTGGTCTGCCATGCTGAATATCTCGAAGGGGAGTTGAACAGTTTCTTTGGGAGAGGGTTTGTAAGACTGAAAGTTGAAGCGATGGAATAGGGAACGCTTGTTGCACGAGTAATGTCTATTAATTGTTGACCACTCAGAGTGCACTCTTAATTGTTTAATAAGTTGACTTACTAAACAGTAGCTAACTAACATCATTAGCTGCTACAAATTCTTAGAAGAGCACATTCCCTCTTTGCCTCTACCATCGTCAAACTGAGTAGCATCCAATGTCATGACATTCTGAGTGACATTGTACTCAGTCTGCATTAGGTTCATCCATACTAGTGATGTCCACCTGCTACCAGAAGCTAGGTACTTAGTTTCTGCAGACGATAATGATTCACACATCTATTTATCCCTTGCTACTGCACCATTTGTATGATGACCAATAAGTGACAATGACTCACAGCTTTCAATCAGACATTTTCCACAGTCTGTTCTTTTATCCACAGGCAGATTTGGGATTCCTCTAATTGCTCCCTTGGATATGATCTTCTTCATTCCTTTTAAATGAAGTTGTCTAAGTCTTCCATGTCCCAGCTTCACTTCCAGCTCTCCCTTGGCTAAGGGGCACTTGGAGGAGTGGAGTGAGTCTTTAGATTCCCATAGATAACAGTTATCTTTGGATCTGGCTCCTCTCATTACTTCCTGATTGCAACCATTCAACACCATACATCCTCCCCTAGTGAATTTCACATTGAACCCTTGGTCACATAGCTGGCTTATGCTGATGAGATTAGCAGTTAGTCCTTTTACTAACAGCACATTACTCAGTTTTGGAACTCCAGGACACTCCAGCTTACCAACACCCTGGACTTCTCCTTTAGCTCCATCACCAAATGTCACACACCTGGTGGCATGGGGTTGTAGATCCACCAATAGGTTGCTTATCCCAGTCATATGTCTTGAGCAACCACTATCAAAGTACCAGTCTTGTCTGGTAAATGGCCTTGGAGATGTGTGAGCTAGTTTAGCAACACATTGTTGATTCTCACTGGGGAGATTAAGCTTAGATGCCTGTTGCTTAGGTCTGACTTGAGGTGTCTGATTTGTAGCCCATTTTTGTTTCTTAATGGATGCATTATGCTTAGAAGCCTTCTGCTTAGGTCTGACTAGAGTAGCCTGGTTAGGATAACCATGCAGTCTGTAGCAGAAGGGTTTTATGTGACCAAATCTACCATAGTAATGACATCTCCATCTCTGAAATTTCTTCTTCTGATGATTACTCATTCTGGTTCCCTGATGTTGAGACATCGGTTGTGACTTCTGCTTGAATTTCTGAACTACAACCTTAGCTCTTTTGAGTTCAGTTGACGATTTCTTAGCAAAGCCTAAACCAGACATGGTCCCTGACTTCTGTCCCACCTTTAGAATCTCTTCCAAGGTGTCAGTTCCTTTATTCATCATTCTGATGGATTTAGTCATTTGTTCTAGCTTAGATGTCAGCACAGATATCTCACCATTCAGACCATCTATGACTTCCAGCTGCTTCTGTTTCTCAGCTTCCAGCTCTTTGATGAGTTTCTTCTGCTTTTCTCCTTGGATACACACTTCTGCACTTTTAACACATAGATCTTTATATGAAGCAGCAAGTTCATCCAAGGTAAGCTCATCTCCGCTTGAGTCATCATCTGAGGCACAGACACTGGTCAGAGCAGTGACATGTTTGGCAAATTCTTCTTCAGATTCACTCTCAGAGTCTCCTTCTGACCAGGTGACAGATAGCCCTTTCTTTTGCATCTTGAGAAAAGTAGGGCATTCAGCTTTAATATGACCATACCCTTCACATCCATGATGTAACACCCTTCTAAAATACCCCAATAATTAATTAAAATAACAAAATATAAATCAGAGTAAATATGCAATCAAGGGTGTCACACTTGACACTTCACACCATTTTCCAAAATATCCTGTCATGCTCATTTATTTAATCAAAATAAAACATTTGCATAATACGCAGCGGATACAAACTAACAACATTCAAACCATGTAATACATTACATGTAAAGTTGTTCAACAACCAAATGAAAACATAGTAAAACATCCCATCCCGATGTTACATCTACCAGAGCATGACCCACTAAGGAACTACACTAGACTCCAAGGACTAGCTTCTACTCAATCACTGCTCGTTACCTGAAAACATAGTTGTAAGGGTGAGTTCCTTAATCGATATAATAAGCATTATAAAATATCATGTAATGCTAAGTAATTTAACACATATCATCACCCTAATCAGATCACACATATTCAGCAACGGCAATATCAACTCATAATCATCATCATCATCATACTCAAACTCAACACAACCATAAAACCACGTATAATATTGGAATACATCCATTCATATTATACGCCATACATACATACATTATGCAATGAGACTCCATGCATGCGGTACCGACTATTCGTGAACATATAGTTCAACCTCACCGATCAAATCCAGATACGGCTACCAAGCTCACTAGTCCCACTCATTTGAGACCTAGTGACTCACTCACTAACTCCTCACCATGGGAATTAGCTACCACCCCAAGGGCTATGATATGCACGCTAATCATCTAGCATGCAAACATCAACAACAATCCACAATACTAACTCACTAATTCCTCACCATGGGAATTAGCTACCACCATAAAGGCCACAATATGCAAGCTAAATCACTTAGTCATGCAAACATCAACAATCATCCACAATGGACATATGCTCACACTCTAAGCCATAAACAGTCCATTCATAATTTCATACATGATAGATACATTCACAACATTATGCATATCATCATACATCATCAACATATTCACCACATAATCATATCATGTCATACCACATAATCAATCACAGCATTAGCACACTCTACTGATACCTATACTACTCAAAACAACGGGAAATGATCCCTACTCTATCATACATCAGCTAAATTACATTACTCAGCTGAACAACCAAAGAACTGCACAACAACAGCACAGAAAAATCACAATCCTGCCCATACGCGTATTGCCTAGTCCCATACGCGTATGGCCCATTTCTCAGCCAATCCCATACGCGTATCACCTGTCTCATACGCGTATGCTACGCGTACCACTTCCTCATACGCGTACCAACAGAGACCAAACCACGTTCAAAACATCATCTTCCTCATCCATACGCGTATTGCCTAGTGCCATACGCGTACCAGACCATCTCATACGCGTATTGCCTAGTGCCATACGCGTATGACCAGAAACCTGATTTCCAGATCTGCTATGGTTTTCTCTGCTACGAGATTCTTCAGATCCAACCTCCCACAGTCCAATTTTACACAGTATTCGTTCATATCATCTAACACGAATCATACCCTATTCGATTTCACAATTGCTAACATTATTACATCTAATTCCTACGAATTTCCTTCAATTATGATCCAATTTCGTTCATCCAATATTTCACAATTTTCAGCATACATCATTCCAATTAGAGTCAAATCAATGGTTTATCACTACCCATTACATGTTATCCCATAATACCCATTAAACGATGATAAACTCCCCTTACCTGAGTTGATCCGGCGAATCTTTAAGCTTCAAGCTCTTCCTCTCTCCAACCCTTGTTCTCTGGCTCTTTTTCCCTTTCTCCACTTTAGAGTCGTTTTTCTGTATTTACGTGAAAACTCTCTTTTACCAAATGGGACCTTTTCTAATTCCAACTTTTATTCCAATAATAATAATAATAATAATCCAAAAATTCCAATTATTTAATTAAATTAATAAATATAATATTAACTTAAATTAAATAATTATCTTATTTTTATCGGGGTGTTACAACTCTCCCCCACTAAAAGAGTTTTCGTCCTCGAAAACATACCTCAAGCGAACAACTCAGGATAAGACTCCTTCATCTGACTCTCAAGTTCCCAAGTCACATTGCCACCTGCTGGTCCTCCCCAAGCTACCTTTACCAAAGCAATCTCTTTACCCCGCAACTGCTTCAACTCTCGATCCTCGATCCTCATAGGTGATGTTTCAACAGTCAGGTTATCTCTCACCTGTACATCATCTATTTGGACTACATGCGACGGATCAGGAATGTACCTCCTCAACTGAGACACATGAAAAACCTCATGCAAATTCGCAAGTGACGGCGGTAAAGCGATACGATAGGCTACTTCCCCTATCCTCTCCAAAATCTGATAAGGACCAATAAATCGAGGTGTCAACTTCTTCGACTTCAAAGCTCGACCAACCCCAGTTATCGGAGTAACACGAAGAAACACATGATCTCCCTCTTGAAACTCAAGTGACTTTCTCCTCTTGTCGTGATAACTCTTTTGACGACTCTGAGCAATTCTCATCTTCTCCGGAATCATCTTAATCTTTTCTGTAGTTTGTTGAACAATCTCCGGTCCAACCACAACACTCTCACCGGACTCATACCAACATAAAGGTGTCCGACATCTCCTACCATACAAAGCTTCAAACGGCGCCATACCAATGCTCGAATGAAAACTATTGTTGTAGGTAAACTCAATCAAAGGTAAATAACAATCCCAAGCACCTCCCTTTTCCAAAACACAAGCCCTCAAAAGATCCTCTAGTGACTGAATCGTCCTCTCAGTCTGACCATCAGTTTGCGGATGATATGCAGAACTCAATCTCAGCTTAGTTCCCAAAGCCCTCTGCAAACCTTCCCAGAACTTCGATGTAAATCTAGGATCTCTGTCCGAAACAATACTTGACGGAATACCATGCAAACTTACAATCTTCTCAATATACAACTCAGCTAATCTTTCTAACGGATAATCCATTCTGATCGGAATGAAATGAGCCGATTTTGTCAATCTGTCAACAATCACCCAAATAGCTTCAAAATTCTTAATTGTCCTCGGTAAACCAGAAACAAAATCCATACTGATACTATCCCACTTCCACTCTGGAATAGCCAACGGTTGCATTAGCCCAGACGGCTTCTGATGCTCAATCTTTGACTTCTAACAAGTCAAACAAGAATAAACAAAACTCGCAATTTCTCTTTTCATTCCCGGCCACCAAAATAACTTTTTCAAATCATGATACATCTTCGTAGCCCCAGGATGAATACTCAAGCCACTACGATGTCCTTCCTCAAGAATACTCTTCTTAAGTTCGGTAACATCCGGAATACACACCCGATTACCAAATTTCAAAACACCATTCTCATCAACTCTGAATTCACCACCTTGACCTTGATTCACTAGAGTCAACTTATCAACCAAAAGCACATCGGATTTCTGACCCTCTCCAATCTCATCCAGAATACCACTCATTAACTTCAACATTCCCAATTTAACACTATTGTGAGTACTCTCACACACCAAACTCAAGTCTCTAAACTGCTCAATTAAATCCAATTCCTTAACCATTAACATAGACATATGCAATGATTTCCGACTCAATGCATCAGGCACTACATTTGCTGTACCCGGATGGTAATTCAAGCCAAAGTCATAATCCTTCAGAAACTCTAACCATCTCCTCTGTCTCATATTCAGCTCTTTCTGATCAAACAAATACTTTAAACTTTTATGGTCACTGAAAACCTCAAATCTTGACCCGTACAAGTAATGTCTCCATAACTTCAGAACAAATACCACTGCTGCCAACTCTAAATCGTGTGTCGGATAGTTCCTCTCATGAACCTTCAGTTGTCTCGAAGCATAAGCTACAACCTGCTTATTCTGCATCAAAACACCACCCAAACCCAACAATGAAGCATCACAGTAAACCTCAAATGGTTCTGACGGACTCGGTAATATCAGAATAGGAGCAATAGTTAACCTTCTCTTTAACTCTTGGAAACCTTCTTCACATTTTGAGTCCCAAACAAACGCTTGCCCCTTTCTAGTTAACATCGTCAACGGTAATGCCAACTTAGAAAATCCCTCAATAAATTTCCTATAATAACCTGCAAGTCCAAGAAAACTCCTTATCTCAGAAACTGACTTCGGAGCTTCCCACTTAGATACCGCTTCTATCTTAGAAGGATCAACAGCAACACCACCTCTTGAAATCACATGACCAAGAAAACTAACCTCTTCTAACCAAAATTCACACTTAGACAGTTTAGCAAACAACTTCTTTTCTCGTAGAACTCCTAAAACCACTCTCAAATGCTCAGCATGCTCTTCTTCAGATTTCGAATACACCAAAATATCATCAATAAACACCACAACAAACTGATCTAGGTACGGATGGAAAATCCTATTCATATACTCCATAAACACTCCAGGCGCATTAGTCACACCAAAAGGCATTACAGAATACTCGTAATGTCCATACCTTGTTCTGAAAGCAGTCTTCTGAATATCCTCAGTTTTCACACGTATCTGATGATACCCAGATCTCAAATCTATTTTGCTGAACACACTCGCACCAACCAACTGATCCATCAAATCATCAATCCTCGGCAAAGGATACCGATTCTTGATCGTCACTTTATTCAGTTGCCTGTAGTCCACACACAACCTCATAGTACCTTCTTTCTTTTTAACCAATAACACTGGTGCACCCCACGGTGACACACTCAGACGAATAAATTTCTTATCCAACAGATCTTCCAACTGACTCTTCAATTCAGTTAACTCAACAGCAGACATACGGTACGGAGCCATCGACACCGGCCTAGTACCAGGTACCAAATCAATCGAGAACTCAACTTCACGCTCTGGCGGTAATTCATTCACTTCTTCCGGAAACACATTAGGAAAATCACACACCACAGCTAGATCGCAAATCACCAGTTTATCTTTAGCCTCCAAAGTTGCTAACAGCATAAACAACTCTGCTCCATCTACTACTGCCTCATTCACCTGCTTCGCTGATAGAAACAAACTCTTTCCTTCCTCCATCTCAGGAAAAATCACAGTCTTATCAAAACAGTTGATATAGACTCGGTTAAACACCAACCAGTTCATACCCAAGATAACATCAATCTGCACTAGTGGAAGACACACTAGGTCCATCCCAAAGTCTCTACCAAAAATACTCAAAGGACAATTTAAACAAACTGAAGTAGTAGTCACTGAACCCTTCGCAGGAGTATCAATCACCATACCCCCATGCATCTCAGATATCTCTAATTTAAGTTTCACAGCACAATCCAAAGATATAAAGGAATGAGTCGCACCTGTGTCAATAATAGCTACAAGAGGAAAGCCATTAATATAACACGTACCTCGGATCAAACGATCATCTGCAGAAGTCTCAGAACCCGATAAAGCAAAGACCTTGCCTCCCGACTGGTTCTCTCTCTTCGGCTTAGGACACTGTGGACTGATATGACCCACTTCTCCACAGTTGAAACAAGTCACAGTCTTCAACCGGCACTCTGCAGCCAAGTGACCACCTTTTCCACACTTAAAACACTTCTTCTCATTACTGGTACACTCATGGATACGATGTCCAGCCTGACCACATCTGAAACACTTAGCAGAGGCACTGGAGTCTCCCCCACTAGGCCTCTTCATCCCACTCTGTCTCTGGAAACCTTTGCCAGCTGCATACGGTTTCCCCCGATCATTCTGATTCTTGCATTTCCTATCAACCCTTTGCTGATAGCTCTCCGCTCTGGCCTTGGTATCCTGTTCAAAAATCCTGCAACAGTCCACCAGGTCAGAAAACACTCTAATCCGCTGATACCCAATAGCCTGCTTGATCTCGGGACGTAACCCGTTCTCAAACTTCACACATTTTGAAAATTCCCCAGTAGCCTCGTTATAGGGAGTGTAATACTTCGACAGCTCTGTGAACTTAGCAGCATACTCAGTAACAGACCGATTGCCCTGCTTCAATTCCAAGAACTCTATCTCTTTCTTTCCTCTGACATCCTCTGGAAAGTACTTCCTCAGGAATCTCTCTCTGAACACCGCCCAAGTGATCTCAGTATTCCCAGCAGTTTCCAACTCAGTGCGGGCAGCAACCCACCAATCATCTGCTTCCTCTGACAGCATATGCGTACCGAACCTGACCTTCTGGTTATCGGCACACTCAGTCACTCGGAAGATCCTCTCAATCTCTTTCAACCACTTCTGAGCACCATCTGGATCGTATGCTCCCTTGAACATTGGAGGATTATTCTTCTGGAACTCACTCAGTTGACGAGCAGCTCCCATTCCCACAACATTCGGATTCCCTCCAAGTACTCCAGCTAGCATACCCAGAGCCTCAGCAATCGCAGCATCATCTCTACCCCTTCCAGCCATCTCTATTCTGAAAACCCAACAAGCTAAAACAGTAAGTACTGATAGGGTTACACAACACCTATCACGTACAGGGAAACAGAATAATTACGACTCGACTCGATCGACTATGCTCTGATACCACTAATGTAACACCCTTCTAAAATACCCCAATAATTAATTAAAATAACAAAATATAAATCAGAGTAAATATGCAATCAAGGGTGTCACACTCGACACTTCACACCATTTTCCAAAATATCCTGTCATGCTCATTTATTTAATCAAAATAAAACATTTGCATAATACGCAGCGGATACAAACTAACAACATTCAAACCATGTAATACATTACATGTAAAGTTGTTCAACAACCAAATGAAAACATAGTAAAACATCCCATCCCGATGTTACATCTACCAGAGCATGACCCACTAAGGAACTACACTAGACTCCAAGGACTAGCTTCTACTCAATCACTGCTCGTTACCTGAAAACATAGTTGTAAGGGTGAGTTCCTCAATCGATATAATAAGCATTATAAAATATCATGTAATGCTAAGTAATTTAACACATATCATCACCCTAATCAGATCACACATATTCAGCAACGGCAATATCAACTCATAATCATCATCATCATCATCATACTCAAACTCAACACAACCATAAAACCACGTATAATATTGGAATACATCCATTCATATTATACGCCATACATACATACATTATGCAATGAGACTCCATGCATGCGGTACCGACTATTCGTGAACATATAGTTCAACCTCACCGATCAAATCCAGATACGGCTACCAAGCTCACTAGTCCCACTCATTTGAGACCTAGTGACTCACTCACTAACTCCTCACCATGGGAATTAGCTACCACCCCAAGGGCTATGATATGCACGCTAATCATCTAGCATGCAAACATCAACAACAATCCACAATACTAACTCACTAATTCCTCACCATGGGAATTAGCTACCACCATAAAGGCCACAATATGCAAGCTAAATCACTTAGTCATGCAAACATCAACAATCATCCACAATGGACATATGCTCACACTCTAAGCCATAAACAGTCCATTCATAATTTCATACATGATAGATACATTCACAACATTATGCATATCATCATACATCATCAACATATTCACCACATAATCATATCATGTCATACCACATAATCAATCACAGCATTAGCACACTCTACTGATACCTATACTACTCAAAACAACGGGAAATGATCCCTACTCTATCATACATCAGCTAAATTACATTACTCAGCTGAACAACCAAAGAACTGCACAACAACAGCACAGAAAAATCACAATCCTGCCCATACGCGTATTGCCTAGTCCCATACGCGTATGGCCCATTTCTCAGCCAATCCCATACGCGTATCACCTGTCTCATACGCGTATGCTACGCGTACCACTTCCCCATACGCGTACCAACAGAGACCAAACCACGTTCAAAACATCATCTTCCTCATCCATACGCGTATTGCCTAGTGCCATACGCGTACCAGACCATCTCATACACGTATTGCCTAGTGCCATACGCGTATGACCAGAAACCTGATTTCCAGATCTGCTATGGTTTTCTCTGCTACGAGATTCTTCAGATCCAACCTCCCACAGTCCAATTTTACACAGTATTCGTTCATATCATCTAACACGAATCATACCCTATTCGATTTCACAATTGCTAACATTATTACATCTAATTCCTACGAATTTCCTTCAATTATGATCCAATTTCGTTCATCCAATATTTCACAATTTTCAGCATACATCATTCCAATTAGAGTCAAATCAATGGTTTATCACTACCCATTACATGTTATCCCATAATACCCATTAAACGATGATAAACCCCCCTTACCTGAGTTGATCCGGCGAATCTTTAAGCTTTAAGCTCTTCCTCTCTCCAACCCTTGTTCTCTGGCTCTTTTTCCCTTTCTCCACTTTAGAGTCGTTTTTCTGTATTTACGTGAAAACTCTCTTTTACCAAATGGGACCTTTTCTAATTCCAACTTTTATTCCAATAATAATAATAATAATAATCCAAAAATTCCAATTATTTAATTAAATTAATAAATATAATATTAACTTAAATTAAATAATTATCTTATTTTTATCGGGGTGTTACACATGACACTGGATTCCCTTGCCTTGAGTGACCTTCTCTTCATATTTTGACTTTCTACTGATGTCATATGAAGAGTTCTTGACATTAGGTCTACCCTGCTGATCATTTTTCTTTATGAACTTGTTGAACTGTCTTCCAAGCATGGCTATGGCTTCTGAAATGCTTTCATTTCCTCCAATGTTTCCTTCTTCTGAATTCTCTTCAGTATTTGATACAAAAGCTATGCTTTTGTTCTTCTTTTCAGCATCCTCACATAAGCCAATTTCAAAGGTTTGGAGAGACCCAATGAGCTCATCCACCTTCATATTGCTGATATCTTGAGCCTCTTCTATGGCTGTGACCTTCATAGCAAATCTCTTAGGTAAAGACCTGAGAATCTTTCTTACAAGTTTCTCTTCAGCCATTTTCTCACCTAGGCCACCAGAGGTGTTTGCAATCTCAAGAATATTCATGTGAAAGTCATGAATAGTCTCATCCTCTTTCATCCTCAGATTTTCAAACTTGGTGGTCAGCATCTGAAGTTTGGACATCTTCACCTTGGAGGTACCGTCATGAGTTATCTTGAGGGTATCCCAAACTTCCTTAGCCAGCTCACAGTGGTGCACCAGTCTGAAGATGTTCTTACTGATTCCATTGAACAATGCATTCAAGGCCTTAGAATTTCCAAGGGCTAATGCCTCTTGCTCCTTGTCCCACTCTTCTTCAGGAATCTGCACACTGACTCCATCTTCACCTGTCTTCGTTGGATGTTCCCATCCTTTGTTGACAGCTCTCCAGACTTTGCTATCTAGAGACCTTAAGAAGGCTATCATACGAGGCTTCCAGTCATCATAGTTAGAACCATCCAACATGGGTGGTCTATTTGAGTGTCCTATATCCTTGTCCATGGTACTAGAAAGTAATTTCCCTATATCTCACCCAGAAATTAACAGGAAGGGTGCCTGCTCTGATGCCAATTGAAATTCTAGTTATCAGACTTTCGATGTCACACGGGTTGTTATGACATCCGATTTTGCGCAGACAAGAAATATGCAGAACTTAAAAGTAAGTGCAGTAAATAACACAGGTAATTGTTTACCCAGTTCAGTCCAACATGACCTACGTCTGGGGGCTACCAAGCCAGGGAGGAAATCCACTATTAGTAGTATTAATTCAGACCTTAAACCAACTGTTTAACCCTATCACTTAATACCTACCCAATGCAATTTCAATCTTACACTAAGATCAGAGTTCCTACTCACTCCCCCTCAATCACCTCAATGATTACTACCTTTAATCAATATTAAAGACAATTATGAAGTCACACTTCAAACAACTCTTGATTGTGCTTAACAGCTTTAATCAAGATACACAACACTCACGCTTAAAAGCTTAGAGTGACACAACACTTACAACTCAATGAACACCCTATGCCAATGCAATCATCTACGTGATAATAGCTTGGCTTACAAGATACTTCTAATACAAGACTCACAAAAATACAACAGTGAAGTATGATGGACACACTAAATCTTCACGCCTAAAAATCCCCGGTTCTGAATGAAGGATTGCCATCCTTTTATATTGCAGCACTTGGGCCTTGTACTTGTATTCTCCTGAATTTAAGGTCACGCGAGTTCCCCTAAATTCCACATCTAGGTTACTAACAAATAGGCTATTTGTTAGGTTCATTAAATATAGCTTGGTTGTTGGTTTCCTGGATTTTCTCTTAGCTGTTGAATCCCTGAAGAATAGCCTGAGAAAAATGCTGAAACAGAAAAACTAAACAACCTACAATATAGCATACGCTGTCAGGAATGAATGTCACAACATTCAGTTTGACATCCAAATCAAGGACCATATGCTAAGTCTGTTTTTCCTAAAAACAGACTGTACAAATTTGTTGAACTGTACAGGACCAAATTATCCATACCTCAGTATCAGCGTACATTAATAAATGTCAAGACATCCAATTTGACATTTACACAATTAGCCTTAAGTCAGGCCTGTTATCCTCCTGAAGAACAGACTGAGATACATACTGACGTGTAGCAGAAAACCACTCTGCCTATTGTTCAGTATATGCTGTCAATGATGAATGTCATAACATCCAGTTTGACATTCAGACAGTAGGCCTTATGCCAGGTCTGGTATTTCCTTGATAACCAGACTGAACATGAATACCGAGTTCTAACAGAACACCAACTGTTCTATTCCTCAGTATCTGCTGACAGGGATGAATGTCATAACTTCCAGTTTGACATTCAATAAATCCTGTATTAGCTAATCCTGCAGTATACTACTCAAGTATGTCATGACATCAACCAAGACATCAGAGTACAGCTAGATATTCTAACATACAATGCAGTCACACAAACACCTCCACAGCATGTCATGACATCAGTCAAGACATTAGAATCCAGCTAGTGTTTTACCATACAATGCAGCCAATTAAACACCTACAGTTTCTGGTGACTTCTACATATCCTCAATGGGTGGCCAATATTGTGCCCGTGCCTAAGAAAGATGGAAAAGCCCGAATATGTGTGGACTATAGAGACTTGAATAAAGCTAGTCCAAAAGATGATTTTCCTCTACCACATATTGATATGTTGGTAGATAATACAGCTAAATTCAATGTCTTCTCGTTTATGGACGGATTTTCCGATTATAATCAGATTAAGATGGCACCCGAGGATATGGAGAAGACAAGATTCATCACACCTTAGGGAATATTCTGTTATCGAGTGATGCCCTTTGGTTTAAAGAACGCCGGAGCCACGTATCAACGAGCTATGACTACCTTGTTTCTTGATATGATGCACAAGGAGATCGAGGTATATGTTGATGATATGATTGCAAAGTCAAGAACGGAAGTTGAACATGTAAAGCACGTGTTGAAGCTTTTTCAGCGTTTGAGGAAGTATAAGCTTCGTCTGAATCCTAACAAGTCTACATTTGGAGTCCGTTCCGGCAAGTTATTGGGCATTATTATCAGCGAAAGAGGTATTGATGTCGACCTTGCAAAGGTCAAAGCAATACAAGAGATGCCTGCGCCCAAAACTAAGAAGCAAGTCCGAGGTTTTCTTGACCACTTGAATTATATTTCCAGATTTATATCCCACATGACTGCCACATGTGCGCCGATATTCAAGCTCCTCCGGAAAGATCAGTCTCATGATTGGACCGAAGATTGCCAAAAGGCCTTTGACAGTATTAAAGAGTATTTGTCCGAGCCTCCAATTCTGTCTCCACATGTGGAAGGAAGACCGTTGATTATGTATCTGACAGTTCTTGAAGACTCAATGGGTTGTGTCATTGGTCAGCAAGATGAATCGGGGAAGAAAGAATATGCTATCTATTACCTGAGTAAGAAGTTCACTGAATGTGAGTCTCGATACTCGATGCTTGAGAAAATATG
The DNA here is from genome assembly GCF_024323335.1 of Lathyrus oleraceus. Classification (NCBI taxonomy): domain Eukaryota; kingdom Viridiplantae; phylum Streptophyta; class Magnoliopsida; order Fabales; family Fabaceae; genus Lathyrus; species Lathyrus oleraceus. The sequence goes on from NC_066579.1 coordinate 463,194,054, forward strand.
TTGTGTTTTGGCTTGGGCTGCTAAGCGCTTACGCCGGTATATGTTGAATCATACGACTTGGTTGATATCCAAAATGGATCCAATCAAGTACATCTTTGAGAAGCCTGCTTTAACTGGGAGAATTGCCCGGTGGCAGATGTTGTTGTCTGAGTATGATATTGAGTATCGAGCTCAGAAAGCTATAAAAGGTAGTATCTTGGCTGACCACTTGGTGCATCAACCAATTGAGGACTATCAGTCAGTTCAGTATGACTTCCCAGATGAGGAGATTCTGTATTTGAAAATGAAAGATTGCGATGAGCCTACGCTCGATGAAGGGCTAGAGCCTGGTTCCCGATGGAGCATGGTGTTTGATGGCGCTGTAAATCAGTATGGAAATGGTATTGGGGCAGTGATTATTACTCCTTAAGGCACACATTTTCCTTTTACAGCTAGGCTAACTTTCAAATGCACGAATAATATGGCTGAGTATGAGGCCTGTATTATGGGATTGGAAGAGTGTATTGATCTTAGGATCAAATATCTTGATGTTTATGGTGATTTGGCCCTTGTTGTTAATCAGATTAACGGTGAATGGGAGACGAATCATCCTGGCCTCATCCCATATAGAGACTATGCGAGGAGGATTTCAACATTCTTTACTGAGGTTGACTTCCATCATATTCCTCGAGATGAGAATCGGATGGCAGATGCTCTTGCTACACTTGCTTCGATGATTGTGGTAAGACTTTGGAATGAAGTGCCCAATATCACTATGATGCGTTTGGACAGACCAACTCATGTATTTGCAGTTGAGGAGGTGCAAGATGATAAGTCGTGGTATTATGATATCAAATGCTTTCTTCAGAGCCAGATTTACCCGCCTGGGGCATCTGTGAAAGATAGAAAGACTTTGAGGAGATTGTCAGGTAGTTTCTACCTCAATGGCGATGTGCTTTATAAAAGGAACTTTGACATGGTTTTGCTCATATGCGTGGATAGACACGAAGCAGACCTGTTAATGACTGAGGTCCATGAGGGTTCATTTGGTACTCATTCCAATGGACATGCCATGGCTAGAAAGATGTTGAGAGCAGGCTACTATTGACTGACAATGGAGTCTGATTGCTACAAATATGTGAAGAAATGCCATAAGTGTCAGATTTATGCGGATAAGATTCATATTCCCCGACACTTCTGAATGTGATTTCATCACCATGACCTTTCTCTATATGGGGAATTGATATGATTGGCATGATAGAGCCGAAAGCGTCCAACGGTCACAGATTTATTCTCGTAGAAATTGATTACTTCACTAAGTGGGTCGAAGCGGCGTCATATGCAAATGTGACCAGGCAGGTGGTTGTGAAGTTTATCAAGAATCAACTCATATGTCGTTATGGTGTGCCGGATAAGATCATTACTGATAATGGATCTAACTTGAACAACAAGATGATGAAAGAGCTGTGTAGTGAGTTCAAGATAACACATCATAATTCTTCTCCTTACAGACCCAAGATGAATGAGGTTGTTGAAGCTGCTAATAAGAATATCAAGAAGTTTGTCTAGAAGATGGTTGTTACATACAAGGATTGGCATGAGATGATGCCACTTGCCTTGCATGGATATCGTACATCTGTCTGCACTTCAACATGGGCAACCCCTTTCTCTCTTGTTTACGGCATGGAGGTTGTGCTCCCAATAGAGGCGGAGATCCCATCAATGAGAGTCTTAATGGAAGCCAAGTTGACTGATGCTGAATGGGTTCAGAGTCGTTATGACCAACTGAATTTGATAGAAGAAAAGAGATTGACTGCCATGTTCCATGGTCAGTTATATCAGCAAAGGATGAAGAAAGCCTTTGATAAGAAGGTCAAACCTCGTGTGTTCCGTGAAGGTGACCTTGTGCTCAAGAAAGTCTTGTCTTTCACGCCCGATTCCAGGGGCAAGTAGACTCCAAACTATGAAGGTCCATATGTTGTTAAGAGAGCCTTTTTAGGAGGTGCTTTGATACTTACAACTATGGATGGGGAGGATTTCACTCGTCCTGTGAATTCAGATGCAGTCAAGAAATACTTCGCCTAAAAATAAAAACAGAATAGCTTGCTAAGTTGAAAACCCGAAAGGGCGGCTTAGGCAAAAATGAGCGTCTCGGTGGATTGAAAACCCGAAAGGGAGATCCAGGCAAAAGTTAGAGACATAAAAAATGAATATGTATCCCGCTAGATTGAGTATCTCACCCTGGGGAAATCTAGGCAAAAATTAGGGATTTGGCAAGTAACTGCGTCCTGACAAGACTTTGTTCTACAAGCTGTCATCTGTCAGAGATTTTCGCTCAGTCATCGTCAACTGAAGCTGCAAATACATGAGATTCAGAGTTGGTGGAGAAATGGTCATTATGTTCAATGTATCCCTTTTCCAATATATATCACCAATTTCAAATTTGTAAAAGATCTATGGAGTCTTGCCATTTTCAGACTACCATCCCATCAAATAAATTTGAGCCTTCATCCAATTATTTGCACTCTTATTTGTTTTTATTCAACAAATGTTTTGCATGTTTTAATTGAGAAATATCATTCTTTAAATAAATAAATTTTTTCATAACTTGTTTTTAAACAAAGTGAACATTCACAATGATGAAAGGATACTTGGGATGTCTTCAGTGCTCTCCCAAAGATGGTATGATTCCCAACAGGGTAAGACATTTGTTCACATTCCTGGCATGCTTGTATCCTCTTCCTCCGGAGCCTTTTATGGTTTTTCTCCCGAGCAGAGTTGTTTGGTAAAGATATTCATCCCTCTTTCCTTCAGAAGAGTAGTGATCCTTCCTCCTCAGCAGATGTGATCTATTTGGTAGTGCAGTATTTAGTGGTGACCTTGGAAGCTTCTGATTGGTGGTTGTTCCCCACAGAGTTCCATTACCCCCTCTGATAATTTCCCCAGTAGAGTTGCTTCTACGGCAGATTTTATTTGTGCGATGATCCTGTCCCCAGCTAGAATGACTGATGTTCATTCCCCTGCAGAGATCTTTGTTTCCTGGTATCTCTGGTCCCCATCAGATTGGATGTTCTCCACTGGGCCTGGCTTTCTCTCTTGAGATGTAGTACCGGATGTTTGTTCATCATTCATTGGACCTGTTTGTATTAGACATGTCTGTTTTGTCAGCATTCATCATACATAAACCACACATATATGCATATGATTTAAAAATTCAGATATTCATATTGCATTCTTTACCATATATCCTTGGCTTATTATCTCCTGCTAGTTGGTAATATATTTCCCCAAGCAGATGTTTGTGTTTGATCTCCCCATGTAGAGTCAGCCCCCATAAGCATAAAGTGTTTATCCTTTCTTCCATATTCCCTACTGAGTTATGTCCTCGTGGATGATGGTTGTTTCTGTTTCCTCCCAAAACATATATTGGGATGGAGTTCCCCTCTGAGTTATATCCTCATAGGGATGAGTCTTGTTTCATCGTGTCTCTCTAGTTTGTTCCTAGATTGGTGTCTCGTGTTTTTTTCTTTCGATTCCCCGTAGTTCAGATGAATGATTACTTAGTAACCAGCAATTGTCCATCTTTTCCCCTGTGGAGTCTGTGGTTTTCTATCCTTATACTGGTAGTTGTAAACCCTATTTTATCCCCTTGCAGAGGTAACCTTGTTTTTGTTCATCCTAACCGATGACGGTTACTCTCCCGTGGTTTTCTACCCAGTATCTGGTAGATATAATCCCCTCCTTGACGGTTATCTTTATCCAATATTCGGTATTGATATCCCCTCACCTTGTGAGTATATCTCCCAGTAACCAGTGATATATCTCCCGGATCATTGCCTTTGTCAATGTATCCCCAGCGAGTCATCTTTCATTTGCCTTTTGTCGAAAATGATCATTTCTTCCTTTGTTTGGTCATCATTGTATACCTAGTATTTGGTATCCCGATGCCTTTTTTCTTTCGGATGATTTATCCTTCATTAACCCAGTAACCGGTTGTGGATAATCTTCCATGCGAGTGTGTTATCTACATTTTGACGGTAATAGATGATATATCTCATGCACTCTTTGGTCGAAGTCTTTTGCTCTTCCCCAATCGAGTAAGATTCGTATCCCCTTTTGTGGAACCGAATGCCCATCCTGTAATCGAGTCTGCTTTTTAGCCCTCTTTTGGATGATGAGTGTCTTGGAAATATTCCCCAATTCACGCCTTGGTCGGTCACCTATTATATGCCCAGTAACCGGTATCCCTGGTGTTCCTTCCTCTCTGCTCCCTATTATGACTTTTTTGTCCCCTGTGGAGTTGGATTTCCTGAGTTGAAATATACCTTTTTTAGGTTGTCCTCAGATGATTTTGGATGTTTGATGTCTCTCACCCTTATACCGATCTTAGATATTCATTCTCCCCGAGCACGTTGTTCTTTCACCCTCATACCGGTGTTTTGATCACATGTCTCCTTGAGCTTATTACCTTGTAACCGGTAATACTTCACTCTGATGTTTCCCCAGAGGAGTCCTGTTTGGACATTCCTCAGTGGAGTCCCTTAGTGGATTGTCCCCATCTGAGTCCGGATTTTCATCCGAAGTATCCTTTGTGGATAGTTCCGTTGTATTGGCATATTCCCCAATACATGCATTTTTGAGTCAGCTCGAGTCCTTCCATTTATTTATTTTCATGGAATCCCTCTCGTGTCTCTCAGCAAATCTCAAGGCGGGACCTGCTCATGCAATTTATCTCCTTTCTTATCCCCATAAGAGTCACAGAGTCTCTGTCCCATGGAGTGAATTACTCATATGGATTGTCAGTTTCTCCGGATTTCTTTTCTTCTTTGTGGACACATATCCCCACAGAGTATTACTTTTTTTTTGCATACATACATCTATATCATGAGGTCTCTTAGGGACCAAAATTCGTCTCTTTGTTATTATTTAAGCCCATTCTACCTTTTCGAGACGAAGATTTTAACCTTCACTTCTCCGGCTAGAATGACCTTAAATAGGGGCATCTGTAAGACCCCAATTTTGACCCTAAGATCCCTCATGGCATTTGCATAGCCTCAAGGATCATAAGCATCTTGGTTCCCTTTGCCTTTGGGTGGGACCTCTTGTGAGTTGGTTTGAGATCACCAAGCATGCTTGAATTGTATTTATTGCTTTTCTAATTTCATTTACTAACCAAAAGCACAAAAATATGTCACTAACATCTTTTGTTTGTAGCTTGAGCAGTCACAAGGTCTAAAGCTTCTAAGAGATCCTTTGTGCAATGATATGGTAAAGAGAAGATGAAAGCAAACATGGCAATGGTTCCCAAATCTCTCATCCATAAAATATTTGTCATACGGTGAACTGACTTTGTGTGTTTTTGCTTTGGAAAGCAAATATCGCGGATAGCAAGAGTCGCCACCGACTTTTCTTTTATCCAATAAGGAAAGGCGGAAAAGAACAGGAAAGACCTTGATTAGATTTTGGGTTCGGGAGGTACATTATATAAAGGGAAGGTGTTAGCACCCTTTGTATCCATGGTTATCCATGAGCTCTTAATTGCTTGATCACTTATGTTTTTCTTGTCTGAAAAAGTGTGTGAGAGCTGTTTAGAAAATGTTTTGAAAAGAGAGTTTAACTTTGTAATGATTCTTGTACGAATGTATACAAAGTATTTATCTCGTTTAATTTTGAAAGCTGTTTAGAAAAATATAACTTGGCAATGATTCTAGTACGAATGTATGCCAAGTGGTGATTTTCTAATAGAGGTTTTGAAAAGTGTGAGGTGTGAAAAGTAGTTTAAGCTGTGAGCAAGCATTTAGGAGTTATACCTACCCAAGGTCTTTATGGGCATTTCCTATCCTTATGAGGGTAAAACTGTCCTTATTTTTGAGAAGTAAGTAGTTCTATCCTTTGGATGTAAAGGGTCATCGTAGGGTCATCGATTGGCCATTGAAGGCAACATTTGTAAGGATACCTTAACATTCGAAGGGACAATCATCATTTAACCGTAGGCTACAATGACGGGTCACCGAGGGACAAAATCATATATTCGCAGGCAACATCCGAGGGACGATGATTTATTTTATAGGGACATGATGATTTAATCAAAGGGTCTTTGCTAAGTGTATCCCCACATTCGCGGGACATGACCATAATACCGTAATACCGTAATACCGTAAGGCAACAAAGAGAGGTCCAAGATCACATATTCAAAGGCAATATTTTATAATCAATTAGGTAATTAGGATGAATCTCCACATTATAATCAATTAGATAATTAGGATGAATCTCCACATTAAAATCAATTAAGTAATTAGGATGAATCTCCACAAGGGTATCCCACAAATAAAGTGGAATACCTAGCAAGCTACCTTTTCCGGGAGTATGTGAACCCTTACAAAATTCAGCAAACAGGTCAGAATACCAAATCAGGGTGCAATCGAGAATCGCACCAAACAAAAGGAATCACAACAGTAATAATGTCAGGTAAACAATGCATGGTGATAATAAAACATGTCAGATGAGCAAAGATCGGAACAGAAAAACCAGCGACTGTCATGTTCGCTGCTGCATCGCCTAGCGAAGGCCTAGCAAACGCTCGCTACATGTTCGCTTAGCGATGTGCTAGCGAACGGCTGCGGGTTTTGAATTTTAGAACAGTACGATTTCAGCAAGCTCCAAACCCTATGGCATCCGTTACAGAAATTACATGGTTAAACGTTTAAGATATCCAGGCATACTTAAGTCCACATGCAAAACCTCAAATATATTTATGAATTCAATTATGATATCACATGTGAATTAGGAACATAAAGCGGTAATATTAATGCAAACCGGTTTGCAATTGAATTGCAACCTTGACTTGGTAGATCGCTCTTAGGGTTGATACCAGATTGAGTTGGGCGGAGGTAACCTTTGTGCAAATGAGTTTCCTTTAGGGTATCCTTTAGGGTTGCTCTGAATTCTCTGGGTTAGCCTCCAGGGTTTGCTGTCTGTGGGTGTTTTTGTTTCTCCCCTTTCCTCCTTTTTTTTCCTTCTGACTGAAGTTCTGGTATTTATAATGCTTTTTGTGTGACCTAATGGGCTCAGAATGAAGCCCAAAATTTCTGGTATTCGCAAGCTTCACTAGGCGAGTGGTGTAGCGAAGGGTTCGCTAGGCGAAGGATTTTGCTCGCCTAGCGAGCAAGCCATTTTAAGCCATTTTCTGGATTTGGGTCACCTGTGTGCTGGGTCTTTGTTCCTGTAAGACCAGTGTCTTGAAAAATGAATTGGAGTGCCTTGAAAAATGTCTTGCAAGATTAACGGGCAAATTTTGGGGTATGACAGCTGCCCCTGTTCAATATTCTTGAACCGAGAGAGTTAGAATGGTATGTACGCCATTCGTGGTCTGGAGGTGGAAGATTATTGAACACTTAGAATGCCCCAAAAGTTTGCACTTGTTAATTAGTCTTGACGGAGATGGGCTTAAAGATGCCATCCAGGGAGTTTGATGATGAGAGCTTCAGAGGGCGTCGTACATCAGACCAATTCGAAGACATGGGTGCCACACCGGGTCGTACGCTAGACCGTATGGTGAGCCATCCATTAGGTGATATTAGGGTAAGCTGAACCTGATGAGATAAGGGTCCGAATGGATCATACCCTGCTGGGGATGAAGGATCAGAATGGACCATTCGCTAGCTCGTATCTGAATAGCAGAATGAGTTGTCCATTAGGCGGGTGACTTCACTGGGGATGAAAGATCAGAATGGATCGTACGCTAGATCGTATCTGAGTTGCAGAATGAGCCGTCCGTTAGGCCGTATCTGACGAAATAAGAATCGAAATGGATCGTACGCTAGACCGTATCCGAGTTGCAGAATGAGCCGTACGTTAGGCTGTATCTGACGAAGAAAGTAGTCGTGCGCTAGACTACACCTCAAAATGTACCGTACGCTAGGTACTATTTAAGGATTTGAAGATCAGAATGGATCGTACATTAGATCGTATCTGAGTTACAGAATGAGCCGTCCGTTAGGCCGTATCTGACGAAATAAGAATCAGAATGGATCGTACGCTAGACCGTATCCGAGTTGCAGAATGAGCCGTACGTTAGGCTGTATCTGACGAAGAAAGTAGTCGTGCGCTAGACTACACCTCGGAATGTACCGTACGCTAGGTAGTATTTGAGGATTTGAAGATCAGAATGGATCGTACGTTAGATCGTATCTGAGTTGCAGAATGAGGCGTACGTTAGGCTGTATCTGAAAAAGAAAGTAGTCGTACGCTAGACTACACCTCGGAATGTACCGTACGCTAGGTAGTATCTGAGGATTTGAAGATCCAAATGGGTCGTACGCTAGACCGTATTGGAGTAATTGAAGGAATCATATGTTGAGCTGAATCAGAATGAACCGTACGTTAGGCTATATCTGATAACATTTGTATATGTTGTATTTGCAATAAATGTCTGGGATGGGCTTAAAGATGCCATCATTAGGAGGATATTAGAATGCTTGTCAGAATGAATATTCACATGGATTATATCTGAAAGATGTATCTGAATCTCGAATGTAACCGCTGAGGGTGTCTGTCTGAATGAACCTTTATTTTGACTGTATCTGAAGGATAATTAACCTGAAAAATAAAGTTAGCTTTATGCCATGTCATGATGCATGAGATGTTTTATGCTTTCGAAAATAAATGCGAACATTGTATGCATGCGTATGATGTGAAATGATGTAATGAATGAATTATGCGTCTGAAAATTTTGCCAGGGGAAAATAAATCCCAATATTCTGGTTGGAGATATTTGTATTGATGGCCCTTTCTTAGCTGGGGATACTTGATTTCGGTCTGATGGTAGAAATATTCAACAGAGCCTGGCTGGGGATGGAAGAGATGATCAGTCTGTTTAGCGATGCCAATTTCTTCTGGGGAGTAACTGGTTTTTGCTGGGGAATAGGATTAGCAACCGGATTCATCGGAAAGCATGGTTAGACCTTATCCACGATCCTAAAGTCTTTTAGTAACTGTTGTTGATATTTTATGCATGTATTTTCGGTAAACATCAATCATGTTCAAATGCATATATTAATTCAAACTAAATCAATGGACGTTTACGCAAACAAAACAGAGGAAGTAAAACAAAAGCATTTCTTTGGAAGTAAAATTGTATCGATTTTGAAAGAGGGCCTATAAATAGGCAATTTGTGTACAGGGAGACAGAAATCATAGTAAGAGGAAATTGTCAAGAAAACAAAGAGAAAGCTATGCAGAAAAAGTCCCATTGATTTTAATTCCACTACTGTCATTATGTCTTCAAGCCTCTCATCTCCTGCTGTCGGATAGAAGTGATTGGCTTGTTCAGTCCCTTGAACTTGGGTGAAGCTGACCGAGAACGGGACATAGTCATACGCTTTAATCCCTAATTTTTGCCTGGACCGCCTTTTCAGGTTTTCAGTCCACCGGGATACCCTTTTTTGCCCAAGCCGCCTTTTCAGGTTTTCGACTTGTCGGGTGTACGTTTTTATATGTTAATCCCTAATTTTTGCCCGAACCCTTTTAGTTCGCCGGGATGCCCTTACTTTTGCCTAGATACGTCGACCTAGCGGGTCTCTTTCATGTGTAGTATTTTTTAACTATGTCCGCGTTCACGGGATGTGGGAAGTCTTCGCCATCCATTGTAGCAAGTATCATGGCTCCACCAGAGAATACCTTCTTAACTACAAACGGCCCTTCGTATGTGGGAGTCCATTTGCCTCTGGGATCACCTTGTGGTAGAATGATACGCTTGACCACCAAGTCGCCAATTTGATACACCTGTCTCTTGACTCTTTTATTAAATGCCTGGGTCATGCGCTTCTGATATATCTGCCCATGACAAACAGCCGCAAGTCTCTTTTCATCAATCAAATTTATTTGATCGAGTCGAGTATGAATCCATTCATCCTCGTCTAAACCTGCCTCTTTCATGATTCTTAGAGAGGGAATCTGAACTTCCACCGGTAAGACGGCTTCCATTCCGTAGACTAAAGAGAAAGGAGTTGCCCCTGTCGAAGTGCGCACTGAAGTGAGATAACCATGAAGAGCAAATGGTAACATCTCATGCCAGTCTTTGTATGTTACTGTCATCTTTTGTATGATCTTCTTAATATTCTTATTAGCAGCTTCTATGGCGCCATTCATCTTTGGCCGGTACGGAGAAGAGTTATGGTGTTTTATTTTGAACTGCGTGCAGAGTTCAGTAATCATCTTGTTGTTCAAATTAGTACCATTATCCGTGATAACTCTTTCGGGGATGCCATACCGACAAATGAGACTATTCTTGATGAACCGTGCCACCACATTCTTGGTGACAGAAGCAAATGAGGCTGCCTCTACCCACTTCGTGAAGTAATCAATAGCAACCAGAATGAAACGATGTCCATTAGAAGCATTAGGTTTAATCTCTCCAATCATATCAATGCCCCACATTGCAAAGGGCCAAGGGGCTGTCAACACGTTCAATGGAGTAGGAGGTACATGTACTTTGTCCGCATAGATCTGGCACTTGTGGCAAGTTCTGGAGTGATGGTGGCAATCAGCTTCCATGGTAGACCAATAATACCCTGATCTCAGAATCTTCTTGGCCATCGTATGTCCACTAGAATGAGTCCCAAAAATACCATCATGTATGTCTTCCATAATCTTTTTTTCTTCCTTTTTATCCACACAGAGAAGCAAAGTCGAATCATGATTACGTTTGTATAAGACTCCATTACTCAAAAAGAATTTAGCGGAGAACTTCCTCAGAAACTTTCTGTCATTGATGGATGCCCCTTCAGGGTATTCCTGGGTTTCTAGATATCTTTTTACTTCGTGGAACCAAGGTTTTTCTTCTACTTCATCAGCATTAAGTTCATAACAATATGCTGGTTCATCTAATCGTTCAATGGTGATCATGGGAGCTTCATCATCCCATCTGACCCTGAACATAGATGACATGGTAGCCAATGCGTCTGCCAACTGATTCTCTTCTCGTGGAATATGTTCGAATGTAATCTCTTCAAAGCATGGGATTAATGTCATCACCCGCTCTCGATAAGGGATGAGATTTGAATGTTTAGTGTCCCATTCTCCTTTGATCTGACTGATTACTAATGCTGAGTCTCCGTACACACTCAAAAACTTGATTCTTAGGTCTATAGCAGCTCTGAGTCCCAAAATACATGCTTCATACTCAGCCATATTATTGGTACAATCAAGACATAGTCTAGCAGTGAAAGGCGTATGGCAACCCTTGGGGGAAATGATTACAACACCAACACCATTGCCCAATGCATTAGAAGATCCATCAAAAACCATAGTCCATCGGGATCCCAGTTCGGGTCCTTCATCCGGTCCAGTTTCTTCACAATCAGTAACAAGCATGACATCCTCATCTGGGAACTCAAAATTCATAGATTGGTAATCATCCACTACTTGATGAGCCAAATGATCAACTAGCACGCTTCCTTTGATTGCTTTCTGGGTAGTATACTGGATATCATACTCTGTTAAAATCATCTGCCATCTTGCTATTCTTCCGGAGAGGGCAGGTTTCTCAAATATATATTTGATAGGATCCATCTTAGAAATCAACAAAGTGGTGTGATTCAACATATACTGTCTTAGTCGGCGAGCAGCCCAAGCCAAAGCACAACAAGTTTTCTCAAGCAGTGAGTATCTTGTTTCACAGTCGGTAAACTTTTTGCTAAGGTAGTATATGGCGTGCTCTTTTCGACCAGACTCGTCATGTTGCCCCAACACACACCCCATTGATCTTTCTAATACGGTCAAATACATGATTAGAGGTCTTCCTTCAACTGGGGGCATCAAAATCGGAGGTTCTTGGAGATACTTCTTGATTTTGTCAAAAGCTTCTTGACATTCATCATTCCATATCATCTCTTGATTCTTTCTCAGTAATTTGAAGATGGGTTTGCAGGTAGCAGTCAAATGGGAGATAAATCGGGCAATGTAATTCAAACGTCCCAAGAAACCTCTGACTTCTTTATCTGTACGGGGAACTGGCATTTCTTGAATAGCTCTCACCTTAGCCGGGTCAACCTCAATTCCTTTACCACTGACAATAAAGCCCAAGAGTTTACCGGACCTTACTCCAAAGGTGCATTTGTTCGGGTTCAATCTCAACTTGTATTTCTTCAACCTCTCAAACAGTTTGTATAAATGATCGAGATGTTCTTCTTCAGTATGAGATCTAGCTATCATGTCATCCACATATACCTCTATTTCATGATGGATCATATCATGGAACAAAACCACCATAGCGCGCTGGTACGTTGCCCCTGCATTCTTTAAACCGAATGGCATTACTTTATAACAGAAAGTGCCCCATTGCGTCACAAACGTAGTTTTCTCCATGTCCTCAGGTGCCATCTTAATCTGGTTATAACCCGAGAATCCATCCATGAATGAGAATACCTTGTGTTGAGTGGTGTTATCCACCAGAACATCAATGTGCGGAAGTGGGAAGTCATCTTTGGGACTCGCTTTATTCAAGTCTCTGTAATCTACACACATTCGCACCTTACCATCCTTCTTTGGCACTGGTACCACATTAGCAACCCATTGAGGATAAGAAGTAACAGCCAGGAAACCTGCATCGAATTGTTTCATAACCTCGACTTTGATTTTCTCAGACATTTCAGGACGTATGCGACGAACCTTTTGCTTAACAGGACGACAATCTTCCTTCATCGGCAAACGATGCACTACTATATCAGTATCCAGTCCTGGCATGTCTTCATAAGACCAAGCAAAAATCTATATATAGTCATGTAACATCTGAATCAACCTTTCTTTGACACTGTTTTCCAAGCCGGCTCCTATTTTGACTTCTTTCTTATCTACTTTGGTACCCAGATTTACAGTTTCAATTAATTCCTCATGCGGCTGTATAGTCCTTTTTTCTTGCAGTAACAATCTGGCAAGCTCTCCAGGTACTTCACAATCTTCCTCACTTCCATCCTCGGCTTGGTAGATCGGATTTTCAAAGTCATAATAAACAGTAGCAGAATTATTATCAACAGGATCCAGAGTGGATATGGATCTGCAATTTGTTACGTGAGTGTGTGTAAGAAAGCATAGCTTGCTTGAAAAGATGACAGGAAAGATAAAGAGCGCAATATTTGAATGCAAAAAGTCCATTGATTTATTGAATGTGAATATGCTTATGAAAATGACAAAACCCTTAACAAGTTAGCTATTGTGCCCCGGGTATTGACACAATGCTTTAAGAAGTTCAATTGTAAAATTAAAAATTTGCAACACTAAAATAGACAATAACAATTACTCCTGACTAAAGGAAATCGGGATAGTGTCTTCAGCTTTCCAATTATTGAGTCCGTCACCAATTGTTGGGAAAATCCAGCTATCCAAGTCGCAATCGCTATCAGCATCTTCTGCAGCATTAATCTGATTTTTGACTTCCTTTTCAGAGCTAAACCCCAGGCCAAATTTATCAGACTTGTACGATACATCGATCAGGGGACCCCAGCCAGTACGACCGCCATCTTCAACCACGGCTTGAGCATCTTTCAGAGAAATCATAGCAGGAGGAGCACGAATAACCTTGGGCACACGGGAAGTTGGCTTAAGGACAGGACTAGTCGGAGGAACTACTTCAAATGACTGAGAAGGAGTCTCAACGAATTCCCCATCCATCTCGATGTATCTGAAGGTATGCACACTACTGACAATATACTCTTCTTCTCCACACACAGTGACAATCTTACCCTTTATTGGATACCTCAGCTTTTGATGGAGAGACGAAGCTACAACACTTGCCCCATGAATCCAAGGGCGTCACAGCAAGCAGGAATAGGCAGGACGAATGTTCATTACGTGAAAGATAGTGTTGAAAACTTGAGGTCCTATCTTGATAGGGAGAACCACTTCACCATGGACAACACTCTTCGCACCATCGTAAGCACGCACCACAACGTCACTAGGTTTCAGTTCAATGCTTTTACAGTCAAGTTTATCGAGCACAGCTTTCGGTAGCACATTCAAAGAAGAGCCATTATCGATCAACACATGAGACAACGTGATCCCCTTACACTCAATGGAGATATGCAGAGCTTTATTGTGGTTCTTTCCTGCTGGTGTCAGGTCAGCATTGGAAAAGCCTAGGCCATTGTCAACAACCAAGTGAGCAACATAATTTTCGAACTGATCGACAAATGTCTCCTGAGGTACATGAGCGGTCTTCAGGAATTTTATCAATGCATTGGCATGAGATTCAGAAGATAACAACAAGGATAACATCGAAATTTTAGACGGAGTATGCCCCAACTGTTCTACCACATCAAAATCACTCTTGCGGATAATTTTCAGCATTTCTTCCATTTCCTGTTTGGCAACATCTTCGGTAGTAACTTCGACTGGTGTCCTCGACTGAGAAGGGTTGACTGGTTCCTTTCCTCGAGTTTCAGGGGCGGGAGGTGAGATTTTTGGAGAGAAGATCCTCCCACTTCGAGTAATTTTACTAGTCCCAACAATGTCATTATCAACTTGCTTTATGCCGTGGATGTAAACATCACCTCCATAATTCCACGGAATGGCTTTGCTTGAGGAATACGGTACTGGGCAAGGTGCAGTAATAATTAGGGGAGCTACCTTGGGCTCAGCAGTAATCTTCACGGGCACTCTAGTAGCGGTAATCTTCACTGGAACTTTGGACCTAGCAATCACAGATATTTCTTCAACAGGGTTTTCCACCTTAGGAACCTTTTCGAAGAGAATTGTACGATCATCCATCAGTCGTTGAATACCATTTCTCAACTTCAAGCAATCATTGGGTCGGGGTATACAAAGATCGCAATCTTCAGCACAACCTGGAAATAAACCAGCTTGCAATAGCTTCTTCTTGATGGTCAGGAGAGGAGATGCTAAGTCAGCTACATTGGTAATGTGAGAATTGTGATCCACAGCATTAACAGTCTTGTCATGATTAAGCATAGGAGCAGTGATGACATTAGGAGTCTCCGGAGGATCAAATTCAATTTCTCCAGCGTCGATCATATCCTAAATCTTATTCTTTAACAACCACCAATCGTTTGTATCATGCCCGGGGCTATCGGAGTGATACGCACACCTGGCATTGGGATTATAACGAGGAGAAGTAGTGTTGACATTTGCAGGAGGGCCCCTGAGGGTAATTAGATTTGCCTTTAGCATACCCTGCAATGCTTGTGCTAAAGTCATATTGATCTTGGTAAACTTCCTTCTTGGCCTGTCTTGTCTGTGCTGGAAGTTTTGAGATGGCGGTGCTGCAATCGTCACTGCTCCAACAGCATGGTCACGATTTTTCTTGTTATGACCCATTTGACCGTACACAGCATTTGATTCGTTCTTCCCCTGATAGGACTTTTTGGTGCTTGCAGAGGTAGCCGCCTGTATTTTTCCACTTCGAATGCCGCTTTCAACATGTTCACCTGTCAATATCAGATCAGTGAAACCCGATGAAGAACTTCCCAGTAGATGGCTGTAGAACGGACCAGTCAGTGTACCCATGAACATGTCCACTAATTCTCGATCAGTCATAGAGGGTTTGACTCGGCCAGCCAAGTCTCTCCATTTTTGAGCATATTCTTTGAAGCTTTCTTTAGATCCCATAGTCATATTCTGCAACTGTAGCCGAGTAGGCGCTAGTTCAGAATTATACTGGTAGTGCTTGTAGAACGCTGTCGCTAAATCAGTCCAGGTGCGGATGTTAGAGCTCTCGAGCTGATAATACCACTCTAACTGTGTGCCAGATAGACTCTCTTGGAAGAAATGGATCCATAGCTTCCTATCAGTGGTATACGGCTGAATCTTTCTCACGTAAGCTCTCAGATACATCTGAGGACAAGACGCACCATCATATTTAGTGAAAGCGGGGACCTTGAATTTGCGGGGAATGACCACCTCAGAGACCAGTCCTAAGCCTTCGAAATCCAGACCGGGCACCTTCTGACCCTCCATAGCTAGCATGCATTCTTCCAGCAACTTATACTTATCATCTTTTGGAGAGTATTGTTCATTTTCATAATCTTCATCGTCGTCCTCCTGGCTGAAAGGATCAACATTCTCATCTTCTGAATCTGTCCCCTCTTCTTGATCCTTCGGAATTCTAATCTTGACTCCTGCAGCCTGTCCTTTAAGCCTTCTTCCCGGGTTAATGTAACTCACAGGTTTCTTGTCTTTCTTCTGCTCGAGCAAGAGAGCCTTCAGTTCCTCCTGCCCCTTGGATAAGCTCAAGATCATCTCTTGGAATTGAGCATTTTGAGCCTGGAGATCTTTGACAGTTTGTTCGAGAGCCATTTTTCTGTTTAGAAGGAAGACCGTAAGAATATTGACCTTTTAGAATACCTGTTATGCAATGTTATGTTATGCTATGCAATATATGAAATGTTTTCAAGGACTTTTGGAATTTAACTTTGCGTAAACTACCAAAAAGAGGGAAACTTTTATTACTAATTTCTTTAATCACTGTTCATTACAAAAATGAAATAATAAAAATACAATGAAAGCTCAAGTCTCCCAGGGACGACTTCTTTTTGGGCGAAGATATGCATTAAGTCTTCGTTCCTCATTAAGCTGGCTGGTGAGCTCTAATACTTTCTTCCTTTCTGCAATGAACTGAGTCTCAAAAGTATCCCTTTCCTCTCTCAACTGGATCCAGGATCTCTTCAGTTCTTCAACATTGGTAGGCATATCTGGATAAGGAATGATCTGAGGAGTACCTCCTTCAACTCCTGGTTCAACAATCAGCGGTCCGACTGCCAGATATGGCATGATAAGTTCACGAGCTCTTGCGCGTACCCTTCTGAGATAAGGCTCCATATGAATAGAGTTTTTCTGTCCTAAAGTGCTTCTTTTCACCATGCCCCAAGCTCGTACAAACCTTTGACGGAGACCTTGAGAATCGTTGTCATAGTCAAACACAGTGCCTTGGATAATTATTTCATGTGGACCATCTCTTCGAGCATAACCAAACTGACGTAGGGCTAAAGCTGGGTTATAAGTAATACCTCCCCTCATCCCCAGGAGTGGTACGTTAGAGAATTCTCCACAACGATCAATGATGATAACATTTTCTTTGAGATGAGGACACCAACGGATGTCTGAATGGGAGAGCGACATTATCCTTTGAGACCATTTCAAATTTTGCTCATTCTTCAAGACTGATTGAGGAAGGTGCAAAATAAACCACCTAGATAGTAAAGGTACACAACACATGAGAGTTCCTTGGCTTTTCACAGCACGGGTGTGAAGGGAATGCAAAATGTCTCCAAGCAAGGTAGGCGCAGGGTTATGAGTGAGAAATATCTTAATAGCATTCATGTCTATGAATTGGTCTGGATTAGGAAATAACACCAAACCATAGATTAGTAATGCTAGGACATCTTCGAAAGCATGGACATCCATAACCTTGAGGAATTCTCGGGCCTTATTTATCAGAAATTTGGCAAGTAAACCCTTAACTCCACTTCTTGTTACCCAATTGGTTTCAATGTCGGAGTTTGTCATGTGTAAAGCTGCAGCAACTTCTTCAGACTTCGGAATCTTTTCTAAACCACTGAAAGGTGTTTGATCAAGGATAGGTATCCCAAGCAGCCTGGAGAATTCTTCTAACGTGGGCACCAACTGATAATCCGGGAAGGTAAAACAATGATGTTTAGGATCGAAGAATTGGAATAGAACTCTCATCATATCTTCTTTGAAACCAGTGATAACCAAATTGAGGAGAGAACCATGTTTCTTGATGAACTGAGCCTGATCAGGAAGTTCTGACACTAAACTCTTGAGTTGAGGAGAGATTGCTACAAAATTGATCCGGATGGTCTTCCTGGAAGCCATAGCCCTGTTACAGAGCAAAGTTAAATCCCTAAGTCCTTGAAATGGTTAGTACAATGCCATGATGTTATGATGTTATGATGTTATGATGTTATGTAAGTAACAAACACAAGCAAGTCACACAACAATCATTCCTAGGTTTTAAGGCTTGCATGAGTTCCATAGGTAAGTACCCTCCCCACTGAAGTTTGGTTGGTTCCACCTGTCCTAGAATAGTAACCGGGTTCTAGAAGGATCTCAAATCATTGACCTTCCCTTAAGTCCACTTCAGTGCAACACCCAGTGGTTGACCAAAGCTTCCCTAAAGTCCAATCTCAAAGAGTGTAGTATCGAGTCTCAACCAACCCCAGTCGGAACCGAAGTCAGTTATCTCACTACTTTCTAATGGCCAGGATGAGTCAATTATGGTTCTAAAGGTCTGGTTAATGCTTTGATGACACCACGCAGACGCCAAATTTCTCCTCAAGTAAACATGAGGAACATCAGGACATCCAAAGTGTCACATTAACCGTAGCCATCATTTTAACCATTCCAGTATACGCCAGATAGTCGCGATGATCTCTTGCTACTTACCTAAGGTACACTAGATCCGGGTGTAGGATCTTTCACTCAAGCATAAAATACCCAAGCAATCAGGCAAATCAAATAAGTGATCTTTTTTTTTTAAGGTAACCTCTCTTTTTAAGGGTCCCCAGCAGAGTCGCCAGTTCTGTCATACGGTGAACTGACTTTGTGTGTTTTTACTTTGGAAAGCAAATGTCGCGGATAGCAAGAGTCGCCACCGACTTTTCTTTTATCTAATAAGGAAAGGCGGAAAAGAACAGGAAAGACCTTGATTAGATTTTGGGTTCGGGAGGTACATTATACAAAGGGAAGGTGTTAGCACCCTTTGTATCCATGGTTATCCATGGGCTCTTAATTGCTTGATCACTTATGTTTTTCTTGTCTGAAAAAGTGTGTGAGAGCTGTTTAGAAAATGTTTTGAAAAGAGAGTTTAACTTTGTAATGATTCTTGTACGAATGTATACAAAGTATTTATCTCGTTTAATTTTGAAAGCTGTTTAGAAAAATATAACTTGGCAATGATTCTAGTACGAATGTATGCCAAGTGGTGATTTTCTAATAGAGGTTTTGAAAAGTGTGAGGTGTGAAAAGTAGTTTAAGCTGTGAGCAAGCATTTAGGAGTTATACCTACCCAAGGTCTTTATGGGCATTTCCTATCCTTATGAGGGTAAAACTGTCCTTACTATTGAGAAGTAAGTAGTTCTATCCTTTGGATGTAAAGGGTCATCGATTGGCCATTGAAGGCAACATTTGTAAGGATACCTTAGCATTCAAAGGGATAATCATCATTTAATTGTAGGCTACAACGACGGGTCACCGAGGGACAAAATCATATATTCGCAGGCAACATCCGAGGGATGATGATTTATTTTATAGGGACATGATGATTTAATCAAAGGGTCTTTGCTAAGTGTATCCCCACATTCGCGGGACATGACCATAATACCGTAATACCGTAAGGCAACAAAGAGAGGTCCAAGATCACATATTCAAAGGCAATATTTTATAATCAATTAGGTAATTAGGATGAATCTCCATATTATAATCAATTAGATAATTAGGATGAATCTCCACATTAAAATCAATTAAGTAATTAGGATAAATCTCCACAAGGGTATCCCACAAATAAAGTGGAATACCTAGCAAGCTACCTTTTCCGGGAGTATGTGAACCCTTACAAAATTCAGCAAACAGGTCAGAATACCAAATCAGGGTGCAATCGAGAATCGCACCAAACAAAAGGAATAATGTCAGGTAAACAATGCATGGTGATAATAAAACATGTCAGATGAGCAAAGATCGGAACAGAAAAACCAACGACTGTCATGTTCGCTGCTGCCTCGCCTAGCGAAGGCCTAGCGAACGCTCGCTACATGTTCGCTTAGCGATGTGCTAGCGAACGGCTGCGGGTTTTGAATTTTAGAACAGTACGATTTCAACAAGCTCCAAACCCTATGGCATCCGTTACAGAAATTACATGGTTAAACGTTCAAGATATCCAGGCATACTTAAGTCCACATGCAAAACCTCAAATATATTTATGAATTCAATTATGATATCACATGTGAATTAGGAACATAAAGCGGTAATATTAATGCAAACCGGTTTGCAATTGAATTGCAACCTTGACTTGGCAGATCGCTCTTAGGGTTGATGCCGGATTGAGTTGGGAGGAGGTAACCTTTGTGCAAATGAGTTTCCTTCAGGGTTTCCTTTAGGGTTGCTCTGAATTCTCTGGGTTAGCCTCCAGGGTTTGCTGTCTGTGGGTGTTTTTGTTTCTCCCATTTCCTCCTTTTTTTTCCTTCTGACTGAAGTTCTGGTATTTATAATGTTTTTTGTGTGACCTAATGGGCTCAGAATGAAGCCCAAAATTTCTGGTATTCACAAGCTTCGCTAGGCGAGTGGTGTAGCGAAGGGTTCGCTAGGCGAAGGATTTATCTCGCCTAACGAGCAAGCCATTTTAAGCCATTTTCTGGATTTGGGCCACCTGTGTGTTGGGTCTTTGTTCCTGTAAGACCAGTGTCTTGAAAAATGAATTGGAGTGCCTTGAAAAATGTCTTGCAAGATTAACGGGCAAATTTTGGGGTATGACAATATTCTTCACAAGTATCTCAATTCATCATTTTGATCAAAGCAAATCAAGGGGCTTGAGGCTTGTTCCCCAAGGAAACCCTAATTCATTTGTTCATCACCTGTGCCTTGCTCATGAAGCAACCTCAATCCATGGTCAAATACAATCAAGGGAAGTTCTTTAATTCATAATTTTCATGCATATTTGAACTTATTTGAGTGCCCTCAATCATCAATTCATCAGGATATGAGGTCTGGACTTGAGAAGTTGATCAGTCAATTCATCTGACTATTTTGAAATGCACTGAGACCTAACTTTTTATGTGTTGGTCAAATGGATATGACCCCAAGAGAAACATTGTTCTTAAGAACCATATGAACAACTTTTATGTTCATCAAAATTTGATTTGAAGCTTGGAAGGTCATCATCCATTCCAAGACATTATAGGTCATTTTGACTGAAACCCTAATTTTAGGTCAACTTCCCAAGGACATAACTCCTTCATTTTTCATGATTTTTAGGTGAGACTTAATGCATTGGAAATCTTAATGTGTCTACTTTAAATTTTATGTTAAGAAAAATTGCAAAATCTCAAAAGAAATACATGTGATAATGCAAAACATTATAGGTCACTTTAGGCCAAATGCATTGAAATGTGAAAAAGTCCAACTTCAAGTGCCCATAACTTCTTCATTAAAAATCCAAATGATGCAAAATTTAAGTCCAAATTGGTTGTCTTGAAAAGATATACAACTTTCATGTATAAGATTTTATTATTTGGAGCTTTCATCATTGAGGCAGAAGGGCTTGAACATTGGCCAATTTTGGAAACTACACATATGCATGTTTTGCACCTTACACTTCAAGCTCAATTTTCATTAATTTCCAAGGCCCAAATGGAATTTTGATCAACATGACATTTGTTCCTTATGCAACAAGCTTTCCAACCATGACTCATAAGGTAGCATTTCAAGTTTGGACATGGTATTTTCGAAGGCTTGAACATTATGGCACATTTTGGAAAATCATTTAAATTTGCATTGCATGATCCATTAACCCACAATTTGCACGTCCAATTTGTACATGATGATGATCAGCTACCAAAACCAAGTGGAATTGGGCCCTCCATGCGCCTGTACAGGCCCATGCATGGAGGCCATTTCCATCCATGCAATGCTTTGTTCATGCTTCTACCTTGCCAATTGCTATATATAGGAGTGCTTGGCCTCTCATTTCTTCAACCTTAAGGCGCCCTACATGCTGTGCAACTGAAATCCCACCCTCACACCAAAGGAACTCACCAATTTTTCTCTCAATTTTTAGATCTAGAATTCAGTTTCCTCGACTGTTTTCTTATATCTAAAGTTCCTTAGCCTTCTTCTCCTTCATCCATAGAGTGAATTGCAAGCTTTAGCACCAAGGAATTGTGAATCGAAGCTCTGCAAATCAGAGGTTTACTTCTGATTTTAAACTCTTCGAATCAATTCATATGTTGCTTGTTTCTTGTTGTTGCTGTGTTGTCTGAAGTCCTCTTCATAGAGGCAATCATTTCATGCTTTGAATTTTCAAAATCCAACAAGTTTCAGTTGAACTCCATGAAATTCAACCTCTGATTTATCTCTCAATAGGAATCTAGCGTGAATTTGGTTGGTACAGGAGTGATGTACATCACTCCACCTTTCGTTTGATACCTGGATCGTGCATTTTGGTTGACATTTTCTCCTCTGCAAATTTGGACCTTCGTCGGAGCTAGCCGAAGAAGACGGTGGCGCTGGCCACCGTCCGTTTGCCAGTTTTGATCTAGGCCGTTGATGATGATTCCCAGATTGAATCAGGGCTCTTGGATCTTATGACTTTTTTTAAATGTTTGTGTTATTCAGTTGATTGAGGATCATGATGCGCGCGCATGCCACAGCTGTCTGATGCTCCAGCTCAATTAATGAGCTTGGATCCAATGCGTGTGGATTTTCCATAATTTCTAATTTCTGATTTTATTTTCTTTTATTTCTTTTAATTCCATTTTATTTCTAAGATTCATATCTCTCATTATTGGTCCAAAAATTATGGGACCAATTGCATTATTTCTATTTTAATTTCTAGTTTCTAAAAATGATTTTTAATATTTTTTATTTTATCATTTGCTATTTTTTAATAATTTTCTCTTTTCTGGTTATTTTTAGTTCATTTTAATTAGTTTTTGATATCCAAAAAATACAAAAATATTTTTCCAACCTCTTTGAATGATGATAGATCTATGAAAAATATTCTCATCAATTTATTAATTGATTTGAGATGTATTTGAGATTTTAGTTCAATTAGGTTATTTTTATGCATTTTTAATTGATTTAAAATAGTTTCTGACTTTTAAAAATGCTGAAATTTTTTGTCAAACTTTGTTTGACCTTGTTGAACTTGGGATAATTCTATTGGACTTTTCAAAGTTAATTTGAAGTGAATTTGAAGTTTGACCTTTCTTTATTATTTTAATTCAAGTTTTATTTTAAATATCAAAAATACCAAAAATATTTTATTTGTTTCTTGACTTCTAATTCTCATTTTGCTTCTATTTTCTATTGTTTGACCTTGATCTTCTCTATCTTTGGTCATAGCTTGTTGATTATCTCATTCCATTTTCATTTAATGCACTTTAATTCTTCTTCTTCTTCTTCTTCTCCTTCTTTTTCTTTTTTTGATCAATGAGTTAAAGATTGGTGGTTAACATTGATATATGGAAGTTTAATCTTCCTTGATTCAAATCTAATTCATCTTGATCATGGATCAAGTGAATGGCTTTGCATTAAGGATAGATTGCTTTCTAAATCATGCAAAGAACCTAAATCAATACAAGATCATTTCTCATCTTCTTTTTGGCATGGCAAGTTGTTGGAGTTTGATTCACTAATCAAGACCTCTAACTTGTGTTGTTGCCTACATTGTTATTGACCGGCCTCAGATAGTTGTGACTTCTACATAAGTCCAATTACGATTGCTTAACATAGCGCTAAATTTGCCTTATGGCACACTAACTATTAACACTAACCATTAACCATTAACATTTAATTCTTGCTCTTTACATTTATGCAATTTACTATTCTTGTACATATTATTCATTTGCTTTTCCCTTTGCTCATTTGAGCACATGTTTATGTTAATGCAATTTGCCTTTTGCTCACTTGAGCACATAATTGTGTATATATCATTGTGCTTGTGTTTTGTTTTTTATTGTTGTGGACCAAATGCAAAGAAATGGACAAATGGACTTAGTTTCTAGGATATTCCCTATGCAAAATTGGAGTAAAAGGACCCTAATGTTGAAGATGGATTAGAAGGACTAAACCTCTAAACTCACTCTTGTCCATTCTTGATTTGCCTCATAAGACTCTTTGATGTGTATGTGCTTTTGTGCTAGGGGATCCTATGAGAGCTCAAATCGAAGAACCATTGCCATGTTCATCCAAAGTGAAAGATACAGGAAGCATTAGGGATCTTCTAAGAAGCTTGTTTGATTATGTGGATTGCTTGAGCTTACTATTATTTTTGCTTGCATATTCCAAAGGATGGGAGCTACTTAGATAATCAATATGATCTCAAGAGAGGAACTCCATTTGTGGTCTTGTTTCTTATCCCTTATCTCTTGTATACTTAGGATTTAGCCATTCTTCTTCTTCCCTCCACTCTAACCCAAGCCAAAACTTTTGTGCAAACATTTAACATTTGTTTTCAAACATTAGAAACCTAAGCCTTATGCTTTTGATTTTCAAACCTTCTTTTCATAACACTTATTTTGAATTGAACCTTTAAATCAACTTTGACCATATTTTGTAAATACTTTTCATTGGTAAATATAACTCATTCAAATACTTTTGTGTTTTCAATGACCACTCTCTTAATCAATTTTTTTCATAACCATTAGCTATTAGGTTTGAGTTATCCTTGAGATAGATGTAATACTCACCTATATCCTTAGTGATGGACAATGAGTCTTCCATGCTTATTATAGGGTTAACCCCTCACTAGCATGTTGAAGCTATTCTCACATGGTGGATTTGTGGTCTTAGGTTGAGTTTTCTCCCTTGGATGACAAAAGACCTTAAGGCTTTTGGACCAATCAATTCACCAACTTATTTTGAGATTTTTACCCCGAACTACGAGGTTTTGATCCTAATCTTTTTTAAGATGGTACGTAGGCAATGGGTTTATCCATCCAAACACAAAATGTAATTAAATTGTATATTCTCTTCTCATCTCTTCAATCATGTTTGCACAAACAAATTTCACAAAATACCAACCTTACAACAAATGTGAAAAGGGCTCCCTAGGAGTACCTAGGATGTTTTGGGTGCTTAAAACCTTTCCATTGCATAATCAACCCCATTACCCCGATCTCTGACATTTTTACTAGTTTTTGATTCGATAAAACTTTTAGGTTTTTCTTCGCTTTCTAACCATTCCTTTGGATAAATAGAAGTGCGGTGGAGACTCGACTTGTATGGTTTACCTTAGATTTAGTCAGTATCTCTAATGGTAACGAATACCCCGCTACATCTACCACGACTATCTCCTCCTCTCCCTTGCTCTTAACACGATGATTTATCTGTAACACGCCTTGATCCAGCATTTGTTGTATAAAATTCAGCAACTTTTTGTTGTTCTCTTCATCAACCAGCTCCTCCGGGATTAGACCACTCTTCAGCAATTGTGCTCCTATCCTGGCGATAGGGGTTTGAATTTCTTCAATCTTAAGGATCAATTCACCTTAATTACTCTCCTCAATGGCACTGACGGAAGCATCCCCATGTGTTGGCATGGGATTGTTGTTCACGTTCGGGCGTCTCGGAGTGAAGGTGACAACCTTTGCTTCGATCAAGTCTTGTACCCGATTTTGAAATGCAAAACAATTCTGCAAGGTATGACCGGACGCTCCCATGTGAAACTCACAATGGGTGTTAGCATCATATCCGGGTGGATATGGAAAAATAGCCGGTTTTAGCTCCCTCAATGTCAGAAGGCCCTCCTTTTGTAGATATGAGAATATTTGGCTATAAGGTATTGGTAGAGGATCAAGTTTTGCTGTTAACGATGTTGTTGATGTTGTGGTTGATACACTTGTTGTTGTTGTATTGTTTGTTGATATGGTATGGGTACCACGACGGCGACTTGGCCATATGAAGCTTGTTGCTTCCCCTTATAGCCTCTGGATATAGCGTTCGTTTCACCTTTTCTTTTCTTTTAGAAGCCTCCAGAATACTTTTTTGGTGCGCCAGGGGCTGCCACAGCTCCTGGAATCTTTCCATCCCTCAACCCTTTTTCTATGCGATCTCCGATTGTGACTAAATGCGCAAAGTCGAACGCTGCACTTCTTACCAATCTATCAAAGAATAGGTCCTTCAGCGTGTCCACAAATATTCCAGTCATTTCCTTTTCGGACAATGGTGGCTCTACCTGAGCAGCCAACTCTCTCCATCGCTGGGCATATTCTTTAAACGACTCATTTTATTTCATGGCCATCCCTTGTAACTGCATTCGGTCGGGTGCCATATCTAAGTTATATTTGTATTGACGGAGAAATGCGTCAGCCAAATCTTCCCAGTTTTGAACCCGCCCCTGCTCTAAGCTCATGTACCATCTTAGAGACGCTCCACTTAGACTATCTTGGAAATAGTGTATAAGCAGTTTTTCGTTTCCGGTATGAGCAACCATTTTCCTGAAGTACATTACCAGATGACTTCTTGGGCAAGTCTGGCCTTTGTATTTCTCGAAATCAGGAGTTTTAAATTTAGTCGGGATGACCAAATTTGATACCAAACGCATGTTCATGGCAGAGGCGCCGAAGATATTATTCCCCTCTATAGCTTTGATCTTCTTTTCCAAGGTACGAAGCCTATCTGCAGCAGGATCTGGAAGTATCTTATGCTTCGGTTGATCAGACACATAGAAAGCATCGTATGGGTCATCTCCAATTTCGGATCCATGATGAGTAGATGCATCAGAAGGCTCTACACGATCCCCATCTCCTTTGCTTCCTACCAGTATATGAACCAGTCTCTTCTTGGCAGGGATGAAGCTCTCGTCTTGGTGGACCAAACCTGGTGTGATATCATTCCTCTTTGCCCCAACTTCTTCATCCACAACCCTCTCTCTTTGGGCGATTGCGAGCATTGTCTCCAACAGTTGATCCATTTTCTCTTGGATCGTATTGATGTTTGTCCTCGTGGTAACTTGGTTAGCCTCAACTTGTTCTAATGTCATCTTGTATTTGCTTCACGTCTCGTATAGGTGTTGATTAGTCATTGTTGCTAGATGAAGGGTAAAAAGGTTGGGTAAGTTTTTTTGAATTTTTATGAAGCGGGATGCATAATGAAGACGTGAATGTTATGCATATTTTATTTTCAAGGAATCGTTTGAGTTCCATTAGTTGTCAGTAATTTGAAGAAACAAGAAATACTTAGAATAACAATAATGGAGTAATTTTAAACGTCATTCATTCAAGTACATAACATAGGGGTCCAAAAAGACCCTAGTTCAAAATAAATTGTCAAAGGAACAAAATATAAGACATAGAAAAATTAAACTGCAGGCTTTCTGGCTTGGAGCTCTTCTAGTTCTTCCTTGAATCTCTTCAGCAACCCTCTACAGAGTAGAATGAAACTGATTATGACTGGAGGAGTGCTATCTTCCTTCAACTCTTCAACCGCGTATCTTAACTTCCATGGTAATTCTTTATCCTCCCAATTACAGAACCCCATTAGCCCATCGAGCTTTGCACGGAACTTATCCCTATCTCCTTGCAAGAAGTCTATGGTCTTCTTAAAGGATTCATAATCTTCAATCACATACTCTCGTTCCTTCAACCATATGGAGTTGTCTTGGTGTAATGACTCTAGCTGGCTCTTCCAATAGCTGGCAGACTCTTTTGCGTCTCTCACTTCTTGACACTTCTCCTCCCATATCATGGGTGAAACCCTAGAAGCTTCGGTGGCTATATTCTTAAGTCGGCATTGTTGATCCACTTCAGCCTTTGCATGACGAACATAAATGGTGAGTTCTTTCATCTAAGCCCCAAGTGTATCTCTTATCGTCTTGTTTTCCTTTGTGGCCAAATGCCACCAATGCTCATTATCTTGACATTCTTTCTGGGCTTGTCGTAATTGACCCTTAAGAGTATCTAGACAATGGTCAGCTTGTTCTAGTCCCATTTTGATCTTTTTCCTCTTATGCTCCTCTTTGTTGAATTTCTCCACATGTGCTTAAAGCTGTACATCCTTTCTCCCAAGCTCCCACTTCATGGTGTTTTTCTCATTGGTGACTTGTTGGAGTTTTAACTTCAACTCTTCATTCTCTCTTTCTAACTTTGCCATGGTGGTATTGAGTTCATCCACTTATTCAATAGGGATATGGGTGAGCTTAGGTTCAGGAAGAGGTACAGGTGTCCGAGTGATGAATGGCATTTTGATCATCTCCACCCTTTCCTTTACCCAATGAAAATATGGTTCTTTTGTAATCCCATTAGCTCTCCCCAAATCCTCTCTCCCTTTTTGATTGACATTCTTCCAAGCCTCTCTGATTCGTTGGAACAAGCTATAATTCTCAACCCCAAAGCCAAGCAACAAAAAAGCTCCCAAAGACCTTGCCTCTAAAGGGCCTTCCATTGGGTAGCCAAGCTGTCTTAGTGATAGAACCGGGTTAGAATTCACACATCCTTGAGTTCCAATTAGTGGTAGATTAGGGAAATCTCCACATCTGAATATGATATCCATGTTGATGTATTCTTTGGAATACCAAGAAAGATCTTCGGATCAGAGTGATCCCAATCTCTGAGGCCAACTAACATCTGTCAGTTCTACCCAAATGCCTGTCTTCGGAAGATGCTCAAGAAACCACTGATATATTAAAGGAGCACAACAAGCAATCATCCATTTCTTCTTGGTGTACCTATGGCTCATGTAATAGTAAACATCGGATAACAAAGTGGGTACTAGGTTTCCAGTAAGGAAAACACAAATAACAACCATGTCTATGAAACCATCCATATTTGGGAACAGGACGATGCCATAGATGGCCAATGCAATAGCAGAGTAACAAACGTCCAAACTTTCTGCTTTTAGTAGGGTATGAGCTCTCTCCAAGAGAAAGCTTAGCGAAAATCCTTTGGTATTCCCTTTGGTCTCTAGGTTAGCCTCTACTTCCCTTTTCGTCCATGTGAAGCACGCTAGCAATGATCTCAAGGGGAAAAAGATTCATCTATCCCTTAAAATAGTGGCTTATTCTTCATAGGAATCCTAACAAGACGCTCAAATTATTCCAACATTGGTGCTAGCTGGAAATCTTGGAATGTGAAACATCTTAAAGGTAGGTCATAGAATTGGGCCAGATTGACTAAAGCTGTATGGTCCACTCGTTGGTTGAGGATGCTGAGCAGATTGCCATAATTCTTCCCAAAGTTGATTCTGTATACCGGGTGCATCTGAGAGACCAAGTCATCTAAGCTCCTTAGATCGGGATCTTTAAACTTGACAGAGTAAATGTTTCTTTTGCTTGATTCCATGCTTCTTGAATTCCTGCAACTTATGACACTCAGA
This sequence comes from Lathyrus oleraceus, assembly GCF_024323335.1. Lineage (NCBI taxonomy): Eukaryota > Viridiplantae > Streptophyta > Magnoliopsida > Fabales > Fabaceae > Lathyrus > Lathyrus oleraceus. The sequence goes on from NC_066579.1 coordinate 463,223,091, forward strand.
TTCCTTGGAAATAAAATAATATGAATGTCATGTTATGAATGATTTTATGCATGCCACAAGTATGTCAACATACAAGCCGTGAGAGTGGGTATCCTTGGTTAAGAGGTTCCCAAAGTCATCAATCACTATTTATGCATGCCACAAGTATGTCAACATACAAAACCCTTTTGGGATGATGCTAAAGTTAAGAGGTTCCCAAAGTCATCAATCACTATTTAGAAAGGTTATTGTCATGACGAAAGCTCATCCGTCAATAACATCCCCAAAAAGAGTCTCGTCTGGGTGAGGCCTTCGTATGGTCCCAAAGAGGAAGACTCCTAGTGAGTCCATACTACACAACTCTCAAGTCCAAGGAAAACTCCTTGTGGGCGTCCACTATGCAACCACCAACTTAAACTTATAGTTTTTCTCAGACTCGGGTGGAGAGCATATCTCACAATGTACCACCAATCAGAGAACCCCAATAATACATAGCCAATAAAACACCAGAAAATGATTATGACAGAATAATAATAACAGAATAAATAACAAACAAATAAACAAGATTAACACACGATACATCAACTGAACTAGATTAGGCTTCACTCTCTTTTGCTTGGAGCTAGTCCCCAGCAGAGTCACCATCTATCGCATCTCGAAAAATACGATTCCTCGCGATGGTCGCGAAAAAAATAATTATGTTCGAACAGAGTCGCCACCGAACTTTATTTATCCCAATGAAGGAATGGTAAAATATCGATAAAACGTTTTAAAAAGGAATAATGGTCGTCGCAACCATATTCGGGTTCGGGAGTCGATTACGCAAGGGGAAAGTATTAGCACCCCTCACGTCCGTTGTACTCAACGGGAACCTTTTAGTTCAATTTTGCGATTTGAGTGTTAATTTATGTTGTTTGTTTTGTGTGAGTAATTAGAGTTTGAAAATAGTGATGGATGAAGACCTCAAAAGGGAGAAAAATGAGGTTTTTTATTAATGTGCTCGCGAAGATACATCAACCTCCTGCCTACATATCCTTATGGTGTAATAAGAAAATCAGAGCATTCGTAGTTCGGGGAACTACGGTTGGTTGGTGTTTTTTAATGAACAACTGTTTAGATCGTATTCTAAAGGCTAAACGTCGGCTTGTCTACTCTCGGCGAAGGCTTGAGCACTAGTTTGTTATACGTGTTAGAAGGGATTAAACAGTGTCTTTTTGAAAAGAGTTTTGGTCACACGGGGGTGACAAGTTGGATTAATATGTTGGATATTTTGATTGGTTGAGATGTTTTTGGATGGATGACAAATACTCGGATAATCGAGTAAGACAACTCGTATCCTAACAGTCGGGAAAGGGAATAAAAGACTCTAGACCGCTTTCTTTTTCATCTGAGTGATTATGAAAATAAGTTTGCATATGATTGACGTATTTTAGAATGAACGACAAGTACTTGAATGACTGAGTAAGACAACTCATATCCAAGCATTTGAGAAGAGGAATTCAAAACTCAAGATCATCTCCCTTTTCGTACAGTTTTGATTGATTTATTGATTTATGGAAAAATGATAGTTGTTTGACTAACCGAGTAATAAAACTCATATTCAAACAAATGAGGAGAGAAGTTGAAGGCTCAAAGTCATCTCCCTTTTCATTTTGCAAATGAAATGGTATTTGATTGTGATTGGATACGTTAATTTTATTTGGATAAAATACTCGACAATTGAATTGAGGTTTTGAATTTGGTATTTATGAATCAAATGAATTTTATTTTAGTGTATTGTTCTTCTACTCGATTAAATAATAATCAAATAGGTCTCGTTGTAAGAAAGCCCAAGAGTAAGCTATGTGAGGTCGATGGCAATGCTTTAAAAGCGATCGACTTACAAAGGTGTTTGAAAATGGGCTCGACTTTGAAATGAGAATTGTTTGATTTGTTTTTAAAATTGGTTTGAATTGATGGTATGGGAATGATTTGTCATAAATGTACCACAACACGCATATAAAATCGAACACTTATACAAACGACTAAATAAATATTAACACAAATAAATCTCATAAATCCCCCCAAAAAATGAATAATTATATAATTAAAATAGCTAATTGTCATACCCCAAAATTTTCCCATTGATATTACAAGGCACTTTTCAAGAGTGGCCCAATCCAGAAAAGGCCCAAATTGGCCTACTCGCTAGGCGAGCAATTCCTTCGCCTAGCGAACACTTCGTTATGCCACTCGCCCCAGCGAAGCACCAGGTCCAGTAAAAGCCCAAAATAGCTTGCTCGCTAGGCGAGCAACTCCTTCGCCTAGCGAAGCTTGCGAATATCAGAATTTCTGGGCTTCATTCTGAGCCCATTAGGTCATAACAAGAGCACTATAAATAGCCAAGCCTTCAGTCACGAAAGGAAAAAAAAAACGGAGACGAGGGGAAGAAAAACAGAGGAAGACGGACAGAAACCCTGGCACAGAAACCCTGGAGGCTACTTTAGAGAGTTCCGAGTGAAGAAACCCTGAAGGCCGCTCCTCCGCTCCGAAGCTACCGCCGCCCAACTCTATCCGATGCCAAAAGCGATCAGTCTCTTCAACATAGCAGCTTAGTTGCAAGCAGGTTTGCGCATCACTATTGTTTTATACTTTTAATCGGTAATCTCTATATACATAAAGCATCATGCTTGAAGTTTCGAATATGTAATTTGATTTCACATGCGAATTTAAATATGCTTGAATATCATGAATGTTTGTCCATGCTATTCCTGTAATCAAGTGCCATACAAGTTCAGGTTTCCGGAGGTCATACTGCTGTCAAACTCCAAACCCGTGGCCGCTCGCTAGCATATCGCTAAGCGAGCCTGTAGCGAGCATTCGCCGAGCCTTCGCCAGGCGAAGCAGAGGCGAACGGGACAATGGCTGCTTTGTTTCTTTTCTATTATGCCTTATGTCTATCTAACCAAGCTTTATTATAATTCTGCATCATTTGGCCTGAGATTATGACTGTTGTGTTGTAGTGCAATTTTCAATTGTACTTTACTTTGATGCTCTAACCCGTGTGTTGAATTGTGCAAAGGTTTACATATTCCCGAGGAAACGGCCGGCTAGGTATCCCACTTTATGTGTGGGAGATCCTTATGGAGATTCACCCTGAATTACTCAATTGATTTTAATGTATTCATTTCATGGCGAAGATCCACCCTAATGGCTTAATTGATCTTAATGTATTGATTTTAATATGGACCTAATTACCTACTTGATTACGGTTACCTAATTAATTGTAAAACTTTGCCTTTAAATAAGTGATCTCGGACCTCTCTTTTGTTACCCTACGATTACGGTATTATGGTCATTTCCCGCGAATGTAGGGATACACTTAGCAAAGACCCTTCGGTTAAATCATCATGTCCCTATAAAATAAATCATAGTCCCTCGGATGTTGCCTGCGAATATATGATTTTGCCCCTCGATGACCCTTCGTTGTAGCCTACGGTTAAATGATGATCGTCCCTTCGAATGCTAAGGTATCCTTACAAATGGTGCCTTTAATGACCAATCGATGACCCTGCGATGACCCTTCTACATCCAAAAGATAAAACTGCTTACTTCTCAATAGTAAGGACAGTTTTACCCTCATAAAGATAGGAAATGCCCGGAAAGACCTCGGATAGGTATAACTCTTAATTGCTTATTCACAATTTAAAACTACTTTTCACACCTTACACCTTTCAAAACCTCCATTAGAAAATCACCACTTGGCATACATCCGCACTAGAATCATTGCCGAGTTATATTTTTCTAAACTATTTTCAAAACTAAACGAGATTACCACTTTGTATACATTCATTCAAGAATCATTACAAAGTTAAATTCTCCTTCTCAAAACATTTCCTACACATTTCTCAACCACTTTTTCAAACTAGAAAAACATAAATGATTGAGCAATTAAGAGCCCATGGATAACCATGGATACAAAGGGTGCTAACACCTTCCCTTTGTATAATGTACCTCCCGAACCTAAGAATCTAAATTAAGGTCTTTCCTGTTCTTTTCCACCTCTCCTTATGGGATAAAAGAAAAGTCGGTGGCGACTCTTGCTAACCGCGACATTGCGATTAAAAAAACACAAAAAGTCAGTTCACCGTATGACACTAATGATGATGATAATAATAATAGATAATCAAATAGTTTTAATTATTTTTTTAAAATGATAATAGAAATTTGATTAATTGATAAAACTCTACTTAAGTTAAGTAAAAAAAATATGGACTAAACAAAAATAAAAATAGAACAGTTTGGGCCTTGGGATAGAAACTAAACCCAAACAGAATCTATCCAACCTAGGCCAAAGATGGGTTCCAATAGGAAAGCGAAAATAGGCCCAGGCTGAATTGGGCCAAACCAAAACACATAAGGCCCTTAAAAAACCTGGTCAACCGTGTTGACTCACGGGTATGCTTTGGACCGTCAGATCAGGAAGTCTGACTTGGTCCTTAGATCATATGATGGATGGGGGAGGGCGCACAGTTACCTGATGTACCTTAGCGCGCAGAAATGCTCTGCTGGTGATTAAACTACAAGCGATAAGTGTTCAAGGTCAAGGACACTTGTCATTGCCATCATTGGACACCCAGCGACAACTCAAAAAAACAATTACTTGAACTCGGGATATGCAAACATATTCGTCCCTCATTTCACTCTCTCTCTCAACTCAGAGCAACAAAACGCTTTGCAGTTTCTAAACCAAAATTGCGGCCGAAACCTACCGAAGAAGACGGTGGTTGCCGGCCAACGACGGCGGCGCCACCTTCTTCTCCGGCGAATCGTTACCCAAATCAATAAAACTAAATCTAAACCTTCCTATTTCAACCTCACGGTTACGGATCCGATCACGAAAATAGCAAAAAGTTAACCCAAAGTCTTGAATCGGAAACCCTAATCTACACAAAAACCTAAACGGAATTTTTCACAAACCAAACCACATAAATATTCTCCTCAAGCCAAATGAACACAAAAACAAATTAAATATAAACATTGAAGATCAGAACCCTAACTCTGCAAATGAAGCCACAACGACAGAGATTTCAAGCAATTGTTATGGGGGTTTTGGTCAGCTCATCGAGGCGAACAAGATGATGCAAATATTTTAAGCGAAGGAGAAAGAAGAGGTATACTTGGTCGGAAGTGGGTCGTCGACAATGTCTTCTAAGTTTCCTCCTAACTTTAAAATCTTTTCGTCTTCCTCTGTTCTTTTCTATCTTTGAGCGCTATAGATGGTTGTGTTGATGGAAATGTTATTTGGATTTCTTGCAGAAATTCACGTCCTTCGCTCAGTGTCCTATCTGGGTACTAATAGTGAGATTGTGTAGTTTATCCTCTTCATGATGAGCTAGTAAATCCTAGGATAAATCTGTCAGGATATCTTTTGTCCATCCCACATTTCGTGGGGATCCAGATTTTGTGGATTTGTTACTGTTGTCTGTGGCGGAGACGTTCTTGGGTGTTCCTTGTAGTCCCCTGTGCAAAGCGTTTCCTTTGGATGTCCTGATGTTCCTCATGTTTACTTGAGGAAAAATTTGGCATTCGCGTGGTGTCATCAAAGCATTAACCCGACCGTTAGAACCCTAATTGACTCATCCTAGCCATTATAAAGTAGTGAGATAACTGGCTTCGGTTCCGACTGAGGTTGGTTGAGACTCGATACTACACTCTTTGAGATTGGACTTTAGGGAAGCTTTGGTCAACCACTTGGCGTTGCACTGAAGTGGACTTAAAGAAAGGTCGATGATCTGAGATCCTTCTAGAACCCGGTTACTATTCTAGGACAGGTTGAACCAACCAAACTTCAGTGGGGAGGGTACTTACCTATGGAACTCATGCAAGCCTTAAAACTTAGGAATGATGGTTGTGTGACTTGCTTGTGCTTGTTATTTACTTAACATCATAACATCATGACATCATAACATCATGACATCATGACATCATGGCATTGTACTAACCATTTCAAGGACTTTAAACATTGAAAACATTTCATACATTGCATAGCATGACATAACATTGCATAACAGGTATTCTAAGGGATCAGTGTTCTCACGGTTTTCCTCCAAACAGAAAAATGGACCTCGAACAAACCGTCAAAGATCTCCATGCTCAGAATGCTCAACTCCAGGAGATGATCTTGAACTTATCCAAGGGGCAGGAGGAACTGAAGGCTCTCTTGCTCGAGAAGAAAAAGGACAAGAAATCTGTGAGTCACATTAACCCGGGAAGAAGGCAGTTTACGAAGATCAATATGACTTTAGCACAAGCACTGCAGGGTATGCTAAAAGCAAATTTGATCACCCTCAGAGATCCTCCTGCAAAACCCAACACTACTTCTCCTAGTTATAATCCCAATGCCAGGTGTGCATATCACTCCGATAGCCCCGGGCATGATACAAACGATTGTTGGTTGTTGAAAAATAAGATTCAGGATATGATCGACGCTGGAGAATTTGAATTTGATTCTCCGGGGACTCCTAATGTCATCCCTGCTCCTCTGCATAATCATGACGAGACTGTTAATGCTGCAGAAGATGCTGATAGCGATTGCGACCTGGATAGCTGGATTTTCCCAACAATTGGTGACAGACTCAATAATTGGAAAGCTGAAGACACTATCCCAATTTCCTTTAGTCAGGAGTAATTGTTATTGCTATTTTAGTGTTTCAAAGCATTGTGTCTATACCCGGGGCATAATAGCTAATTTTTCAAGGGTTTGTCATTTCATAAGCATATTCATATTCAATAGATCAATGGACTTTTCGCATTCAAATATTGCGCTCTTTATCTTTCCTGTCATTTTTCAAACAAGCTATGTTTTCGTGCACACACTCACGTAACAATTTTCCGATCCATATCCACTCTGGACCCTGTCGATAATAGTTCTGCTACTGTTCATTATGACTTTGAAAATCCGATCTACCAAGCCGAGGGTGGAAGTGAGGAAGATTGTGAAGTACCTGAGAACTTGCCAGACTGTTACTACAAGAAGAAAAGACTATACAACCGCATGAGGAGTCAATTGAAACTGTAGATCTGAGTACTGAGATAGACCAGAAAGAAGTCAGAGGTCTCTTGAGACACTTGAATTACATTGCCCGATTCATTCCACACTTGACTGCTACCTGCAAACCCATCTTCAAATTACTAAAATCAAGAGATGGTATGGGATGATGAATGACAAAATCAAGAAATATCTCCAAGAACCTCCGATTCTGACGCTACCAGCTGAAGGAAGACCTCTAATCCTGTATTTGACCGTGTTAGAAAATTCAATAGGGTGTGCTGGGGCAACATGACGAGTCTGGTTGAAAAGAGCATGTCATACACTGCCTTAGCAAAAGGTACCGACTGTGAAACAAGATACTCACAGCTCGAGAAAGCTTGCTATGCTTTGGCTTAGGCTGCTCGCCGACTAAGACAGTATATGTTGAATCATACCACTTTATTGATTCCTAAGATGGATTCTATCAAATATCTATTTGAGAAACCTGCTGTCTCCTGAAAGAGTTATCACTGATAATGGTACTAAACTGAACTTTGCACGCAGTTCAAAATAAAACACCATGACTCTTCTCCGTACCGGCCAAGGATGAACGGTGCCGTGGAAGTTGCTAATAAGAATATCAAGAAGATCATACAAAAGATAGCAGTAGCATATAGAGACTGGTGTGAGATGTTACTCTTTGCTCTTCATGGTTATCGCACTTCAGTGCGCACTTCGACAGGGGCAACTCCGTTCTCTTTAGTCTACGGAATGGAAGCCATTTTACCAGTGGAAGTTCAGATTCCCTCTCTAAGAATCATGAAAGAGGCAAACTTAGATGAGGATGAATGGATTCAGACTCGACTCGATCAGATAAATTTGATTGATGAAAAGAGACTTGCGGCTGTTTGTCATGGGCAGATATATCAGAAGCGCATGACCCAAGCATTTAACAAAAGGGTCAAGAGACAGGTGTAACAACTTGGCGCCTTGGTGATCAAGCGTATCATCCTACCACAAGGTGATCCCAGAGGCAAATGGACTCCCACATACGAAGGGCCATTTGTAGTTAAGAAGGTATTCTCCGGTGGAGCCATGAGACTTGCTACAATGGATGGCGAGGATTTCCCACATCCCGTGAACGCGGACATAGTTAAAAAATACTACGCATAAAAGAGACCCGCTAGGTCGACGTACCTAGGCAAAAGTAAGGGCATCCGGGCAAACCAAAATTTTTCGGGCAAAAATTAGGGATAAATGTAACACCCCGATAATAATAAAATAATTATTTAAATTGAGTTAATAATATATTTATTAATTTAATTAAATAATTGGAAATTTTATTATTATTATTATTGGATTATTATTATTATTGGAAAATATATATAAGTTGGAAATAAGGAAAAGAGCCCATTTGGAGTAAAAAGGTTTTTTTCGTGAAAAACAGAGAAGCGATCGTGAAAGAGGAAAAGGGCAAAGAGGCAGAGCAAGAGGAAGAAGGTTGGAGAAGAGAAAGCTTGAAGCTCAAAGTTTTGCCGGATTAATCAGGTAAGGGGGGTTTATCGTCGATTAATGGGTATTATGGGATAATATGTAATGGGTAGTGATAAGCCGTTGATTTGACCCTAATTGGGATTGTTGAATGCTGGAATTACGTTGGATAAACTGTGTTAAAAGCTGAAATTGAATCCGTAATTGCGTGAGTCGTGTTTTCCCGAACGTATAGCTTTTTACGGAATTGGAATCGGAGGTCCGGAAGTCCTCCAACGGCGGAAAATGCGGAGAATTCTGCATTCTGCCTTGAGTTAGCGCAGGAACAGCTTCTGTCTTGCGTTAACCGGTTAACCCAGGGTGTTAACCGGTTAACACTGTTTTGAATTGTGAAAATTTGCTGTCTTGTCTGCGTTAACCGGTTAATCCAGGATGTTAACCGGTTAACACTGTAGTGATTGCTGAAATATTGCTGTTTGTGCTGCGTTAACCGGTTAACCCAGGGCGTTAACCGGTTAACACTGTTAAGTTTTGGGACAGGAGGCGTGTTATGTTGCGTTAACCGGTTAACCCAGGGCGTTAACCGGTTAACACTGTTGCAGAGTGGAAAATTGGTGTTTTAAATGTTGTGTGCCTATTTGAGGGTTGGCCTATGTTGGCCTATGATGTAACAGGGATTAATTCCCGCTGTTTGAGGAGTATAGGTATTAGTAGAGTGTGCTAATGCTGTGTTCAATTATTTGACATGATATGATGTTTTGATACATGTGTTGGTGATGTTTGATGGTATGCATAATGTTGTGAATGTACATGTTATGTATGCAATTGTAATTGGACTGTTGTATGGCTTAGAGTGTGAGCATATGTCCATTGTGGATTTTGTTGTTGATGTTGCATTGCTAGATGATTAGCTTGCATAGCATAGCCTTGGGGCTGTAGCTAATTCCCATGGTGAGGAATTAGTGAGTGAATCATTGTGGATTTGTTGTTGATGTTTGCATGCTAGATGATTAGTGTGCATAGCATAGCCTTCGGGGCTGTAGCTAATTCCCATGGTGAGGAATTAGTGAGTGAGTCATTAGATCTCAAATGAGTGGGACTAGTGAGCTTAGTAGCCGTATCTGGATTTGATCGGTGAGCTTGAACTAGATGTTCAAGAACAGTCGGTACCGCATGTGTGGAGTCTCATTGCATAATGTATGTATGGCGTATAATATGAATGGATGTATTCCAATATTATACGTGTGCTTGTGTTGTTATGGAGTATGATTTGAGATTATACTTGTGTTTTATGTTGGTGTTGAGCATGATGTTGAGCTGATGTGCTGTTACTGGTCGTGTGTTGTGATTAGGGTGATTAATGTGTCAAATTACTTAACATGACATGAGATTTTATAATGCTTATTATATCGATTGAGGAACTCACCCTTACAACTATTTTTCAGGTAACGAGCAATGAGTTGAGTAGAAGCTAATGCTTGGAGTCTAGTGTAGTCTCCTTAGTGGGTCGTGCTCTGATAGATGTAACATCGGGATGGGATGTTTTAACTTGTTTTAAATGTTTTATTGTTGGTTGTGAACTATTTTACATGTAATGTTTTACATGAATGATGAGATTTATATCCGCTGCGTTTTATGCAAATGTTATGTTTTGAATTAATAAAGGAGCATGACCGTTATATTGTTGAATGGTGTGCAGTGTTTGTGTGTGACACCCTTAACTGCATAATTACTCTGAGTTTTATATGTCATTTTAATTAAATAGTTGGGGTATTTTAGAAGGGTGTTACATTAGTGGTATCAGAGCATAGTCGGTCGAGTCGAGTCGTAATTATTCTGTTTCCCCTGTACGGTATAGGTGTTGTGTAACCCTATCAGTACTCATTGTTTTAGTTTGTTTGGGTTTTCAGAATAGAGATGGCTGGAAGAGGTAGAGATGATGCTGCGATTGCTGAGGCTCTGGGTATGCTAGCTGGAGTACTTGGAGGGAATCCGAATGTTGTGGGAATGGGAGCTGCTCGTCAACTGAGTGAGTTCCAGAAGAACAATCCTCCAATGTTCAAGGGAGCATACGATCCAGATGGCGCTCAGAAGTGGTTGAAGGAGATAGAGAGAATCTTCCGAGTAACTGAGTGTGCCGATAACCAGAAGGTCAGGTTCGGTACGCATATGCTGTCAGAAGAAGCTGATGATTGGTGGGTTGCTACCCGCACTGAGTTGGAATCTGCTGGGAATGCTGAGATCACGTGGGATGTGTTCAGAGAAAGATTTCTGAGGAAGTACTTTCCGGAGGATGTCAGAGGAAAGAAAGAGATAGAGTTCTTGGAATTGAAGCAGGGCAATCGGTCTGTTACTGAGTATGCTGCTAAGTTCACAGAGCTGTCGAAGTATTACACTCCCTATAATGAGGCTGCTGGAGAATTTTCGAAATGTGTTAAGTTTGAGAACGGGTTGCGTCCCGAGATCAAACAGGCTATTGGATACCAACGGATCAGAGTGTTTTCTGACTTGGTTGACTGTTGCAGGATTTTTGAACAGGATTCCAAAGCCAGAGCAGAGAGCTATCAACAGAGAGTTGATAGGAAAGGCAAGAATCAGAATGATCGTGGAAAACCGTATGCAGCTGGCAAAGGTTTCCAGAAGCAGAGTGGGATGAAGAGGCCTAGTGGGGGAGACTCTAGTGCCCCTGTTAAGTGTTATAGATGTGGTCGGGCTGGACATCGTGTCCATGAGTGTACCAGTGCTGAGATGAAGTGTTTCAAGTGTGGAAAAGGTGGTCATTTGGCTGCAGAGTGCCGGTTGAAGACTGTAACTTGTTTCAAATGTGGAGAGTTGGGTCATATCAGTCCACAGTGTCCTAAGCCGAAGAAAGAGAATCAGTCAGGAGGCAAGGTCTTTGCTTTATCGGGTTCTGAGACTTCTGCAGATGATCGTTTGATCCGAGGTACGTGTTATATTAATGGCTTTCCTCTTGTAGCTATTATTGACACCGGTGCTACTCATTCCTTTATATCTTTGGATTGTGTTGTGAAACTTAAGTTAGAGATATCTGAGATGTATGGTAGTATGGTGATTGATACTCCTGCAAAGGGTTCAGTGACTACTACTTCAGTTTGCTTGAGCTGTCCTTTGAGTATTTTTGGTAGAGATTTTGGGATAGACCTTGTGTGTCTTCCACTAGTGCAGATTGACGTTATCTTGGGTATGAACTGGTTGGTGTTTAACCGAGTTTCTATCAACTGTTTTGATAAGACTGTGATATTTCCTGAGATTGAAGAAGGAAAGAGTTTGTTTCTATCAGCCAGGCAGGTGAATGAGGAAGTAGTAGATGGGGCAGAGCTGTTTATGCTGTTAGCAACTTTGGAGGCTAAAGATAAACTGGCGATTTGTGATCTAGCCGTGGTGTGTGATTTTCCTGATGTGTTTCCAGAAGAAGTGAATGAATTACCGCCAGAGCGTGAAGTTGAGTTCTCGATTGATTTGGTACCTGGTACTAGACCGATATCGATGGCTCCGTATCGTATGTCTGCTGTTGAGTTGGCTGAATTGAAGAGTCAGCTGGAAGATCTGTTGGATAAGAAGTTTATTCGTCCAAGTGTGTCACCGTGGGGTGCACCAGTATTATTGGTTAAGAAGAAAGAAGGTACTATGAGGTTGTGTGTGGACTACAGACAACTGAATAAAGTGACGATCAAGAATCGGTATCCTTTGCCGAGGATTGATGATTTGATGGATCAATTGGTTGGTGCAAGTGTGTTCAGCAAGATAGATTTGAGATCTGGGTATCATCAGATACGTGTGAAAACTGAGGATATTCAGAAGACTGCTTTCAGAACAAGGTATGGACATTATGAGTATTCTGTAATGCCTTTTGGTGTGACTAATGCGCCTGGAGTATTTATGGAGTATATGAATAGGATTTTCCATCCGTACCTAGATAAGTTTGTGGTGGTGTTTATTGATGACATTTTGGTGTATTCGAAATCTAAAGAAGAGCATGCTGAGCATTTGAGAGTGGTTTTAGGAGTTCTACGAGAAAAGAAGTTATTTGCTAAACTATCCAAGTGTGAATTTTGGTTAGAAGAGGTTAGTTTTCTTGGTCATGTGATTTCAAGAGGTGGTGTTGCTGTTGATCCTTCTAAGATAGAAGCGGTGTCTAAGTGGGAAGCTCCGAAGTCTGTTGCTGAGATTCGAAGTTTCCTTGGATTGGCTGGTTATTATAGGAAGTTCATTGAGGGATTTTCTAAGTTGGCGTTACCGTTGACGATGTTGACTAGAAAGGGGCAAGCATTTGTTTGGGACTCAAAATGTGAAGAAGGTTTCCAAGAGTTAAAGAGAAGGTTGACTACTGCTCCTATTCTGATATTACCGAGTCCGTCGGAATCATTTGAAGTTTACTGTGATGCTTCATTGTTGGGTTTAGGTGGTGTGTTGATGCAGAATAAGCAGGTTATAGCTTATTGTAAGACCCCAATTTTGGGCCCTAAGATCCCTCATGGCCCATATCATTCATATCATGGCCTCAAGGATCATTGCATACCCTAGCTGTCCTCCTAGTGGGTGGTTTGCCTTGTGGGTTTGTTTCTTGATCACCAAGCATACTCTGCATTTGTATATCTTTGCTTTCATATGTTTATCATTCAAAAAGTACAAAAATATTGTCAGTCTAACCTTGTTGCTTGCAGTTGAAGCAATCATCAGCAATTAGGTCAAAGTCAGTCATTGATCAGTCAAAGCAATGGATGGTGGCCATTCTTGCAGAATTTGGGCACCATGATCAATAATCAAAGGTTCATACAACTTGAGACATCATTTGGAGTCAAGTTCTCAAGGAATTAGGGTTTGGAATTCATCAGAAGAGGTCCAGTCATCCAAAACCCTAGAAAGGTCAAACTTGGTCAACTGTTGATTTAATCAAGAATTTGATGGATAGAATTGATTTGAAGGAACTCATTCATGCTTGTATAAGCCTCATCTATCATGTTCAACCTCATCATGGAAGAAAATCAAGTCAAATCAGAAATTTTCCAGAAATAGAAAGTGGACCTGTAATTTCAACTGCCAAAAATGGAAACTTCTTGATCTTAAACTTACATCATGATACAAGCTCCAAATGAATTTTTGCCCAACATGAAAGTTGAAGATCTTGTTCTCCCATTTTCAAAAAGTCCAAGAACATCAAAATCCCATGTGTGGTTGTCAAGATATGATCAAATCATTTTCACCAATTTTTGAACTTCAACAAGCCATATCTCTCAAACCATAAGGCCAAATTTGGTGGGGTTTTTTCCTACAAACCACATTTTTCATCCTCTTTCCAAAAATATAAATTTCATGACCTAAAACCTTACCATTCAAAATGGCATTTTTGGACCTTTTGCATTTAAAATCAAAGTTTGACCAAACTTTGACTTTTTGTTCCTTTGACTTTTTCTTGATTTGGCCAAGTGGGAAATGCTTTAAACCATATTTGAAACTTGCTCAAAGTCCTAAACCATCATCATACCACCTTTACACCACCATTTGGTATTAAAATGCAAAAAACTTGGAAATAGGCAAATAACCTCATTTGAGCAAATCAAGTACAGCAGGTCTGTACCACTACAAACAGCAAATATGTTGTCCTTTTTGCAGCCTGTAGCAGGCCCAATTCGCAGCAGCACACACCCCCATTTCCACTTATATACAAACTTGGCAAAATGCATTTTTGATTCATTTGAAGCAAAATCAGTACAGCTTTTCACAGGTACAACCAAACAGCATTTTGAATGGTCTGCTAGCAGCCTGTCCAAGCCCATAATCGACCAGCTTCACACCTCCCTTGTTCACTTACATACCAATTAGCAAAATTGCAAATTGAATCATTTACACTAAGTTAGCTTAGCACATGGTTAAATGATGATTAACAGATGATATTTAAGGGATTCTTCAGCATTTCTAAACCTAGTTTTTGCAGCCACCAAGTTCAGAAAACAGTTTTTCTCTCACACTTGCATCTTTTGCATTGGAGATTTTTCTGCCAAATTTCCCAAAGTCCTCGAGTTTCCCCTTGTTTCCTTCATCATCCATCACCACTGCAAGCTCTTTCCAAGTGAAGAATACCAACTGGAAGTGAGGGATTTGTTCTGTTTTTGCTTCAAGCTCTTACCATGGTGAAATCAAGATTGGGAAGTTCCATGCACCTTTGAGCCAAACCACTTCAATATCCCATCATTGTAGAGCTTAAAAGGCATCTGTATCAAGGAAGTTCATCAAAAACATCACTGTAGCTCACTTTTCTTCAAAACCAAGTAAGGTTTCGACCTTCATTATTTGCTATGCCATGATATGCTTTAGATAGTTCATTTGCTGCTGATTCTAATGGATGCTAGCTTGCTTGAAATGGTTGACTATATCGTGTTAAATCTGAACTTTCATTTTCATGTGTAAATGTATTTTTCTTCGAATTGGCTTGGACATGATGAGTTAATGAAATATGATACCACATTCTTGTTGTTTGATGCTTGATGAAGCTATTGGCATGCTTGGTTTCATTTTCTAGGCATGTTGGTTCATGATGATGTTGCATGAACTTGATGGATACTGTTGCATTAAAACCCTAATTCTGTCCAGATTTCCACAGGGTTAAATGTTGTTTTGTGTTGGTTGATTGTTAAATGGTGATAGTTGCTGCATGGCTCGCTTGATCATTATTACTTCTGTTGTGTTTGTTTGCGCATGACTGTTGCTTGTATGTTGAAGCTCACGTTGCTGTTGGTTAAACCCTAGGGTTTATTGCATGAGAACCCAAGATTTATGCATATGCTTGATCATTGTTGCTTCTGTTATATTTATTTGTTCATGATTGGTGGTTTGAATGATGATTAGTGATGAATACATGTTACCATGCTGCCTACCCTGCACCAGATTTTTCCCATGATCATGCTTGATGTGCTGTTGTTGGTTTGCTTGCTATGAGAACATGATACCAAGGCCTTGCTGTTGTGATTGCTTGCCCAAATTTTATGTGATGATGTTGTTGAACCCTGCTTGCTATAACATGTTGTCCATGTGCTATTGTTGGATTTTTATTGTAACTGCTTGATGATGAGTGCACTGTTGTATTGAACCAAATATCATGTTCAGAAAATCCAATGTGAAATATGTTATGTGCTGTTACATGCTGTTGTATTTAAACCAAACACTTTGCCTAGGAATCTCTCATGTGTGTCTTGGTCTTGTTGTGTATAACATGTTTGCATTGAAGAGCATTATTATTGCCATGTTGTTTTCTTGGTGCTGTTTATGGGTTTGTCGAGTTAATGATGAGTTTGAATGCTGTTGCCATGTGAAATCCCAATGCTGCTGTAGTTGAAACCTTGGTCCTTTCCATAAATCATGACTTTATGTATGCACTAGTTTGGCTGATGTTATTGCTTGTGATTATGTGATTGATTTCATGGCTATGCTATTACATTGTGTTTGGTCTGCTATTGAATTTGGCATACCACTGCTATGCATTGCCCTGCTGTTGTTTGTTTGCTTGTTGGTTGGAACTCCAATTGAGGATGATTTTGATAAACACATTATGCTGTTTTGAACCTTATAAACACTGCCTAAAATCCATTTGATTGCTGTATGCTGTCAACCTGCTTACTGCATAAACCTCACCCATACCATGCTGTTGGTTAATGTTTGTTTGGTTGATGTTGCTTGATGTTGCCATACCATTACCATGCTGCTGTCTGGTCTGTTTGGATGTTAATGCACACATGACACTACCACTGAATGTTCAAATCCTGCTGCAGTTTTGAGGTCCCACGAGCATTGTCTTGTTTCCATGAGCTGAACATGTTAGCCATGATTTTGTTTGTTTGCTTGTTGTTTGGAAATTCAATTGATGATTGATTTTGATGAACACATATGCTGCCATGCTGATTAAACATTGCTGTTGTTTTAATCCCTTGTCCTGCCCAAATCCACATTGAATTGTGCTTGTTGTGTTTGGTTTATTGGCTTTTTGGACATTGCATGAGCATACTGTTACTGCACCATGCTGTTACTGCCTACTGTTGTGTTTGAACCCTAAACTCAGGCCCAGAAATTCCCACGATTCTGCTTGTCTTGTTGATAGCTGATGATGATGATGTTGTTGTTTCATAGTTGAGTTCATTTAAGTGATCATGGCATGCTTGTTTGTTTGGTTGATATTTGAACATTGTTGATGAGCTTGGTTGTATAAGCATGAAAACACGATGCCCTGCTGTTTGAAAAAACTTTAAGCTTGCTTGTAAAGTCCACATGAGTGAGGTTTGGTTGTGTTGGTTGTGGATGCTGTTTGTTCATATTTTGTGGTTGATGCACGATGATGAATGTTGCTGTGAACCTACTGTGCTATACCATGCTGCTAACCATGCTGATAAACCCTGTTACTTTCTCATTGAAATCCATCTTATGTCAGTTAGTGCTGTTGTTGTTTTGATAGTTTGATGATGATGAACTTTGAATGGTGAATGAATACTGCTGCTGTTTTGAACTTGTATGAAATGCCTTTGCCATGCTGTTGTTCATTTGGTTTGGTTGATAAATAATGATGAATGTGTGATTGGTGATGAACCATGTTGCTGTTGTTGCCATTGCCATGTTAGTCGTTGGTTTGTTCGAATTTTAATTGATATTGAGCTTGGGGATGATGTTTGAGCTGCCATGCTATTAAACCTCAAACTGTCCAATAATTTTTTCATGTTGTGGCCTGTTATTGTTGTTTATGCTGTTGGTCATTGCTGTTGTGATAAAGTGATGAATGCTGTTGTTTCTCAAATCATAGAACCATGCTGTTTAGATCCTGTTATGTGATTTGCTTGTTTCGATTGTTTGTTCAATGATTAAGATCATGAGAAGATGATGCTGTCGTGTGGTGTGTTTGCTTTGTTTCATGATGATGATAACATTGAGATTGCCTTGGCCTTGCTGTGTTAGAAACCCCTAGGGTTTTAGAAAATTCAAAATTTCAAGTTTGGTTGGCTCATTACTGTTTTATTGGCTGAGAGCCAATCAAAACATTTCGTTTTGTAAGACCAAAACGCAGCACTTCAATAAGTGACTGCAGAATTACACAATTGCCATTCTGTTGACTTGTGTTGACCACTTTGCCTTGCCTTTGTTCATGTTTCACCAATTGTTTCCTCCAATTTCCACAATTTATTTCTCATTCAATTTTCATCAAAAAATTATGAAATTTTTTACACATGTTCACAAATGAGTCTAGAATTTAATTGTGAATTTTAATTAATTTTCCATTGGTTGGTTTTTAATTGACAATTATTTTCTCAACATGTATGCATGAATGATACCCTTTGCCATTTCAATTGTGAATTTGTCATGTTGCATCCAATGCCTTTGAAATTTTTTGTGGTGAAACTAGACACATTGACCTTTGTTTCCATATAGACTTTGTGCATTTCCCATTTGTGGATTGATAGTTATGATTTTTTGAAGTTGTGTGTTGCATTTGGTGTCATACCATGATCATGCATTTTCTCTAATTTTGTTCACATGCTTCCTTACATCCAAATGATCCCAAATTTTGCATGAATGATGTTTTACATGTCTAGTTGGTGTATGAATTTTCTTGGAATTAATCTTGCTGTTTTCCATTTGATTGTGAATTTTCTTCCATGCTTGGTCATTTGTTGACTTTTTGTGCTATGCCTTGCCAAATCTTTTGTGAAATTCTCAAATCATATTGTATGTCCATGAAATTTCATATGTGATAACTAGACATCTCAAGCTTTGCATTGGTGTTAATCTCATTCATTTCTCTTCTGTTTTCAAATTGATATGATTTTTTGAAGTTGACCTATGCTTGTTGACTTTCACCATGCTTACTTGAACTTGGTTTGACTTCATGATTTTACTTGACTGCCTTCCTCTCATCCAAATGCCATGAATTTTTACATGTCTACCATGCTAGATGTTAGGATTGAGTGTGATTTATTTCATAATTTTTGAAAATGTTTGAGTTGACTTTTGAATGAAGTCTTTGCTGTTGACTTTTGTATGCTTCTCTTGCCATGCTTTGCATCCTTTTGCATATGAAATGACCATGATGCATGATTTTATTATGAATCCAATTAAGAATGCTTCTTGAGTGTTTAGAATTGGTTTGGGTTGACTTTTTTCTTGCTGCCTTGACTTTTTTCTTTCACCTTTGACCCTAGGCTAGTCCTAGTGGTCTTCTAAGCTTATGTTGAGTTCATCTGTTTCAGGTTGAGCACTAATGCCTTGAGGATCATTCAAATATTTGTTTGAGTTGAATTATATGATGTGCTAATCTTTGTTTTGTAGGTGACTCACATGCTTGAGTCTTTGTGCCTTGCACAATTGATCCCTCTGTGGTTGACTTTTGGTTTATGTCCTTTGATTTTGACTGTTGAACTGTTTAATAATTGGTTTGACTTTTGCAGGTGCTTTAGTTGCTTAAGTTCTTCGAACTTGCTTGCTTGCTTTGCTTTTTTAGCATTTGCTTTGAGGTATAGTATTTCTTCTTCATGTAGTCTGGAGACCCGGTCTGTTATTTGACCGGGCAAACTGTCTGAAGTCCTCCTTAAGAGGCAATGCCTGTGTTTGTTTATATTTGTCCTAAGCAGGAAAAGTCCTTCAAGTAAGGCAATTGGTGGAAGGTAGGGATAAGCAATCTATCCCCCACTATTCAGTGTGTCCTCTCTTTGCTCCCATTACATGGTTGAAGCAATGAGATAAATACCCAAGATCTAATCGAGTCAATAATGTGGAGAGAGTTCCTACTTTCTGAACTCCCACACTTTCTTTGATGCTCTCTCTGATCTGAGATAGAAGCAATGAGGCACACCCCTCATCTCTTTTTCATCTGCTTCACCTGAGCCCCTCAATGGCCAGGTTAAGAGCGACACTTACCTATTACAGTGGACTGTTAAAGTCAAACCCTCTTGTGTGAGCCCCCAATTGTTTGGCTATAGAGTGTGTTGTTTGTTATTCATTGCTTGATTGATTGCTTCATATGCACTTGTTTGCCTGTATGCTATGCATTTATCATCATCATCCATTGCCATTAGTGCATGATCATATCATTTGTCTGTGTGACTTTTGTTATCATCGTTTACCCATTAAGGACAATTGTAAGTCCATTGCTTTGGCATTTGATCCTGTGATATGGAAGGATAGAGTGTAAGACCTCATTGGTCACTCATATCTTCTGTTTGCTGTTTGTATGTGAGGATACAGTTATAAGTCCCTGTAAGTTGGCATCTGTTATCCTGTGATCATAATTTGATCTGTTTGATGTTGTATGTGAGGTTGCAGTTATAAGTCCCTGTAAGTTGGCATCTGTTATCCTGTGATCATGATTTGATCTGTTTGATGTTGTATGTGAGGTTGCAGTTATAAGTCCCTGTAAGTTGGCATCTGTTTTCCTGTGATCATAGTTTGTTCATCTGTTTGTGTGAGAGGTTGCAATTATAAGTCCCTGTAAGTTGGCATTTGCATTCCTGTGATCATATTGTTGCTTTTGTTTCTTGTATGTGAGGATCCATTATAAGTCCCAGTGATGTGGCCTTGGATTTCCTGTGAGCATACTGTGAGGTTAACCTAAGTCCAGATAAATTGGCAGTTGACTTCCCTGTCCCATTTCTTGTTTTCTTCTGTGGAGATTAGTGTAAGTCCATTGAGTGGCATCTGATATCCTGTTCTGTTTTAGGAGACTGGTGTAAATCCATCTGTTGGTATCCGGTATCCGCTTTTTATTTCTTTGCCTGTGGAGATTAGTGTAAGACCATTGAGTGGCATCTGATATCCCGTTTTGTTTTAGGAGATTGGTATAAGACCAGTGATTGGCATCCGATATCCGCTTTTGCTTGTTTTGCTTGTTTGTTATTATTAATTGCTATTCCAAAGGACACACTTGAATCATCTGCTATATGATTTCAAGAAGTGAACCTTCTAAGAAGTTTTACTATCCATCCTCATCCATTCATCATTCATTATGTCCTAGACTTTTCACACTTTATCTTTTAAACTTGACATAAGTGTTGTGCAAACATCTTCATGTTTTCAAATTAAAAACCTGGACTCAAGTCCTTGACTTTTTTCCAAACTCCATTTCATAATACTTATTTGAATTGATCTTAATCATACCTTGACTCCATTTTCATAATCATAATCAGTAATTCCACTCATTCACTTGTTTTGGCTTTGTCCATTAATGCTTTCATACATGAGCTATAGGTTTGATTTATCTTAGTGGTTGATGTTAATCTCACCTTCTGTCTTTAGTGATTGAATTGTAAGTCTTCCTTGCCTATTATAGGGTTAACCCCTCTCTGGCAAGTTGAAGCTGTTCTCACATGGTGGACGTTGTTGTTTGTATAAGGTTGAGTTTTCTCCCGTGGATAACGTAAGACCTAGGGTTTGTGTTTAAAATTGAACCTAACCCACTTTTGGAAATCTTTTAGCCGAACTACGGCGTTCTGATCCTTACCTTTGATGGAAGGTACGTAGGCAACGGGTTCATCCGTTCGAACCCAATAATAAAAAATGTATATTCTTTTCTCACCATCCCAATCATGTTTGCACAATATATTTGTCATAATAAATAATAATTTAGCATAACAAGTGTGAAAAGGGCTCCCTAGGAGTACCTAGGACGTAGTGGGTGCCTAACACCTTCCCATTGCGTAATTTACCCCTTACCCAGAATCTCTGATCTTTTTATTAGTTTTCTACGTGTAAAACTTCTTAGGCTTTTGTTCGCTTTTTAGCCAATCCTTTGGATAAATAAAAGTGCGGTGGCGACTCGAAATTTCAACGTATCTCTTAGCTTATGGTTTAATCGATAGATCATATAGCGACGAATACACCGCTACAGAAAAGTGGCGACTCTGCTGGGGATCTCATCGAATCCCTGGTTGTATTGCCTACTTTTCACCCTTGTTGTGCTATATTGTTATTGTTTATCTGACATATTTTTGTACAATTTGGGATCACTGTATTGATTGTAATGCGTGAATTGCTTGATATACATTTGCTGTGTGCTTTGGTGATCTGTGAGATGAGTTATGTACCCGAACTCGAGTGCACTCTAGGATAGGAGAATGGCATAGTCTTGTCGACTGGTGTGGAGTAGTCCTTAGCCAGTTGACTTGCGAGTCCATTCACTTGGTGGAGGTCATGTTGAACTAATAATGTCACACAAGTTATTTGTGGTTAGGCATTATTCTTTCAATCATGTTCCGCAGAAGCCAAGGACCTTAGTTTACCAAACCCATCTTGGCCTATTTTTAGGACCTTAGTGCGGAGGTCGTTCAGATGTCAGTTCTGATACGATTGTTACGCGATACTACACTCATAAGAGTTTCTCTTGAGAATATTCTTGGAATACGAGTATTCGTTCCTCCGATAATATTCGAAAGATGGAACGATGATTATGGGAACCTCTGATAGAACATGTCTGGCAGGTTTAAACCCTAGTACACTCCCTTTGGGTGGTTCTTAACCGAGACTCCATGCTCGTGACTCTCAACAAACCCATGATTCGTGGTTGAGTCGTTCAAACATTGTTAATATCAATGGATCCCGGATCAGGTGTAAAACCTAAAATCCATCAAAGCGGCTGGTTGATATTAAGAATGTCTGAACCGGTTCATGTACCGTTAATATCAATGGAACTTGGGTGTCGATGAGGTGAAAACCTAAATCCACCAAAATGGATGATTGATATTAGGGATACATAGAGCTTTCCCACGACCTTTGTTTGGTGTGCTTTGCTTGATCCTTGAGTGTGTTTGTTGCATTCATGCATTCACGCATTCATCCGCATTCATGTCATCAAAAAGAGAAAATTTTCAAGGAACTTAAAGGGTTATTTGCAAAATTTTCAGACATGGAAAGACCGAAAAGGCACACAAAGAAGTACAGCTTTAAGCAGCCCGATGTAAAAGAGTTAAGGAATCTGACATCGTATGTATTAGATCCCTTGGGTTTCAAGACTCGATATGGGAAGCTTCTGCCGTTGCTGACTACTCAAGTGGATGAGGGATTGATGAGCACTCTGGCTCAGTTCTATGATCCGCTCTATCATTGCTTCTTATTTCCGGATTTCCAGTTGTTGCCAACTTTGGAAGAATACTCTCACCTCATTGGGATTCCTATTCTGGATCAAGTGCCGTTCAGTGGCTTAGAGAGTATTCTATCTGCGCGAGAGATTTCCAGCTTGTTGCACATAGATGAAGATCTGATTAGAGCTAATCTGACTACCAAAGGCGGAATTCAAGGTTTTCCTTCCGAGTTCCTCATTGCACAAGCTACCTTTTATGGGAAGGCCATGAGTGAGGATGCCTTTGAGGCTCTATTTGTGCTACTCATCTATGGATTGGTGCTGTTTCCCAACTTTGACAAGTTCGTCGACATGAACGCTATTAGGATCTTTTCAGTTCTTAATCCAGTTCCGACCTTGTTGGGTGATGCATATGTCTCTTTGCATCTGAGGAATATGAAGAATGGAGGAGTCATTGTCTGCTGTTTACCCCTGCTGTACAAGTGGTTTATTTCGCACTTGCCGCAGACAGTTGCTTTCCAGGAGAACAAGGGATGTCTACGGTGGTCTCAGAGACTCATGTCTCTCACCAATGATGATATCACCTGGTATGATCGCGTGTATGATACCGTTCAGATCATTAACTCTTGTGGTGAATTCCCTAATGTGCCTCTTCTTGGTACATGTGGTGGGATTACCTACAACCCTACGCTTGCACGTCGTCAGCTTGGGTTCCCCCTAAAGGATAAACCCCATAACATTCTGTTAGAAGGTGTATTCTTTCAGGAGGGTAAAGATCCCCAAGGCCTGAAAGCCAGATTTGTCCGCGCTTGGCGCAATATTCGCATAAAGAGTAGGAATGAGTTGGGTCCAAAGAACTGCATTGCTTTGGAGCCCTATACCTCTTGGGTCAGACAGAGGGCTGCTACCTACCTAATGCCATATGATCATCCGAGACCTACACCGTTGGATGTGGCTGGGCCTTCAACCCTCCCTACCCAACGTGTAGAGGAGTTGAGAGAGGAAGACCTTTCGCGTGCCTGGATCCGCGAGAGAGAGGAATTGCTGCAGCAGCTCAAGGAGAAGGATGCTATGATTGAATTTCTCGAGCACCGAGTGATCGACGATCCGAATGACACTTGGACTTCTCTGCTTCCTCAGTCTTCCAAATTCTGGAAAAGGAAGTATGATCAACTTGCAAAGGAGAAAGCTGATATGGAGGCTGCCTATGAGAGAGAGATCAAGAAGTTGTACACTTCTCGTCTTCCAGCATCCCGAGCTAATAGGGATCCATAGGATGTTATTTACCTTTTCTCTTTGTAATATTTAAAAGAATGCTGTACTTCTTTGTCTTAATATTTTGAATGAAATATTTTCCATGAACAGTCAAAATGTTTAATATTCAAAATATTGCAAACAAAACCCTGCGGGTTCCTTGAAAACAAAAGCATTTGCATAAGCATTTCATGCATCATTTTTGCATAAACAGGTACCCATTTTTCTGGTCTTCCGGTTCTAACTTCTGTTCTTCATTTATTTTGAAGACAAGCTGACTCACCGGTATTATACAAGGGTCAACTCGGCAAGGATTATGGAGCAATTGGAACAAGAGAACCAGAGTTTGAGGGATGAAGTCGCCAGACTTGGCGCTCTGATGGAACAACTTCTGGCCGCCCAGAATCAGCCTGCTCCTCAACCAGCAACTCCGGTTCAGCGGACTGTTATTTCTGAGATAGCTACTTCAACGGTGCCTGTCAGTGCCCAACAGCCAAATGCCATGCCTCCCGGTTTTCCTTGGGGGATGCCTCCCGGCTTTATGCCTGATCTGCCAGCTCCTACCTTTGCTCAAATGCCGGCATCTAGCCCGGTCCCTATTCCTGTACCTCCTGTCGTGCATACCATGCCTAGGGTAGACGACACCATCTATCACTCTGAAGCGTCTGAGGGCTCAGATGTTCATGAGAAGATGGACGCGATGAACGACCAATTCCTTGAGCTGAGAAAGGAATTGAGAACTCTCAGAGGCAAAGATCTCTTCGGCAAGTCAGCAGCCGAACTTTGTCTAGTTCCCGGTGTGAAAATACCAGTCAAATTCAAGGTCCCAGACTTTGAAAAATATAAAGGGAACACTTGTCCTTTGGCACACTTGGTTATGTATGCCAGAAAGATGTCCACGCAGACAGACAACGATCAACTCTTGATCCACTACTTCCAAGACAGTTTGTCTGGTGCTGCTCTACGTTGGTACATGAGCTTGGACAGCGTCAACATCCGCTCTTTCAATGACCTTGGCGAAGCTTTCGTCAAGCAATATAAATATAATGTTGACATGGCGCCTGACAGAGATCAACTCAGGTCTATGTCACAAAAGGACAAAGAGTCGTTCAAGGAGTACGCCCAGAGATGGCGTGAGCTGGCAGCTCAAATCACTCCACCATTAGAAGAGAAAGAGATGACCAAGATCTTTCTGAAGACTCTTGGGTCATTTTATTATGAGAGAATGGTGGCCAGCGCTCCCTCTGATTTCACCGAGATGGTGAACATGGGGATGCGTCTTGAAGAAGGCGTCCGCGAAGGACGGTTAGCAAAAGATGATGGTTCTTCCTCTAAACGGTATGGAGCGTTTAAGAGGAAAGAAGGCGAAGCACATGCTGTGCAATCTCAGCCCAAACATCGAAGACCCTCTGTTCAGAGGAAGCCTGTACATCGTGCCGGACATCAGCATCAGGTGGCTAGTGTGGCACCTGTATTCAAGGATAATGCTCAACAGTATCAGCATCAGCAGCAATATCCACAACCGCAATATCAACAACAGCAGCGTCCACAGCAACAGGCTTACCAGCCTCGTGGAAGTACAACCAATCAGGCTAATGTGAACTATGATAGGAAGAAGGTCAGTTTCGACCCAATTCCGATGACATATACAGAGCTTTATCCCTCCTTGTTGGAGAGAAAGTTGGTTTCTCCCAGGGATCCTCCTGCTATTCCTGCCAACCCGCAATGGTGGTACAAGCCAGACCAGCATTGTGTCTATCATTCCGGTGCTCCGGGCCACAACGTTGAGAACTGTTTCCCGCTGAAGAATAAGGTTCAAGACCTTATGAGAAGCGGAATTCTGAGTTTTGAAGACTCCAATCCGAACGTCACCAGGAACCCATTGCCTTCGCATGGGAAGTCTGTCAATATGATTCAGGAAGACCTTGGGAAGTACAAGGTGAAGTATGTCAGTCATATCCGGCAATCGTTGGTTGATTTGCATAAGATGCTGTGTCAGCACAGTTATTTGGAGCATGACCACGACAAGTGCCGTGTCTGTTCTGTTAACCGCTTGGGTTGTGATCAAGTGCGCTGTGAACTTCAGAGATTGTTGAATGAAGGTACCATTGAGATTCTCCAGAATCGCAATGTGGATGTTGTTGAGCCCGAGGTGAATGTCATCTCCCCGGTGTTCAAATTGCCAGAGCCCGTTGTTATTCGCTACAATAGCAACAAGCCCAAAGCTTCGCCTTCTCTGATCATTAAACCAGCCGGCCCTGTGCCGTATTCATCTGATAGAGCTGTACCATTCCGGTACAATCCTGTTGCTGTCCAGGATGGGGTAGAGGTTCCTTTGCCTTCGACTTCTGTGACCACTATCGCTGATGTTAGTGGGTTGACCCGCAGCGGTCGCGTCTTTTCCGCACCTGCCAAAGCTCCTGCTGTTTCTTCTGAATCTGTTGAGCGCCCTGTAGGGAATGCTGTGAATGTTCAGAATCCGGCACTTGCTGTTGCCCAGCCGTCCTCCTCTGCTGTACCAAGGACTCCTGTTTCTTCAGATGGCCCGAGTGGCATTGTTGATGAAGAATCTGATGAGATGCTGAGGCTCATTAGAAAGAGCGAGTATAACATTGTAGACCAGCTTCTACACACGCCCTCCAAGATCTCCATTCTTTCTCTATTGCTAAATTCAGAGCCTCATAGGGAGTCTCTTCAGAAAGTCTTGGACCTGGCGTACGTTGATCACGACGTCACCTTGGAACAATTTGATAGCATCGTTGCAAACATTACCGCTTGCAACACCTTGAGCTTTTGTGACGCTGATCTCCCTGAGGAGGGAAGAGACCACAACATGGCTTTACACATCTCGATGAATTGCAAATCTGATGCAATGTCCAATGTGTTGGTGGACACTGGATCTTCTTTAAATGTATTGCCAAAATCCACACTCTCTCGATTGTCATATCAAGGTCCTCCTATGAGGCAGAGTGGGGTTGTTGTTAAAGCTTTTGATGGGTCGCGTAAGACCGTGATTGGGGAAGTTGACCTCCCAATCAAGATTGGACCAAGTGATTTCCAGATCACTTTCCAAGTAATGGATATCCACCCATCATACAGCTGTCTCTTAGGCAGACCATGGATTCATGAGGCTGGCGCTGTGACATCCACCCTACACCAGAAGTTGAAGTTTGTGAAAAACAAGAAATTGGTTGTAGTAGGGGGAGAAAAGGCTCTCCTGGTCAGTAACTTGTCTTCTTTCTCGTACATTGATGCAGAGGATGAAGTTGGAACTCAGTTTCAAGCTTTATCTATTGATAAACCAATCGAGAAGAAGTCTCCTTCATTCACTTCCTACCGGGATGCAAAGCTGGCCATTGAATGTGGTGCAGTCGCTGGATTAGGGAAAGTGCTTGAACTTGAAGATAATCGATCCCGGGCTGGCATTGGCTTTGGTTCTGGGGCATGCAATGAGCAAGGTCTGTTCACCAGTGGAGGATTCATCCATACGGATCAACCTGTAGAAGAGGAAGCTGCTGCTATCATTGAAGAAGAAGATGCAGAAGATCTGAACAATTTTGTTATTCCTGGTGGTGTCTGCCACAATTGGGTCGCTGTGGATGTTCCTACAGTTATCCATAGATCAGAGTAATTGTTCATTTTGTTTAAAACCCTTCTCCCATGCCAAAAGGAGAAGTGATGACATTGTTGGCAAAGCATATATACAATGATGTTTTCATTCAATTTTTGCATTGTCAAAACATTTGTTTTTCCTTTGTTTTCACTTTTTGCTTTTCTTTATGAAATCAGTGATCACAAAAAACCCATGAAAAACATAAAAACAACATTTTTCATCTGCATAAATGATTTGCTTGTTTAAATATTCAAAAGCTTTTCATTATCCAAAATCATTATGCAGGGATTTCTAAACCCATTGAACATAATGATCCAACGCCATCTCCCAATTTTGAATTCCCTGTATTTGAGGCAGAAGAAGATGACGTTGAAGAGATTCCTGATGAGATCACCCGTCTCCTTGAGCACGAAGAGAAGATCATTCAGCCGCATCTCGAAGACTTGGAAACAGTCAACTTGGGATCTGAAGATTGTGAGCGCCTGGTGAAGATTGGGGCACTTCTTGAAGGGTCTGTTAAAGAAGATTTGATCAGTTTGCTACGAGAATATTCAGATATCTTTGCTTGGTCCTATGAAGACATGCCGGGTTTAGATACAGATATTGTGCAACATTTCCTGCCTTTGAAGCCTGAGTGCGTGCCTGTGAAGCAGAAGCTCAGAAGAACTCATCCAGATATGGCAGTGAAGATCAAAGAGGAAGTTCAGAAGCAAATTGATGCGGGGTTTCTGGTGACTTCGACATATCCTCAATGGGTGGCCAATATTGTGCCTGTTCCTAAGAAGGACGGAAAAGTCCGTATGTGCGTTGATTACAGAGATTTGAATAAAGCTAGTCCAAAAGATGATTTTCCTCTACCACACATTGACATGTTGGTAGACAATACAGCTAAATTCAAAGTCTTTTCCTTTATGGACGGATTTTCCGGATATAATCAAATCAAGATGGCACCAGAGGATATGGAGAAGACAACATTCATCACACCTTGGGGAACATTCTGTTATCGAGTGATGCCCTTCGGTTTGAAGAACGCCGGAGCCACGTATCAACGAGCTATGACTACCTTGTTTCATGATATGATGCACAAGGAGATAGAAGTCTATGTTGATGATATGATTGCTAAGTCCCGAACGGAAGTTGAGCATATTGAGCATTTGTTGAAGCTTTTTCAGCGTTTGAGGAAATTCCAGCTTCGTCTGAATCCGAACAAATGTACTTTTGGAGTCCGTTCCGGAAAGTTGTTGGGTTTTGTGGTAAGTGAAAGAGGTATTGAGGTTGATCCTGCAAAGGTCAAAGCAATACAAGAGATGCCCGCACCCAAAACTGAGAAGCAAGTCCGAGGTTTTCTTGGCCGCTTGAACTACATTTCCAGATTTATATCCCACATGACTGCCACATGTGCGCCGATATTCAAGCTCCTTCGGAAAGATCAGTCTCATGATTGGACCGAGGATTGCCAGAAAGCTTTCGACAGTATCAAAGATTATCTGTCCGAACCTCCGATTTTGTCTCCGCCTGTGGAAGGAAGACCTCTGATTATGTACTTAACAGTTCTTGAAGACTCGATGGGTTGTGTACTCGGTCAACAAGATGAATCAGGGAAGAAGGAGTTTGCTATATACTATCTCAGTAAGAAGTTTACTGATTGTGAGTCTCGGTACTCTATGCTTGAGAAGACGTGCTGTGCTTTAGCTTGGGCAGCTAAGCGTTTGCGCCAGTACATGATAAATCATACAACTTGGTTGATATCCAGAATGGATCCAATTAAGTATATCTTCGAGAAGCCTGCTTTAACTGGGAGGATTGCCCGTTGGCAGATGCTTTTGTCTGAGTATGATATCGAGTATCGAGCTCAGAAAGCTATCAAAGGTAGTATCTTGGCTGACCATCTAGCGCACCAGCCAATTGAAGATCATCAGTCTGTTCAGTATGACTTCCCGGATGAGGAAATTCTGTATTTGAAGATGAAAGATTGTGATGAGCCTACACTTGATGAAGGTCCAGAACCTGGTTCCAGATGGACGATGGTGTTTGATGGCGCTGTTAATCAATATGGAAATGGAATTGGGGCAGTAATTGTTAATCCCCAGGGTTCGCACATTCCATTTACAGCAAGGCTAACTTTCAAATGCACGAATAATATGGCGGAGTATGAAGCCTGTATAATGGGACTTGAAGAATGCATTGACTTGAGAATCAAATATCTTGATGTCTATGGTGATTCAGCTTTGGTTGTCAATCAGATCAAAGGTGAATGGGAGACGAATCAACCAGGTCTCATCCCATACAGAGATTATGCAAGGAGAATTTCAACTTTCTTCACAGAAGTTGAATTTTTTCATATTCCTCGAGAGGATAATCGGATGGCAGATGCCCTTGCTACGCTTGCTTCTATGATAGTTGTCAGATGGTGGAATGATGTCCCCAACATTACTGTGATGCGCTTGGATAGACCCGCTCACATATTTGCAATTGAAGACGTGAAAGATGACAAGCCTTGGTATTTTGATATCAAGAATTTCCTCCAGAACCAGGTCTACCCGCCTGGGGCATCTGTGAAAGATAGGAAAACTTTGAGAAGGTTGTCAGGCAGTTTCTACCTCAGTGGTGAAGTGCTGTACAAGAGAAATTTTGATATGGTTTTGCTCAGATGCGTGGATAGACACGAAGCAAACCTATTGATGACTGAGGTCCATGAGGGTTCATTTGGTACTCATTCCAATGGACATGCCATGGCTAAGAAAATGTTGAGAGCAGGCTACTATTGGCTGACAATGGAGTCTGACTGTTGCAAGTATGTGAAGAAATGTCACAAGTGTCAAATTTATGCGGATAAGATTCATATTCCTCCGACACTCCTGAATGTGATTTCATCACCATGGCCTTTCTCTATGTGGGGAATCGACATGATCGGTATGATTGAGCCGAAAGCGTCCAACGGACATCGGTTTATTCTCGTAGCAATTGATTACTTCACCAAATGGGTTGAAGCCGCTTCGTACGCGAATGTAACCAGACAGGTGGTTGTGAAGTTTATCAAGAACCAGCTGATTTGCCGTTATGGTGTGCCAGAGAGGATCATTACTGATAATGGATCCAATCTGAACAACAAGATGATGGATGAGTTGTGCGCTGAATTCAAGATTGCACACCATAATTCCTCTCCCTACAGACCTAAGATGAATGGGGCTGTTGAAGCTGCTAACAAGAATATCAAGAGGATTATCCAGAAGATGACTGTCACTTACAAAGATTGGCATGAGATGCTGCCATTTGCTTTGCATGGATATCGTACGTCTGTACGCACTTCAACAGGGGCAACCCCTTTCTCTCTTGTTTATGGCATGGAAGCCGTTCTCCCAGTAGAGGTGGAGATCCCATCAATGCGAGTCTTGATGGAAGCCAAGTTGACTGATGCTGAATGGATTCAGAGTCGTTATGACCAACTGAATTTGATTGAAGAGAAGAGATTAACTGCCATGTGCCATGGTCAGTTATATCAGCAGAGAATGAAGAAAGCATTCGACAAGAAGGTCAAGCCTCGTGTGTTCCGAGAAGGTGACCTTGTGCTCAAGAAAGTTTTGTCTTTCGCGCCCGATTCCAGGGGCAAGTGGACTCCAAACTACGAGGGTCCATATGTTGTTAAGAGAGCCTTTTCAGGCGGAGCTTTGATGCTTACAACAATGGATGGGGAGGATTTCACTCGTCCTGTGAATTCAGATGCAGTTAAGAGATACTTTGCCTAAAAAAAAAGTATATGCAAATGAAAAAAAGAAGAATGAAAAAACAGAATAGCTCGCTAAGTTGAAAACCCGAAAGGGCGGCTTAGGCAAAAATGAGCGTCTCGGTGGAGAACCCGCAAGGGTAATCCAGGCAAAAATTAGAGACTTGAAAAATATTTGCATCCCGCTAGATTGAGTACCTCACTCTGGGGCAATCTAGGCAAAAGTTAGGGATATGGCAAGTAACTGCATCCTGACAAGACTTTCTGGTTCATCAGTCGTCATTTCGTCAGAAGATTCTCGATTCGTCGTCAACTAAAGCTTCGGATACATCGAGATTCAAATTGGTAGAGAAAGGATCATTATGTTCAATGTAGCCCTCTTCCAATATATATCGCTGATTTCAAATTTGTACAGATCTAGGGAGTCTTGCCATTTGCAGACTACCATTCTATCAAATCAATTTGAGCTCTTTATCCAATTATTTGCACTCTTATTTGTTTCAATTCAACAAATGTTTTGCATGTTTTAAATTGATAAAATGTCATTGTTTTAAACAAATCAAATTTTTCAAAATTTTTGTTTTAAACAAAGTGAACATTCACAAGATTGAAAGGATACTTAAGAATATCTCAGTGCTCTCCCGAGGGTGACATGATTTCCAACAGGTAAAACATTCGTTCATATTCCTGGTTTGGTGGTATCTTCTTTCTTCAGATCTTTGTTGAGGTTGTTCCTCAAACAGAGTTGTTGTTGGGGCTGTTCCCCAGTATAGTCGCAAGTGATTTGTTGTTGAAGACTTGGTTTTCTCCAGCAGCAGCTTTCCCCTAGCATGGATGTTTTCTTGTGAAGTTTCGGCGGTTGATGGTCTGTCATCTTGGTGCCCCGTCACTTTCTCCAGTGGGTCGTATACCCCCAGACTTTATTTGTCTCCTCAGCACAGTCATGAGTAATTGTTATTGGTACTCCCCCCGGAGTCGCGAGTAAAGCTGTTATTAACATCCCCACCAGGGTTGCAAGTGGAGTTGTTACCGCTTTTCCCCATGCAGTGTGCCAGCGGAGCTGTCTGTTTCCTCAGCACAATCGCTTTCTTTTTGAAGACTCGGTAAGTCAGTGGTTTGATACCCGGTACTTTACCTTTTCCCCGGCGAAGTCGTCTGCGGAATTGTTGCTATCTCTCCATCAGAGTCCTTTCTCCTCAGCAGAGCAGGATTTATTTTCCTACTCCGTGGATGATTGGGTTGGTATCCCAGTATTTCAATCATCTTTTCCTCAGCTTAGTCTGCAGATTGTTTGTTGTGGCAGTTTCGTCTGTTGAATACTCCTTCAATCCCCGTATAGTCGGATGATGGCTTTTGCCTCCAGTGAACGGATTGATTTCCTGATTGTTTGTGATCCCCAGTAGAGTGGCTTATATTGCAGAATCTACCTGTTGTGATCAATTTGCTGTGTATTCTCCCCAAGTGGAGCGGTCCGTCGCAGAATCTACTTGTTTGATCTGTCCTCCCTCAGTGGCTTGTTCCCAAGAGAGTAGCCGACAGTTTTCCCCAGTAGAATTGCTTATGCGGTTAGATTCTATTTGGATGATATCATTCTCCCTCAGTGGGTTGTTCCCCAGTGGAGTTGTGTGGATTTGCTTCTACAGCAGTTCGTGCTTGTGCACCCTTTGTTTCTCAGTTGACACTGGGATCCCCTGCAGATATACTTTGGGACTTCTCTTGTTCCCTTACAGATTTGTCTTGGTGGCTGTTTTGCCCGTTGTGACTTTCTGTACCCTGATTGGGTTGTTTCCTGATATTTTCTGATTCTTTGCTTTTCCAGCAGTACTTGCAGATCTTTGCTTTACAGCATGTAGATCTCCGCAGATTGGCTCTCCAGCTGGTTTTTTCCCCTGGAAGTATAATACCGGACGTTTGGTTCCTGAACCTGTTTGTGTTAGAATTGTCTGTTTTGTCAGCATTCATCAAACATAAATCACGCATATTCATGCATATCCATAAAACATTCAGATATTCATGTTGCATTTCTTGCCATATATCTTTTGTTTGTCGTGTCTCCTGCTATGGTGCTATAGATCTCTTTACAGATCTCCCCAAGCAGATGTCGGGTGTTTAAAATCTCTCCATATAGAGTCAACCCCGTAAGCAGAAAATGTTTATCTTTCCTTCTGCAATTCCCCACTGAGATATACCCTCGTGGATGATGGTTTCTTCCGTTTCCTCCCAACATATATATTGGGATGGATTTTCCTATTTGAGTTACATCCTCATTAGGACGTGTCTTGATTCAGTCTGTCTTTTCGGATCGTTCCCGAATTGGCTATTTGTCAGATATCTTGTGTTTCCCAGTGGGTTGTTCCCCAGCGGAATGTTTTTGGGCCTCTGCCTATAAACCAGCAGTTGTAAGTCCTACTTTTCCTGGCTTTCTTGACAGAATTTGTGGTTATACACCTTTCATTCTCCGGCCAGAGTTTTCGGTTTTCTACCCGTATACTCGGTAGTTGTAAATCCTATTTTCCTGCTCTTCAGCAGTTTGTGGTTTGTTATAACCTTATTTTGGTTTCCCGTGCGGATTTGTGATTTGTTCTATCCCCACGCGGAGTTTTTAGTCTTCTACCCCGTATTCGGTAGATGTAAACCCTAATTTTATGGTTATCTTCATTCAATATATTTGATGATGATTTTCCTTTGCTTGTATAAGTTGCTTAGATCAGCACTTATATACTCAGCAAGTCTTTTGTGGGTAATTGCCGTATGCTAGCAATTTTATCCCCAGTGGGTCTTTTCACCGTATGCTAGTGATTTGTTCCCCGGATCATTGGTTGTTTACCAATGCATCCCCAGCTAGTCCCTGTCGATAATTGCCGGATGCTTGCAAATTATCCTCAGCAGTTCGCCTTTCATTTACCCTTTTGTTGGTAATGTCTGTTGCTTCTTTGATTGGTTATCATTATATACCTGATTTGGTATCCCGATGCCTTTCTGTTCGGTTGATTTATCCTTTGTTAACCCAGTAACCGGTTGCGGATAGTCTTCCATGCGAGTATATTATTCACGGTCTGCCGGTAATGAATAGTATATCTCATGCACTCTTCAGTCGAAGCCTTTTGTGTTTCCCCAGTCGAGTAAGATTCGTTATTTCCCTTTGTGGAGTCGAATATTTCTCTTATTGTTGGATAATTGCCGGATGCTTGCAATTTATCCCTTTGAGTTGTCTTTCGTTTACCCGTATGCTTGGTATCGATTGTCTCTCTCTTTTTGGTTAGTCACCTATTATATACCCAGTAACCGGTATCTCTGGTGTCTTTTCCTTTCGAGTGTATTATTCACGGTCTGCCGGTAATGAATAATATATCTCATGCGCTCTTTAGTTGGAATTCTTTGTTGATTTTCCCCAACTGAGCAAGATTCGTATTCTTTGTAGAATCGAATAGCCATCCTTTAACCAGTTTGTGTTTCGGATGATGAGTGTTTTGGAAGTGAAAACCAATTCACGTTTTCGGTAGATCACCTATTATATACCCAGTAACCGGTATCTCTGGTGTTTCTTACCATGCGAGTTTATTATCTACGTTCTGACGGTAATAGATAATATATCTCATGCGAGTATCTTATCCACGGTCTGCCGGTAATGGATATTATATCTCACGCACTCTTTGGGTTTGTGTCCCCATTTGAGTAAGATTCGTTTTCCCGTTGTGGATTCGAATGCCCATCCTGTAAGTCGATTTGCTTTTTCAAGCCCTCCTTTCGGATGATGAGTGTTTTGGAAATGAAAACCAATTCACGTCTTCGGATTTTATCCTATAAACAACCCAGTAACCGGTTCAGGATAATTTTCCGTTCGAGTATATTATTCACGGTCTGCCGGTAATGAATAATATGTCTCATCTGAGTATTCTATCCACGTTCTGACGGTAATGGATATTATATCTCGTTCGCTCTCGAGTCGATCTTTTCCCCTCAGAGTAAGATTCATTTTCCTTGTGAAATTGAATGTCCATCCTATAAACAAGTTTGCTTTTCTAGCTCTCTTCAGGATGATGAGTGTTTTGGAAGTGAAATCCAATTCACGCTTTGGTCGGTCACCTATTATATACCCAGTAACCGGTATCCTTGGTGTTCCCTCCTTTCTGCTCCCTATTATGACCTCGGTCCCCCTGTGGAGTCAGATTTTCCTGAGTTTGTTACCCGTATGCCTGGTAACAT
Source organism: Lathyrus oleraceus (assembly GCF_024323335.1). Lineage (NCBI taxonomy): Eukaryota > Viridiplantae > Streptophyta > Magnoliopsida > Fabales > Fabaceae > Lathyrus > Lathyrus oleraceus. Next base: position 463,258,438 of record NC_066579.1, read on the forward strand.
CTCATTTCTTTGTTAATTCCCCAGTGAAGTGTTCTTTTGCTTCTCCTCAGGAGTCAGCTTGTGTCTCTCCAATGGATTTATTTTCCTTTGGAATTCTTTCCCCAGTGTGAGTCCTTCACTCCCCAGTGAGTTCTCCTGTCTGTTTTCTGTTTTTTCTAATCAGAGTCGTGGCTTGTTCACGTTGTGTCAGTTTTGTTTTTCCCCAGTTTGGAGTCGTGTATTGTACACATTTCTTTTTCTTTTATTATCCCCATAGAGTCTTATTAGAGTCTCTGTTCCTGGTGAGTGTATTGCTCCGATGGATCGTCTTTTCTTCTGTGTGAATCATATTCCCCACAGAATTTGTGTCTTTTGCATACATACATTTGCATCATGAGGTCTCTTAGGGACCAAAATTTGTCTCATTACTGTTATTTAAGCCCATTCTACCGTGTCGAGATGAAGATTTCTAAACTTCACTTCTCCGGCTAGAATGACCTTAAATAGGGGCATCTGTAAGACCCCAATTTTGGGCCCTAAGATCCCTCATGGCCCATATCATTCATATAATGGCCTCAAGGATCATTGCATACCCTAGCTGTCCTCCTAGTGGGTGGTTTGCCTTGTGGGTTTGTTTCTTGATCACCAAGCATACTCTGCATTTGTATATCTTTGCTTTCATATGTTTATCATTCAAAAAGTACAAAAATATTGTCAGTCTAACCTTGTTGCTTGCAGTTGAAGCAATCATCAGCAATTAGGTCAAAGTCAGTCATTGATCAGTCAAAGCAATGGATGGTGGCCATTCTTGCAGAATTTGGGCACCATGATCAATAATCAAAGGTTCATACAACTTGAGACATCATTTGGAGTCAAGTTCTCAAGGAATTAGGGTTTGGAATTCATCAGAAGAGGTCCAGTCATCCAAAACCCTAGAAAGGTCAAACTTGGTCAACTGTTGATTTAATCAAGAATTTGATGGATAGAATTGATTTGAAGGAACTCATTCATGCTTGTATAAGCCTCATCTATCATGTTCAACCTCATCATGGAAGAAAATCAAGTCAAATCAGAAATTTTCCAGAAATAGAAAGTGGACCTGTAATTTCAACTGCCAAAAATGGAAACTTCTTGATCTTAAACTTACATCATGATACAAGCTCCAAATGAATTTTTGCCCAACATGAAAGTTGAAGATCTTGTTCTCCCATTTTCAAAAAGTCCAAGAACATCAAAATCCCATGTGTGGTTGTCAAGATATGATCAAATCATTTTCACCAATTTTTGAACTTCAACAAGCCATATCTCTCAAACCATAAGGCCAAATTTGGTGGGGTTTTTTCCTACAAACCACATTTTTCATCCTCTTTCCAAAAATATAAATTTCATGACCTAAAACCTTACCATTCAAAATGGCATTTTTGGACCTTTTGCATTTAAAATCAAAGTTTGACCAAACTTTGACTTTTTGTTCCTTTGACTTTTTCTTGATTTGGCCAAGTGGGAAATGCTTTAAACCATATTTGAAACTTGCTCAAAGTCCTAAACCATCATCATACCACCTTTACACCACCATTTGGTATTAAAATGCAAAAAACTTGGAAATAGGCAAATAACCTCATTTGAGCAAATCAAGTACAGCAGGTCTGTACCACTACAAACAGCAAATATGTTGTCCTTTTTGCAGCCTGTAGCAGGCCCAATTCGCAGCAGCACACACCCCCATTTCCACTTATATACAAACTTGGCAAAATGCATTTTTGATTCATTTGAAGCAAAATCAGTACAGCTTTTCACAGGTACAACCAAACAGCATTTTGAATGGTCTGCTAGCAGCCTGTCCAAGCCCATAATCGACCAGCTTCACACCTCCCTTGTTCACTTACATACCAATTAGCAAAATTGCAAATTGAATCATTTACACTAAGTTAGCTTAGCACATGGTTAAATGATGATTAACAGATGATATTTAAGGGATTCTTCAGCATTTCTAAACCTAGTTTTTGCAGCCACCAAGTTCAGAAAACAGTTTTTCTCTCACACTTGCATCTTTTGCATTGGAGATTTTTCTGCCAAATTTCCCAAAGTCCTCGAGTTTCCCCTTGTTTCCTTCATCATCCATCACCACTGCAAGCTCTTTCCAAGTGAAGAATACCAACTGGAAGTGAGGGATTTGTTCTGTTTTTGCTTCAAGCTCTTACCATGGTGAAATCAAGATTGGGAAGTTCCATGCACCTTTGAGCCAAACCACTTCAATATCCCATCATTGTAGAGCTTAAAAGGCATCTGTATCAAGGAAGTTCATCAAAAACATCACTGTAGCTCACTTTTCTTCAAAACCAAGTAAGGTTTCGACCTTCATTATTTGCTATGCCATGATATGCTTTAGATAGTTCATTTGCTGCTGATTCTAATGGATGCTAGCTTGCTTGAAATGGTTGACTATATCGTGTTAAATCTGAACTTTCATTTTCATGTGTAAATGTATTTTTCTTCGAATTGGCTTGGACATGATGAGTTAATGAAATATGATACCACATTCTTGTTGTTTGATGCTTGATGAAGCTATTGGCATGCTTGGTTTCATTTTCTAGGCATGTTGGTTCATGATGATGTTGCATGAACTTGATGGATACTGTTGCATTAAAACCCTAATTCTGTCCAGATTTCCACAGGGTTAAATGTTGTTTTGTGTTGGTTGATTGTTAAATGGTGATAGTTGCTGCATGGCTCGCTTGATCATTATTACTTCTGTTGTGTTTGTTTGCGCATGACTGTTGCTTGTATGTTGAAGCTCACGTTGCTGTTAGTTAAACCCTAGGGTTTATTGCATGAGAACCCAAGATTTATGCATATGCTTGATCATTGTTGCTTCTGTTATATTTATTTGTTCATGATTGGTGGTTTGAATGATGATTAGTGATGAATACATGTTACCATGCTGCCTACCCTGCACCAGATTTTTCCCATGATCATGCTTGATGTGCTGTTGTTGGTTTGCTTGCTATGAGAACATGATACCAAGGCCTTGCTGTTGTGATTGCTTGCCCAAATTTTATGTGATGATGTTGTTGAACCCTGCTTGCTATAACATGTTGTCCATGTGCTATTGTTGGATTTTTATTGTAACTGCTTGATGATGAGTGCACTGTTGTATTGAACCAAATATCATGTTCAGAAAATCCAATGTGAAATATGTTATGTGCTGTTACATGCTGTTGTATTTAAACCAAACACTTTGCCTAGGAATCTCTCATGTGTGTCTTGGTCTTGTTGTGTATAACATGTTTGCATTGAAGAGCATTATTATTGCCATGTTGTTTTCTTGGTGCTGTTTATGGGTTTGTCGAGTTAATGATGAGTTTGAATGCTGTTGCCATGTGAAATCCCAATGCTGCTGTAGTTGAAACCTTGGTCCTTTCCATAAATCATGACTTTATGTATGCACTAGTTTGGCTGATGTTATTGCTTGTGATTATGTGATTGATTTCATGGCTATGCTATTACATTGTGTTTGGTCTGCTATTGAATTTGGCATACCACTGCTATGCATTGCCCTGCTGTTGTTTGTTTGCTTGTTGGTTGGAACTCCAATTGAGGATGATTTTGATAAACACATTATGCTGTTTTGAACCTTATAAACACTGCCTAAAATCCATTTGATTGCTGTATGCTGTCAACCTGCTTACTGCATAAACCTCACCCATACCATGCTGTTGGTTAATGTTTGTTTGGTTGATGTTGCTTGATGTTGCCATACCATTACCATGCTGCTGTCTGGTCTGTTTGGATGTTAATGCACACATGACACTACCACTGAATGTTCAAATCCTGCTGCAGTTTTGAGGTCCCACGAGCATTGTCTTGTTTCCATGAGCTGAACATGTTAGCCATGATTTTGTTTGTTTGCTTGTTGTTTGGAAATTCAATTGATGATTGATTTTGATGAACACATATGCTGCCATGCTGATTAAACATTGCTGTTGTTTTAATCCCTTGTCCTGCCCAAATCCACATTGAATTGTGCTTGTTGTGTTTGGTTTATTGGCTTTTTGGACATTGCATGAGCATACTGTTACTGCACCATGCTGTTACTGCCTACTGTTGTGTTTGAACCCTAAACTCAGGCCCAGAAATTCCCACGATTCTGCTTGTCTTGTTGATAGCTGATGATGATGATGTTGTTGTTTCATAGTTGAGTTCATTTAAGTGATCATGGCATGCTTGTTTGTTTGGTTGATATTTGAACATTGTTGATGAGCTTGGTTGTATAAGCATGAAAACACGATGCCCTGCTGTTTGAAAAAACTTTAAGCTTGCTTGTAAAGTCCACATGAGTGAGGTTTGGTTGTGTTGGTTGTGGATGCTGTTTGTTCATATTTTGTGGTTGATGCACGATGATGAATGTTGCTGTGAACCTACTGTGCTATACCATGCTGCTAACCATGCTGATAAACCCTGTTACTTTCTCATTGAAATCCATCTTATGTCAGTTAGTGCTGTTGTTGTTTTGATAGTTTGATGATGATGAACTTTGAATGGTGAATGAATACTGCTGCTGTTTTGAACTTGTATGAAATGCCTTTGCCATGCTGTTGTTCATTTGGTTTGGTTGATAAATAATGATGAATGTGTGATTGGTGATGAACCATGTTGCTGTTGTTGCCATTGCCATGTTAGTCGTTGGTTTGTTCGAATTTTAATTGATATTGAGCTTGGGGATGATGTTTGAGCTGCCATGCTATTAAACCTCAAACTGTCCAATAATTTTTTCATGCTGTGGCCTGTTATTGTTGTTTATGCTGTTGGTCATTGCTGTTGTGATAAAGTGATGAATGCTGTTGTTTCTCAAATCATAGAACCATGCTGTTTAGATCCTGTTATGTGATTTGCTTGTTTCGATTGTTTGTTCAATGATTAAGATCATGAGAAGATGATGCTGTCGTGTGGTGTGTTTGCTTTGTTTCATGATGATGATAACATTGAGATTGCCTTGGCCTTGCTGTGTTAGAAACCCCTAGGGTTTTAGAAAATTCAAAATTTCAAGTTTGGTTGGCTCATTACTGTTTTATTGGCTGAGAGCCAATCAAAACATTTCGTTTTGTAAGACCAAAACGCAGCACTTCAATAAGTGACTGCAGAATTACACAATTGCCATTCTGTTGACTTGTGTTGACCACTTTGCCTTGCCTTTGTTCATGTTTCACCAATTGTTTCCTCCAATTTCCACAATTTATTTCTCATTCAATTTTCATCAAAAAATTATGAAATTTTTTACACATGTTCACAAATGAGTCTAGAATTTAATTGTGAATTTTAATTAATTTTCCATTGGTTGGTTTTTAATTGACAATTATTTTCTCAACATGTATGCATGAATGATACCCTTTGCCATTTCAATTGTGAATTTGTCATGTTGCATCCAATGCCTTTGAAATTTTTTGTGGTGAAACTAGACACATTGACCTTTGTTTCCTTATAGACTTTGTGCATTTCCCATTTGTGGATTGATAGTTATGATTTTTTGAAGTTGTGTGTTGCATTTGGTGTCATACCATGATCATGAATTTTCTCTAATTTTGTTCACATGCTTCCTTACATCCAAATGATCCCAAATTTTGCATGAATGATGTTTTACATGTCTAGTTGGTGTATGAATTTTCTTGGAATTAATCTTGCTGTTTTCCATTTGATTGTGAATTTTCTTCCATGCTTGGTCATTTGTTGACTTTTTGTGCTATGCCTTGCCAAATCTTTTGTGAAATTCTCAAATCATATTGTATGTCCATGAAATTTCATATGTGATAACTAGACATCTCAAGCTTTGCATTGGTGTTAATCTCATTCATTTCTCTTCTGTTTTCAAATTGATATGATTTTTTGAAGTTGACCTATGCTTGTTGACTTTCACCATGCTTACTTGAACTTGGTTTGACTTCATGATTTTACTTGACTGCCTTCCTCTCATCCAAATGCCATGAATTTTTACATGTCTACCATGCTAGATGTTAGGATTGAGTGTGATTTATTTCATAATTTTTGAAAATGTTTGAGTTGACTTTTGAATGAAGTCTTTGCTGTTGACTTTTGTATGCTTCTCTTGCCATGCTTTGCATCCTTTTGCATATGAAATGACCATGATGCATGATTTTATTATGAATCCAATTAAGAATGCTTCTTGAGTGTTTAGAATTGGTTTGGGTTGACTTTTTTCTTGCTGCCTTGACTTTTTTCTTTCACCTTTGACCCTAGGCTAGTCCTAGTGGTCTTCTAAGCTTATGTTGAGTTCATCTGTTTCAGGTTGAGCACTAATGCCTTGAGGATCATTCAAATATTTGTTTGAGTTGAATTATATGATGTGCTAATCTTTGTTTTGTAGGTGACTCACATGCTTGAGTCTTTGTGCCTTGCACAATTGATCCCTCTGTGGTTGACTTTTGGTTTATGTCCTTTGATTTTGACTGTTGAACTGTTTAATAATTGGTTTGACTTTTGCAGGTGCTTTAGTTGCTTAAGTTCTTCGAACTTGCTTGCTTGCTTTGCTTTTTTAGCATTTGCTTTGAGGTATAGTATTTCTTCTTCATGTAGTCTGGAGACCCGGTCTGTTATTTGACCGGGCAAACTGTCTGAAGTCCTCCTTAAGAGGCAATGCCTGTGTTTGTTTATATTTGTCCTAAGCAGGAAAAGTCCTTCAAGTAAGGCAATTGGTGGAAGGTAGGGATAAGCAATCTATCCCCCACTATTCAGTGTGTCCTCTCTTTGCTCCCATTACATGGTTGAAGCAATGAGATAAATACCCAAGATCTAATCGAGTCAATAATGTGGAGAGAGTTCCTACTTTCTGAACTCCCACACTTTCTTTGATGCTCTCTCTGATCTGAGATAGAAGCAATGAGGCACACCCCTCATCTCTTTTTCATCTGCTTCACCTGAGCCCCTCAATGGCCAGGTTAAGAGCGACACTTACCTATTACAGTGGACTGTTAAAGTCAAACCCTCTTGTGTGAGCCCCCAATTGTTTGGCTATAGAGTGTGTTGTTTGTTATTCATTGCTTGATTGATTGCTTCATATGCACTTGTTTGCCTGTATGCTATGCATTTATCATCATCATCCATTGCCATTAGTGCATGATCATATCATTTGTCTGTGTGACTTTTGTTATCATCGTTTACCCATTAAGGACAATTGTAAGTCCATTGCTTTGGCATTTGATCCTGTGATATGGAAGGATAGAGTGTAAGACCTCATTGGTCACTCATATCTTCTGTTTGCTGTTTGTATGTGAGGATACAGTTATAAGTCCCTGTAAGTTGGCATCTGTTATCCTGTGATCATAATTTGATCTGTTTGATGTTGTATGTGAGGTTGCAGTTATAAGTCCCTGTAAGTTGGCATCTGTTATCCTGTGATCATGATTTGATCTGTTTGATGTTGTATGTGAGGTTGCAGTTATAAGTCCCTGTAAGTTGGCATCTGTTTTCCTGTGATCATAGTTTGTTCATCTGTTTGTGTGAGAGGTTGCAATTATAAGTCCCTGTAAGTTGGCATTTGCATTCCTGTGATCATATTGTTGCTTTTGTTTCTTGTATGTGAGGATCCATTATAAGTCCCAGTGATGTGGCCTTGGATTTCCTGTGAGCATACTGTGAGGTTAACCTAAGTCCAGATAAATTGGCAGTTGACTTCCCTGTCCCATTTCTTGTTTTCTTCTGTGGAGATTAGTGTAAGTCCATTGAGTGGCATCTGATATCCTGTTCTGTTTTAGGAGACTGGTGTAAATCCATCTGTTGGTATCCGGTATCCGCTTTTTATTTCTTTGCCTGTGGAGATTAGTGTAAGACCATTGAGTGGCATCTGATATCCCGTTTTGTTTTAGGAGATTGGTATAAGACCAGTGATTGGCATCCGATATCCGCTTTTGCTTGTTTTGCTTGTTTGTTATTATTAATTGCTATTCCAAAGGACACACTTGAATCATCTGCTATATGATTTCAAGAAGTGAACCTTCTAAGAAGTTTTACTATCCATCCTCATCCATTCATCATTCATTATGTCCTAGACTTTTCACACTTTATCTTTTAAACTTGACATAAGTGTTGTGCAAACATCTTCATGTTTTCAAATTAAAAACCTGGACTCAAGTCCTTGACTTTTTTCCAAACTCCATTTCATAATACTTATTTGAATTGATCTTAATCATACCTTGACTCCATTTTCATAATCATAATCAGTAATTCCACTCATTCACTTGTTTTGGCTTTGTCCATTAATGCTTTCATACATGAGCTATAGGTTTGATTTATCTTAGTGGTTGATGTTAATCTCACCTTCTGTCTTTAGTGATTGAATTGTAAGTCTTCCTTGCCTATTATAGGGTTAACCCCTCTCTGGCAAGTTGAAGCTGTTCTCACATGGTGGACGTTGTTGTTTGTATAAGGTTGAGTTTTCTCCCGTGGATAACGTAAGACCTAGGGTTTGTGTTTAAAATTGAACCTAACCCACTTTTGGAAATCTTTTAGCCGAACTACGGCGTTCTGATCCTTACCTTTGATGGAAGGTACGTAGGCAACGGGTTCATCCGTTCGAACCCAATAATAAAAAATGTATATTCTTTTCTCACCATCCCAATCATGTTTGCACAATATATTTGTCATAATAAATAATAATTTAGCATAACAAGTGTGAAAAGGGCTCCCTAGGAGTACCTAGGACGTAGTGGGTGCCTAACACCTTCCCATTGCGTAATTTACCCCTTACCCAGAATCTCTGATCTTTTTATTAGTTTTCTACGTGTAAAACTTCTTAGGCTTTTGTTCGCTTTTTAGCCAATCCTTTGGATAAATAAAAGTGCGGTGGCGACTCGAAATTTCAACGTATCTCTTAGCTTATGGTTTAATCGATAGATCATATAGCGACGAATACACCGCTACACTTATGCTTCGAGACAACTGAGGGTTCATGAGAGGAACTATCCGACACACGATTTAGAGTTGGCAGCTGTGGTATTTGTTCTGAAGTTGTGGAGGCATTACTTGTATGGGTCAAGATTTGAGGTTTTCAGTGACCATAAGAGTTTAAAGTATTTGTTTGATCAGAAAGAACTGAATATGAGACAGAGGAGATGGTTAGAATTTCTGAAGGATTATGACTTTGGTTTGAATTACCATCCGGGTAAAGCAAACGTAGTGGCTGATGCATTGAGTCGGAAATCATTGCATATGTCTATGTTAATGGTTAAGGAATTGGATTTGATTGAGCAGTTTAGAGACTTGAGTTTGGTGTGTGAGAGTACTCACAATAGTGTTAAATTGGGAATGTTGAAGTTAACGAGTGGTATTTTGGATGAGATTAGAGAGGGTCAGAAATCCGATATGCTTTTGGTTGATAAGTTGACTTTAGTGAATCAAGGTCAAGGTGGTGAATTCAGAGTTGATGAGAATGGTGTTTTGAAATTTGGTAATCGGGTATGTATTCCGGATGTTACCGAGCTTAAGAAGAGTATTCTTGAGGAAGGACATCGTAGTGGCTTGAGTATTCACCCTGGAGCTACGAAGATGTATCATGATTTGAAAAAGTTATTTTGGTGGCCGGGAATGAAGAAAGAAATTGCGAGTTTTGTTTATTCCTGTTTGACTTGTCAGAAGTCAAAGATTGAGCATCAGAAGCCGTCTGGGCTAATGCAACCGTTGGCTATTCCAGAGTGGAAGTGGGATAGTATCAGTATGGATTTTGTTTCTGGTTTACCGAGGACAAATAAGAATTTTGAAGCTATTTGGGTGATTGTTGACAGATTGACAAAATCGGCTCATTTCATTCCGATCAGAATGGATTATCCGTTAGAGAGATTAGCCGAGTTGTATATTGAGAAGATTGTAAGTTTGCATGGTATTCCGTCTAGTATTGTTTCGGACAGAGATCCTAGATTTACATCGAAGTTCTGGGAAGGTTTGCAGAGGGCTTTGGGAACTAAGCTGAGATTGAGTTCTGCATATCATCCGCAGACTGATGGTCAGACTGAGAGGACGATTCAGTCACTAGAGGATCTTTTGAGAGCTTGTGTTTTGGAAAAGGGAGGTGCTTGGGATTGTTATTTGCCTTTGATTGAGTTTACCTACAACAATAGTTTTCATTCGAGCATTGGTATGGCCCCGTTTGAAGCTTTGTATGGTAGGAGATGTCGGACACCGTTATGTTGGTATGAGTCCGGTGAGAGTGCTGTGGTTGGACCGGAGATTGTTCAACAAACTACGGAAAAGATTAAGATGATTCAGGAGAAGATGAGAATTGCTCAGAGTCGTCAGAAGAGTTATCATGATAAGAGGAGGAAGTCACTTGAGTTCCAAGAGGGAGATCATGTGTTTCTTCGTGTTACTCCGATAACTGGTGTTGGTCGAGCTTTGAAGTCGAAGAAGTTGACACCTCGATTTATTGGTCCTTATCAGATTTTGGAGAGGATAGGGGAAGTAGCCTATCGTATCGCTTTACCGCCGTCGCTTGCAAATTTGCATGAAGTTTTTCATGTGTCTCAGTTGAGGAGGTACATTCATGATCCGTCGCATGTAGTCCAAATAGATGATGTACAGGTGAGAGATAACCTGACTGTTGAAACATCACCTATGAGGATTGAGGATCGAGAGTTGAAGCAGTTGCGGGGTAAAGAGATTGCCTTGGTGAAGGTAGCTTGGGGAGGACCAGCAGGTGGCAATGTGACTTGGGAGCTGGAGAGTAAGATGAAGGAGTCTTACCCAGAGTTGTTCGCTTGAGGTATGTTTTCGAGGACGAAAACCCTTTTAGTGGGGGAGAGTTGTAACACCCCGATAATAATAAAATAATTATTTAAATTGAGTTAATAATATATTTATTAATTTAATTAAATAATTGGAAATTTTATTATTATTATTATTGGAAAATATATATAAGTTGGAAATAAGGAAAAGAGCCCATTTGGAGTAAAAAGGTTTTTTTCGTGAAAAACAGAGAAGCGATCGTGAAAGAGGAAAAGGGCAAAGAGGCAGAGCAAGAGGAAGAAGGTTGGAGAAGAGAAAGCTTGAAGCTCAAAGTTTTGCCGGATTAATCAGGTAAGGGGAGTTTATCGTCGATTAATGGGTATTATGGGATAATATGTAATGGGTAGTGATAAGCCGTTGATTTGACCCTAATTGGGATTGTTGAATGCTGGAATTACGTTGGATAAACTGTGTTAAAAGCTGAAATTGAATCCGTAATTGCGTGAGTCGTGTTTTCCCGAACGTATAGCTTTTTACGGAATTGGAATCGGAGGTCCGGAAGTCCTCCAACGGCGGAAAATGCGGAGAATTCTGCATTCTGCCTTGAGTTAGCGCAGGAACAGCTTCTGTCTTGCGTTAACCGGTTAACCCAGGGTGTTAACCGGTTAACACTGTTTTGAATTGTGAAAATTTGCTGTCTTGTCTGCGTTAATCGGTTAACCCAGGATGTTAACCGGTTAACACTGTAGTGATTGCTGAAATATTGCTGTTTGTGCTGCGTTAACCGGTTAACCCAGGGCGTTAACCGGTTAACACTGTTAAGTTTTGGGACAGGAGGCGTGTTGTGTTGCGTTAACCGGTTAACCCAGGGCGTTAACCGGTTAACACTGTTGCAGAGTGGAAAATTGGTGTTTTAAATGTTGTGTGCCTATTTGAGGGTTGGCCTATGTTGGCCTATGATGTAACAGGGATTAATTCCCGCTGTTTGAGCAGTATAGGTATTAGTAGAGTGTGCTAATGCTGTGTTCAATTATTTGACATGATATGATGTTTTGATACATGTGTTGGTGATGTTTGATGGTATGCATAATGTTGTGAATGTACATGTTATGTATGCAATTGTAATTGGACTGTTGTATGGCTTAGAGTGTGAGCATATGTCCATTGTGGATTTTGTTGTTGATGTTGCATTGCTAGATGATTAGCTTGCATAGCATAGCCTTGGGGCTGTAGCTAATTCCCATGGTGAGGAATTAGTGAGTGAATCATTGTGGATTTGTTGTTGATGTTTGCATGCTAGATGATTAGTGTGCATAGCATAGCCTTCGGGGCTGTAGCTAATTCCCATGGTGAGGAATTAGTGAGTGAGTCATTAGATCTCAAATGAGTGGGACTAGTGAGCTTAGTAGCCGTATCTGGATTTGATCGGTGAGCTTGAACTAGATGTTTAAGAACAGTCGGTACCGCATGTGTGGAGTCTCATTGCATAATGTATGTATGGCGTATAATATGAATGGATGTATTCCAATATTATACGTGTGCTTGTGTTGTTATGGAGTATGATTTGAGATTATACTTGTGTTTTATGTTGGTGTTGAGCATGATGTTGAGCTGATGTGCTGTTACTGGTCGTGTGTTGTGATTAGGGTGATTAATGTGTCAAATTACTTAACATGACATGAGATTTTATAATGCTTATTATATCGATTGAGGAACTCACCCTTACAACTATTTTTCAGGTAACGAGCAATGAGTTGAGTAGAAGCTAATGCTTGGAGTCTAGTGTAGTCTCCTTAGTGGGTCGTGCTCTGATAGATGTAACATCGGGATGGGATGTTTTAACTTGTTTTAAATGTTTTATTGTTGGTTGTGAACTATTTTACATGTAATGTTTTACATGAATGATGAGATTTATATCCGCTGCGTTTTATGCAAATGTTATGTTTTGAATTAATAAAGGAGCATGACCGTTATATTGTTGAATGGTGTGCAGTGTTTGTGTGTGACACCCTTAACTGCATAATTACTCTGAGTTTTATATGTCATTTTAATTAAATATTTGGGGTATTTTAGAAGGGTGTTACAATAAACATATAAAAACGTACACCCGGCAAGTCGAAAACCTGAAAAGGCGGCTTGGGCAAAAAGGGGTATCCTGGTGGACTGAAAACCTGAAAAGGCAGTCCAGGCAAAAATTAGGGATTAAAGCGTATGACTGTGTCCCGTTCTCCGTCAGCTTCACCCAAGTTCCAAGGACTGAACAAGCCAATCATTTCTATCCGACAGCAGGGGATGAGATGCTTGAAGACATAATGACAGTAGTGGAGTTAAAATCAATAGGACTTTTTCTGCATAGCTTTCTCTTTGTTTGCCGGACAATTTCCTCTTACTAGGATTTCTGTCTCCTTGTACACAAATTGCCTGTTTACAGGCCCTCTTTCAAAATCAATACAATTTTATTTCCAAAAAGATGATTTCGTTTTTACCTTTCTGTTTCGTTTGCGTAAACGTCCATTGATTTATTTTGAATTGATTTATGCATTTGAATATGATCAATGTTTACCAAAAATGCCTGCATAAAATAGTAATAGCAATTACTACGCGACTTCAGGATCGAGGAGAAGGTCTAACCATGCTCTCCAATGAATCCGTTGCTAATTCCATTCCCCAACAAGAACCAGCTATTTCCCAGAAGAGGTTGGCATCGCCAGACAGACTGGTCATTTCTTCCATCCTCAGCCAGGCTCTGTTGAGTGTTTCCATCGTCAGACAGAAATCAAGTATCCCCCAGCTAAGAAAGGATCATCAATACAAATATCTCCGACCAGAAGACTGAGATTTATTTTCCCAGTAGAGTCCCCTGGAAGAACGTTCCAGACCCATAGTGCATTCATTACATCATTTCGCATCACATACCTACATACAATTTTCATTCCGCATCATATACATTACATCATTTCATAACATATACATGTATACAATGCACTCATTTATTCCAGACGCATAATTCACTCATTACATCATTTCGCAGCACACGCTCGCATACAACATATGCATCTCATGCATCATGACATGGCATGAAGCTAACTTTATTTTTCAGGTTAATTGTCCTCTTGATACAATCAAAACAAAGGTCCATTCAGACGGACAACTTTATCAATTACAGGATTCAACTACATCTTTCAGATATACTCCATGTCAACGTTCATTCTGACATCCTCCTAACGATGGCATCTATAAGCCCATCCCAGACATTTATCGCAAATACAGCATACACAAATACTATCAGATTCAGCCTAACATACGGTTCATTCTGATTCAGCTCAACATATGACTCCTACAACTCAGATACGATCTAGCGTACGATCCATTCTGACCTTCAACAACTCAGATACGATCTAGCGTACGATCCATTCTGACCTTCAACAACTCAGATACGATCTAGCGTACGATCCATTCTGACCTTCAACAACTCAGATACGGTTTAATGTACGACCCAGTTAGACCGTCAGCTACTCAGATGCTACCTAGTGACAGGTACATTTCTGAATGGTAGTCTAGCGTACGACTACCTCCCTTCATAAGCAGATTCAGCCTAATGGACGGCTCATTCTGCTCAGATACAGTTTAATGCACGACCCAGTTAGACCTTCATCTACTCAGATGCTACCTAGTGACAGGTACATTTCTGAATTGTAGTCTAGCGTACGACTACCCCCCTTTTATAATCAGATTCAGCCTGATGGACGACTCATTCTGCTCAGATACGGTTTAATGCACGACCCAGTTAGACCTTCATCTACTCAGATGCTACCTAGTGACAGGTACATTTCTGAATTGTAGTCTAGCGTACGACTACCTCCCTTCATAAGCAGATTCAGCCTAATGGACGACTCATTCTGCTCAGATACGGTTTAATGTACGACCCAGTTAGACCTTCATCTACTCAGATGCTACCTAGTGACAGGTACATTTCTGAATTGTAGTCTAGCGTACGACTACCCCCCTTTTGTAATCAGATTCAGCCTGATGGACGACTCATTCTGCTCAGATACGGTTTAATGCACGACCCAGTTAGACCTTCATCTACTCAGATGCTACCTAGTGACAGGTACATTTCTGAATTGTAGTCTAGCATACGACTACCTCCCTTCATAAGCAGATTCAGCCTAATGGACGGCTCATTCTGCTCAGATACGGTTTAATGTACGACCCAGTTAGACCTTCATCTACTCAGATGCTACCTAGTGACAGGTACATTTCTGAATTGTAGTCTAGCGTACGACTACCCCCCTTTTATAATCAGATTCAGCCTGATGGACGACTCATTCTGCTCAGATACGGTTTAATGCACGACCCAGTTAGACCTTCATCTACTCAGATGCTACCTAGTGACAGGTACATTTCTGAATTGTAGTCTAGCGTACGACTACCCCCCTTTTATCATCAGATTCAGCCTAATGGACGGCTCATTCTGCTCAGATACGGTTTAATGCACAACCCAGTTAGACCTTCATCTACTCAGATGCTACCTAGTGACAGGTACATTTCTGAATTGTAGTCTAGCGTACGACTACCCTCTTTCATCATCAGACACAGCCTAACAGACAGCTCATCCTGCAACTCCAATACAGTCTAGCATAAGACCCATGTGGATCTTCAACTCAGAGACGATCTAGCGTGCGATCCGTTCTGATTTTTCATCTTCAGCGAAGTCATCCGCCTAATGAACAAATCACTCTGGCATTCAGATACGGTCTAGTGTATGATCCATTCTGATCCCTTATCCCCAGCAGTGTATAGCACACTCTGACTCCCTAACGAAGTCGACAGCATAATGGATAACTCACTATACGGGCTAGCGTATGACCCGGTACGACATCCTTGTCTTCAGATATCGTCTAATGTACGACGCACTCTGAAGCTCTCATCATCAAATTCCCTGGATGGCATCTTTAAGCCCATCTCCATCAAGACTAGCTCCTGATTGACAAGCGCAAATTTTTTGGGCATTCTAGTGTTCAATAATCTTCCACCTCCAAACCACGAATGGCATACATGCCATCCTAACTCTCTCGGTGCAAGAATATTGAACAGGGGCAGCTGTCATACCCCAAAATTTGCCCATTGATATTACAAGGCACTTTTCAAGAGTGGCACAATCCAGAAAAGGCCCAAATTGGCCTGCTCGCTAGGCGAGCAATTCCTTCGCCTAGCGAACACTTCGTTATGCCACTCGCCCCAGCAAAGCACCAGGTCCAGTAAAAGCCCAAAATAGCTTGCTCGCTAGGCGAGCAACTCCTTCGCCTAGCGAAGCTTGCGAATATCAGAATTTCTGGGCTTCATTCTGAGCCCATTAGGTCATAACAAGAGCACTATAAATAGCCAAGCCTTTAGTCACGAAAGGAAAAAAAAAACGGAGACGAGGGGAAGAAAAACAGAGGAAGACGGACGAAAACCCTGGCACAGAAACCCTGGAGGCTACTTTAGAGAGTTCCGAGTGAAGAAACCCTGAAGGCCGCTCCTCCGCTCCGAAGCTACCGCCGCCCAACTCCATCCGATGCCAAAAGCGATCAGTCTCTTCAACATAGCAGCTTAGTTGCAAGCAGGTTTGCGCATCACTATTGTTTTATGCTTTTAATCGGTAATCTCTATATACATAAAGCATCATGCTTGAAGTTTCGAATATGTAATTTGATTTCACATGCGAATTTAAATATGCTTGAATATCATGAATGTTTGTTCATGCTATTCCTGTAATCAAGTGCCATACAAGTTCAGGTTTCCGGAGGTCATGCTGCTGTCAAACTCCAAACCCGTGGCCGCTCGCTAGCATATCGCTAAGCGAGCCTGTAGCGAGCATTCGCCGAGCCTTCGCCAGGCGAAGCAGAGGCGAACGGGACAATGGCTGCTTTGTTTCTTTTCTATTATGCCTTATGTCTATCTAACCAAGCTTTATTATAATTCTGCATCATTTGGCCTGAGATTATGACTGTTGTGTTGTAGTGCAATTTTCAATTGTACTTTACTTTGATGCTCTAACCCGTGTGTTGAATTGTGCAAAGGTTTACATATTCCCGAGGAAACGGCCGGCTAGGTATCCCACTTTATGTGTGGGAGATCCTTATGGAGATTCACCCTGAATTACTCAATTGATTTTAATGTATTCATTTCATGGCGAAGATCCACCCTAATGGCTTAATTGATCTTAATGTATTGATTTTAATATGGACCTAATTACCTACTTGATTACGGTTACCTAATTAATTGTAAAACTTTGCCTTTAAATAAGTGATCTCGGACCTCTCTTTTGTTACCCTACGATTACGGTATTATGGTCATTTCCCGCGAATGTAGGGATACACTTAGCAAAGACCCTTCGGTTAAATCATCATGTCCCTATAAAATAAATCATAGTCCCTCGGATGTTGCCTGCGAATATATGATTTTGCCCCTCGATGACCCTTCGTTGTAGCCTACGGTTAAATGATGATCGTCCCTTCGAATGCTAAGGTATCCTTACAAATGGTGCCTTTAATGACCAATCGATGACCCTGCGATGACCCTTCTACATCCAAAAGATAAAACTGCTTACTTCTCAATAGTAAGGATAATTTTACCCTCATAAAGATAGGAAATGCCCGGAAAGACCTCGGATAGGTATAACTCTTAATTGCTTATTCACAATTTAAAACTACTTTTCACACCTTACACCTTTCAAAACCTCCATTAGAAAATCACCACTTGGCATACATCCGCACTAGAATCATTGCCGAGTTATATTTTTCTAAACTATTTTCAAAACTAAACGAGATTACCACTTTGTATACATTCATTCAAGAATCATTACAAAGTTAAATTCTCCTTCTCAAAACATTTCCTACACATTTCTCAACCACTTTTTCAAACTAGAAAAACATAAATGATTGAGCAATTAAGAGCCCATGGATAACCATGGATACAAAGGGTGCTAACACCTTCCCTTTGTATAATGTACCTCCCGAACCTAAGAATCTAAATTAAGGTCTTTCCTGTTCTTTTCCACCTCTCCTTATGGGATAAAAGAAAAGTCGGTGGCGACTCTTGCTAACCGCGACATTGCGATTAAAAAAACACAAAAAGTCAGTTCACCGTATGACACTAATGATGATGATAATAATAATAGATAATCAAATAGTTTTAATTATTTTTTTTAAAATGATAATAGAAATTTGATTAATTGATAAAACTCTACTTAAGTTAAGTAAAAAAAATATGGACTAAACAAAAATAAAAATAGAACAGTTTGGGCCTTGGGATAGAAACTAAACCCAAACAGAATCTATCCAACCTAGGCCAAAGATGGGTTCCAATAGGAAAGCGAAAATAGGCCCAGGCTGAATTGGGCCAAACCAAAACACATAAGGCCCTTAAAAAACCTGGTCAACCGTGTTGACTCACGGGTATGCTTTGGACCGTCAGATCAGGAAGTCTGACTTGGTCCTTAGATCATATGATGGATGGGGGAGGGCGCACAGTTACCTGATGTACCTTAGCGCGCAGAAATGCTCTGCTGGTGATTAAACTACAAGCGATAAGTGTTCAAGGTCAAGGACACTTGTCATTGCCATCATTGGACACCCAGCGACAACTCAAAAAAACAATTACTTGAACTCGGGATATGCAAACATATTCGTCCCTCATTTCACTCTCTCTCTCAACTCAGAGCAACAAAACGCTTTGCAGTTTCTAAACCAAAATCGCGGCCGAAACCTACCGAAGAAGACGGTGGTTGCCGGCCAACGACGGCGGCGCCACCTTCTTCTCCGGCGAATCGTTACCCAAATCAATAAAACTAAATCTAAACCTTCCTATTTCAACCTCACGGTTACGGATCCGATCACGAAAATAGCAAAAAGTTAACCCAAAGTCTTGAATCGGAAACCCTAATCTACACAAAAACCTAAACGGAATTTTTCACAAACCAAACCACATAAATATTCTCCTCAAGCCAAATGAACACAAAAACAAATTAAATATAAACATTGAAGATCAGAACCCTAACTCTGCAAATGAAGCCACAACGACAGAGATTTCAAGCAATTGTTATGGGGGTTTTGGTCAGCTCATCGAGGCGAACAAGATGATGCAAATATTTTAAGCGAAGGAGAAAGAAGAGGTATACTTGGTCGGAAGTGGGTCGTCGACAATGTCTTATAAGTTTCCTCCTAACTTTAAAATCTTTTCGTCTTCCTCTGTTCTTTTCTATCTTTGAGCGCTATAGATGGTTGTGTTGATGGAAATGTTATTTGGATTTCTTGCAGAAATTCACGTCCTTCGCTCAGTGTCCTATCTGGGTACTAATAGTGAGATTGTGTAGTTTATCCTCTTCATGATGAGCTAGTAAATCCTAGGATAAATCTGTCAGGATATCTTTTGTCCATCCCACATTTCATGGGGATCCAGATTTTGTGGATTTGTTACTGTTGTCTGTGGCGGAGACGTTCTTGGGCGTTCCTTGTAGTCCCCTGTGCAAAGCGTTTACCTGATTAATTTATTAATTAGTTTTCAGCTTTTTTAAGTGCTTATGATGATAAGACTTTTGACTTAAACTTTTATTTCTTCGCAGGTCACAAAGGTGAAACAACCCCAATTGAGAAAGAGGTCTGCTGCGTCAGCTCCATGAGGGAGTTGGACTTAGGGCGCTTCAATCCAAAGGATGGTTTTGGGCAATTCGTCTTTGAAAGCTCTGTTTTCAATCAGCTGGATTTGCAGCAAACTTTGATTATTCAATATGTAACACTTTGTATTTTTGGATAATGTGTATTAACTTTTGGACTATCTTATAATATATGTAAGGTCCTAGCTTAGAATTTTGTTTGTATAATCAATTTTTAAACATTCAAGTCTTGAAGTAATATCTTGCTGAAAACTGTTTGGGCCACGAAAATAAAAGAGTGATTGTTCCAAAAATGGTTACCTTTAGTGTACTATTATCGGCCAAATAAAAGTATAGTTGAAGGAATAAAAATGAAACACACATCAATGCATTGAAAGCTTAACTCCAGTGTGTAATCAACAAAGGATCTTGGCACATGAGTCTAAATACGGTGACTTAGCTTAAACCCATCATATACATGCTTCAAAAATGCAATTTTAATTTAGGGACCTATGAAGGATTTAAAACTTGGCACAAATATTTGGGATGTGAAAATGGGCTTGCAAACTTGGGCTAATCAAATGATCATTAAAAATAAAATGGCTTTTAATACTTGCTAATAAGAAAGTGGACTTGGATTAGTATGTGTAAAAAGGATTTGAACCACACTTTGAACTTGCAATATTAATTATGGACATGTTGATAGGAGTGGGCTTTTTAAATCAAAAGGTCTTTTGGATAACCCAAAAATGGGCCTTTTATAACCAACAAGTCCCAAAATGCGCATACCATCTCATGCTTTAGTAACAGCTATAAGAGACAAACGAAACTGATGTTTTCTTGAGTCATAAACAAGGAACTTAACAGATGAAATGCCACTGAAAGATTTGTTGAAAGTTTGATGCCACTGAGGGTTTTCTTTAGAATGATCATGTGAGTATTGAATGTGCCTTTAGGAAGGATGGGGAGTTTGGAGTAGCTTAGAGCTGAGAAACCCTAAGATAAAGTTTATGCCTTATAACTTCTGGTGGTGAATGTTGGTGAAAGATTTTTCTTACCCGGACAAAATTGGGGTATGACAGAAGGTTCTGAAGACGACTCAGGTGATGAGGAAATGACCTTCGTCATTAAAAGGTTATAGTGTCTGGCCAGGAAGAGCAAGAGATTCTCTGGTAGAAACATTGGCTTTTGAGGATCTAGCTTAAGAGAAAAGAAGGATGGTCAGAAAGGATACTTCAACTACAAGAAGTTTGTTCACTTCATTACTGAATGTCGTGAACTACAAAATGACAAGCCAAAGAAGGGAAGCTTTCATAAAGATAGCTTCAATAATAAATTCAAGAAAAATCTCATTTCAACATGGGATGAACTTGACAATGAAGAGGACTCTAAAAAGGATGAAGATCAAGCCAACCTTTCCTTGATGACTCTTACATCTTTTGAGGCAGAGCTTGACTCGGATTCTGGTTTACAGTCTGAGGAAGATGATGAGGTATTTTCTAAACTATCTCATTCTGATTTAATTATTTTTGTTCAAGATCTCATGTGAATATGCCGAGAGAAAGCCAGACACATGAAAATATTGAAAAAGCAATATGACCTTTTGAAAGAAGAATTAAATTCTATTCAAAATAAATATGAAGCTCTAAAAAAATATCACATTGCTCTAGTAAAGGAAGTGTTTGGTAAAACTCTTGATGAGCATGAATCGGCTTTTCAATAATTTATCATAAATGGCTCCAATAGAGTTAAACTTGCCTCCAAGGTCTATGGAGTCAGTAGTAGCAAATGAGAAGGTCTTGGTTACTCTCAAAAATCTTTTAATCCAAGGTTTGAAATCTTAAATAAACCAACAAACACTTCCTCTTCAAGCTCTGCTAAAAAGGGTCTGACTCTAATTTTGTACCTGCTGCTGAAAATGCAACACTTCTGAATCAGTCAGAATCTAAAGCTGATGGTCAAGAGTTCTAAAGAAACTATAACCGATGACTTTAAAGTCAAAAATTATGAAGAAGCCAAAACCTAAGATAACATGAGCTAAGGTTCTGAAAGGTTCAGAATCTAAGATCAAGGTTCATTCAAGACAAGACACTTTTAAATCAAAAGTCTTGAGTAATCCTAAACCTTATCATATGAGAGCAGAGGTACAAAAAAAGAAACCTCTCAGAACTAACCATAAAGAACCCATAAGACTATAGGTACCTAAATCTCAAATTACCTTTGCTACATATATGATTCAAGGGAGAAGAAAAACACCACTCATGGTACCTGGACAGTGGCTGCTCACGACATATGACATGAGAAAGGCTTATGTTCCAAACCCTAACTCTAAAAGAGTAAGGGACTATGGGATTTATAAGAAACCAGAAAGGAAAGATCACGAGAATAGGTACTATTGGTAACTCTTTTATTTCAATTAATAATGTTTGTATCGCGATTGGAAAAATGACAGAGTCGCCACCATCTTTTATTCGTTCCTAAGGAACATGGAAATAATGATAAAATCTATTAACTAAGGGTGAAATATTGGGTTCGGGAGCAGTTAAGTAAGGGGAAGGTGTTAGACACCTTTTACCTCTATTGTACTTAATGGGATCCTTCTTTAATTCTAGGGTTAGTGTGTTTCTAAGAAATGTTTGCTTTAATATTTATTAATTGTTTAATTAATTGTTTATTTATGAAAATGTTTTATTATTTTAATAAGGGAAGCCCTAAAAATATTTTTGATTATTATACTCGCTAGAGTCTTACAACTCTATGCCTACGTACCCTCAAATTTATTGAAGGATCATAGCCTCGTTGTTCCTCTCAAAAATGTTGATTGGTTGATTGTTTTTATCCTTTGAAAAATTCTCACGCACCGGGGGCAGAAAAGTAATTAATTTTGGAAAAACGTCTCAATGCACTATGGCAGAGGACTTATGATTTAATGTGGTGTATTAAATTGATTTTATCTCATTTAATTGATTGCAAAAATATAATGATTAATTTATTTAAGAAAATAAATTAGTAATGATATTATATGTAATTATTTTAATAAAAATATTAAAACGTTACTTATATAAACCCAAATATTATCCCTTATCCCTGAAACTCTAAATTTTTTTAGAGATTTATCCCATGATTATCCTCATTATTGATTAAAAAAATATAATACTTAATTTATTTATGAAAATAAATATTATATATTTATATGACATATCCCTTATCCCTGATTTTTATCACTAAAATCTTTGATATTTATCCCATAATTTTATGCCATAATTATCCCTAAAATTATCCTATAATTATCCTATAGATTAACCCTAATTTTCCAAATTAGTTAATATCCCATAATTAACCCTATTTTTTATATTATTTATATTAACCCATTTAAAAATTAATCCCTAATTTCAATATGCTTAATTATAGAATTAATCTTAATCCCAACCCTTATTACATACTTTTTTGTATTTTCATTCTATGTTGATTATAATTATTATTTGGGAATAAGATATTTATTTTATCTTATTATTAGATAGAAACTAAACAACTCATTTTCTTTTTCTTAATATAAATTATAAATAAATAAAACCTGAGTTTTTAGTTTTATTCAATTTATTATGATCTGGTGTATGTATTTTATTGAGAAATTTCATGATTTTGTTAGTTAAAAAAAATTTATGATATAGATTTTATGATATTTATTAAGAATATTCATGATATTTATTAAAAGGTTTGAAATTGTATTTTAGATTATTTGAAATATGATTTGGGTTTAACATGAAAGAAATTACGAGGTTTGGGTTTCAAACTTAAACAAGCTATTAGTTTTTTAGATTTAAATATATTATGATTTTGTTAAAAAAAACTTTGATTCATGTTAAAAAATTATTTTAACTCATGATATTTATTAAAGAAAGTTATTAAAAAAAGATTTACAAAAATTATTTTTTCTTTTTAAAATGCATTATGATATTAGTAAAAAAAAGTTGCTTGAAAAATTGATTCAAAAGAATTTATTTTATTTTTTTAAGAAAAAAAATTCTCTATGATATTAGTTTAAAAAAATGAGTAAAGATTTTATTTAATTTAATTCTACCTATTTCTTAGAGCCTAATCTAATAAATCTGGATGAACACACTTTCTGAATTTAGATTAAAAATAAATATTTTAAATAAATGAAAATAATATAATAATCTAATAATGATAAAAAAAAATATTTTTTTATTTTTATGATTTTTTGAGATTTTATGCATAAAATAATGATTTTAATGAAAAATATTAATAGCAAAATACAAAAATTAATAATTAAATAATAAAAAATAATATTTTTGTGATTTTTAAAGAAAAAACAAATAAAAAAGAAAAAACACTAAAAATGAGAAAAAATTAAGATTCAAACTCGTGACTTTCCCCCTTGTAACTCCTTAACTTCTTTTGGAACTAACTAAATCATTTCATTTATTCAAAATAAAATAGCATTAACGAGTATATAATAATAATATATTCCTGTAGATTAATCCAAATATTAATCTATTCATAAATAACAATAATATAACTCAATATTAATATGTAAAAAAATAATAATAATACTAATATTAATCTATCCCCATTTAACTAATAATATTGCTATTAAAACAAATAATTCCCCTAATTTTTTTTACTAATGTGTTTTAATAGGACAAAATGTCCTAGTTATCAATGGTAATATCCCTCTAGCATAACTCCCCAAATTATTACGTTTCAAGCAATATCCCTGAATTAAAACAAATTCCTAAGAGATGCTAAAATGTCAAAATGGTTTCCCTTTGACTTTTTAGGTCATTGGAGTTGACCAAATGCCTTATTAAGGACCATGAGCATGTCAATGACCTAGATTCTAAGTCAATAACAAGAAAGAAATAGTAGTCAAAATTTGGGGTACGACAGTTTGACTTGTAGATGTACTTAAACATAACCTACTGAGCATCAGTCAATTTTGTGACAGTGGTTATGAAGTCATGTTTAATAAGAACAACTGCATAGTCATGAATGAATCAGACATGTATATTATTTTCAAAGGTAAGAGAAAGGGCAATGTATATAAAATTAAATTCTCTAAATTGGTTGATTATAATATATTTTGCCTTTTATCAGTGAGTTATGAGAAACATATCTGACACATAAGGTAAGGTCATGCTAACTCGAGATTAATCTCTAAACTTAGCAAGTTGAAACTTGTTAAAGGATTGACATATCTCAATCATCACTCAGATGCCCTTTGTAGAGCATGTCAGGTAGGAAAAATCAGTAAAAGTTCTCTCAAAACTAAAAACATCATCTCCACCTCTAGACCTTTAAAACTATTTCACGTTGATTTGTTTGGTCATGTTAGTATTGCATCAATAAATGAGAAGGAATATGGGCTAGTCATTGTTGATGACTATAGCAATTGGGTTTGGGTTAAATTCCTTAGAACCAAGGATGAATCATATGACGTGTTCAACATCTTTTGCATACAAGTACAGACTGAAAAAGAATCTAAAATTTTAAAGGTAAGAAGTGATCATGGCGATGAATTTGAAAATGAGCCATTTGAACTATTTTGTGAAAAACATGGAATTATCCATGAGTTCTCTTCTTCTATAACTCCAAAATAAAATGGAGTTGTATAGAGAAAGAATAAATCTTTATAAGAAATGACCAGAACTATGATTCATGAAAATAACTTACCAAAGTACTTGCGGGCAGAAGTTGTAAACATATCATGTTATGTTCATAATAGAATCTATATTAGACTTATTTTGAATAAAACATTATATGAGTTCTTCAAGGGAAGAAAACCAAGCATTTATTATTTTCATCAATTTCTATGTACATGTTACATTTTAAAAAAATAAAGTCTATCCGAAGAAATTTGATGCTAAAGCTTAGAAGGGTGTCTTTTTGGGATACTTTGAACGATCCAAGGCATACAGGGTGTATAACTCTGAAACCAATATGATTGAATAGTCAATACACATTAAATTTGATGATAAAGAGCTTGACAGTAAAATTTTAGAGCTAGTTCAATTTTTGTTAGAAATTTGTGTATTTGAAGATACATTAAGAACTAGAGGTCCAAAAGTTAAAACTTCACAAGTAAACAATCCATCAGAAGTTGGATCTCAAAAGCTAGCAGAACTCCAGAAGCTAATGATCCAGAAGTTGATCCTACCTCAGAAGCTTATCTGGATAATGAAGAATCTAAAGAAGCACAAGATGGCTTCTCAGATGCATCACAATCCAAGAAGATCTTCAAGTACAGGTCTTCTCATCTAAAAGATTTAATTCTTTGGAACAAAGATAGTCATAGAAAGACAGTATTTCTTCATAAAAGAGAATTCAATTTTAATACTACTCTAAATGGCTGAACTTACTTCTTTTGATGAGGCACTTTCTGATGATGGTTGAATTGTGGCTATGCAATAAGAGTTGAATCATTTTCAAATAAGTGATGTCTGGAATCTGGTAGCCAAACCTTTGCAGAAGAACATTATTGGAACAAAATGGATATTTAGAAGCAATTTCAAAGAGCAAGGAGAGGTGGTAAGAAATAAAGCTAGACTTGTAGCTCAAGGCTACAACCATTAAGAAGGTATAACTTTCTCTAAAACCTTTGCATCAGTTGCAAGGTTAGAGGCAATCATATTACTTCTCTCTTATGTTATTAATCATAAGATCATTTTATACCAGATGGATGTTAATAGTGAATTCTTAAATGGAGTCATTTCTGAAAAAGTGTATGTCAAACAACCACCTGGGTTTGAGGAATCAGTTCACCCACATTATGTTTTCAAACTTAAGAAATCACTCTATGGACTCATATAAGCTCCAAGAGCATGGTATGAGAAACTGAGTAATTTTTGTTAGAAAATGGATTTCATAAAGGGAAAGTTGACACTACACTCTTCAGAAAGAAACTTAAGAATAATATCTTAATTGTCCAAGTTTATGTTGAAGATATTATATTTGGTTCAACCAATTCTTTTCTTTGCCAAGAATTTTCAAAGACAATGTAGGCTCAATTTGAAATGAGTATGATGGGAGAGATGAAGTTCTTCCTTGGTATTCAAATCAATTTATGCATAGAGGGAGTCTATGTTCATCAAACTAAGTACACAAAGAAGCTTCTGAATAAGTTCAAGCTTGATGATTGCAAAATCACGAGCACTCATATGCAATCAACCTGTAACATGAGTAAAGAGGAAAACAACACCAAAGTCTGCCAGAAACTGTATAGAGGTATGATTGGCTCTCTTCTTTATTTAATAACATCTAGACCAGATATTTTATTTAGTGTCTGTCTGTGTACAAGATTTCAGTCATATCCTAGAGAGACTTACTTAACAGATGTTAAGATAATCTTTAGGTATCTGAAGGGAACAACCAATCTAGGGTTGCTTTATAAAAAATCCCTAGATTATAAGCTAGTTAGATTATGTGATGCTGACTATGTTGGGGATATAATTGAGAGAAAATCCACTAGTGGAAGTTGTCAATTCATAGGTGAAAACCTAATATCTTGAGCTAGTAAAAGACAAGCAATAATTGTTTTGTCTATAGCAAAAGCACAATACATCTCAACTGCAAGTTGTTGCACACAACTACTCTGGATGAGATATCATTGGAAGATTATCATATAAATGGAAGTAGTATTCCAATCTTTTGTGACAATAATGTTGTTGTCTGTTTGACAAATAATCATATTCAACATTCTAGAATCAAGCACATAGAAATAAAATATCATTTTAGTATAGACCATGTTCAGAAGGGTGTCATAGATATATAATTCATTGATACATATCACCAATGGGATGATATATTCACCAAGCCTCTTACTATTGAAATATTTGATTTCATCAAAAAGAATCTAAACATGCATTTTGTTAAATATTAGTGCTTTCGTCTGAATGGAGGATCATAGTCTGATGATGATTAGAAGCTACTATGGTGAGAAACTCTGAACAAGCTTCTGATGAATAGTAGCATCTAAGCAACTCAGTCTCTGATACTCATAATTTAATTAGTTATATATAATAACATATAAGTGGGAAAATTTATTGTTGACATTTTTCCATTTATGTGTCACGAATCTGAAAGGCTTTTTCGGGCACATGGTTTCTCAGTTGTTGGATAATAACTGGTGGTTTATGATGTAAGTGTCTTTGAATACTTTGTTTCATTCCCATTTGTCATTACCACGTGTTTTGTTATTATATAACTTCTTTGTATTTCATGTTTGGCTTCTATCTGTTTCTAAGTTATTAGACTCTAAATCAGTCAATTACTTGAATAAGAAGATTTTCTGGTTCAGAAGCTCCTAAGTCATAATTCTTTTGAGAATTTTTTGTCTTCTGATCCTTTAGTTATATTAGCAGATTTGATCAATCATGTTCGTTTAAGAAAAGGAGTGTGACTTAAATCATACATTTTCCTTCTCTTAACAAAAATGTTTGTGTTGCCTTTGGGAATCATTATTTTTGGATAAAATTAAATTCTGTTTTGTTTCCCCTTAAATAATTTCTTTTATAGTTGTGTGATCATAATTTCCTTTAAACTCACTATATTTTTCTTAACACACAACACAAAATTGGTTGAAATGGTTGATAATCTCTCTAAAACATTCTTCTTGATGGATCAACTAAAATGGATGTGAATGATCAAAAGAAATAGATGTAAATGGAAACAGATATATTATCATTAATATGAAATTATTACAAATCCCGAGTCATTCTCTTAAGGAACAAGATGTACTACATAGACTACTCATCTCCAATGTCTTCAGGGAAATAAGCACGGCAAATGAGGTAGTTCATCCAGTCCTCGTCAGCGTCTGAATCAAAGTCAAAAGTTGGATCCTCACTATTCTTGAGTTTCTTTATCTTAGCAACTGATATTCTCCCCACTTTAGAAGCTCCTGCAGATGAACCAACTCGTGACTTTGAACCTTTAGCCTGTTTGAGATTATCTTTGTTGAGTTTTCTTCCTTAAGCATCATTGATAACCATGTTAATCTCCCTATAAGAGCTCTCCTTGGAATTCTTGGATGACTTACTCATGTTTTCTGTTATGAGAAGAGATGGATGGAATTATAAGTGACCTTGATGGTTTCAGAAGTTAAGTTTTATAGATATTTTAGGATGAAGAAAAATCAATGTTGATTATTGTGCACCAATGGACATTGGAAAGAGAGAGATATTCTTGGCCTTTAAGTACGTCTCCCCAGCTTTGTCTGCCTTATTCCTCTTAAAGCTTAGTTGATAGAATCTATTTTGACCATATTGAGAATTAAACAAGTTGTTTCCAAACCATTCAAACCAGTTTTCAATCTCTTGCTCAAAATATTCTTTTGTCAAAAAATGGAAATCAAATATGTTTTAAATTATTTTTATCCAGATTTCATAAAATTCCAAACATTGTTTTTCTGAGCAGCGTTTGCTTAAATTTTTGTGTGACTAATTTTTCTTTGGTTATATGAAATATTTTTCTTCAATGTCTTTTCTATTTCCTTTAATTATTATTTTTTGTTGATGACAAAAGGGGGAGTAGATATAAAAGTATTTAAGCACCTGAAACATGACAATTATTATCTTGCTTACATTCTGAAAGATTATAGATGTGCTTTAAATCTTCAAATTTAATTAACCTGGAAAGGATTTAGGGGGAGCTTACAAACTCACCTTATGGACTATTAGACTTACGGGGAGCTTAAAACCTCAGACCTTGAAGTCAACTAATTAATTAAATTATCAGAAATTATTCTTAAATACTTATTAATCAGTCACCATTTGTGCTATAATTATAATCATGTTAACAGATGAAAGTATGCGAGTTAGGAATATTTTGCATACAGTTTAAGTGGTTTTTACACCTTCTTTTACCATTAGCAATATTTTATATTTTCACTATGTTTCATCAGTTTATTTCCATTTTCCGCAGTTTATGCTTGGGTTGTGTGTTATTATTGTTTTTCAGGTTCAAATAGATACTCAAGTACAATCAGATGTAGAAGCCAAGGAGAATCACAAAGAATCGAAGAAGTTTTCCCATGCTTTATTAGGCATTCTACGGCCACCCATAAAAGAGAGTTCTGAATAGAGCAAAAATCTATACAAAACAGAGGCCCACTACAGCCACCCGTAGCACCTACTACGGATTGTAGTTGAGGGTCTGGAAGCAAACCCAACTTTCATAGAAACATGGGTCAACTACGGCCACTTATAGCACCTGCTACGGGCCATAGTAGAGGAACTGGGACAAGATCATCCGGGACAGGGGCCTGCTACGGCCACCCGTAGCAGGCACATGTGCAAAAAAAAACAATTTTGACTTTTCTTTTGTTAATCTTAAGTGAAGGGGATTTTGGTCAATTGGAAACCTGATGTTGTTGACTTTTGTGGATCTATTTGAGGAGAAAAAGGAGAGAGGAAAACTTTTCTATTTAAGGGAGTTTTTCAGATAAGAAAATGACACTTTTTGGAGAGCAAGAATTCACACGATTCAGAATTAGAGAAATCAAGGTTTTGGGAGAAACGAGATTTTTTATGAGCGGAAGCAATTGAAGATCAAAGTTCATATGAATACTTGTAATGTCTCCATTTTATATTTTGATTTGCTTGAATATTATGAGTAGCTAAACCCCCAAATGCTAATGGGTGTCTCTGATTTGAATCTGTAATGACTTTGAGTTTACATTTGCAATGACAATATTATTTTTCATAATTATTTTAATCTTGTGATATGCTTAATGCTTTCTCTTTCGGAACAATTGAAATTGTTATATGATTATTAATTAGGTTGGACCACCGTTGATAATGCTTTCATGAGATTATTCTACAGTAGATATTACCTAGGACTAGGGATACCCTGTAGGAACTAAATTATTCTCGATATACTAAGGCTTAATTTCACCGGTAATTTTCTATGGACATAGAGATTAGGGTTGAATGATTAAAAGTTTTCTCACCAAGGCCTTGAGAGAAAACACTCTTGAGAACTGGTAGTAATTAATTGATATTTGTTGATGCAATAGTGACTTAGAGTTGTTATAGGGACGAATCACACACATTTCCCTAGCATATTACTTTATCTTGAAAACCCTTTTCCAACATTATTTATTTTATTTGCGATTATTTTTATACATTTGAATCTAAAACCCCCAACACAATTTTTTGTTTAATTGAACAACAATTAAAACTCAATATTTACGAGTAGTCCTTGAGATCAACATTCATGGAATTTTCCTCATTATAGTTGTAAAGGCAAAATAGTACACTTGCTATTTTTCCGATCAAGTTATTGATGTCGTTACTGTGGACTGCCGAAATATAGAGTTTAAATTTAGTTCAATTGAAATTTTATTGCTCTGCAACTAAAATTTTATTTATGTCATTTCATTTATTTCAACCTCTATCAATTAATTTGTATTTGATATTTTTATACGAGGTAAGGCCTAAGATGGATATCCTTTTAACGCATAAATCGAAAGAACTTTGCGTGCAAGACTCAGACAAGCTAGATTAGCAAAATTGGAATCATGCAAAGAACAACCAACCTTTCATTCAGAGCCAGAAAAAGAGCCAGAAAGAGGGCCAAAAAGAGAGCCAGAAAGAGAGGCCAAAATGATGGGTGAAAATCCACCACCACCAGAAAGACTGTTAGGTGACTATGGGATGACAAATGTATCGGGCGGTAGGCTAACAATTATGAATCAACCGGTGAATGTGCCAAACTTTCAGCTGCATCCCAACATTATTAATCAACTTGAGAGGAGACCTTTTTCGGGAAAAATCAACAAAGATGCAAATAAGCATTTACAAAGGTTTCTGATTATGAGCACCACTCTAAAGATAGAGGGGCACACTAAAGAGGCAAATAAGCTACAAATTTTCCTTTTACCCTATCTGAAGATGCAGAAGAATGGTTATACTCATTACCTGCTGGGAGTATTACCACCTGGGAACAAATGGAAACCGTTTTTCTGAATGAGTATTTTCTAGCTTCAGTTTTCCTCGGGAAAAGATACGACATCATGAACTTCAAACAGAAAGAAGGTGAATCACTTGGTGATTCATACAAAAGATTCAAGAGGTTACTCGTTGCTTGACCGACACACAACTTGGATCAGACAGAGCAAATGCAGATGTTTATCAATTGTCTTCGATTAAAAACAAAACAATTGATTGATACAGTAGTCGGTGGTTCATCAAACTTTTCAATAGCCACAGGTATTAAAAAGATCATTGAGGCAATAACTGCAAATGAGCATTTGGAGTTATATGATAGATGTTCAAGCAATTCTTATAGAGTTATTGATCTGAAGCTTGAAATAAATAAAATAAGGATAGAAGACACAGTTGCTACAGAAGTTGAAAAGAAACTTAAATCAATGAATGTTGGTAGGCAACAGGTAGCTAAAATTCAGCCGGTCCAAAATGTTAGTTGTGAAATTTATGGTGGACCTCATTTGACTATATACTGTGTTGAAACCATGCAACAAATGGAAGAGATAAAATTTCTGAAGCAGAACAATCCTTATTCTAACACTTATAATCCAGGCTGGAAGAATCATCCAAATTTTTCCTGGAAAGATCAGCAAATGAATGTTCAACAGTCGGGTCCCATTCAATATCAGAACCAACCACAATAATATCAGCAACAAGCACCCAGAAAGGCCGATTGGGAACTTGTCATTAAAAAGACGGCAACTCAAAATTCCCAATTCTAAGAAGAAAGAAGAAATAATCAAAAGAACATGACTGTTTCTATCAAAAATCTTGAAGTTCAAATGGGTCAGATA
Organism: Lathyrus oleraceus; assembly: GCF_024323335.1. Taxonomy (NCBI): domain Eukaryota; kingdom Viridiplantae; phylum Streptophyta; class Magnoliopsida; order Fabales; family Fabaceae; genus Lathyrus; species Lathyrus oleraceus. The sequence continues at coordinate 463,290,585 of NC_066579.1, forward strand.
GCTCAACAAATAACAGGTTCTCAAGCATAAGGTTCCCTCTCAAGTGAAACAGTTCAAAATTCGAGAAATCATGAGAATGTTAATGTTGTCACGACAAGAAGTTAGAAAGTTTCTAAAGATGAAGAAGAGAGGGCAACAAAGGATAACCATGTCATGGAGGTAGTTCTGGAAGTGATGGAAAATAAGAAAGAAGAAGAAGAAGTTATACCATCAATAAATCCAATTGAAAAGAAAAAAAGGAAAAAAGAGGCTAAATTTGTGATTAAGTTACCCTACCCTTAGAGAGTGACAAAGAAGGATCCAAGAGAAACAGGATTTGAGAAATTCATCATAATATTCAAAACGGTAGAGAGCAATATGTATTTCTTTGAAGCACTCGGGCAAATGCCCATGTACAAAAATTCATGAAAGAGGTAATCGCTGAAAAGAGACCAATAAGAGATGGGTCGGTAACCTTGAATGAAAAGTGTAATGAAATATCACCAAGTAGGAGAATCCCAAACAAGCAAAAGGATCATGGAGCGGTCACAGTCCCATTCACTATAAAATACAGAACTTTCAAGCTAGTACTAATTGATTCTAGAGCAAGTGTGAGTCTGATGCCATTGTCAATATACCAAAGGCTTGGTATTGGAAATGTCAGTGATACAAGGACAAATCTTAAGTTTGCAGATCACTCCATAAAGAATGCATATGGGATAGCGGAAGACGTACTGGTAACAATAAAGCAATTTGGTTTTCCTATTGATTTTATGATCATAGACATACCTGAGGATGAAGAGACACCTATCATTCTTGGTCGACCATTCATGCGGACAAGTCGATGCAATTCCGACATAGACCACGACACACTAACTTTAAAAGTTTATGATGATAAAATAACCTTGAATGTTCTTAAAAATAGGAGGCTAGAGGTGGAAAAAGAATATCACTATCAAGTAGGCATGATCAGGAAAGATGTGAAAGGCCAAAGTGACATTCCAACATCAGAAAAAGTCTCAAGAAGGCCATCTCAACTGGTCTCACCTCCATTAGCAACCCCGAGTGGAAAAACTCTTATTTCCATTCCAAAAGCCATGAGAAATAAGATAAAGTGAAAATAAGGTAAGGATATGGAAGTTGGAAAGGACTTGTGGCACAAAGGAATCCATACCTCTGAAAAAGACGATTTCTTAGTTTTGGAAAAGAAGTGCAAGAAGGTGTGGAAGCTGAAGTACCCCCCATAACAGGGGGAATGAGGCATCAAGCTAATGACGATTAAGGAGCGCTGCTTGAGAGGAAACCCAAAGAAAGTATTATTAATTTATATGTTATAGTTTCACTTTTATATTAATTTCCTAGTTTTGTTTTCTTTAAGTTGGTTTATTTTTGGTTGTTTACTTTCATCTAGTAATGTGATAGTTGTAGCTTTAATGGTTGTGCGAAAAGTACCCAAATTGAAGGCATGTGTGTCCTCTATGTTTGTTAACTCACCAAAATATTTTTTATATACCTCTAGATGATCTGATTGGTTTAATTGAGTTAAACTGAAAGTTGAGCAGGTCTACCATAACTGATTGAGAAACCACATCGAGCGAGAGGTACTGTGGAGGTTGTCAGCTCTACTCAACATTGTGAGAGCAGAAAAAGCCAAACACAATGTACATCATAAGAGAGCATCCAGGTATGTCTTTATCATTCAGAACCCGCGTACGTTCTTTTCTGATTTTGGTTGCATGATTACACACATTGAGGCATATTTTTTCTCTACCCTGAGCCTTTTTAGCCATCCTTTTTATTATTATTTACTGTTAACCCCATTTGAGTCGTATCCATTTATTTGTTTTCAAAAACCACATAATATTAACCCATGGCCCAAACACTCCCCCACCATGTTTAGAGTATTTTTGTGAGTTATCAGATCCATGTTCATTCTAAGTTTGGGGTTATTGTTAGGATAACAACCTTTAAGTTTAGGGTAGTTGTGCTTAGTATAAACGAGGGCACCCGATGATTAAAAAAAAGAGAAGAAAAAGAAAAGATGAAAATTTGAAAAATTAAATTGAAATGAATAATAGAAAAGTAATCATCAAGACACTTGAAAGAAGAAGAAATCAGTGAATATTAAAAATAAAGATAAATCCAACAGTTGAATCCTCGATAACAGTTAAGCATAGTGAAGATAACGATCATATTGACTCTGAACCTTAGCCTACTTTTCCAAAATCATCCTACCTTAACCCTAGCCCTGTTACAACCATAAAGACCTCAAATAGTGCGTGTGTGCCGTGCACCTTGATTCAAAAGAGAATTTATTCAAGCCTATGGTATGGTACTACATACTATAAATGTTGAGTCTAAAACACATTAACACCCGAGCGATTTGGTGAGAGTGTGAATTGAGCTAACAGGTGAAGCAGTACTTTCAAGTGAAGGTGTGGTCAATTGATCGACCTCGGCAGTCGAGCAAAAACCAAAGGCATCAATAAATGAGGGTCATGAAAGATCTTAGAGGTATAGTGGCATGTGAAAAATGCCCTTTCATTTGGGAGTGACATGAGTTCTTTGTACTTAAAGTTGCTTGAGGACAAACAACAAGCTAAGTTTAGGGTTGTGATCGGTCATCATTTGTGCTATAATTATAATCATGTTAACACGTGAAAGCAGGCGAGTTAGGTACATTTTGCATACAGTTTAAGTGGTTTGTACACCTTCTTTTACCATTAGCATCATTTAATCTTTTCATTATGTTTCATCAGTTTATTTCCATTTCCATAGTTTATGCTTGGGTTGTGTGTTATTATTGTTTTTCAGGTTCAAATAGATATTCAAGTACAATCGGATGCAGAAGCCAAGGAGAATCGCAAAGAATCAGAGAAGTTTTCCCACACTTCAGTAGGCATGCTACGGCCATCCGTAGCATCTGCTACGGGCCGTAGCAGAGAGGTATAAATAGAGTAAAAATCCATCCAAAACAGAGGTCTACTACGACCACCTGTAGCACATGCTACGGTCCGTAGTAGAGGGTCTGGAAGCAAACCCAACTTTCACAGAAATATGGGCCTACTACGGCCACTCGTAGCACCTGCTACAGGCCGTAGTAGGGGAATTGGGACAAGGTCATCAGGGACAAGGGCCTGATATGGCCACCCATAGCACCGGCTATAGGCCGCAACAGACATGCATGCAAAAAAACTAATTTTGTCTTTTCTTTTGTTAATCTTAAGTGAAAGGCATTTTGGTCAATTGGAAACTTGATGTTATTGACTTTTATGGATCCGTTTGAGGATAAAAAGGAGAGAGGAAAACTTTGAAGGTGAGAAAAACAAGAAAGGGGGGGTTTGAATTGTTTGGAAAAATAAGCGCTTTTTCAAAATGAAAACCACACAATGATTTTATACTGGTTCGCTTATAACACAAAGCTACTCCAGTCCACCCGGCCAAGGTGATTTCGCCTTCAACAAGGACTTAATCCACTAATCTTGAAAGATTACAAACAACGTCTAAGAGAAAAATCTCTTAGTCCTCTCAAGTATACAGACTACACAGAGTCACTTGAGGAAATCAACAAACAAATAGATGAAAGATTTATGTAATCTAGAATGCTTCTAAGAAAGCAAATATTACAGTATTAAGAACAAGATTTTTCACGTTATAAGCAAAAGCTTCGTGAAGATCTTAGAGAACAAGAGTGTTTTTCTTGAGTGTTGATGTTTTAGTATAATTTTGGCTTGTTGGCTTGCTGATACTTGTCTAGTACTGAATGTTGATTTGCAGTCCTTCATATATATAAGTGAGGTAGTAGTTGAAACTGGTGGATATTAAAATGAATTTACGCCATCACTTAAATAGCTTCTGCAGGATAACTTTCTCTCCTTGAAATGACTACTTACCACAAGTAGTATCTTCTTTATTGAAATTGGAGATTAACGTCTCTTTCTTAATTAGGAAAACCATTTGCAAATCTTTACTTGACTTTAACGTTACTCTTTCATGATTAGCAATTCCATGATCAGAGTCTTCAAGTATCTGAGAATCTTGGAATCTTGCTTCTGATGTAGATCTCTTTTGAGTTCTGATGGATTTCTTCAGATAGCGCTGAGAGTTTCTGGAGTTAGACAACCGTTGTTCAGAGTCAGAAATTCTAGAGCGTATTCTTGTTCAGATGCTTCTGATGTATTGCTCAGAGTTAGACTTTCTTGAACGTGTTTCCACTTCAGATGCTTCTGATCATTTGATAATTTGTATCTGATCTGGTTCTGTATCTGATGACATCATCAGATTTCTTCCTTCTTTCTTTAGAACCCTGCACACTTAGAAACTTTTCGTTAGGGTGCCATTTTTGGTTTCATTCTTTGTTATCATCAAAATCAAGGAATCTGTTGTAGAACAATTTTTATTCTTACAATCTCCCCCTTTTTGATGATGACAAAACAAACTTAATTAGCAGATGAAACATGAATAATATCAGATCAGATAGACAGAAGCTCCCCCTGAGATAGTGCTAGGGAGTTCAGAAGTTTTTACCAGAGTTTCTTAAGTAAAGAGGTTTCTTGATACCTTCTGCAATTTCTTAAGTCCAGGTTAGATAAATTTATTTTTAAGAAAAATATGTTGCAGAATGCTTAAGGTATTAGACAATATTTTCATCAGAGCTATTAATGACTTCTCCCCCTTTTTGTCAGAATCAAAAAGACATAGTAAAAAAAAATAAGTAAAGAGAAAAACTTGTATTCTGATAAAAGCACAAAGGCAACAAGAAAACATCAGATTCAGAGAAAAGCAAAAAGAAACAAAACAACAGTCAAGCAAAATAAATCCTAAGTGCCTAAGGGTTCGGAGGCGGAGGCATTCTCTGAAGCAACATTGCAAGCATGTTCTGGATGTTGTCGTTGACAGTATCTTGCTTGTCCATTCTGGCCCGGAGTTCATTCTGATCTTGCTTAAGTTCTTTCAGAGTCTGAAGAACCATAGGGATCATAGAAGAGGACTCCCCCAGAGTCAGAGCCTGCTGAGCTTCAGCTTCAGCAGCGGCTTGTGCTTCTGCATCCGCCAGAGCCTTAGCTTCAGCTTCCTTTTCCCTTAGGATTTCAGCTTGACGAGCTTTTTCTTCTTCTTCCAGTCTTATTGCTTCTTCTTCAGCTTCCTTTGCCAATCTCTCTTCCTCTAGCCTTCTAGCTTCAGCTTCTCTGGCTAATCTCTCTTGGAGTCTTGCCTCAGCATCTCTGATGTAGCCATTTCTGACTTGTTCAGAGATACTCTTCAGCCTAAAAGCCTCAGAGGTCATCCAGCCAATGACTCTGTTCCAGTGTGTCCTTACAAATTCAGGATCATCACTGACTTCAGAGTTAGTGGTCAGAGACTTGACCTTTTGTACTGAAGCCCCTGCTACCAGCATGATGGATTCCTCAAGGGTAGGTACAGAAAGGTCAGGTTCAGAGGTAAGAGGTGGAGATGTTGGAGGGCTGAGATTTAGAGTTAGAGGTTCTGGTTCAGTTTCTGATTCAGGTTGAGGATCAGATGTTTGGGGTGAAGCGTAAAGAGGATTTAAATCTAAAGGTTCAGTTTTAGTTTCAGATTCAGGTGCAGCAGAGGTGTTTGGTGGGTTGATATCAGAAGTGGGATGGTCAGAGGGTTGGTCTCCAGAAGGTTGGATTTCAGAAGTAAGGGTAGTTGTTTGTTGTGGTGGTGAAGTTATTTCAGGTTCTGTTGGTTGTTGTGAAGCGAATTTTTGAGCATAAATCTGAGCTATGGTTGGGGAGTCAGGGTCAGAGTATTCTGGGTCAGAAGAGATAGAAACATATGGGGGTGATTCTGGTTCTGAGGAAGATGAAGAGGAAGTGCTTTGGTGGGTTTGTTCAGGTTTAGAAGGAGGTATGAATGTACGGGCGATATTTAAAACTGGTGTAGGCTGAGAGGTTCTGATGGTTGAAGGTGGGATTTCAGAGGTTGTATAGATGGGAGGTGTTGTAAGAGGATTAGAGGGAGGAGTAGAGGAAACCATCGAAGGTACAGAGGTAAGGGGAGGAACAGACATACCAGAAGAACTTTTCAGAGGAGCTGAAGATCTGCTTCCAGAAGCTTCTTCAATTCTTGCCTTCTTGGCCTGAGATGTTATCTTCTTCTCAGAGAGACCTCTCTTGTATCTGACGAAGTCTTCTTCTGAATCCAGACAGTCGTCGAGGCTGAAGTCAGAGATGTCAACACCATCATCCAGTAGACGCTGAAGATAGATAGCAACAGCATCTCTGGGTTCATTCTTGAAGAACCTGGCAAGGCCATGAGGCATCTTCCTCTGATCTTTCAAACAATCCCAGGATGTGTCCAAAGTGGGTTTGACTTGAATCTTCTTGATTATTCCCATACTCTTGAGATTTCTGGCGTTCAGAGGCTTCCCAACATCTATTGCCAGATCATCCATTAGTTTGGTCTTTTCCAGATGATCTACCAGTCCATTTTCAATGAAGACATCAGATAGCAATCTTCCCAGAGGAATGTAGGATCTGGGCTTCATATTGTTTCTGGTTTCTCTGACAGAATCTCTCAGATATCTGAAAAGGAGAGCAGGGAGGCAGATCTTCACACCCTTCTGAATGCAATACAGAATTCATTTCTGGTCTGCATGGATGTAGTCAGAGGAGTTAGAGGCTGGACGGTGGTGAATAGTTCCCAGAATGATCTTCAGCCACACTCTGAGGTTCTGATGCAGCTCTTTGTTCTTTGAAGGATTTCCTTCAGTGTTGGGTTTGAAGATTGTTGGATTGATTACATCAGTAATGCGCTTTGACCTAGGAGGGATGTTGTAAATCCTTTTTCCTCCAGCTCTCTCCATGTTCAGTAAGGAGGCAATTGACCCTTCAGTAATAACAATCTTTACCCCCAGAACATAGGAGACGATGAAGTGGTCATCTGCATCTGCAAATCTCCAGAACTCCTTGATGAGAAGAGGGTAAATAGGACCATAAAGCCTTTGGAAGTAGTTTTCCCATCCTTGTTTGCGAAGCTCTTCAGTAAGATCAACGCCATTTCTCTTCAAGTTGTCGAAATCAACTAGCGATTCACACAACACGTCCAGTCCTTCAAAAGGGGTTGAAAGGTTAATATGGCGTTCACGGTCAAGAACATGGGGTTCTTTGTAAACAGGGGTGATGGTGGCGCCTGTAACCGTTGGTGTTGGAATGCTTGAGGTTTGAGCAGTAGAGCTTGATTCCATTTCTTGAGAGAAGTTAAAGACTTGTTGTTGTTGAGCGTCCATGGTGAAGGAGAAGAAGATTGAAGAAGATGAAGAGCTTTCAGAGAATGCTTGAGAGAGGTTTAGGGTTTTAGAGTGAGTGAGAGTGATAAGTGTGTGAAATGTGAGAAAAGTGTTTATATACTCTAAGTAAAACACATGCAAAACGACACATTAAATTGCGTTAGCACAACGCTCAAGTAAGCACGCTTGGGGGAAAAATGATTACAGCTAATTAATGAATGTCTAATCCCACAGTACGCACACTGCTCGAGGAGAACTCAAACGTCTGCCTTTTGAATTTCTTTTGACAGCTGTCTAGAAGTTCTAAGGTTAGACGCTCAGAGCTCCACGTGTTGATGTATCTGATCTTCAGGAATACCAAGGGGTTTGTTCCTGGAGATTTCTAACTCAGATATCTTCTTAACTGGTAGAAGTATCAGAGTCAGAGGCAGAAGTGCATTTGTTTTTATCAGAGTCTCATTTTACATTTTCAGATGCCATACTTCACTCAGGGCAATTTTTAATGTTCAGATGTTCTAAGATAAAAAGAAATCTATCTTCAGCTAGAGGCTTAGTAAAGATATCTGCCCATTGATGTTCAGTATCAATGAACTTCAATGTTACTATCCCTTTCTGAACATAGTCTCTGATAAAATGATGTTTTATTTCAATGTGTTTGGCTCTGGAATGTAGAATGGGATTCTTACTTAAACAAATAGCAGCAGTATTATCACAAAAGATAGGAATGTTACTCTCAAAGATTTGCAGATCTTCTAACTGATGCTTCATCCAGAGCATCTGAGTTGTGCACAGTGACGCTGAGATATATTCTGCTTCTGCAGTTGATAGAGCAATTGTTGATTGTCTTTTGCTAGCCCAGGATATCAGATTGTTTCCTAGAAGCTGGCAATTTCCAGAAGTGCTTTTTCGTTCTATTCTATCTCCTGCATAATCTGCATCACAATAACCCGAGAGTCTATACTCTGATGTTTTCTCATACATCAGGCCCAGGTTAGGAGTTCCTTTCAGATACTTAAGAATTCTCTTAACTGTTGTTAAATGAGATTCTCTAGGATCTGATTGTAATCTGGCACAAAGACAGACACTAAAGAGAATATCAGGACGAGTAGCAGTCAGATAGAGAAGAGAGCCTATCATACCTCGATAGAGCTTCTGACAAACCTTGTTGCTTACCTCTTCCTTTTCAAGAATGCAAGTTGGGTGCATGGGAGTTTTTGCAGAGTTGCATTCAGTCATGTCAAACTTCTTCAGAACGTCTTTAATATATTTACTTTGATGGACGTACGTGACTTCTGGAGTTTGATTAATTTGAATTCCCAGAAAGAACTTTAGTTCTTGCATTAAACTCATCTCAAATTCTGCCTGCATTAACTTAGAAAATTCTTGGCAAACAGAGATATTAGCAGAACCAAAAATAATATCATCAACATAAATCTGGCATATCATGAGATCATTATTAAGGTTTTTACAGAAGAGTGTAGAATCAACTTTCCCTCTGATAAAATTTTGTTCCAGAAGAAAACTGCTTAAACGTTCATACCAAGCTCTGGGAGCTTGTTTAAGTCCATATAAGGATTTCTTAAGTTTAAAAACATGTTCTGGAAAGTTTGAATTTTCAAAACTTGGAGGTTGATTGACATACATTTCTTCTGAAATATAACCATTAAGAAACGCACTCTTGACATCTATTTGATATAATTTGATAGAGTGATTAATAGCAAAAGATACAAGAAGACGAATAGATTCTAACCTCGCGACTGGAGCAAAGGTTTCATTATAGTCAATACCTTCTTGTTGACTGTAACCTTGAGCTACCAGTCGAGCTTTATTTCTGACAACTTCTTCTTTCTCGTTCAGCTTGTTTCTGAAAACCCATCTGGTTCCAATGACATGAGTGCCTCTGGGTTTAGGAACGAGATCCCAGACATCATTCTTTGAGAATTGATCCAATTCTTCTTGCATAGCTGAAACCCAGTCGTTATCCTGAAGTGCTTCATCACAAGACATAGGCTCAATCAGAGACACTAGTCCCAGAGGAGTATCTTCAGAAGTCCTGAAGGTAGATCTGGTTCTGACAGGTTCGTTCTTGTTTCCCAGAATCAAATCTTCAGAAACATTGATACGACTTTTAACTTTCTTTGGGATTTCTGGAGATTTAATTTCTTCAGAGTTCTGAGTGACAGTTGCTTCTGGAGTTTTATCAGATTCTACAAGAGTGATTTCCAAATCTGCAAACTTTTCAACTAGCTTTGACTTTTCAGGGTCAAGCTTATCATCAAATCTGACATGAATTGATTCTTCCACAATTTTGGTTTCTGTGTTGTATACTCTGTAGCCTTTAGAGCGTTCTGAGTATCCTAACATAATACCTTTCTGTGCTTTGGAATCAAACTTGTTCAGACGTTCTTTAGTATTTAATATAAAGCAAGAACATCCAAAAGGATGAAAATATGAAATGTTTGGTTTTCTTCCTTTACACAGTTCATAGGGAGTCTTTTCTAGAATAGGTCTTATAGAGATTCTATTCTGAATGTAACACGCTGTATTTACAGCTTCTGCCCAAAAGTGCTTTGCTACATTAGTTTCATTGATCATGGTTCTGGCCATCTCTTGGAGTGTCCTATTCTTCCTCTCTACAACTCCATTTTGTTGTGGAGTTCTAGGGCAGGAGAAATCATGGGATATTCCATTAGAATCAAATAATTCTTCAAAATCTTTGTTTTCAAATTCTCCACCATGATCACTTCTGACTCTAATAATTTTAGAGTCAAATTCTTTTTGCACTTTGGAACAGAAACTGGTGAATACAGAGTGAGACTCACTCTTGTGCTTTAGGAATTTTACCCATGTCCAGCGACTGTAATCATCAACAATGACTAGTCCATACTTCTTTCCATTAACTGATGCTGTTTTCACAGGACCAAATAAGTCAATGTGAAGAAGTTCCAGAGGCTTAGAGGTAGAAACAACATTTTTCTTTTTAAAAGATGTTTTTGAAAATTTTCCTTTCTGACAAGCTTCACACAGAGCATCTGAAGAAAACTTCAGTTTAGGTAGGCCTCTGACTAACTCGAGTTTAGTTAGCTGAGAAAGTTTCCTCATGCTAATGTGGCCCAAGCGTCTATGCCATACCCATTGCTCTTCGTGAACTGACATTAGACATTTAACATTTTGATCTTTTAAATCAGAAAGATTTATTTTGTAAATGTTGTTTTTCCTCTTGCCTGTGAAAAGGACAGAGCCATCGTTCTGATTAATGGCTTTACATGTTTTTTGATTGAAGGTTACATCATAACCGTTATCACTTAATTGACTTATGGATAACAAGTTATGCATTAATCCTTCTACATAAAGAACATCAGATATAGAGGGAAGAGTACCATTACCAATAGTTCCGGAGCCTCTGATCCTTCCTTTCTGATCTCCTCCGAAGCCTACAAATCCAGCGTCTTTAAGTTCCAGACTTTGGAACATAGACTTTCTTCCCGTCATGTGTCGCGAGCATCCAGAGTCCAGGTACCATGACTGGTGTCTGAACTTTGCTGCATAGGATATCTGCAACATACACAATCTTATCTTTTGGTACCCAGAATCTCTTGGGTCCTTTTAGATTAGTTTTCCCAGAGTTTCTTATAACTTTGGGTTTTCTAGCATTTTTAAATTTTTGTTCTTGTGTGTGTGTGTAATGATATGAAAAGGGAGACTTAAGTTGGTTACTGGTAGAAGTTTTATCTTCCTTAGAATCATACCCAATTCCCTTTTTATTGTTCTGACTAACTCCATAAATCATGGATGCCATAATACTCCTATCTATCCCATTTTTCAGAAATTCTTGAAAGGCTTCTTCGTATTTATAAATTATTTTATTTGAAGTTTGTGGTGCTTGAGACAACGCTTCTTCTAATTCTAAGCTTTTTCTTTTTGCTCCATCTCTTTCTAGTGTTAAAGATCTGATTGTATCTTCTCGTGCTAGAATTGTCATCTCAAGTTCACTACATTCTTCAAATTTTGCTTTAAGACAGCCTTTAATGTTTTTAAACTTTTGTTTTAATTTCTGATATGAGCTAAGAGTTTCTGACAAACAAGATTCTAGATCAGATCGAGAAAGTTCAGAAAATACCTCTTCAGATTCTTCATCTGAGCTACTCCTGGATGTGGTAGCCATAAGTGCCACATTGGCCTGTTCATCAGAGTCAGATTCTGATGATCCAGATTCACTATCATCCCAGGTAGCCATCAGTCCTTTCTTTGTCCTGAAGGTATTCTTCTTGAAGCTTTCTTTTCTAGGGTTGTCTTTCTTTAGCTTGGGGCATTCATTTCTGTAATGACCTGTTTCTTTACATTCATAACAGGTAATATCTTTGTTAGATTTACCTTTTGAAGTTGATTCAGATCGATCCCCTCTGGGTCTTGGCCTTCTGAAGTTGTTGTTCCTCTTTTTCCAGAGTTGCTTAACTCTTCTGGTTAGTAGGGACAACTCTTCTTCATCATCAGAGTCTTCTGGTTCAGAGTCGTCAGTGTCTTCAGTTTCTGCCTGGAGAGCTTTGGTTCTGTCAGGTTTCCGTCTTTCAGATCTGGACTTTAGCGCTACGGACTTGTTCCTTTTCTGAGGCTCATCTTCCTCTAGTTCTATCTCATGGCTTCTGAGAGAACTGACAAGTTCTTCAAGGCTGATATTGTTCAGATCCTTTGACAGCTTCAGAGCAGTAACCATAGGTCTCCATTTCTTTGGCAGACTTCTGACTATCTTCTTAACATGATCTGCAGTTGTGTATCCTTTGTCTAGCACCTTGAGACCTGCAATAAGAGTTTGGAATCTAGAAAACATAGCCTCTATAGCTTCGTCATCTTCCATTTTGAAGGCTTCATATTTCTGGATAAGCGCCAGAGCCTTCGTCTCTTTGACTTGGGAGTTTCCTTCATGCGTCATCTTCAGAGAGTCAAGTATATCTTTGGTTGTCTCTCTGTTGGTGATCTTTTCATAGTCGTTGTATGATATAGCATTTAGAAGTATTGTTCTGGCCTTGTGGTGATTTTTGAAGATACGTTTCTGATCTTCTGACATCTTATTTCTGGGAACTTCAGCTCCATTTTCTGAGACTGGAGGTGTGTATCCATCTGTGACAATGTCCCAGAGGTCAGCGTCATAACCAAGAAAGAAACTTTCGATTCTATCTTTCCAGTAATCAAATTTCTCTCCATCAAAAACAGGAGGCTTAGCATTGTAACTATCTCTTTCATTTGAGTGGGCCATGGTTTTTCTGTACTGGATCTCTCTACACTGTTAAGTGTTTGATTAGAAAATCAATAACAGAGCCGGAGCTCTGATACCAATTGAAGGTGAGAAAAACAAGAAAGGGGGGGTTTGAATTGTTTGGAAAAATAAGCGCTTTTTCAAAATGAAAACCACACAATGATTTTATACTGGTTCGCTTATAACACAAAGCTACTCCAGTCCACCCGGCCAAGGTGATTTCGCCTTCAACAAGGACTTAATCCACTAATCTTGAAAGATTACAAACAACGTCTAAGAGAAAAATCTCTTAGTCCTCTCAAGTATACAGACTACACAGAGTCACTTGAGGAAATCAACAAACAAATAGATGAAAGATTTATGTAATCTAGAATGCTTCTAAGAAAGCAAATATTACAGTATTAAGAACAAGAGTTTTCACGTTATAAGCAAAAGCTTCGTGAAGATCTTAGAGAACAAGAGTGTTTTTCTTGAGTGTTGATGTTTTAGTATAATTTTGGCTTGTTGGCTTGCTGATACTTGTCTAGTACTGAATGTTGATTTGCAGTCCTTTATATATAGAAGTGAGGTAGTAGTTGAAACTGGTGGATATTAAAATGAATTTACGCCATCACTTAAATAGCTTCTGCAGGATAACTTTCTCTCCTTGAAATGACTACTTACCACAAGTAGTATCTTCTTTATTGAAATTGGAGATTAACGTCTCTTTCTTAATTAGGAAAACCATTTGCAAATCTTTACTTGACTTTAACGTTACTCTTTCATGATTAGCAATTCCATGATCAGAGTCTTCAAGTATCTGAGAATCTTGGAATCTTGCTTCTGATGTAGATCTCTTTTGAGTTCTGATGGATTTCTTCAGATAGCGCTGAGAGTTTCTGGAGTTAGACAACCGTTGTTCAGAGTCAGAAATTCTAGAGCGTATTCTTGTTCAGATGCTTCTGATGTATTGCTCAGAGTTAGACTTTCTTGAACGTGTTTCCACTTCAGATGCTTCTTGTAACACCCTTCTAAATACCCCAAATATTTAATTAAAACAACAACAATTAAATCATACATATCAGAGTAAATATTGCAACTCAAGGGTGTCACATAACAACTTCTTCACATATTTCAACATAAAAGCAGTCATACTCAATTTTATTCAACATAAAAACTTCTTTAACAATACGCAGCGGATAAAATATTTCAACATCTGTAATTCATCAAAATTAACATTTATTCAACAATTCAACATCCCGTCCCGATGTTACATCTATCAGAGCATGACCCTCTAACCACACTAGACTTCAAGCACTAGCTTCTATTCGACTCACTGCTCGTTACCTGAAAAATATAACTGTAAGGGTGAGTTCCTCAATCGATATAACAAATATTATAAATCATCATGTCATGTTAAGTAACTTTACACGTTAATCACCCACATCATATCATGCATTCGGTAGCAGCATATTCAACTCAACATCATATTCAAACACAACGTAAATGCAACTCAAATGAGACTCGACTCTTCATGCATGTGGTACCATTTGGAGTAAAACTCCCAACTTAAAATCATTGCCAGTTTGGTGGGCATCAAGGCATAAGCCTTCAACTTTCAACTTAAAAATTTGCCAATCCAGGCCAACGTGGTGTGAGCAAAAGCCCCATAATTTTGCCAATCCAGGCCAACGTGGTGTGAGCAAAAGCCCCGACTCTATGCATATGAATGTATATGGCATGTACGACTTGCAACTTCAACAACATAATAACAACAGCAACACAACAGCTTTTTCAACAAAACAACTTAAAATCAGCGTTGGCTCATCAGCCTACAACTTAGTATTTTCAACAGAACAACTTATATTCAACTTTGGCTCATCAGCCTACAACTTAATGTTTTCCACAAAACAACTTATCAACATATTTGCATCAATATTTCACAACATAAACTCAACAATTTTATTCATCACAATTAACTGCAATAGGCCAACTACCAATTGCATTTACAACATAAAAATCAACTATTTTTCCACACTGCAACAGTGTTAACCGGTTAACGCTATAGGTTAACCGGTTAACGCAGGACAAAAATACCATTTCTGGCAAAACGCAACAGTGTTAACCGGTTAACGCTATAGGTTAACCGGTTAACGCAGGCAAAACTCAACATTTTCTCAATTTATAACAGTGTTAACCGGTTAACACCCTGGGTTAACCGGTTAACGCAGGCGAAACAGCTGTTCCTGCGCTAACACAAGGCAGAATGCAGAGTTTCCGCATTTTCCGCCGTTGGAGGACTTCCGGACCTCCGATTCAACTTCCGTAAAAAGCTATACGCTCAGAAATTCACAATACACTCAAACACAAATTCAATTTCAGCTTTAATACAACTTATTCAACATAATTTCTCAGCATTCTAAATCCCAATTAGGGTCAATCGACGGCTTATCACTACCCATTACATGTTAATCGATAATACCCATTAAACGACGATAAACCCCCCTTACCTTAACAATCCGGCAACTCTTCGAGCTTCAAGCTTTTCCGTTCTCCCACCTTTGCTCTACAGCTCTTCTCTTGCCCTTTTCCTCTTCTCTGCAGCTTCTCAACTTTTCACGTGAAAACCTTTTCCAACCAAATGAAAACCTTTTCTTTATTCCCACTTATATATTTTCCAAATATTATTATTCCAAAATAATAATAATAATAATAATCCAATTTATTTAATTAAATTAATAAATATATTATCAACTTAATTAAATAATTCTTTTTTCTTTATTTGGGGTGTTACAACTCTCCCCTACTAAAAGAGTTTTCGTCCTCGAAAACATACCTTAAGCAAATAACTCTGGATAGGACTCTTTCATCTGGCTCTCCAATTCCCAAGTCACATTGCCACCTGCTGGTCCTCCCCAAGCTACCTTCACTAAGGCAATCTCTTTACCCCGCAACTGCTTCAACTCTCGATCTTCAATCCTCATAGGCGATGTTTCAACAGTCAGGTTGTCTCTCACCTGTACATCATCTACTTGGACTACATGCGACGGATCATGAATGTACCTCCTCAACTGAGACACATGAAAAACTTCATGCAAATTCGCAAGTGACGGCGGTAAAGCGATACGATAGGCTACTTCTCCTATCCTCTCCAGAATCTGATAAGGACCAATAAATCGCGGTGTCAACTTCTTCGACTTCAAAGCTCGACCAACACCTGTTATCGGAGTAACACGAAGAAACACATGATCTCCCTCTTGGAACTCAAGTGACTTCCTCCTCTTATCATGATAACTCTTCTGACGACTCTGAGCAATTCTCATCTTTTCCTGAATCATCTTAATCTTTTCTGTAGTCTGTTGAACAATCTCCGGTCCAACCACAGCACTCTCACCGGACTCATACCAACATAACGGTGTCCGACATCTCCTACCATACAAAGCTTCAAACGGCGCCATACCAATGCTCGAATGAAAACTATTGTTGTAGGTAAACTCAATCAAAGGTAAATAACAATCCCAAGCACCTCCTTTTTCCAAAACACAAGCTCTCAAAAGATCCTCTAATGACTGAATCGTCCTCTCAGTCTGACCATCAGTCTGCGGATGATATGCAGAACTCAATCTCAGCTTAGTTCCCAAAGCCTTCTGCAAACCTTCCCAGAATTTCGATGTAAATCTAGGATCTCTGTCCGAAACAATACTAGACGGAATACCATGCAAGCTTACAATCTTCTCAATATACAACTCGGCTAGTTTCTCTAACGGATAATCCATTCTGATCGGAATGAAATGAGCCGATTTCGTCAATCTATCAACAATCACCCAAATGGCTTCAAAATTCTTACTTGTCCTCGGTAAACCAGAAACAAAATCCATACTGATACTATCCCACTTCCACTCTGGAATAGCCAACGGTTGCATTAGCCCAGACGGCTTCTGATGCTCAATCTTTGACTTCTGACAAGTCAAACAAGAATAGACAAAACTTGCAATTTCTCTTTTCATTCCCGGCCACCAAAATAACTTTTTCAAATCATGATACATCTTCGTAGCTCCAGGGTGAATACTCAACCCACTACGATGTCCTTCTTCCAGAATACTCTTCTTAAGTTCGGCAACATCCGGAATACACACCCGCTTACCGAATTTCAGAATACCATTCTCATCAACTCTGAATTCGCCACCTTGACCTTGATTCACTAGAGTCAACTTATCAACCAAAAGCATATCAGATTGCTGACCCTCTCTGATCTCATCCAGAATACCACTTGTTAACTTCAACATTCCCAATTTAACACTATTGTGAGTACTCTCACACACCAAACTCAAGTCTCTAAACTGCTCAATTAAATCCAATTCCTTAACCATTAGCATAGACATATGTAATGATTTCCGACTCAATGCATCAGCCACTACGTTTGCTTTACCCGGATGGTAATTCAAACCAAAGTCATAATCCTTCAGAAATTCTAACCATCTCCTCTGTCTCATATTCAGCTCTTTCTGATCAAACAAATACTTCAAACTTTTATGGTCACTGAAAACCTCAAATCTTGACCCATACAAGTAATGCCTCCATAACTTCAGAACAAATACCACGGCTGCCAACTCTAAATCGTGCGTCGGATAGTTCCTCTCATGAACCCTCAGCTGTCTTGAAGCATAAGCTATAACCTGCTTATTCTGCATCAACACGCCACCCAAACCCAACAATGAAGCATCGCAGTAAACCTCAAATGGTTCCGACGAACTCGGTAATATCAGAATAGGAGCAGTAGTTAACCTTCTCTTTAACTCTTGGAAACCTCCTTCACATTTTGAGTCCCAAACAAACGCTTGCCCCTTTCTAGTCAACATTGTCAACGGTAACGCCAACTTGGAAAATCCCTCAATGAACTTCCTGTAATAACCAGCCAAACCAAGGAAACTTCGAATCTCAGCAACAGACTTCGGAGCTTCCCACTTAGATACCGCTTCTATCTTGGAAGGATCAACAGCAACACCACCTCTTGAAATCACATGACCAAGAAAACTAACCTCTTCTAACCAGAATTCACACTTGGATAGTTTAGCAAATAACTTCTTTTCTCGTAGAACTTCTAAAACCACTCTCAAATGCTCAGCATGCTCTTCTTCAGATTTCGAATACACCAAAATGTCATCAATAAACACCACAACAAACTTGTCTAGGTACGGATGGAAAATCCTATTCATGTATTCCATAAATACTCCAGGCGCATTAGTCACACCAAAAGGCATTACAGAATACTCATAATGTCCATACCTCGTTCTGAAAGCAGTCTTCTGAATATCCTCGGTTTTCACACGAATCTGATGATACCCAGATCTCAAATCTATTTTGCTGAACACACTTGCACCAACCAATTGATCCATCAAATCATCAATCCTCGGCAACGGATACCGATTCTTGATCGTCACTTTATTCAGTTGTCTGTAGTCCACACACAACCTCATAGTAACTTCTTTCTTCTTAACCAACAACACTGGTGCACCCCACGGTGACACACTCGGACGGATAAATTTCTTATCCAACAGATCTTCCAACTGACTCTTCAGTTCAGTTAACTCAACAGCAGACATACGGTACGGAGCCATCGATATCGGCCTAGTACCAGGTACCAAGTCAATAGAGAACTCCACTTCACGCTCTGGCGGCAATTCATTCACCTCTTCAGGAAACACATCAGGAAAATCACACACCACGGCTAGATCGCCAATCACCAGTTTATCTTTAGCCTCCAAAGTCGCTAACAGCATAAACAACTCTGCTCCATCCACTACTTCTTCATTCACCTGTCTTGCTGATAGAAACAAACTCTTTCCTTCTTCAATCTCAGGAAAAACCACCGTCTTATCAAAACAATTGATAGAAACTCGGTTAAACACCAACCAGTTCATACCCAGAATAACATCAATCTGCACTAGTGGAAGACACACTAGGTCCATCCCAAAGTCTCTACCAAAAATACTCAAAGGACAATCTAAACAAACCGAAGTAGTAGTCACTGAACCCTTCGCAGGAGTATCAATTACCATACTACCAAACATCGCAGATATCTCTAACTTAAGTTTCACAGCACAATCCAAAGATATAAAGGAATGAGTCGCACCTGTGTCAATAATAGCTACAAGAGGAAAGCCATTAATATAACACGTACCTCGGATCAAACGATCATCTGCAGAAGTCTCAGAACCCGATAAAGCAAAGACCTTGCCTCCTGACTGATTCCCTTTCTTCGGCTTCTGACACTGGCTTCCAATATGCCCTTCTTCACCACAATTAAAACAAATCACTTCCTTGTGCTTGCAATCAGCTATTGCATGCCCAGTCTTACCGCAACGAAAACACCTCTTTACTTCAACAGTGCATACATTACTCTTATGACCAGCCTGACCACATTTGAAGCAAACTATACCAACAGGAGTACCTCCCCCACTAGTTCTCTGGGTCGGAGCAGCTCTTTGTTTCCCTTTTCCAGCTGGAACATCATACGGCTTGCCACGACTTTGATGCTGCTTTCCCCTGCGGTCACTGACAATCTTATAATGAGCATTATTGTCCTCTTCAAATATCCTGCAGCTATCAACCAATTCAGTAAAAATGCGTATCTTCTGATACCCAACAGCCTTCTTAATTTCAGAGCGCAGTCCGTTTTCAAACTTGATGCACTTTGAAAATTCAGCACCAGCACCAGTGTAATGAGGATAAAATTTGGACAACTCCACAAATTTTGCAGCATAATCCGTGACAGACATGTTTCCTTGCTTCAGCTCAAGGAATTCAATTTCCTTCTTACCACGGACATCTTCCGGATAATACTTCCTCAGAAATTCCCTACGGAATACATCCCAAGTAACGTCTTCACCTGCCACAGTCAACCTCTCGTGAGTCTCTAGCCACCAGTCATCAGCTTCGACTGCTAGCATGTGAGTACCATACCGAACCTTCTGAGCTGGAGTGCAATCCATAACACGAAAGATTCTCTCAATCTCTTTCAACCATCCTAAAGCTGCATCTGGATCATGCTTCCCTTTAAACACCGGCGGATTCTCTCTCTGAAAAGTCGCCAAGCTACGTGATCCAGCATCTCCACCAGCATTTGGCAAGTTCTGCACAGCTTGTGCCATTGCTTGCATTGCGGCAGCCATTGCAGCGTCATTCCTTCCAGCCATTTCAACTTGTCACTACAACACAACTTAAAAGTTAGACTAGTAACAATTACACAATTGTTAGACAGTAACGACACGACAACTGGCCGGACAGACCGACCTGCTCTGATACCACTAATGTAACACCCTTCTAAATACCCCAAATATTTAATTAAAACAACAACAATTAAATCATACATATCAGAGTAAATATTGCAACTCAAGGGTGTCACATAACAACTTCTTCACATATTTCAACATAAAAGCAGTCATACTCAATTTTATTCAACATAAAAACTTCTTTAACAATACGCAGCGGATAAAATATTTCAACATCTGTAATTCATCAAAATTAACATTTATTCAACAATTCAACATCCCGTCCCGATGTTACATCTATCAGAGCATGACCCTCTAACCACACTAGACTTCAAGCACTAGCTTCTATTCGACTCACTGCTCGTTACCTGAAAAATATAACTGTAAGGGTGAGTTCCTCAATCGATATAACAAATATTATAAATCATCATGTCATGTTAAGTAACTTTACACGTTAATCACCCACATCATATCATGCATTCGGTAGCAGCATATTCAACTCAACATCATATTCAAACACAACGTAAATGCAACTCAAATGAGACTCGACTCTTCATGCATGTGGTACCATTTGGAGTAAAACTCCCAACTTAAAATCATTGCCAGTTTGGTGGGCATCAAGGCATAAGCCTTCAACTTTCAACTTAAAAATTTGCCAATCCAGGCCAACGTGGTGTGAGCAAAAGCCCCATAATTTTGCCAATCCAGGCCAACGTGGTGTGAGCAAAAGCCCCGACTCTATGCATATGAATGTATATGGCATGTACGACTTGCAACTTCAACAACATAATAACAACAGCAACACAACAGCTTTTTCAACAAAACAACTTAAAATCAGCGTTGGCTCATCAGCCTACAACTTAGTATTTTCAACAGAACAACTTATATTCAACTTTGGCTCATCAGCCTACAACTTAATGTTTTCCACAAAACAACTTATCAACATATTTGCATCAATATTTCACAACATAAACTCAACAATTTTATTCATCACAATTAACTGCAATAGGCCAACTACCAATTGCATTTACAACATAAAAATCAACTATTTTTCCACACTGCAACAGTGTTAACTGGTTAACGCTATAGGTTAACCGGTTAACGCAGGACAAAAATACCATTTCTGGCAAAACGCAACAGTGTTAACCGGTTAACGCTATAGGTTAACCGGTTAACGCAGGCAAAACTCAACATTTTCTCAATTTATAACAGTGTTAACCGGTTAACACCCTGGGTTAACCGGTTAACGCAGGCGAAACAGCAGTTCCTGCGCTAACACAAGGCAGAATGCAGAGTTTCCGCATTTTCCGCCGTTGGAGGACTTCCGGACCTCCGATTCAACTTCCGTAAAAAGCTATACGCTCAGAAATTCACAATACACTCAAACACAAATTCAATTTCAGCTTTAATACAACTTATTCAACATAATTTCTCAGCATTCTAAATCCCAATTAGGGTCAATCGACGGCTTATCACTACCCATTACATGTTAATCGATAATACCCATTAAACGACGATAAACCCCCCTTACCTTAACAATCCGGCAACTCTTCGAGCTTCAAGCTTTTCCGTTCTCCCACCTTTGCTCTACAGCTCTTCTCTTGCCCTTTTCCTCTTCTCTGCAGCTTCTCAACTTTTCACGTGAAAACCTTTTCCAACCAAATGAAAACCTTTTCTTTATTCCCACTTATATATTTTCCAAATATTATTATTCCAAAATAATAATAATAATAATAATCCAATTTATTTAATTAAATTAATAAATATATTATCAACTTAATTAAATAATTCTTTTTTCTTTATTTGGGGTGTTACACTTCTGATCATTTGATAATTTGTATCTGATCTGGTTCTGTATCTGATGACATCATCAGATTTCTTCCTTCTTTCTTTAGAACCCTGCACACTTAGAAACTTTTCGTTAGGGTGCCATTTTTGGTTTCATCCTTTGTTATCATCAAAATCAAGGAATCTGTTGTAGAACAATTTTTGTTCTTACAAACTTTTCTATTTAAGGGAGTTTTTCAGATAAGAAAAGGACACTTTTTGGAGAGCAAGAATTCACACGATTCAGAATTAGAGAAATCAAGGTTTTGGGAGAAACAAGATTTTTCATGAGCGGAAGCAATTGAAGATCAAAGTTCATATGAATACGTGTAATGTCTCAATTTTATATTTTGATTTTCTTGAATATTATGAGTAGCTAAACCCCCCAATGTTAGGGGGGTCTCCTTGATTTGAATCTGTAATGACTTTGTGTTTACATTTGCAATGACAATATTGTTTTTCATAATTACTTTAATCTTGTGATGTGCTTAATGCTTTCTCTTTCGGAACAATTGGGATTGTTATATAATTGTCAATTAGGTTGGACCGCCGTTGATAATGCTTTCATGAGATTATTCTACAATAGATATTACCTAGGACTAGGGATACCCTATATGAACCAAATTGTTCTCGATATACTAAGGCTTAATTTCAACAGTAATTTTCTATGGACATAGAGATTAAGGCTGAATAATTAAAGGTTTTCTCACCAAGGCCTTGAGAGAAAACACCCATGAGAACTGGTAGTAATTAATTGATATTTGTTGATGCAATAGTGACTCAGAGTTGTTACAGGGACGAATCACACACATTTCCCTAGCATATTACTATATCTTGAAAACCCTTTTTCAGCATTATTTATTTTATTTGCGATTACTTTTTTATACATTTGAATCTAAAACCCTAACACAAGTTTTTGTTTAATTGAACAACAATTAAAACTCAATATTTACGAGCAGTCCTTGAGATCGACATTCGGGGAACTTTCCTTATTATTACTGTAAAAGCAAAATAGTATACTTGCTATTTTTTCGATCACTTATGTTTGTTATCATCAAAAAGGGGGAGATTATTGGAACGAAATTGGGTTGTCCTATATCCCCTAGGTTTTGATTATAACAATATATACATATAAAGAAATTTTGGGTATACTAATGTTTGTTCAAGTGTGCAGGTTTATAGACTAAAATTTCACATAGAATGCAAGTATTGGTTCTGACGATGAACATTCAATGAGAAGCTTAAAGATCAAAATCTGATGGATCAGAAGCTGAAGACCAAATTATGAAAAAGACATCTTTTGAAGAGGTTAACATCTGAAGGTCAGAGTCTGAAGAAGTCAGCCTCTGAAGGTCAAACTTTGGAGAAGTATACTTCTGATGATCAAAACCTGAGCCAGTTAGAGCGCAAGGACCAGGGCGACATTGATAGGTCAATGTTCATATTTGAACATACTTTGTCACGTGAAGACCTAAGCTTTATTTTCTTCATAGAGTCTGCTGGGATATAACTGCTAATTCATTTTGTAGTAAAGGGTTTTCAAGCTAGCCTTCACCTAACCTAAAAATTTGGTGAAAGATCCCAACATCTATTTTGAAGCTTCTCAAATAAATCTAATGTGATGCGTTTTTCAACAACTCCTTTCTTCTCTATTTAAGGAGTTAAAAGTCTTGAAGAAAAATAGGACTAATGAACATCAATTGACAAAAATAGAAGTTACTATGTCAAAGCAAAAGCACAAACAAAGCTTAGGATTTCTTATTCTTGTAGATCTTAGAAATCCCCAAGTCATAAAGAGTCTACCCATGTTGTATTCTTTATACACCTCTGATTGTATGTCAAGTGTATTCACCCAACAATCATTTATCTGATATATAGATTATTAGAAGTCTCTTGCTTGTGTGCTTGAGCAAAGGAAGTCTCTTACTAAGTGTTTAGGCATTAAAAGTCTCTTGTTTGTATGCTTGAGTAAAGAAGTCTCTTACTAGGCGTTCTCTTGCTTGTGTGCTTGGACAAATAAGTATCTTGCTTGTGTGTTTAAGTAAAGGAAGTCGTTTGCTTGTGTGCTTAAGCATTAGAAGTCTCTTGCTTGTGTGATTTAGCAAAAAAAATCTCTTACTTGTATGTTTGAGCAAAATAGATATCTTGCTTGTATGCTTGAGCATTGAAGTCTCTTACTTGTGTGTTTAAGAAAATGAAGTCTCTTACATGTGTGCTTGAGCAAATTGTAATCTTGTGCGATTATAATGAAAATCTTTTGTAAGTACAAGGGGACTGGATTACTCTCAAGTTGTGAGAGGAACCAAGATAACTCTGTGTTATTCTTCTTTTTTGCATATTATATTTGCTAAGTACCCCTGATTGAATTAGTTTCTACAAACTTGTGTTTAGAATCCGACTTAAGAGTTTTAAAAGAAAGAAAAAGTCAACACAATTCAACCTCCTTCTTGTATTTTTCTCACCTTCACATTTGTATGTCAGAAATGGAGTCGTTGGAATTGTATTATTTGTATGAAGCATTGTTTACTCATTCTTGCAATGACACTATAGTAACTTAGCTTATCAAGTATTTTGTCATCTGGACATTAGTGATCAAGTTTTTTTTATCTAGGCATATGTGGTCATTATAAGAACAAGTTTAGTTCTACATCTATATACCTTTATGTTTTGATGATAACAAAATGTAGAAGAACAATTTTATACACTAATTATTTGTTAAGTGTGTAGATACTCAAAGATCATGACTAAAGCTAAATGGAAACAGAAAAAGCTAATTAAAGTAGATTTTGATCAAGGAACTTCAAATGACCGTCTAGAGACAACACTGATAGTTGAAGACTCTGAAAGAAGCCAACTATGATTGTCAACTCAGAAGACAGTAAAGGCTAATGGAAAGCAAACTTCAAATCAAAGCAATGTTTGAAGCAAGTTCTGAACGACATCGAATTATAAAAGTAAGACTCTAAAGATAGATATGTCATTGAAGAAATCAATTTGAATGCAAACGAAGTCTAAAGAAAGCAAAAAGCATATTGAAGAAAGGAAAAGCACATGTTTAACAAAGGATAAATTTAAATATGTGCTTAAAGGAAGTCAAGCTTCAAGATTATCAAGTTAACTTTTCTGAAAAGAAACCATCCAAACAATTTGATAAAAGCTTTAACTACAAGTGTGTATGAAAGTCTCATAACCCAGTACTCCAAAGACTCTGAAGTCTCTACATGTTCTGAAGACAACTTCTGAATTCTACTCAAGCTTTACAAAGTTATATAAGAAGCCTCTGACTAGAAGTTAGTAAGCAAAAGAAATATTATCTTACAATCAATGCATCTGATTTGAACAAACTAGTAAATGCTTATGCATTTCTTGTTCACATTCACTATAAACTGTAGTACTTTCAAGCCCCACTTTGAATAGACTTTGTAGTCTAAATCATCTAGGTTACGATCTCTAATCAAGCTTCACTTCATCTATTATATGAAGCCTTTATTTATGACGATTAGTATACTCAAGGAAAGTACCATAAAAAGTAGATTTCCTTATGAAGACAAATTCTGATATCTACTCAAGCTTCAAACCACTTTTATAAGAAACCCATGTCTAGAAGATTTGAATTAAAGGTCTTTATTATTTGATGTGACAGAAGTTCAAAAGGCAGATCTATTTTTAAAGTAAAGAAGACTTCTCACATCCCATCATCAAACAACTCTCTGCTGCAAGCACCACTTAACTGCTGCACATGAAGCGACCTTCATACAACAGATGCTTCAATGGTCAATTCCTATTCTACCCTTGATAAGTGAAAATTTTGACTATTTTTGTACATAAAAACTTGGCATTTTTAGCTATAATTTACGATTTCAATGATTAATTTCCCCGATTTTTGATAGAATATTATTTATTTTGAATTTGGCTTTGGTATCCTTTATGTATGTGCTAAGTGTGCAGGAAACCAAATGATAAAGGCACAAAACCAAGAACCAATGAGCAAAGCAAATTTGTTGAGAATAAGGCTTGCTCATCGGGCGAGCATTAGCAAAGAGGAAGCGAGCTCGCCGGGCGAGTATTGGCGAGCTAAAAGAAATAAAATCCAGAGGAAAATCTTATCATGGTAGATATTTTCCAATGACGGTTTGTTGTGTTTGAGCCAAGTGTATGGCACTTTAAGTGATGGTCGCCGGGCGAGACCTATATTATTATTTTTTTTCATAACATTTGTTCATATAAATAATACAGAAATTGTTGTGTTTGTTCTCAAAGTTTGTTTTTGAATGGCTTGAAAAAGCATTGAGTGATTATTTCAAGTTTGAATGTTTCGACTTGCATTTGTATGATAATGATATGAGTTGAAAATTTGATACATTGTCAAGGTACATGTTTAATATTTTCTAGAACATAGCATGAATATGAAACTTGTAATTTGTACAAATATCATGTTATTCATTCTTTTACAATACATGTTCATCTTTGAATCACTTTAGATCATAACCAAAGGTGATGAAACTTCCATTATTTACTATATGCACCGGATACCAACAATCCTTGTTTTAACTCAATTTTATTATGTTTAATCTTTCATTTGTGTTGAATTGTATGAAAGCATGAAAATGATCAAGGCATTTTGTTTGATTTTGAGCACAACCACTTGACCAAAAACTAGTCTATCTTGTGAGTGAGTGAGAATTTGCTTGCCCCTTTGAGCCTTGTGTCAAATCCATTTTGATGTTAACTTTTGAAACTTGTACATAACTAATTAGTTTATTGTTGATTATAGAGATAGAGAAAAACAAATAAAAAACATGTGAAACGAGGAAAACACGTAAATGAGAAAGATGGTGTTATTTCGAGTGAGGAAGATTATGGTGCTCTGTTATATGTTTGATAGTCTATAACTTGTGTTAATCGATACTACAATGTTTTTTTATGAGTTTTTATTCGTGAAATGAGGATTTCAGGTAAGCCAAAGATTTTATAAAAAAAATCAACAACGCTTTTTATATTAAAAAAGTGTTGTTGTTTTTGGCTCACATGTCTTCTTAAGCATACCATTCTAACCATGACAAAAAATCAACTGTGCTCGTTAATAAAGCATTTCTAATGATAATGTGGCTCTATATGTATACCACGTGTAAATTACTTTAAAAAATCAATAACATGTTTTTAAAATAGTTTTTTTTTTGTTGTTGTAATTTTTTAACAACTTTATAACGTTTTTATACAAAGAGAAGTAAATCCCTTAAAACTTATTTAAATTTTTTATATTTAAATATCAATACCATACTTTAAAATAATACATTGTAAAAGGCCTAATTTAGCTAGGACATCCATTGAGAACATATCATCAAATACTCTTAATGTTGCTAGTAAATCAACTAGATTTCTCAAATCTGGAGATGGAATAATCATTAAATAAATCACTAAAAGAACATAGCTGACATGGTTTTTCAATTGGAATCCTTCATTATTAAGGTTACATGTTTCTAAAGCACTCTTTTTAGATTCCTTGGAAATCATAATGTTTTAACTAGCTTTGATCTTTCAATTATATATGAATTGATTCCTCTACTAGCATAGTTTATTTGTTTTATACTCTATAGACTTTAGAGTATTCAAAGTATCCCATAAAGACACACTTATGAGATTTTGAATCAAATAGAAAAGATTGTCTTTAGTGTTTAATAGAGAAAATGTTACATCTCAATTAATGAAACAATAAGAACATATCATATAATTTATCCTCCTCTTCCTTGTTAATTCTAGTAGGTTTATTATCCTTTTTTTTTGGCAAACGACATATCTTTATTTTATCCTCTTTTTGAAACAATAAGAACATATCATATAATTAGATTCTTATTTTTTTGAATGACACTAACTTTAGGTCCTTTTTTGGATAGATTTTTCATAATTGTCTTGAATGATCAGTAGTGGTTCAACTCTTAGAAAAAAATTTCAAGTCATATACTAAAATGTTATAAATAAATAGTGTAGCGGGGTATTCGTTACCATTAGAGATATTGACTAAGTCCAAGGTAAACCATACAAGTCGAGTCGTCACCGCACTTCTATTTATCCAAAGGAATGGTTAGAAAGCGAACAAAAACCTAAAAGTTTTATCGAATCAAAAACTAGTAAAAATGTCAGAGATCTGGGTAAGGGGGTTGGTTATGCAATGGGAAGGTTTTAAGCACCAAAAACATCCTAGGTACTCCTAGGGAGCCCTTTTCATAAGTGTTGTTCTAGTCTAAAGGGTGTAGGTATATCTAAAGTACTATTTACTAAAAGGAAGGTTAAAAGAAAATGACTCGCAAGGATGTCGCATCCACTGCCTACGTATCTCATATGAGTATGAGAATCAGAGTCTTCGTAGCTCGGCTAATTAGGGGAACAAGGGTCTCGATTGCAACTAGGGCAAGAGAAAGGGAAGGTCTCGATCGCAACGAGGGCGAGAGAAAAGAATCGCAGCAAGGGCGAAAGCAAACAAGGATTAGTTGTTAGTCGTCAGTCAAACTCGGCAAGACATCGCATCTCGTGCCTACGTATCTCATATGAACATGAGAATCAGAGTTGTCGTAGTTCGACTAAACTAGGGGTTAAGGATTGCCATCTGAACATGGACTTACAAAAGGGGACACCAGCTGTGTCAAAGGAGGGTGGGCAGTGTGTTCAACGTCTTAGCAGTAGGTGTCGCAACTCGCTGAATCGAGTCTTAGGCAGTTACCTCTTTGCAATAGAACGGACTGACATGCCACAAGATCGGAGACGCACAGAAGGTCTAAAAGTGGGGAAGCTCTGCTCTAGAGTTGTCATGCAATATGGACCTATGTGTTAGGATTTACAAAGGGGAACATCCACCTAATGTTAGCATGCAAAGAATAAGGGAATTCTACCTATGTTATCATACAAAGGGTTCTACCTAATGGGTGCTGCCTAAACGGAACAAGAGTCGACGGATGGAGAGCGCGGAGAGGAGTTACGGATAAGGGTAGATGGCGATGCCGGAGGCAATCGACTTACAGGTAGATGGCGATGCCTGAGGCAATCGACTTACAAGAGGATGAATGAATGCGTGCTGGTTCTGTTAAGTTTTGAAAATGATTACTCGATGTTGGATCGAGCTTTTGATCTTATTTTGAAATGGTTATCGGATGTTCGTTTTAATTCTTGTATTAACAGGTGACTAAAAAAATAAAGAAATAAATATTATACACTTTATGGGAGAGGGGTACATTTGTTATGAATGGGGATTGTTCATGGCAAACAAACAATAAGAATATATGCCTCATACATCATACAAGTAGGCAACAGTTATCAATCAAATCGGATAAATAAACAATATATAATCAAACCAAAGAATCAAATAATGGAGCATTTAAACAATGCATGGGAGTATGAACATGTTAAATAATCAAGCAATAGAAAGCATGAATGAGAGAAACGAGTATAAAAGATAACAGATGAATCAAACAGATGAAAATATGCACACGAAGGGTCCACTGAATAATTTAATCAGGAAATGAGGTAAGGACCAAATAAAATCAAGGTAAAAGTCCTCTAATACATGGCATATGAGATGAACGAGGGAGGATCAAAAGATCTCTTCAATTCCCATAAGCAATCCCTAAGTCAAACATCAATCATAAAGAAGTCAACTGAAAATTCAAGTCAACTTAAAAAAATCAAATAAATAGCAAATTAATCAAGAAAATTATGAAAAATTAAACTAAATAAAGTGGGGTCAGGACATCATCATCCCCCAAAAATATTTTTAAAATAATGAAAATTGGCACGTGAATTAATTAAAACAAAACATAGATCAAACCAAAAGTCAATTAATAAGACTAGGTTAGAAATAAATCAAGAATAAATAGTAAACTAATCAAGAAAATTATGAAAAACTAAACTAAATAAGGTGGGGTCAGGACATCATCATCCCCCAAAAATATTTTAAAAATAATGAAAATTGATACGTGCATTAATTAAAATAAAACAAAAGTCAAATTAAAAGTCCACCAACCAAACTAGGTCAAAAATAAATCCAAAATAAATTGAAAATGTGAAATAAAATTCCAAGAAAAGGTCAGGTTGATCATGAGACAGTGGTAAACCTTCATCCCAAAAATAAAATGCTAACAATAATTTAAAGTCATAAAAATAAAATCAATAAAAAAAGTGTGTTAAAATGGACTATTTAGAATAAATAATTAAAATAAAATATTAATATTAAAAAAATACAAAAATAAAAATTATATAAAATTAAATAAAACGTTAAGAAAAGTGAAAAATATTTTTGGGTAATTTAATGGACGAAGAAAATATTTTAAATAAGAAAAAGAAATATGAAAATGGAAGGATTAATGGTGATGAACATGGTAAGCAAGCATAGATATATCAAAACATGGCCATGGAAGAGATGATTACCTAATGGAAAATAGAAGTGGAATGGAATCTGATATGTGATGACGCTTTGCCTCCTTGCCACGAAATTCTAATCCTCCTTTAGGGTTAGAGTTTCAGCTTCTTAAATATGGTGGATTAGGTGTTCTCATGGGCTTTTTAATAAGTGATTTATCCATAAGAATAAAAGTGTGAAGTGAGGTGTAAAATATTGTTATTTTGGGCCAAACATAAGTGAATGGATATCCAATGCATGGCCAAAAGAGGTAAAAAAAACGTGACTGGTTTGTGCAGCATGCTTAGAAAATCTGATTGGGTCAGTCAGACCCAAAATCTGCCTAGAAAATCAAGTCATGGTGCCCACTTTAAATGAATGTATCTCTCAAACCATGGATCCAAATGAGATGATTCCAAAAGGATGTGAAAGAGGACATGTCAAGGTACAATTGTTGTGAAGAAAGTATTTTCAAATAATGCCTTGAAGTGCAATAAAACTGGCCAAGAAGTCTTGACAAATTTCGAAGATTTTGGACTTAGAAAATTTTCTAAGTGTATTGAAAAAATGTCTCACTTTGACTAAGCATAACTTTCTCAATTCTAATCCAAATAGAGCAAACTTTATATCTCTAGAAAGCTTGGAACAAGAGGAACAACTTTCATGTTGGAGAAAGTTTCAAATGGAGCTTTTATCGTGATGGAAAATGGGCTTGAAGTGAGTGCAACAATCATGAAAACTTGCCCTAAATGGAAAGTCAACCATTTCCAAATTAGGTAACTTTTCCAATTCCTGATTAAATGATGAATCCATGATCCAACCTTGATCAAATTTCACATGTAGGATCCCCTAGGCATGGATTTTGAGATTCCACTCTCAAAATGTCAGAAGTTGACTTTTCTGGCCCCACAGTTGACTTTTCCCAAAGTGTCTGATTCCCGATTCCATTGATCAATTGAAGTACTTCTAGCTCAAATAAAGAGCTGATTTTTTGTATGTAGACCCCTGTGGACATATGGAGGGCCATGGAAAAGATTTTCACCCAAAGAATCAGAAATAAACTGATTTTATACCAAACCCTAGTTTTAGGGCAAAATGATCAGGAACTGATTGCACTGATTGCCAATGGATCTTTCTGAGATAATTGTGAATCTTCCTAGGCCAAGATGCCTCTCTAATCATGACATAGATGATCTCCTCTACTTCCAACCAAACATTGCCTGTTGCAGGTAGCCATGAAACCCTAATTTCTGATTAAATCCAGATGAACACTCTGATAGCTTTGAATCCTTCACTGATGAACTGAGGACCATAATAAGATACTTGGACCCCCCTGAGACCCTTGAGACTTGTATACTTAGAAAATGAAGTCCAATTCTCAATCTTGATTTGTGTGGGCTCCTTCTGTTAAGAAGTGATCGATCAAAACCTGATCTCCATGTCACTAATGCAGTATGCAATGAGTATGACCTAATATGATGCTAATGAAGCGTAAAACATAATCCCATGCTTCCAGGAAAAATGAAGGGTAAACTTTGGGGTATTACAAATAGCACTATAACTTTTGAATGATTAGTAGTAGTATAACTCTTATCAATGCATTAACTCGCGATTCTTACTTAATATTGCCTTTATATTTTAAGCATAAAGTATCATAGATTTAGTTTGCAAATGATTGTTTACCATATTTTTCATATTCTTTCATAGAGATAATTTTTATAAAGTAAAAGTTATCCTTATTACGAAGTTTTCATTCCTTCTTTTGCTTAACACTAATACTCTTTCTTTCTATGACAATTCGAACTTCACTTATATGGAGAGTATATTCATATTTCATAACATCCCACGTAAGCAAAAAAAATCATGACATAAAGAAGACTTGAACTTTCCATTTCTAGTAATCAAAGTCATTTCCATCAAACCATGTAGCATGTTTGACAAACCACTGGTTCTCTCATTTTCACTAGAGATGTTTTTCACGTGTGATCTTTTCTCTCATACTAGTAAAGTGCATAGCTAAGAGATTCAGCGTGTATTTCAATTTATATAGTGAAAATACAAGAAATTAGGGGTTTGAATTGTGTTAAATATTTTTAAAAAACTATTTTTAAAATTAATTTGTTAAAATTAAACAAATAAATATAATGTTGGTATACTATCAACCTCATATAATCTTGTCCCATCAACCTGAAGGATTTTCACTGAAGTTACACTGAGCAATAAACTCCAAGAGTATACTATTATCGAATTGGCTATACTTCAATCTTCTAATTTTTTTGGCTCAGTACAATCAAGCCTTTGAAAAATACAACAAATATTGGGTTTAGTTACAATTAAAATCAAGAGAATTTACAAGATAAATCTATCACAAAAAGATTAAAACTTTTTGGCAAATACAGCTGAAAATGCCTTACAATGAAAGAATAAGAAGTTTTTCAAAAAATTCAGTTGGTTTTTCATAATAATTTTTTAAAAGGTTTCTCTCGGACTCTTTTTCATTGAATTGGCAATTTTTAAATATTGAAGGTGATTTTCTATTATGGTATTCCTTGAGAAACAGTATTGCGCATGTATTTGAGCACAATTATTACTATTGTAGGTAATTGAGCATAATTTTGATTATTACAATATGATTTCTATATTTAATACCATGATTTGTACGGCTCCGTACTAATGACAGTGGCATCAATAAGGTTTCTTAAAGTTGTATTTTTATGCATACAAATTATCTTATGTTTTCTTTGACCTCCCTAGCACTCTTTAAATGGTTTGGTTTTGTATGAATAAAATTATATTTCATAAAGACATGTTGGATGTGATTAAGTTTTTTTTTTTTATATAATCAAGAATGGTATGATGGTCTCTATAAACCTTTTCAAATATCCAATGAACTCCTCTATTCAAGAGTTCAAAATAAACAAATATTTTGGGGCAGTCAATCATTCTCATATTGCTTTTAACATCATTTTGATCGATTGTATTTATGATCCCATCTTAGAGATCAATTTTAAGAGTGATGCTGCTCCTCGACGCTCTCACGACTTATCTACTTGCATTGGAATCTTGAAGTATTACAAGAGTTATCTTTTAGGTGTTATTTCTTTTAAGGATCAACAAGTATGCCACTAGCTCCCACAAATGAAAAATAATTATCATTAATGCTAAGGAGATATGAGAATTATAACTCAATTATGGAAATGACTCATGTCTAATGTCTTGAGAAAAGTTTTAAAAATAAAAGTGCACAATGGCACAAAATGGTTTGAATGAGTTCTGCATTTTTTTAGTCATTTTGAAAATTGGTCTGAGTATGCTTAAGATGGATTAAAATTTATTAAGAAAAAGGTTTTGAAAATCACTTGACAAAAGTCAAGGTTTATTGAGAAAGATGATTCAAGTTTGAAAAAAACAATAAGGTTTTGAAAAGAGGGAGAAGATTTGAAAATTTAAGAAAGGGAGGAGAAGAAGACACTATCCTAAAGCATAAAGTAAAAGCTAGGGATGAAAGATCTAACCAAGAGATATAAAGCTTTATGACATGAGTCAAACAAGAATTCCCTCCTTTTGATTAAGCCTCAAGCAAGCCAAAATAAACAAATAATAATCCATGTATCAGATGAATCTAAAGTAGCCAAACCAAGTCGTCATAGAGAAGTCCAAAGTCAAATGTATCAGATGAATTCCAAGGTCTTAAGTGACAAGTCCGAAAGTAAGGGTCGAGGTCCTAATTCTAAGTCCATAACTCCATAATGATGCCAATGATAGTAACCACAATTCCATGAGTTAGGAGAAACCATATTCTTTTTAGTTTTTTTTCTTATTAGTGTCTTCTTTACAATGATATAAAAGAAATATCCAAATGGACAAAGAACAAAATGACATAATCACAAACAATATGATATGAAATGATAAATATAAAGTATAAAGTAAATGACATAAAAAACAAAAGTATAAAGTAAGTGACATTAAAATAGAAGTTAATACAAGTGAAGAGTTAGTAAAAGATGTTAGTGAAGATGAAAAGATGTTTTGGTCATTTTTTGGAGAACACTAAACTATCTATTCACAAGCATGAAAATATGAACCTATACATCATTTATGAGAAGGGCTCCAACTTTAATAAAATCAACAAGTATTCCAATAGCTCTCACAAATGGAAAAAAGAACAACATCTTCATACAATACCACGAGGAATAGGAGACTTACCATCTCACTTATAAAAATGTCATTGCCTTTGGGACAAATTTAGCGCTATGTTAACCAATCGTGATTGGACTTATGTAGAAGTCACAACTATTCGAGGTCGGTCAATAATAATGTTTATGTTAATACATGTTAGAGAAATGATATGTAGATCATTCTCCTTAAGATATGCCATACAAAAAAGAAAGGGGATGATCAAGCACAAAGGCTAGGAGGATGGTCCATTAATTCAATGCACACTTCATGACACTTAGGACAAACTTTTGCATCAATCTAAAGTACCTTAAATGATTCATGATCACTTAGAAGGTAAATTTAGAATGATGAAATCTCATCAAGTACCAATCCACATATCATGAACAAGATGGACACAAGTCATCCAATTGATCAAAGGGAAAAGGAAGAGATGAAGAAGAGAGACAAGAGAAGTCACACCAAAATTGGATCAAAAGTTTGATCAAGTCATCATAAAAATCTATCATCCATTTTGGTGGATTAGAGTTTTCACTCCATCAACACCCAAGATCCATTGAGTTTGATGAGACTTGAAGTCCAAACCATCATGATCCAAGGCCAACAGAAGTCCACAAGGTCACACAAATAAAAATATAATTAAATGAAATGAAAATGCATCAAAGGTATTTTTAAAATAGAAATGAAATGAAAAATTCATAAAGCCCTTCAAAACACCAAATAAATGGCCAAGAAAATTATGGAAGGTTGGAAATAAAATATGTAAGTTAGGAATAAGCCTAGGAGAGAGGGGGGGGGGGGGGGGGGGAGGGTGAATTAGGTACTATAATTTTTTTCCGGTTTTGTCTTGTTTTAATAATATTTCCTTGGAGATTACCAAGTGATGAATGCGGTAAATGCTGAAAAGATAAAGAACACATAGAGATATCATGGTTCCCCTTACAAATTGAGAGTACTCCAGTCTCCTTTCAACACGAAAGAAATTTTACTATCAGTTATGACTTGTACAAGACAGACAAAATCACCAAAAACAACCTCTTGTGATTCACCAAGTTGATATGAGAGCAGTCCTCTCAAACTAACTCTCTTGCTTCCAACAATCCTGGACAACAAGGTGTTTACAAAACAAACAATCTTATTTTCAACAACTCTGAAAAATAAGATATGGATTACAACGATGGTTTTTGAATGTAAAGTTTGTATTATAATGATCACACTTATGGATTTGTTTGGATTTGTAATGTACTTTGGCTTGGAATTTGACTTATGAACTATTCCATGAGGCTGTCTTCCCAAATTCGATTCTCTTAGCTCAAGCATGAGAATTTATTGATCTTGGACATTTTGGAAAGATGGAATCATGATATACAACTTTCATGTTGATCACTTTGCTTGAATCAGTTGGGATCTTGGTGAAAAATTGGCATAAAGTTGGTCATTTGACTAGGTCAGCATGCTGAAAATTTCACTAAGTGTTTTACCACTTGACAAACAAATGAATCATCCACTTCATGACCCCATATCTCCTTATTCGTGCATTTTTTAAGGTTTCATCACCTAGGACAAAGTTGAAGTATGAAGCAAGGTATTTAATCTGATCGTTTGAGCAAAGAAAATGGTGGCTTGGATCACAAGTTATGGCATTGGAAAGTTGGGCACTTGGACATGATTTTTAGGGACTTAGTAAAAAATTTAAATTCTCCATCTTTGTTCTTTTTGCAAGTAACCTTGATTTTCTTGACTAAACTTGATCAACTGACTTTAATGATCATATTTTCATAATCCTTGACTTGAAAAGTCCATAGTTGACCAAAAATCTTAAAAGTCAAACTTTGACTTTAAGCATTTGTTGAAATGTCACATAAGTTATTTGTGGTTAGACATTACTATCTCTGATTTGGGGTCCGAGAAGCTGAGGACCGTAGAACATTTAACCCATCTTGGTCTATTTAGGACATAGTGCGGGGATTGTTCAGGTGTAGATTTGATAACAGTTGTTACGCGATACTACACTCAAACGAGTTTCTCTTGAGAATATTATGGGTTGATGAGTCAGTCATACTAACCTGTAATATTCGGTTGATACAATTAAGACTCTGGGAACTTTTTAGAACATGATCTATAGGTTTTTATCCTTAGTACACTCCTTTGGGATGGTTCTTAACCCGACTCCATGCTCGTGACTCACAACAAACCCTTGATTCTTGGTTGATCCAATCAAGTCTTGTCAATATCAATGGAACTTGGGTGTTGATAAGGTGAAAACCATAATCCACCAAAATGGATGATTGATCTTGACAACGACTTAATCCATCCCTTGACCTTTGTTTGTTTGCCTTGTGTGTGATCCCCTATTTGTGATTGTTGCATTCATGCATTCATGCACATCATAACATTCATCACACCAAAAATAACTTCGAGGAACTGAGGTTTTATTTGCAAATATTTTCAGACCATGGATTATGGGCGAAGGAACACTAAAAAATACAGTTTCAGATGTCCGGATTTGAAAGAGCTAAGGAAGCTATCATCTTTTGTATTAGATCCCTTAGACTTCAAACAACGTCATGGGAAGCTTCTATTTGTGTTATCTGCTGATATGGTCGAAGGACTCTTGATTGTATTGGTTCAGTTTTATGACCCCCTCTACCGTTGCTTCACTTTTCTCGATTATCAGCTTATACCGACGTTAAAGGAGTATGCTCATCTCTTGGGAATACTCGTTTCAGACAAGGTGCCTTTTAGTGGATTAAACGAGATTCCCAAATCTCATATCATAGCTGAAGCTCTTAAATTGAACGTGAATGGACCAAGGGATGATGAGGTGGTCAAGTAAGGTAAAACCTAGAAGCAAATGGAGCACAAATTAGGGTTTCTTGGATCACAGGGTTCCTCAATGGCCAAAGTCAAACAAAATTAGGGTTTGGGGTACAAGAGGTGTCTTGAAGTGATTCATAAGATTAAGGCATGATCAAAGTTTGAATATTATGGATCCTTAAAGGTAAGGCCAAAGCACAAAATCATGATGACTTGTACAAGCCACAGAGAAGCAAGGAACTAGGGTTGGGGTCCTTGGATGACCAGATGAATGAGCAAAGCTTCCAGTAAGGGTGTAAATTCAAATGAGATGATGAATGATGAATGTATGCTAATGCATTAGGGTTATGAAGATGATATGAAGGTAGGGTGAATTTGGGGGTATGACAGGTGTACTTCCCCAATTTTCAGGATGAATCATTATGCAGGAAGTCTTCATAGGGGTTTGATATTCGTCAAAGTGGAAATTGTTGAATATGTTTCATATTAATGAGATAATTATGAGTTATTGAGATAACTATGAGTTATTGAGAGTGTAACTTATTTTTGAGATAATTATAGGTTGTTGAGATGACTATACGTTATTGAGAGTATAACTCATTGTTGAGATAATTATAGATTATTGAGATAAGTATACGTTGTTGAGATAACTCATATTGTTGTGATAATTATGGGTATAGAAAATAGTTTGTTTAGAAAAATTAGAGATTAGAGGTTTAGATAAATTAAAAGGAACTATAGTTATTCTATAGTCGCAGATGTAGACAATTTGGTCAAACTACGTAAACAAAAATTTTGTGTAATTCTTTGTACTAAATTATGTATTCACATTACTAATCTAACAAAATATTGATTAAATATGTGGATCTTTTAAAGAAGTTAAGAGGATTTTGTTAAATCGATTATAAAGAATCCAAGTTAAAATAGTTTGAGTTGATTAAAAAATTGTCACCGCCACACTTTTTATGTGAAGTGGTAGACCTCTGCTAAAAAGTTTATTCTGCAGTAATGTTTGATAGTTGGTGCAAATATAAAATGTTAAATATATGCAAGTGAAAGAGAAGAGAGTCATATGGAGTGGTCTAACCACCAACTCAATCTATGGCCCTTTTTGACTTAATATCAGTCACATATATTTGGTACATGAATCTTGATCAGTTTATTCTAACTTGAATTGACGTGTATTTGGAAGGAACACATCACAAGGTGGATAGCATTTGTTCATTTTAAGGCATTACATACATTTGCTACCTTTCACACATATATAGGTTGCTTTTCGAGGGATTGATTATATTATTATTGGCCACAACATAATCACAAGCCACGAGTAATGACAAATAGCAAAGTAAGGCTTAGTGTGCATTTTGGTTGATTGTAAATGATGATAAGTCGCAATGCACAACCAATGGCATTGCTGGCGCCGACATATTGGAATGGAAATCAAATAGCAATGCGTAATATTTATATTTCCATGGAAAAAACTTGCTAACAATGATTAATGAAGAATCTCTTAGGGGTCAGAGTATCACATATATTTTGAAAATAGAGCTAAATAGAACAAATCTGGTCCAGTTAATTATTTTACAGTAGAAATGAAAGAGACATAATCATATTTTTATTAAATTACTCATTATAAAATATTGGAAGTGATTAAAATTGTATTTGTTTGGGTTTTTTAGAAGTGTAATTTTTTTAGTCTTTATATATACCAACAGAATTAATAATTGTTGTTATTTTTTAAACAACGATTATCTTTTTTTCTATTTTATCCTTAATTTTATATTAATTTATTTGATTTTTTTCTCTATCCATAATAAATAATTAGGGATAGTCTTGACAAAACAACAATCAATACTACTTTGAAATAACACTTAAAAATGAACAATATTTTTTTAAAGTGACACTTAAAAGGAAACCGGTGGAGTAATAAGTAAATGATACAATTGAAAAAAAGAAGTTAGTTTGCATTGTAAATTAAAATAATCATTCATTTTAAGACACTTTAATATTCTAAATGAGTAACTCGTTCTGAGACTGAGGGAGTAATATGATTTTACATAGATAAGATAAATATTTATTGTATGTTAATGTGTTTCATTTAATTTAGTAATTTGATTGTGACAAATTTTAGGTAGGATCTCGAGTTTGAATTCAGATTACTATATTTCTTCATTTTATTTAATGTTTATTTAAGTATGTAGGATTATTATTAGTAAAAAACCATTGAACAATTTTAGTTAGGATCTTGAGTTTAAATGTTTTTGCTATACATATTATAATGTTGTTGTTATATAATCTAAGTTAGTTAGTTAGATAGTTTGTTATAGTTACTTGAATTACAAGTAACCGATTTGTACATATACATGTGAACAATGTAATACAATTATAACTTTTCAATACAATCACTATTCATTCTCTCTCTCTCTCTCTCTCTCACACACACACACACACACACCTAAGTGCATCATCACTAACAAATTGATATCTAAAACTTCTGATTCATTCTTCTTGATAAAAAATTCAAGAACTACACGTCGGTAGCCGTGTTTCTGGAGATCGTGAATCATGTTTGCTACAAAGATGAATGGTAGCAATGATAAGGTCATTATTTGGTTTTCATGAATCCCTAGAAGTGGTTACTAATGGCGTTCATGAGCTTGCTCACAATGCAAACGATGTTTGTTGATACCTCAGGATTGGCATTAATTTTAGAAAACAAATAATGTATCCACCTCTGTTGTTTTAATATGTTGGGTTGAAGAAATTCAACATCTGGACCAACATGTCATGTACGATGTCACGACGTCAGGTCTGTGACATCGCACATGTGTAGAAGACTGAATTAATTAATTCAGTATATGTCAAGGGATCAGCAAGGATATCTGGTGAATATCCTAACTCCCTTGTGGAGGACTTGAAGACTAATTCAGAATATATATAGGCTCAAAATATGGAGATATATATGGAGAGAGATTAGGAACTTGAAGACCTTGTTTTTAGCAGAATTTTTCTGCTGAAGTTGTAACAGCAAAGAACAAGTCTGCTGCAGCTTTCTGAAGGCCCAAATCCAGTTGGGTGATTAGGTTATAAATAGCTGATTGTAATCTAGTTTTTGTAAGCCTCTTAGAATGAATTTTTAAGGGTGTGTGTAAGGTAAACCTCCCAATCTGTGGGAAGGTTACCATGTGTCTCTCAGTGGTAAACCTGAGAGTGTTTGTTACTCAAAGCCTGTAGGCAAGAGTAATTATGTTCTTGAATGAAGCTGTGAAGCAAGTTCAAGGTGTTTGCACATTACATTGTATTTGTAGTGATAGGAATGGAAACTGGAGGTTTCTATCTAGGAGTTCCTAGGTATAGATTGCATTGGGTAGGGATTAAGTGAGGAGTTGTAAACGGGGGAGTTTAACTCTGAATTGATACTACTAATAGTGGATCTTCTTCCTGGCTTGGTAGCCCCCAGATGTAGGTCATGTTGGACTGAACTGGGTTAACAATTTCCTGTGTTTGTTTACCTCTGCATGTTATAAACATGTCTGCCATAATTTAGGTTGTGTTACAGTCTGCCAATCAAGTTAATAACAAACCTGATACATAGCCTTCTGTTGGAATGTCAATCAGAATGTTTTGACATTCATCAACAACAGCACATACTGTTTAATAAGCTGATGAATTCAGTTCAGTATGTAGTGAAGTCTGGTTTTCAAAAGCATATCAGACAAGGCCAAAAGAGCTGTGGGAAACTGTCAAACTGGATGTCTTGACAGTTCTTCCAGTAAGCTGATACTGAAGTAGAGACTGGTTGGTCTTTTACAGTACAGCAAATTTAGCAGTCTGTGTTCAGGAACTAAACAGACTGAGCATATGGTTCTGGGCTTGGATGTCAGACGGAATGTTGTGACATTCATTCCTGACAGCATATGCTATATTGTTGGATGGTTAGTTTATCTGTTTCAGGATTTTTCTCAGGCTATTCTTCAGGAATCCACCAGCTGTTCTAAAATCTAGGAAACTAACAACTAAGCTACAATTAATGAACCTAACAAATAATCTATTTGTTAGCTCCTTAATAAGTGGAGATTAGTTTAACTTGTTACAACCTTTAATCTAGGAAATACAAGTACATGACCAACAAACTGGAACAATGTAACAGATGATGTTCAAAACAGGATTGAGACATCATGATGGCAACTGTGCAGGAAAACAACAGTGGTGAATGTTATGGTGCCCATAACAAATTGTTCCTCCTCTATAGGATGACATAGAAGGAGAGGTTGTGACACTGTGAAAAGGTGCACAATAGTACAGAGTGTAATAACTGTCTTGCTGTAATAAGTACAATGTTAGATCAGATGTCATGACTTGAAGTAGAACATCTGAATACTGACTACACCAGAATTTCAATTGGTATCAGAGCAGGCATCCTGTTCTGTCTCTGGATGAGATCCATGGGTGATACTTTCTGGTAGCTGGCAAGGAGTTATGTTAGTACTGAAGCTGGACCCTGTGTAAGGTTCTGCAATTCCCTGAATGGTCCCTTGAAGTAGGTGGATGGACTGTTCATGACAGGAATGGTGTGTTCCTGTCTCTGGAGATTGGCAATTGGCCTGAGTGTGAGACAGCTGTGCCAGTACTTAATCACATTCAAACCTGGTATGGTCTTGGAGGCCAATCTGGTGAAGTGTGTGTTCACAGGTTGAGTTGTATTATGATTTCCGCTGCATAATACCTGGCAGAACTCAAACTCTGATGTAGTTTCCCCTCATGTGGATGAAAGGCTGCTGTGTTCAAGATCTCATCATAATCTACTGAAGATGTCAAAGATACTTGAGTCTCCTCAAGTCCACTCATCATGACGTTCTCACTTCAGGATGGTAAGAGTCACTTAATTACTGATTCTCTTACTCTCTTGAGTAGTGTATATGAAGACCTTGAAGACCTTCAAGGAAGGTTTGTTCCAAGGAGGTGGAACCAATGTTCTATGTGATGTTAGAACATGTTGTTCAACAAGTATGCAGCTACTGGTTGAAGAGCAGATG
Source organism: Lathyrus oleraceus (assembly GCF_024323335.1). Taxonomy (NCBI): domain Eukaryota; kingdom Viridiplantae; phylum Streptophyta; class Magnoliopsida; order Fabales; family Fabaceae; genus Lathyrus; species Lathyrus oleraceus. The sequence continues at coordinate 463,332,568 of NC_066579.1, forward strand.
TATTAGGGTTCAAACAAAGGGATAATTCTGTTTGGACCTACTCCTGACCTGGAAGAGGAGACATCTGTGTGTGCTAAGTTGACAAGAACAGGGTCAACTGGGTGTGTGCTCAAGAAGGTCATCCCTAGAAGTTGAGCTGGTTGAGATGTGACATTGTGCAATCTCCTGCTGTTAGGCATCTTCCTGCAATTTGATCAGGATTGGATAGTTGGTCCCTGAAGTACTATGATGTGTTGGAAGACAAGCCTCCTGGATGTTAGCAGTCAATAATGGGGTAACCTGATTGTGATATCATTTAAGGGGATTGGAACCATGAATCTTGTTATTCAAACACCACGTTCAGAAGTGGCAGTTCTTACTAGGAGTGAGAATATGAAGATTCAGAGGTTGGTTGAGGTAATATGCTCTGGCAATGCATACCTACTATTGACTGGTGTGTGTCTCACAAGTACTTATGATCAGCTGAAGCCTGATTGGTGTGATTGGAGGAGTTAGTTGCCACTGGTAAGGGATGGTGGATGTCATGTTGAGACATTTGTGTACAATGCATGGATATTGGTGTGGAGTTTCCATGATTGTTGATTTGAGGGGGAGTTTTGGTCAACCCCCTCACGTTTGGTCAGCCTAGGGTCAGGTTGGCTGTTGACCTGTGTCACATGGGTTCTGGTTGATGTGTGACACATTTGCAAGGAAGGATTCATCTCTCTCATTCCTAAGGGTGAATCTAATCTGGAAAGAGTCTCAAGACTGTTGAGGTGCTTGCAAGCAGAAGATGTTGACACTAGAAGAGTATTTTCAAAGTATTCTTATGGTGGAAGTATCTGAAAGGATAATTGGGAAAGGATTTAAGATCAATGTCTACTTGTGTCAAGTACAAGTATTTAATTGATTATCCTTGGAGCTCAAGACAACTGATGTTCTTAAAGATGTTGGAACATCTCTTCTTCAAGACCCTGTGAAGAATCACAGGAAGGATAGTACATTGAGTTATGATCTATCTCTTTGGTGGCAGCAAAAGCGTATGATCTCTGAAAAGGTTTCCTGGCAAGAAACATGTTCAGCCTTGGCATGTCCAAGAAGAAGAAGACATCAGAGCCTTGATGGTGGTTACTTGGATCAGTTTATTTCTGATCTAGGTAAGGAAGTGCATTGGCTAATGCACACTGTGGAGTCAAGAACAAGTGACAACATTCTTGACATCATGGAAACAGCCTTGCTTTAGGAAGTGGAATCCTTGGCAGAGCTGAAGGGTTAGTTTCCAACTGGTCCTTCTGAAGACTCATACATCAGAGTGTCTGATGTCTTTGGAGAAGAAGCAGGGATTCATCAAGGTGTGAGCTTGGATGACTTAACTGCAAACCTGCAGGATGGAGGTTGTTTACTCAAACTTGGTTCCACAATCAAGTCTATGAGAACATTGAACTCTTGTTCTGTGAAGGGAGGAAGTTCTTTCAAGTGGCAGAAGAAGGAGCTGAATTCAACAGCTGGATGTCAAGCACAATGTTGTGACATTCGGTTCTGCATCAGATTCTTAGTTGATGAAGTGGCACATCAACTTGAGATAGAAGGATCTACAGGGTTGTAGATTGGACACTTCAAGTTCAAATCTCACTTGAAAGGTCAGAATATCTTTGGGAGAAGTCTGATAAACTTGGGAAGGTCAAAAGGCAGCATTTGACCTTGTCATATGAGAATTCATGAAGGAGGTAATCAACCAGTGGCATTTGGTCTATCTCAGAAGTGAGTTCGAAGAATCAAGATAATCAACATAAGGCAGCTGATTATTCTTGAGGAAAGTCTAAGACAAATTACTTTTGGGCAGAAAAGTATTAAGTTGAAGACAAAAGGAGGTGGTTCCCATTCATCCCTTGGAGCTTGTGGTAGGAGTTCTGAGCTATCTATGGAAGACTGTCTCTGGTAGTGGGATGAGAGTGTATATATCCCAATGTATGTCTGGGTTCCTCTGGCCCAAGCTGAGGACTCAGTAATATCTGAAGTCTATCAGATAGTGCTCCCTGTGATGCTGTGAAGGAAGTCTCAGCTGATGTTCAAACATCTTGTGAAGTGATCTTCTGTTCTGGTTAGAAGAGAAATTGACACAGAGTGTGGATGTGTTCAGCCAAGAGGGTTGGACAGAGGGTGCGCTCTTGAAAACATGAAGATGCGTCTTATGTTTTCCTTTCATCAAGTGGTCTGGAATCTCTTTGAATCAGGAAGTATGTGAAGGTCCAACCTTGGGGTGTTGGATATGATCATGTGTGACCTCCAAGAGAGTAGGTTGTCCATGACAGGGGGAGTTGTGCCTTTGTGCTGCAAGCAATCACCAAGCTTGTGGTCTATGTGTTCCCAGATGACTAGGTAGCTATCAGGACGCTGTGATGTGCAGCAAGGCTGAGTGAGCAGAAGAATGTCTGACCGGATGTCATGACATTGCCCTGGACAGTGCTGTTAATCCCTTCTGAATCTTAAAGTCATTAGGAATTATAAGGGTGATGTGGCTAAGTCTGATAAACCAGAATAAGCCTGTTGGCTACAGCTGTGTGGTACAGGGGGAGTAACCATCAACTGAAGTGTGAAAAGTTGGCTGTAGCGTTGCTAGGTGTCAAGTATCTACTGGAGGTATGACAGAGGTCTTGTTGAATACTGGTTGAATGCAGGAATGTTAAGACATCGCGTGCAACGTGTCTGACTGCATATATGGAATGGTCTCCATGCACTGGAACGGCTGTTTTGGAAAAGAAACAGTCAAGAGCTATAAAAGGTATTCAAAGATAGTCTGAGATTTTGTTGGTGATTCTCTGAATGTTTCTCAGCAAAAATAAATGCATCTTGACCAAGCATTTATTTCTACCGGAAATTCCTAGGCACGGGCTGGACTATTTAAAGGATGCAATAGCCCTCTTCCTCTCACAAGAAAAACACTCCATTCTCAGAATCATGGGGTATGTTAAGGTTTGGGCAAGCTGCGCCTGGATCTAGTTTTGTGAAGGGTGCCTTTACAAATGTTTAGCTAAAAAGGGGAGAGAAAAGAACGTCAGAAACGTCCTGGGGTCGAGAAGCAAACAGATCACTGTGGTAACAAACAGAAAGTTGGGGTACACAAAATTCACCAACTGAAATACCACTTGTGTCTTGTGATCTGAGTTAAGAGAACAGTTGTGCCCTGTGATCTGAGTTACATTGTCTATGTACTCAGCATTACATACTCTTCAGGAAGCTCTCCTGTTGAAGGGAAGGGTTCTGGAACAACTGAGCCTTGTTTCTCATCTTCCTCGTGTACACCAACATTGGTGTTCATGGTGGGGGGGGGAGATAATAACAGAGGCCTATTTGTTTTAGCTAAAATTTGCCAAAGGGGGAGATTGTTGATACCTCAGGATTGGCATTAATTTTAGAAAACAAATAATGTATCCACCTCTGTTGTTTTAATATGTTGGGTTGAAGAAATTCAACATCTGGACCAACATGTCATGTACGATGTCACGACGTCAGGTCTGTGACATCGCACATGTGTAGAAGACTGAATTAATTAATTCAGTATATGTCAAGGGATCAACAAGGATATCTGGTGAATATCCTAACTCCCTTGTGGAGGACTTGAAGACTAATTCAGAATATATATAGGCTCAAAATATGGAGATATATATGGAGAGAGATTAGGAACTTGAAGACCTTGTTTTTAGTAGAATTTTTCTGCTGAAGTTGTAACAGCAAAGAACAAGTCTGCTGCAGCTTTCTGAAGGCCCAAATCCAGTTGGGTGATTAGGTTATAAATAGCTGATTGTAATCTAGTTTTTGTAAGCCTCTTAGAATGAATTTTTAAGGGTGTGTGTAAGGTAAACCTCCCAATCTGTGGGAAGGTTACCATGTGTCTCTCAGTGGTAAACCTGAGAGTGTTTGTTACTCAAAGCCTGTAGGCAAGAGTAATTATGTTCTTGAATGAAGCTGTGAAGCAAGTTCAAGGTGTTTGCACATTACATTGTATTTGTAGTGATAGGAATGGAAACTGGAGGTTTCTATCTAGGAGTTCCTAGGTATAGATTGCATTGGGTAGGGATTAAGTGAGGAGTTGTAAACGGGGGAGTTTAACTCTGAATTGATACTACTAATAGTGGATCTTCTTCCTGGCTTGGTAGCCCCCAGATGTAGGTCATGTTGGACTGAACTGGGTTAACAATTTCCTGTGTTTGTTTACCTCTGCATGTTATAAACATGTCTGCCATAATTCAGGTTGTGTTACAGTCTGCCAATCAAGTTAATAACAAACCTGATACATAGCCTTCTGTTGGAATGTCAATCAGAATGTTTTGACATTCATCAACAACAGCACATACTGTTTAATAAGCTGATGAATTCAGTTCAGTATGTAGTGAAGTCTGGTTTTCAAAAGCATATCAGACAAGGCCAAAAGAGCTGTGGGAAACTGTCAAACTGGATGTCTTAACAGTTCTTCCAGTAAGCTGATACTGAAGTAGAGACTGGTTGGTCTTTTACAGTACAGCAAATTTAGCAGTCTGTGTTCAGGAACTAAACAGACTGAGCATATGGTTCTGGGCTTGGATGTCAGACGGAATGTTGTGACATTCATTCCTGACAGCATATGCTATATTGTTGGATGGTTAGTTTATCTGTTTCAGGATTTTTCTCAGGCTATTCTTCAGGAATCCACCAGCTGTTCTAAAATCTAGGAAACTAACAACTAAGCTACAATTAATGAACCTAACAAATAATCTATTTGTTAGCTCCTTAATAAGTGGAGATTAGTTTAACTTGTTACAACCTTTAATCTAGGAAATACAAGTACATGACCAACAAACTGGAACAATGTAACAGATGATGTTCAAAACAGGATTGAGACATCATGATGGCAACTGTGCAGGAAAACAACAGTGGTGAATGTTATGGTGCCCATAACAAATTGTTCCTCCTCTATAGGATGACATAGAAGGAGAGGTTGTGACACTGTGAAAAGGTGCACAATAGTACAGAGTGTAATAACTGTCTTGCTGTAATAAGTACAATGTTAGATCAGATGTCATGACTTGAAGTAGAACATCTGAATACTGACTACACCAGAATTTCAATGTTCATAAAATCACCCACAAGGATGCCAAGAAGAAAGATTGCACTGATGCGTTTTGTATTTAATATGCAGTAGATACGACGAATTTTGATCGAATTACTCATGTTGAATCGACGAATGAGACATGGGATATTCTTGTCAAGTATTATGAAGGTGGTAAGAAGGTTAAAGTTGTCAAGTTGCAGACACTACGAATGTGGTATGACTTACTGCATATGGGAGAAGATGAAAAGATTGCAGTTTATGTCTCGAAGGTGAAGAATCTTGTTCAACTCCTGAAAGGTTGTGGTGAAGTCCTACCCATATGGCATGGCTTCGAGACAAACCTTTTTGACCATGAGTAAATTATGTTGCATCGGTGAATTTTGCAAATCTAGTGGAAAATGCAAGTGGTAACATAAGGAGTAATGATGATGGTTTTGTTAATGACGAGGAAGATGATAATGGTAGTGGCAACGAAATGGAAACAACATATGGTGATGAAGACCGTTGATGTAGATGATATTGAAAGTTAATCATTAAATATGTGAAATTTTACGAGCTTTTATTAACTTATCTATTTTATTATCAATTTTAAATTTTTATACTTTGTTGTTTGATACTTGTTTGGAATTGATGGGGATATAAGCGTGTTTTACTTGGTGTACCTCTTTTTATGTAAGTTTGAAGAAAAGATCATTGCTACAGATGGTCATATTTAAAATGATTTATTATTGTGGTATTTTATTTTTTTCTATTTTTTTTTGTAAAAATATGGTTCAAATGAGTATATATTCACTTTAGTATTCATGTTTTATGTGAAATGAAGTTATAATTGTCTGATTAGTTCTTTTTTGCATACGTTGCTTTCAAAATTACAACATAATTGTTATTATTGAAATAAAAATGATATTTAATCCATTTGATATCACATTGTTAAATTCCATTTCTTCACTAATAAAATGTAAATCCCTTTGTTAATCACATGAAAAACCTAATTGATGGGTGTGTGAACCTTCACGTTTTACCAAATATCGAGATACGACAATTACATAATATTCAATTCATTTTACATGCAACTCTATTTCACCTTTCATTTTTGAAGTCGTGAACATGATAAAATCAATGTTTCTTGACTGAGCGGTATCATGATGTTTACACTCAAAATTGATAAACAACCGCTAGTGTCTTATTAAAGGTTACTTGCAGGATCAACTAGGAAATCCTCGGACATTGTGCTAAAGATTTTGGTTTATAATTTTCCGTTGAAAAAGAATGGTTTCAATTGGGTCGAAAAAATTATGAAGAAGGTTGTAGAGATGTAATTTCGACAATGGTAAATCAAGAATGTTATAAAAGAATAAGCGTAAAAAGACATTATTAATGCAAGGATGAAAGTAACTGGACAAGAATCATAAATTGAATTGAAAGAGTTTGCATTAAAGTAAAAGTGGTGTTTCAAGGTTCATACATTCTCTCAGTGAAAACTCTTTTCTCTAGCGTTGGTACTTAGAGTGTAAGTGAGATTTTATAATGAAATGAACACACCGAATTTTAAAAATGAAATTCCTATTTATACTAGTATGGACTAACTGCTTCCTAACATTTATTTCTTCACCATTTTCCACGTAACAACTTTGCATGCATTTCTCCCCTGCATTCCCTCCACGTGTCTTCAGGATAAAACTAATAAGTGGTTACTTGTATTTGAACAAAACATATGTGTGCCCAAATAAACGCCTTTTCGACGCACTCGATGCTGTCGAAATAATATTTTCGAAATGTCTCTAAAAACATTTACTAACTCTCATTTTCCTTTACTTGAGAATCCAACTGCGTACACGTCATCAAAAGTCCATGTATTTCTAACTTTGACTTGTGATGAGATTTTTTGCGATTGTCGAAAATACCAGCTAACAAACTCCCCCCCTAAAAAAGGCCTCTTTCAATGGACTAGGAGATATAAACATTTTTACCTTCTTTGACATTATTTAGCTAGTGGGATGACGTCACAATCATCAAAACCTTTCCATCAACCGTCACCTAGAAAAATATGTCTCTCTCTATTCCATAAATTTCCTCATCATGGCTCCACTTTCGTAGGGTGGCGTGGCTAGGTAAATCAGACCATTTTGATCTCGCTAAGGACGTGACACGGGACAACCCTCTTCACGCCATATGTCAAATATAAAGACTGAACAATATTTTCCCTCTTCACTAAAAACATTTCTTCCTTTGCTTTTCTCCTCTTTTCCTTCATTGTCTTCAAAAATTCCATTCTTAAAACTTCTTCTTCCATAACTCTCAAAACTTCAAAGCTCAGAACAATGCCATCCAAATCCAAGAACACCAAAGCTACCAAGGACCGTCTCCCATTGGCAAACCTCTCCCCTATGCTACTGTGATTGGGAACCAAGAGTATGTTCTAGAGCCACCCAACAATGAGGAGAAACTGCACATTTACAAATACCAGGTAATCATCCCTTACTTTATCTCTGAGAACACCCATGCACTCATGGGTCCAATGTATGATCCTTCTGCATATCTTACCAATATTAGGGATTTTTTTCCATCTTACCATATGACCAAACCCATAGTAAGTGTTAAAGTACCTCTAAACTTAGAGTACATGACCACTTCTATGTGTGTCTTCCGTTCAACTCCCCCTACTAAGAACCACTGGGATTACATCCTCTGGATAAACAATATTGAGGCAAAAAAGAGTGAATTCTGGAAGGAACAAGGTATTTTCGACCTTATCCAGTTGTCGAGAACTTGCCCTGCCTATTGCAAAAACATACTGGTCGCATCCGTCTACTTCTGGGAAAACACAACTAACACCTTCCAACTTCCTTGTGGAATGGTGACACCCACTCTCTTTGACGTGGCGGCTATCACTGGCCTTCGTCCAACTGGTGAACCTTTTGACCCAAATGAGAGCGACAAGGACACCATCAATTTTGACACCAACCGTGCGAGCTTTAGAAATTATATGAACACTACCATGTTTTTGACGCTGAAGTTTCAGAAGAGGAGCACATTGCATTCCTTGCATTGTGGCTGTCGAGGTGTATTTTCTATTGTAGGTCTTTAATGGTAGCAAAAAGATATTTGACTTTAGCCAACCAATTTCATGAAGGAAACAACGTTAGCCTTAGCCAATTCATTCTAGGACCCCTCTATGAATCCCTAGGGTTAGCCGCTGGAACCTTAAGGAATATCCAACATAAAGATGGCTTACTGCTATTTGAATCCTTTTGGCTGCTCCAACTCTGGCTCAATGCCACATTTGAGATTTCTCTAGATGTTAAGTAACCTAACGAAGTCGATGAAGCCATTAAGAATTGTCATATCAAAGGAACTCGGTTGAACCTACTGACTTCGACTGACAAGAACATATCAGATTGAGAGGCCTTCTCATCTTATTTCTTAATGTCCGTGAAGCACTACCACTTCAACGCAAATAATGACTCCATTTCCCAAAAGAATACATGGGCCTGAATGGTTCACCCGTGAGTTCCCAGCCACCGGCAAACATGAAGTCGAATCAAAGAAGATATGAGAAGCTTTCTTGACTCCCATGCTTCTTTCCACTCGACTTGGCACTTCCAAGGAAAATGTGAAGATTCTATGCTACCAACCCAACTTGGTGTTGTGCCAGTTTGGGATCAGTCAAACCATGCATAGATGCTTTTTTAGTCGAAAAAGTGAATTGTTCCTCTGCAGGATTGACTACTCTGAAGACAAATACCTTCTACGAATAGTTACACATGCTAGTGATCGCCCTAAGCTGGCCCCATTTACTTTCCAACCATCCTTCTATTGTACTCCAGAATTCGACACCTGGTGGAAGGCGTATTATGCCAAAGAATTCATGAATGATGAACATTAAACCAACATCTAATGGATGCTTTTTCTTCTTTGCAGAAAAAGTTCAAAAAGGTAGATCTCGACATGTCAAAGAGATCCAGGCTTTCCAAAAATACTTTGAAACTATGTATGATCCTGACGACCTTAGTCGGACGATCCGTGAAGCAACTGTTAATCTCAAAGAAAAAATGTTTGCGAAGCTTCCCAACTTATGCATTCCTGATTATGTAAAGGACAAGTATACACTCGCTTTAAGATTCCATCCTCTTAAATTTCCCCCTTTGCCCACCAGTGAAATGGCTCTGGATTTCGCCCCTATGTTTCCATGGTGGTTCGTTTGTGGGGAAAATTTTGAAGGTACATAAGAACGAATTCTTGAAACCTGCTCAGCGAGTAATTTTGACATCACAACATATACAGTTTCAAAGGCCACTTTCATGTCGACATAAAGAATGTTAGGGTCTAAACCCCCATACATGAAGGGGAGGAAAGCAAAAGATCTCTCCCTGTTTTTTATACTCCTGAAATATTATTTCTTTGTACTCACTATTAATTTTATTTTCTCATAGTTGTCAAGCATAGAAAAAGGATTAGGGATGCTGCCAGTGCTAAAGTAACGCTTAGACAAACTAACATCGAAGGAACTTCCTCCAAACCTGCTTAGGTAAATTCCACGTCATAATGCTAAGCTTTTAAATTACCCAACATAGTAAATTTAGATAATTTTCACCATTTGATTCTTTTTACTTTGTGCAGGCCGATGATGCGACCTTCGAGGGTGAAACTACTGAAACAATTTCTGAGCCAATTCATGTCGAATATGTTGGAACAAGATTTGGTTTTGCATCTATACCTTTGAGTTTTAATGATAAAAATGTAGTATTTGTGTGAGAACAATTTTGGTACTCTAACGGTTTGTTATTGTGTAGCTTTAACAACCAGTTCTGATTATGAATTTATGACGTGCAACGTCATCATTTTTTGAATATTTGTTCTGAAATTTGCTTCTTCATTGAATCACTCTTGAGAAGTTCTGAAAGACATTATGTTACTGCTAGAATGTTCTTTTTGCTTCTATGCTGATTCACTCTTAAGAAGTTCTGAAAGACGTTATGTTGTTGCTGCAATGTTTTTTCTGCTTCTACGCTGATTCACTCCTGAGAAGTTCTGGAAAGACGCTATGTTGCTGCTACAATGATCTCTCTACTTCTGCTTATGGATGTGACTCTGATTATCAAGCTTCTGAAATTTTGTTACTTAACTGAAGATTCTAAAGATCTCAAGGCAAAAGATGATGTTGTCAATGTTCTGACTGAATATTTTGAAGTTTTGTTACTTAGGTGAAGACTTTGAAGATCTCAAGCCAGACGCTGACGTGGTCAAGGTTCTGACTGAAGATTCTAATTTCAACTTTGTGTTTCTTCTCTTCATACTTCATCAACTTTTCATCAGAAGCCAATGAATTTGAAGATAAGATCAAACTGGATACGTGATCAAATAGTACATAGTACAAATAAAAAATATTCCTTCCACTTTTGAAAACGTATGCGAATGACAATATTATTCACCATACATGTCACTAATCCATTAGTGGACAGTTTCTCTTTTGGTATCCCTGATTTTCCCTTTAACAGTCTCTTTCTTATGCTATATAAGTAGGACTCAAAGACTTGAAGAAAATGCTAATGTTGCTACAATATTTTACAAGACCGTTTCTACGCGAAAAGCTCTTAAATTTGTGCATACTTTTCTTTAAGTGATTGAATTCAATTTGTGTAAAATTTGTTTGTGTATAAGCAACTTGTTATACAAAATCTTTATTCAAACATATTTGTCTGATTTCCTTAAGGAGACTAAGTTATAGTTGGATCCTTGAGAAGACAAAGAAAGTTGTTCTTTGTGATTTCCTTAAGGAGACTAAGTTGTAGTCGGATCCTTAAGAAGACAAATAAAGTTGTTCTTTGTGATTTCTGTAATCTGTTTGATTATAGTGGATTAAGTCCTTGTGTATAAGAAGAAATCACCTTGACGAGTGGACTGGAGTAACTTTGATTTCAAGCGAACCGGGATAAAAATCCTTGTTTCTTTCAATCTTTGTTCTTTTGATTGTATGGAGTTTTTGATTTGGTAAAAAGATTTTGTTTTTAAAACCCAATTCACCCCCCCCCCCCCCACCCTCTTGTGTTTTTCACACCTTCAATTGGCATCAAAGCTCTGGCTCTGATTATGATAAAGTTTTATCAATACTTCACCGTGTTCAATACTGATCCAGTTTGTGTGAGAAATAATGGTCGCTGCTAACAACAATGAGAAAGATCACTACAACGCTAAACCACCAGTCTTTGATGGTGAAAAGTTTGATTACTGGAAAGACAGAGTCAAAAGTTTAGTTCTAGGATATGATATTGATCTCTGAGATCTTGTAGTTGATGACTATGTTCACCCAGTAAATGCTAAAGGAACCAATATAGTAAGAAGTGTTATGATAGATCAACAAAAGAAGGATTTCAATAATCATCATAAGGCTAGAACGATATGCCTTAATGTTATCTTATATACTGAGTATGAGAAGATAACAAATAGAGATTCTGCTAAGTTTATCTTTGATTCTTTGAAGATGACTCGTGAAGGGAATGGTCAAGTTAAGGAGACAAAGGCTTTCGCCTTAATTCAGAAATATGAGGAATTCAGAATGGAAGATGATGAAACTATTGAGCCTATGTTCTCAAAGCTTCATATACTTGTCGCAGGACTCAAGGTTCTAGACAAAGGGTATTCTTCGGCTGGCCATATCAAGAAAATCATCAGAAGTCTCCCAAAAAAATGGAGACCTATGGTAAATGCCTTGAAGTTGGCAAAGGACCTGAACATTATAAGCCTTGAAGAACTTGTTAGTTCTTTAAGAAGCCATGAGATAGAACTCGAGGAAGATAAACCTTAAAAGCAAGGTAAATTTGTTGCCTTGAAGTCCAAGCCTGAGAAGACAATGGCTTATTAAGCTGAGGAAGAATCAAAAGATTCCGATGAAGAATCAGAAGATGATGATGAGCTATCTTTGATTTCCAAGAGGGTCAACAGACTCTGTAGACACAAGCAGAATGGACAAGGAAATTTTAGAGGAGCTAGAGGGACTGCTGGTCATTCTGATTCTTCTTCTGGAGCAAAGAAGCAAGGTTCTGGTAAAGAAGTTGTCTGTTATGAGTGCAAGGAGCCATGCCACTACAAGAATTTGTCTCCTAAGCTAAAGAAGGATAAAAGGCCTAAAAAAAGTTTTCTAAAGGTAAGAAGGGGCTTATGGCTACATGGGACGACTCAGGATCAATAGAAGAAGATTCTGATGAGGAACAGACCACTGTTGCATTGATGGAAACTACAGCTGATCCTGAAGGTTCTGAAGAACCATAAGACAAAATGTTGTCAGAGTCAGAATCAGACTCCGACTCTGAAGAGCTATTTTCTAAACTATCTCGTTCTGATTTAGAGCCATGTCTTTCTAAAATCTTGGAAGAGTACCAAAGTCTTTAGAATAGGTACAAGGATCTTAAACAAGTCCAAATAATTGCTTATGAGACTCGTAGTAAGCTTGAGAAGGATATTTCTTCCTTAAACGAAAAAATATTTTCTTTAGAAAGTAAAAACTCTGCTTTGAAAAGAAATTTTTCAAAACTAAAGGAAGAAATAATCTCAGAAGCTTCTGGTACTGATTACGTCATCAAATATAACAGATTATTCCTGTACTCTTTGGCTAAAATCATAGATAGAAGAAAAATGGCTACCATGATCTATGGAGTTAGCATAAATGGTAAGAAAGGTCTAGGTTGTACAAAAATTGGAAAACCTGACGAAAATAAGAAGGTAAAATTGAAACCTCTCTATAAGTATTTTGTGCCTGCTGACACTGAGCTTGATTGTTCTGCACAAACACAGAAACCTACACAAACACGGAAGAATAACTCAATTCTGAAACCCAAGTATCATGCACAAATTCTCCTTGATTATCCTGCTGCACAAAAACCCAAGGTTGTAAAAAACTCTGGGAGAACTAACAAAAGAGGACCCAGAAAGTGGGTACCTAAGGATAAGATCATTTATGTTACAGACATCCTTAACAGCTCAGTTAAGATACCAGTCATGGTATTTGGATAGTGAATGCTCACGACACATGATGAGCATAAGGCATATGTTCCGAAATTTGGAACTTAAGCCTGGAGGCTTCGTTGGTTTCGGAGGAAACCAGAAAGGGAAGATCATTGGCTCTAGAACTATTGGTAATGGTAATCTCCCTTCTATTACTAACGTTCTTTTGGTCGATGGTTTGATGCAAAACTTATTATCTATCAGTCAACTTAGTGACAATAGTTATGATATCATCAATATTTGGGGAATTTGAAACAATGCATATACATCATCAACGGGATTTTATCCGAAATAATATTGTTACCAATTATGGGTATTTTCTTTTCGTCATTCTCCATCCAATCTTCGCTAAAACAATAGCATGATAAAGAAAGTGAAGTGGAGAGGTATGTGTTTGTGTTTTGCAATAAATAAGAAAAAATGAGTGAATACAAAAATACTGATTCAAAACATGCATAATCATTTCATTAATAAGACCAATTACAAATAATAACGCTTAAAGAAAATAGTACTTAGATAAACAAGAATGAAGTACAAGAATTCAAGATGGTAATATGGCATAATGACTGCATTCTTTGGGGAATTGGGTTTTTCATTTCTTGATTCACTGTTGGACTAACTTTGTTGGAAGTCATTCTACTTGTTCAAACCTAGTATGATGTTTATCTCTGGCAACCCTTTCAATGGAATTTACTAACAACCCACACGAGGTGGAATGGGGTTTGTTGCAACATTTGGGCTAATTGCCGTGAATGTGATTGCCTTATTGTCAATTAGGTCCTGAATTTTGTGTTATAAGGCCTTGCAATTCTCCATTGTGTGCTCTGGGGCACTCATATGATACTCGTAGTGAGCATTGGCATCATAGCCTGGTAGACAAGGGGGAATCGTAGTCATTAACTCTGTCAAGGTAACTGATCTACCTTTTAGAAAATAAGGAAGGGTCTGGCTATATGGTACATGCAGAGGATCAAAATGTCTTTATGGCCTCCCTATCTTCTGTTGGTTATGTTGACACTATTGTAGAGTGTATTATTGTTGATTTCAGTGTTGTTGTTGATACCCTTGTGATTGAAATGGCTGTTGTTGTTGGTAAGCTGACTACTGATATGGTTGTTTCTACTTAAATGGTTGTTGATATGGCGCAGGCGCGATGGCAACAACTTGTTTGTAAGGCACGGGAATATGTGGTTGAGCTCTATTTCTCCCTCCTCCCAATATGACATTGGCCTGACCTTCTGGCTTATTCTAGAAGTTAGAGTATGCTTTCTTCCCTCCACTTGAGGCACTGACAGCACATGGCAACTTTCCTTTCTTCACTTGGCTTGTTCCCTAACAAAAATAACCTCTAAGAAAGTTAGGAAGTTGAATCCTACCATATTCTCTAAGTACTGGCCATGAAAAGTCTCCATAAACATGTCAATCAACTCTTTGTCAAGGAGAGGAGGTTGTACACGAGCTGCAAGCTCTCTTCATCGCTGGGCATATTCCTTGAATGAATCGCTATTGCACTGAGTCATGTCTTGCAGTTGAGTGCAGTTGGGCGCCAGGCCAGTGTTGTACTGATAATTCCTGAGAAAGGATTTTGCAAGGTCTCTCTATGATCATACTTTCCCTCTCTCTCTAACTGCATATACCACTCCAAGGAGGCCCCATCGAGGCTATCCTGGAAATAATGGATAAATAACGGCTAATTATACGATAAAAGGTTGGTTCACCTTCGATCATAACAAGATGGGAGATGCAGATAGGAAACACTTTACTTCTTTAAAAACATCTTCACATTCTCCTTTCCACTTGAACTTCGTCGATTTTGTTGATACCTCAGGATTGGCATTAATTTTAGAAAACAAATAATGTATCCACCTCTGTTGTTTTAATATGTTGGGTTGAAGAAATTCAACATCTGGACCAACATGTCATGTACGATGTCACGACGTCAGGTCTGTGACATCGCACATGTGTAGAAGACTGAATTAATTAATTCAGTATATGTCAAGGGATCAACAAGGATATCTGGTGAATATCCTAACTCCCTTGTGGAGGACTTGAAGACTAATTCAGAATATATATAGGCTCAAAATATGGAGATATATATGGAGAGAGATTAGGAACTTGAAGACCTTGTTTTTAGCAGAATTTTTCTGCTGAAGTTGTAACAGCAAAGAACAAGTCTGCTGCAGCTTTCTGAAGGCCCAAATCCAGTTGGGTGATTAGGTTATAAATAGCTGATTGTAATCTAGTTTTTGTAAGCCTCTTAGAATGAATTTTTAAGGGTGTGTGTAAGGTAAACCTCCCAATCTGTGGGAAGGTTACCATGTGTCTCTCAGTGGTAAACCTGAGAGTGTTTGTTACTCAAAGCCTGTAGGAAAGAGTAATTATGTTCTTGAATGAAGCTGTGAAGCAAGTTCAAGGTGTTTGCACATTACATTGTATTTGTAGTGATAGGAATGGAAACTGGAGGTTTCTATCTAGGAGTTCCTAGGTATAGATTGCATTGGGTAGGGATTAAGTGAGGAGTTGTAAACGGGGGAGTTTAACTCTGAATTGATACTACTAATAGTGGATCTTCTTCCTGGCTTGGTAGCCCCCAGATGTAGGTCATGTTGGACTGAACTGGGTTAACAATTTCCTGTGTTTGTTTACCTCTGCATGTTATAAACATGTCTGCCATAATTCAGGTTGTGTTACAGTCTGCCAATCAAGTTAATAACAAACCTGATACATAGCCTTCTGTTGGAATGTCAATCAGAATGTTTTGACATTCATCAACAACAGCACATACTGTTTAATAAGCTGATGAATTCAGTTCAGTATGTAGTGAAGTCTGGTTTTCAAAAGCATATCAGACAAGGCCAAAAGAGCTGTGGGAAACTGTCAAACTGGATGTCTTGACAGTTCTTCCAGTAAGCTGATACTGAAGTAGAGACTGGTTGGTCTTTTACAGTACAGCAAATTTAGCAGTCTGTGTTCAGGAACTAAACAGACTGAGCATATGGTTCTGGGCTTGGATGTCAGACGGAATGTTGTGACATTCATTCCTGACAGCATATGCTATATTGTTGGATGGTTAGTTTATCTGTTTCAGGATTTTTCTCAGGCTATTCTTCAGGAATCCACCAGCTGTTCTAAAATCTAGGAAACTAACAACTAAGCTACAATTAATGAACCTAACAAATAATCTATTTGTTAGCTCCTTAATAAGTGGAGATTAGTTTAACTTGTTACAACCTTTAATCTAGGAAATACAAGTACATGACCAACAAACTGGAACAATGTAACAGATGATGTTCAAAACAGGATTGAGACATCATGATGGCAACTGTGCAGGAAAACAACAGTGGTGAATGTTATGGTGCCCATAACAAATTGTTCCTCCTCTATAGGATGACATAGAAGGAGAAGTTGTGACACTGTGAAAAGGTGCACAATAGTACAGAGTGTAATAACTGTCTTGCTGTAATAAGTACAATGTTAGATCAGATGTCATGACTTGAAGTAGAACATCTGAATACTGACTACACCAGAATTTCAATTGGTATCAGAGCAGGCATCCTGTTCTGTCTCTGGATGAGATCCATGGGTGATACTTTCTGGTAGCTGGCAAGGAGTTATGTTAGTACTGAAGCTGGACCCTGTGTAAGGTTCTGCAATTCCCTGAATGGTCCCTTGAAGTAGGTGGATGGACTGTTCATGACAGGAATGGTGTGTTCCTGTCTCTGGAGATTGGCAATTGGCCTGAGTGTGAGACAGCTGTGCCAGTACTTAATCACATTCAAACCTGGTATGGTCTTGGAGGCCAATCTGGTGAAGTGTGTGTTCACAGGTTGAGTTGTATTATGATTTCCGCTGCATAATACCTGGCAGAACTCAAACTCTGATGTAGTTTCCCCTCATGTGGATGAAAGGCTGCTGTGTTCAAGATCTCATCATAATCTACTGAAGATGTCAAAGATACTTGAGTCTCCTCAAGTCCACTCATCATGACGTTCTCACTTCAGGATGGTAAGAGTCACTTAATTACTGATTCTCTTACTCTCTTGAGTAGTGTATATGAAGACCTTGAAGACCTTCAAGGAAGGTTTGTTCCAAGGAGGTGGAACCAATGTTCTATGTGATGTTAGAACATGTTGTTCAACAAGTATGCAGCTACTGGTTGAAGAGCAGATGTATTAGGGTTCAAACAAAGGGATAATTCTGTTTGGACCTACTCCTGACCTGGAAGAGGAGACATCTGTGTTGACAAGAACAGGGTCAACTGGGTGTGTGCTCAAGAAGGTCATCCCTAGAAGTTGAGCTGGTTGAGATGTGACATTGTGCAATCTCCTGCTGTTAGGCATCTTCCTGCAATTTGATCAGGATTGGATAGTTGGTCCCTGAAGTACTATGATGTGTTGGAAGACAAGCCTCCTGGATGTTAGCAGTCAATAATGGGGTAACCTGATTGTGATATCATTTAAGGGGATTGGAACCATGAATCTTGTTATTCAAACACCACGTTCAGAAGTGGCAGTTCTTACTAGGAGTGAGAATATGAAGATTCAGAGGTTGGTTGAGGTAATATGCTCTGGCAATGCATACCTACTATTGACTGGTGTGTGTCTCACAAGTACTTATGATCAGCTGAAGCCTGATTGGTGTGATTGGAGGAGTTAGTTGCCACTGGTAAGGGATGGTGGATGTCATGTTGAGACATTTGTGTACAATGCATGGATATTGGTGTGGAGTTTCCATGATTGTTGATTTGAGGGGGAGTTTTGGTCAACCCCCTCACGTTTGGTCAGCCTAGGGTCAGGTTGGCTGTTGACCTGTGTCACATGGGTTCTGGTTGATGTGTGACACATTTGCAAGGAAGGATTCATCTCTCTCATTCCTAAGGGTGAATCTAATCTGGAAAGAGTCTCAAGACTGTTGAGGTGCTTGCAAGCAGAAGATGTTGACACTAGAAGAGTATTTTCAAAGTATTCTTATGGTGGAAGTATCTGAAAGGATAATTGGGAAAGGATTTAAGATCAATGTCTACTTGTGTCAAGTACAAGTATTTAATTGATTATCCTTGGAGCTCAAGACAACTGATGTTCTTAAAGATGTTGGAACATCTCTTCTTCAAGACCCTGTGAAGAATCACAGGAAGGATAGTACATTGAGTTATGATCTATCTCTTTGGTGGCAGCAAAAGCGTATGATCTCTGAAAAGGTTTCCTGGCAAGAAACATGTTCAGCCTTGGCATGTCCAAGAAGAAGAAGACATCAGAGCCTTGATGGTGGTTACTTGGATCAGTTTATTTCTGATCTAGGTAAGGAAGTGCATTGGCTAATGCACACTGTGGAGTCAAGAACAAGTGACAGCATTCTTGACATCATGGAAACAGCCTTGCTTTAGGAAGTGGAATCCTTGGCAGAGCTGAAGGGTTAGTTTCCAACTGGTCCTTCTGAAGACTCATACATCAGAGTGTCTGATGTCTTTGGAGAAGAAGCAGGGATTCATCAAGGTGTGAGCTTGGATGACTTAACTGCAAACCTGCAGGATGGAGGTTGTTTACTCAAACTTGGTTCCACAATCAAGTCTATGAGAACATTGAACTCTTGTTCTGTGAAGGGAGGAAGTTCTTTCAAGTGGCAGAAGAAGGAGCTGAATTCAACAGCTGGATGTCAAGCACAATGTTGTGACATTCGGTTCTGCATCAGATTCTTAGTTGATGAAGTGGCACATCAACTTGAGATAGAAGGATCTACAGGGTTGTAGATTGGACACTTCAAGTTCAAATCTCACTTGAAAGGTCAGAATATCTTTGGGAGAAGTCTGATAAACTTGGGAAGGTCAAAAGGCAGCATTTGACCTTGTCATATGAGAATTCATGAAGGAGGTAATCAACCAGTGGCATTTGGTCTATCTCAGAAGTGAGTTCGAAGAATCAAGATAATCAACATAAGGCAGCTGATTATTCTTGAGGAAAGTCTAAGACAAATTACTTTTGGGCAGAAAAGTATTAAGTTGAAGACAAAAGGAGGTGGTTCCCATTCATCCCTTGGAGCTTGTGGTAGGAGTTCTGAGCTATCTATGGAAGACTGTCTCTGGTAGTGGGATGAGAGTGTATATATCCCAATGTATGTCTGGGTTCCTCTGGCCCAAGCTGAGGACTCAGTAATATCTGAAGTCTATCAGATAGTGCTCCCTGTGATGCTGTGAAGGAAGTCTCAACTGATGTTCAAACATCTTGTGAAGTGATCTTCTGTTCTGGTTAGAAGAGAAATTGACACAGAGTGTGGATGTGTTCAGCCAAGAGGGTTGGACAGAGGGTGCGCTCTTGAAAACATGAAGATGCGTCTTATGTTTTCCTTTCATCAAGTGGTCTGGAATCTCTTTGAATCAGGAAGTATGTGAAGGTCCAACCTTGGGGTGTTGGATATGATCATGTGTGACCTCCAAGAGAGTAGGTTGTCCATGACAGGGGGAGTTGTGCCTTTGTGCTGCAAGCAATCACCAAGCTTGTGGTCTATGTGTTCCCAGATGACTAGGTAGCTATCAGGACGCTGTGATGTGCAGCAAGGCTGAGTGAGCAGAAGAATGTCTGACCGGATGTCATGACATTGCCCTGGACAGTGCTGTTAATCCCTTCTGAATCTTAAAGTCATTAGGAATTATAAGGGTGATGTGGCTAAGTCTGATAAACCAGAATAAGCCTGTTGGCTACAGCTGTGTGGTACAGGGGGAGTAACCATCAACTGAAGTGTGAAAAGTTGGCTGTAGCGTTGCTAGGTGTCAAGTATCTACTGGAGGTATGACAGAGGTCTTGTTGAATACTGGTTGAATGCAGGAATGTTAAGACATCGCGTGCAACGTGTCTGACTGCATATATGGAATGGTCTCCATGCACTGGAACGGCTGTTTTGGAAAAGAAACAGTCAAGAGCTATAAAAGGTATTCAAAGATAGTCTGAGATTTTGTTGGTGATTCTCTGAATGTTTCTCAGCAAAAATAAATGCATCTTGACCAAGCATTTATTTCTACCGGAAATTCCTAGGCACGGGCTGGACTATTTAAAGGATGCAATAGCCCTCTTCCTCTCACAAGAAAAACACTCCATTCTCAGAATCATGGGGTATGTTAAGGTTTGGGCAAGCTGCGCCTGGATCTAGTTTTGTGAAGGGTGCCTTTACAAATGTTTAGCTAAAAAGGGGGAGAGAAAAGAACGTCAGAAACGTCCTGGGGTCGAGAAGCAAACAGATCACTGTGGTAACAAACAGAAAGTTGGGGTACACAAAATTCACCAACTGAAATACCACTTGTGTCTTGTGATCTGAGTTAAGAGAACAGTTGTGCCCTGTGATCTGAGTTACATTGTCTATGTACTCAGCATTACATACTCTTCAGGAAGCTCTCCTGTTGAAGGGAAGGGTTCTGGAACAACTGAGCCTTGTTTCTCATCTTCCTCGTGTACACCAACATTGGTGTTCATGGTGGGGGGGGAGATAATAACAGAGGCCTATTTGTTTTAGCTAAAATTTGCCAAAGGGGGAGATTGTTGATACCTCAGGATTGGCATTAATTTTAGAAAACAAATAATGTATCCACCTCTGTTGTTTTAATATGTTGGGTTGAAGAAATTCAACATCTGGACCAACATGTCATGTACGATGTCACGACGTCAGGTCTGTGACATCGCACATGTGTAGAAGACTGAATTAATTAATTCAGTATATGTCAAGGGATCAACAAGGATATCTGGTGAATATCCTAACTCCCTTGTGGAGGACTTGAAGACTAATTCAGAATATATATAGGCTCAAAATATGGAGATATATATGGAGAGAGATTAGGAACTTGAAGACCTTGTTTTTAGCAGAATTTTTCTGCTGAAGTTGTAACAGCAAAGAACAAGTCTGCTGCAGCTTTCTGAAGGCCCAAATCCAGTTGGGTGATTAGGTTATAAATAGCTGATTGTAATCTAGTTTTTGTAAGCCTCTTAGAATGAATTTTTAAGGGTGTGTGTAAGGTAAACCTCCCAATCTGTGGGAAGGTTACCATGTGTCTCTCAGTGGTAAACCTGAGAGTGTTTGTTACTCAAAGCCTGTAGGCAAGAGTAATTATGTTCTTGAATGAAGCTGTGAAGCAAGTTCAAGGTGTTTGCACATTACATTGTATTTGTAGTGATAGGAATGGAAACTGGAGGTTTCTATCTAGGAGTTCCTAGGTATAGATTGCATTGGGTAGGGATTAAGTGAGGAGTTGTAAACGGGGGAGTTTAACTCTGAATTGATACTACTAATAGTGGATCTTCTTCCTGGCTTGGTAGCCCCCAGATGTAGGTCATGTTGGACTGAACTGGGTTAACAATTTCCTGTGTTTGTTTACCTCTGCATGTTATAAACATGTCTGCCATAATTCAGGTTGTGTTACAGTCTGCCAATCAAGTTAATAACAAACCTGATACATAGCCTTCTGTTGGAATGTCAATCAGAATGTTTTGACATTCATCAACAACAGCACATACTGTTTAATAAGCTGATGAATTCAGTTCAGTATGTAGTGAAGTCTGGTTTTCAAAAGCATATCAGACAAGGCCAAAAGAGCTGTGGGAAACTGTCAAACTGGATGTCTTGACAGTTCTTCCAGTAAGCTGATACTGAAGTAGAGACTGGTTGGTCTTTTACAGTACAGCAAATTTAGCAGTCTGTGTTCAGGAACTAAACAGACTGAGCATATGGTTCTGGGCTTGGATGTCAGACGGAATGTTGTGACATTCATTCCTGACAGCATATGCTATATTGTTGGATAGTTAGTTTATCTGTTTCAGGATTTTTCTCAGGCTATTCTTCAGGAATCCACCAGCTGTTCTAAAATCTAGGAAACTAACAACTAAGCTACAATTAATGAACCTAACAAATAATCTATTTGTTAGCTCCTTAATAAGTGGAGATTAGTTTAACTTGTTACAACCTTTAATCTAGGAAATACAAGTACATGACCAACAAACTGGAACAATGTAACAGATGATGTTCAAAACAGGATTGAGACATCATGATGGCAACTGTGCAGGAAAACAACAGTGGTGAATGTTATGGTGCCCATAACAAATTGTTCCTCCTCTATAGGATGACATAGAAGGAGAGGTTGTGACACTGTGAAAAGGTGCACAATAGTACAGAGTGTAATAACTGTCTTGCTGTAATAAGTACAATGTTAGATCAGATGTCATGACTTGAAGTAGAACATCTGAATACTGACTACACCAGAATTTCAGATTTCCTCACCGCAATGAAGAAATGGACCGACTTATCTCCTGCACAATACAAAAAACGAGATAAAACAGCCGAACTCACCATTAATTGTTGTACCTCTTTTATTATTGATGGACTTCTCATATCAATGATTGCTTGGCATTTATCTGGGTTTCCTTCTATTCCTCGGCTAGTTAACATAAACCCAAGGAACTTTCCCGCTTGTACCCAAAAAGTACACTTGTCCAGGTTTAGTCTCATGTTGTAGCTTCTGATTGATGCAAATGTCTCTTCTAAATCTTGGACGTGCTTCCAGTCTTTCAAGGCTTTTACCTCCATATCATCCCCGTACACCTCTAGGTTTTTCCCTATCTGAGAAGTAAATACCATATCCACCAGTCTTTGGTAGGTAGCCCCTGCATTTTTAAGCCTAAAAGGCATCACCTTATAGTAATAATTATTCTTGTTTGTCATGAAATCCGTTTTGATTGCATCCAAGAAACTCAGAAGACGGAAATCGGAAGCCCCGTCGATGAGTCGATCAATGTGAGAAAATGGATAGTGATATTTGGGGCATGCTTTATTTAAGTTGGTGAAGTCCACACACATTCGTCACCTACCATAGCTATGTTAGCTAACCAAGTCGGATACCCGATCTCCTAAATGAAATCGGCCTTCACGAGTTTTTCGACTTCATCTTATATAACCCTTCTCTTCTCGTCGTCATCATTTTGTTTTTGTGATATTAGTTTGACAGCCGGATCAAGCGCTGGATGGTGACAAACTATGTTTGGTCGATTCCGGGAATATTACCTGGTTTCCATGTGAACAAGTCTACGTTCTCCCTCAATATTTCTCTGTTTCCTCCTCCAGAGACAGACTACAACCAATCTGAGTTCTCTATCATGATTGGTTACCAATTGTTCCATCTTTACATCTTCAATGAGTGTCAGGTTATCCTCTACCGGATCCTATCTTGGATCAATATCAACTAATTTCACCTTTAAATGACCATCTTTTACCGGTTCATCAGTTTAAGCTTTTCTTTTGAGTTTCAGACTAACTTTATAACACTTCCTTGATAACCCCTAATCACCATTTACACTCCTACTCATCCATCTTCGAGAGGGTATTTTAGTGTGAGGTATAAAGTGGATAACACCGCCTCCAAGGCATTGAATGACGGCCTACCAATAATAATATTATAGGGAGATGTAGGATTGACAATTAACTACCTCACCTTGACACTTTTCACGTTATCTCCACTGCTAAAAGTCGTTATTACGGGCAAATTCCCCAGCACTTGCTCTCCAGAGAATCTGACTAAAGTACCTTTAAAAGGTAACAACTCGGTAATATCAAAACACATCCCCTTGAATGCATCCCAATATAAAAAGTCTGCTAAACTTCCCGGATCTACTAAGAATCGTTTCACGCTCCAGTCTCGGATTTTGACTTTGATCACCAGTGGATCATACTCATGGGCTAATACTCCTTCAACATCTCTTTTAGAGAAACTGATTATGGCCTATTTTTCGTCTTCCTCTGAATACGGCTTCTTCCTGACATGCATCATTATCCAGGCATACCTTTTTCTGACAGAACTAGTTTCTCCTCCTCTTGAGAATCCTCCAAAAATGGTGTTCAACGTGTGACGAGTCACCCGAGTTTCGCGGACTTCCTTTGTGTTCTTCCCCTTATTCCGCATAGGATTTTCTGAGCTAGTATCTTCTTGTAGAGGACTTCTCTTTCCTTGCTGTCCTCTGACGTCTTTGACATAGGACAACGATCGAACTCTCTGAATTAATATCTCGATTTCTTTTTTTAGCTGATGACAATTCTTTGTATGGTGTCCACGAAGTCTATGGTATACACACCATGCACTCTCATCTTTTCCCATCACAACATGAACCCCTTTTGGATGCCCTAGAATAAGGAGTAATTTGAGATGATATACTTCTCTCAAAATGTCCTCTCGTATGGAATTCAATGGTGTATACTCCGCCTCTTTATCAAATGGACGCTGAGATGGCCTCATCGTTGTCTGGTCCCTGAGTCCAATCCTAAACTACTCCTTCTTATGCCCAACCCATTCTTCCTTAGCTCGTATTTTTTCTTTGGAATCTCGATATCTCTTTTTCATGTTACTTTCCTCCCTTTTTATGTAGCATTCCACTATGCTAATAACGTCATCCATGCTAGAATCCAACTTTTGTTCTAATGATTCGTTGAACTATCGGGCTTTGAGGCCATGTCGAAATTCCCCTACGAACATTTCCTGATTCAGATGAGACACTTTAATTTTTTCTTCATTGGACCTCGATAAATACTCTCTAAGAGATTCTGAGTGTCCTTATCGAACATTAAACAAATTGGTAGTTGACACCTTTCTATGTTTGCTTGTTGAAAAGTGTTGTACCATCTTTTTAGTTAAGTCTTCGTAGCTAACAATCGAGAATCGAAGTAAAATCATATACCATCCAAGAGCTCCTTCTTTAAAGGTACCAACCATGAGTTTACATTTAAGGGAGTCAGAAGCCCCTACTATTTCCATCTGATTACTGATCGTAATAATATGCTCCTGTAGGTTGGTTTTATCATTAAATGACACCAGTGAAGGCAGTTTAAAGTTTTCTAGGACTTGATCATCCCAGATAGCCTCGGACAAAGGCTGGGAATCTAGAGGCTCCTCCTTTGCGCCCCTCTTGTTGATTTTGTGTTTGCAAAACATGAACTCTATCTTGAAAGGTTTCATTTTGTTGACAGAAAGCCTTCATACTTGCAAGCAATTAAGTTATATCTGGTGATGGAGGTGGATCACTTCGGCTGGGAGATGATCTAGAAATTGAACAACTAGACTATTAACAACTTTGATGAGGGTTTTTGTGTGGTCTGGGCGATTTTTACTGAGGCCCAGAGGTGGGCGCCAAATGTTCTTGCTAAAAACACTAAAAGGTTGACTTCCCCATTATTCGTCAAGGAGAGTCCTAAATGATTGGTCTTAAGTGTCTATTTATGTATTATCTCAGTTGATTCTTACTTATCTTTTTTCATCCAGTGAATCTCCTATTTATATGGCTCGACTCATCCATGATCCAGTAATGCTTGCTTCCTCATATCCCTTATAAAGGTTGTCTCAGATAACGTCTATCGACCCTATAATTTCCAGGTAACATCTTTCCCATCAATATTTGTAACTCTCACATCATCATGGAACATTCTATAACCGTCTCTTGTGACTCTTCACATGGTATCCTTGCATTGATATTGGGTCCGACTTGTATGTATGAAGTCGTCTTTGACGTACTTGTTTTAGTGCTCCTAATTGGACTCTGACTTGTATGTATGAGTACGATCATCCGACCTACTTGCCTCTTCATACCCGACTGTTTCACCAACTTGGTTTCTGGGAATTCTGGGATGTACAGATTTGACACAACTTCTCCCTATAATTCTTTGGGTAGATGCTTGACTTTCAACATACTTCTCGTCATAGTCATGATGGTTCCATTCTTCCTTTAATCAGTTCCATTTTATTGTGAAGTGTGGGGTGGAACCACCTCATGCACAATCCTTTTTTTCTCACATAATGTGTTGAAGTCTTTCAACACATATTCTTCACCACCATTAGTCCTCAGAATCTTGAGCTTTCGACCACTTTACCTTTTGACCATAGATTTAAACTTGAAAAATACCTTAATCACTTCACTTTTCTTCTTGATCAAGTAAGTCCATAGATTTTGACTAAAATCATCTATGAATGTGACAAATTATTTGTTACCTCCAAACGAATCCACCTGGATAGGACCACATACATCAAAGTATATGATTTCAAGAATTCCCTTTGACTTGCTTCCTGCATCTTTGTTAAAGTTGTTTTTGTGCTGCTTTGCCTGCATACATTCCTCACACACTTCATTTGGAATGCCGATTTTAGGTAACCCTGAAACCATATTTCTTCTTTTCATATCTCTGATTATTTTAAGTTGATATGGCCAAGTCTATAGTGACATATACATTCACCCCTTCTAGCTGCAGTTGCAAGGCACTTGTGCTCCATCACATTAAGTTCAATCTAGAAGGTTCTATTATGATACATGGAAGCCTTAAAGATTAACCTTCCACCTGAGTCAAGAACTCTCATCATCTTATCTTCAACCGACACTTTGTAATTCTTTTCGACCAACTTCCATATGCGGAGCAAATTACTTTGCATGTCTGGTATATACAATACATTGGAAATAACTGATCTTTTGCCATCTTTCATCATAATTATAACATCACCAATACCTTCAACTACTAGAGTATTGTCATTTGCGAATTTTACCATGTTCATCATCGAGGGCTTTTTGTTGACAAACCAATCTTTCCTACCAATCATGTGTGATGAGCTTCTTGATTTTAAGTACCATTGGTCCTTGAATCTTTCTTTATCTCTTGTTATGACCATCAACAACATATCTTCTTCTTCATGATTTGCAAGCTTTGCATTATTTTTTTGATTCTTTTGTTTTTTAGGACAATCACTAGAGTAGTGACCATACTTCTAACAATTGAAACATTGAATGTGACTTTTATCAGGTTTTCTTCCACCACCTTTTCCTCTACCTACAACACCACCTCTGTGGTTGCTTTAGTATGAGGGTATTCTTTGATTCGACAAATTTCCTTCTTGTTGGTTTCTTATACTAGTCAAATTATTTTAGCCTCCTCTACTTTTTTTGTAGAACCATTTTCATTTTCATTTCTTTTCTCTTGCTGATTGTGCCATAAAAGCCGCATCACTCTTCGACTTTCTTGCAGCTCTTTCAGTCATTATTTGTTCATTAGATTCAAGTGTCCCTTGAAGTTCTTCCTTTATCAATGTTCACAATTCTTCCGATTCTTCTATGACTACTACCACGTGATCGAATTTTGGAGCCAATAACCACAAGATCTTTGCAACAACTGATCTTTATGTCAACACTTCTTCATATACCTTGATTTGATTGACCAGTTTCGTAACCCTGGTGAAGAAGTCGGTTATGTTTTTACTTTCTTCCATCTGAAGCAATTCATACATTTCTTATGAGTTTATAACCTCACCTCTCTCACCTTCTCAGTGCCTCCAAATGATTTCTCTAAAATTTCCCATGCTTCTTTTGCTGATTCAACATCACTCAGTTTTTCAAAATTGTATGGATCAAGACATTTATGAATTATAAAGAGGGATTTATAATCTTTCTTCTTCAATTCTTTGTGTGCAGCCTATTCTTCATCCGCCGCGTTTTCTACAAGTGGTATTACCCCTTCCTTTGAAAGATCCCACATGTCTTGATAACAGAAGACAATCTTCATCTACTTACACCAATTATCATAATTCTTACCATTCAGAATTAAAGGACTAGCCAGAAAATTCTCTTTCAAATGATTCATCGCGCTATAGCTCCCAAGAATTACACAGTCAGTGCTCTTGACGAACAAGAATCAATTCTTCCGATTGATTCCGCCTCTTTTTCTTCACTCTTCACTCGAGTGAATCAACCACATCTTGGTTGTAAGATGATTCCGCTGCGCAATGATTATTAAAGAAGAAAAGAAAAGATGAATTGGGGAAGAAAAGTAAAAATTAGGGTTTGAGAGAAAAGGGGAAGAAGGAGAATATTTTATGCAGAGTTTCTCTCTGCTTTCAAACTGAAGTTTATTTAATATTTTCTCTATGCAATTGCATTCCTACAATGATAGGGCACCTCCCTATTTATAGGCTAAGATTTCTTGCACACCAAGCAATCTCCAACTAACCTAACTCAGCTAAAAATACAAAATAAAGCTAAGTCTAAAATTTATGTCGAGATACACTTCTTCAACATTTCAGCAGCTATACAATTTCTACACACAAAACATTTCGACAATAATAGGTTATGTCAAAAAGGTGCTTTAACACAAAGAATTATATTCTCAACAAAATTTTATGCTCATGTGACGAGTCTAACACTTTATAAGGAAACATTGGGAAGCCTTGACACGCCGTGAATCATAAGTGGAAAAAGTTAGTAGTAATGTAAAGATAAATTCAAATGATGATTATATGGTGATTTTTAAAGTAATGAAACATGTTTTAAATAATTGTGTGGCTATTGTAATGTATTTTCATGTTGTGTATTTGACATGAGAACATGTTAGGGGCATGTTCAAGGTTGTGTGTAAAATTACTATGTGTTGTAATATGTTAGGCATAAAATGTTAAGAATACAAATCTATAATCTTAGGGAACCATTGATACTCTTAAAGAAGCTTGTTCATGTGTGAGGTTAGTAAAGATATTGAATTAGGAACATTATATTCAACTAAGGTTGTTTTGGAGGCCATATGGATAAATGATGATTTATGGCCTTTAAGTAGTGTGACATACAACTAGGTTTCTGTATGGAATAAATTAGTAAATAAAGATCATACTTATATTTGAAATTCACCATGGCTCATACAAGTAATATTGTTATAGTAACCCATGTAGTTGCATAAATATGGTGATGTTAAGTTTTGTTTGTATAAATACACGACGCTGATTCTTGGCCCTTTGTCCCGACAAGGATATTCCAGTTTCTGTACTTATAATGTCTAAACTCCACGAGAACAGACTCCTTAACTTGACTTGAGAGTGTTTATGGTCTGAGTCAGAGGGTGAAGAGCGGAATAATTGCTAAGATTAACCTGGAGTTGATAAGCACAAGCAACAGAGAAAATGTCATCCCTAGCATGACGCCAACTCCATGTGATAAGCAGAACGATGCACCTAAGGATTGTTGTAAATTTTAATTTGTCTTAAATGTGTAAATAAATGTAATTTACTATAGCATTGTCATTTTTATGATTGATCATGATTATTAGCCCTCTGATGTTTTTGTATCAATTGTTATATTGTTTTTATAATATCTTTAGGAATATGGTAGGACTTGTCTGCATGCATATTGTGAGTTGTAGTTATGTATGTGGTTCCAAAATTGGTCCAAAAAATATCACGCATGTTGGCTAAGTTTACGCACTTATATATTTATACATGTTTATGTGTTTATATGTATTTGTTTTAAAATTATAATAATTCTATGTTACTTTTTTTTAATAGAAAGCAAGCTTAATATATATTAATGCAAGAAAAAAAAAGAATAAAGAGTATAAAATTGTCATACCCCAAAATTTGCCTGTTAATTTTTATGATAAATTGATTCATGTATGACATTCATTTCACATTTGCATTCATTCATTAGCATACATTCTCATATAAATTATAAATTTTAATTTATTTATTATGTGATACAAATATAAAAAATAATAATAATTTTGGTTATCTGTATTATATAAATAAACTTTATATATATAAATAAAATAGTTTTAATTTAATGATAAATAAAAATAGATTTGAATTTTAATTGTATAATTAAAATTTTAAATTAATTTTATTTGTTAAAGCTCATTAAATTATAATAACTATTTTTTATAATTTAGTGACTCATGTTCCATTTATTCATTATTTATAAATAGTATTTATTTAGTAATTCACGTTTTTTATTTAATAAAATTTATGTATAAGAGTAACATTTTTTTAAGCCCATAAATTAAAAAATAATTTTGGTTGATATAAGTAAGAATATTTTTGATTTTTTTTTAAATGATGAAAGTAAAAATAGAAATAGGTTTAAATTTTAATTCAATTATGTAACTAAAATTTAAATTAATTTTTATTTAAATGATTCATTATTTATAATAATATTTGTATTTAATAAATATTTAGTAAGGTTAAACCCTAACTCTCCTAAAGTATAGGAAGGGATCCAAATATGTAGCACGGTTAAACCCTAACTCTCCTAAAGTATAGGAAGGGATCCAAATATTTAGCAAGGTTAAACCCTAAAGTATAGGAAGGGATCCAAATATTTAGCAAGGTTAAACCCTAATCCACACCATTATAAATACTTCATATGGCTGCAGCGAGAGGGAGGAAAAAGAGGAGAGATACAGCAGAAGAAGATACACAAGGCAAGACAGAAGCAAGAAGATTCACGGGCAGGGAAAAGAGAAGCAACCATAAAGCACTCATAGCCTGAATAAGAACAACACACATACAGTGAGCAAACTAGAAGAATCAAATCCCCAATAAGTATTCATTATGGAATTTGCATCCAGCATGATTACCTTGCAATACTCCTTAATTCATGCATGAATAATATTGGTTTAATATATATATTGAGATGATGTATTCATGGTTTGGTGGATGTTGATATTGCTTTATTCAAGTATGCATCTGTTCTTGATATGTCATAGCATGTTGGAGAAATTCTGTTTGCATGATTAAAGAATTATATCTGTCATTTAATTATTATTATATGGGTGTTGTTTCTAGCATGATTATGTTTATTTCACATGCTGTTATTACATCATAATGATGATGATGATATAATTGTGATAATATAAATCCTTGGTTGTCTTTAACATGTATGTGTAAGGTTTGTTTTATCATTATCATTTGAAGTAAAGAGAACTAATACATGAGTAAAATAATATAAGCTTCTTGATTTGTGCATGGCTATTTTTATTATTGCATGATGATTACATATGATCTTATTTTATGTGTGTGGTTTGATATAAGATGAAGTTACAGGTTTGTTGTATTCACATGAAAGAAACAGCATGAGAAAAAATAAAGTAGCTGGCCGTAAGAGAGAAATCTGTAACATGAATGGTGGTGTTGTGTCAAAATGAAAAAATCCATATAGAATTAATATATATTTTAATGAAGGCGAATAAATAACGAATGGACCAACATGGCTCGATGGTAGCTTCCCCCTCATTGTTTTACTATGTTTACTCCCTTTCCACTATAATTAATTCACCACTATTTTTCTATTATTAAAATAAAATCCATTAATTAATTTTCTAATTAATATATTATATTAGTTATTTAAACTAGGATATAATTTAATCTAGTTTATTAATTAAATTTTCATATATCACTTAATTAATTAAAATGGGCTATTTTGAATAATAAAAATCTAATTATATATTTTTTTCCTCTTTTCTTTTAAAATTTCTATCAATTTAGTTTAAGTTTTTCCATAAATTCATAAAAAAAAGTTTCTATTATTATAGACTAAAAATATTCTTAATTCATTCTTAAATTTAGTTTATTTATTTCATTTGTCATGAACTTTCTATGTAATAGATTTAATTAGGATTTTTTTTATTTCTTTTTTTTTAGTTTAATTAGGTTTTATTATTTTGTATGCCCTTTTAATTTTGTACTCGTTAATTAAGATTTAGATATTTTATATCCCCTTTTAAATTATGTACCCCCCATCCCGAAGCCATGTAATAGCGTAGTCTTATTTTCCGCACTTTAATTTTTCCATACTGTGAATATAACTGTCTAGATGTATGCTAATAGAATTGCATGGAAAGATAAATAATCGAACTTAGATAAATTAATTCAAGATAATATATCATTTCCCCACTTGCACCTCTAGGGTAACCCTCTCTTTGTTGCCTTAGGATATTACGGTCATGTCCCGCGAATGTGGTGATACCCTTAGCAAAGACCCTTTCGATTAAATCATCATCATCCCTAAACAGATAAGTCAAAGTCCCTTTGATCAAAAGGTCAATGTCCCTACAAGATAAATCATAGTCCCTCGAACGTTGCCTTCGAATATATGACCTCGTCCCTCGAACGTTGCCTTCGAACATGTGACTTTGTCCCTCGATGACCCTTCGTTGTAGCCTACGATTAAATGATGATCGTCCCTTCGAATGCTAAGGTATCCTTACAAATGTTGCCTTCAATGGCCAATCGATGACTCCATGATGTCCCTTTACATCCAAAGGATAAGACTACTTACTTCTCAATAGTAAGGACAGTTTTACCCTCCTAAGGATAGGAAATACCTATAAAGACCTTGGTTAGGTATAACTCTTAAATGCTTGCTCACAGCTTAAAATACTTTTCACACCTCACACTTTTCAAAACATCTTTTAGAAAATCACCACTTGGTGTACATTCGCACCAAAATCATCGTCGAGTTATATTTTTCTAAACATCTTTCAAAATGAAACGAGATACACACTTTGTATATATTCGTACAAGAATCATTACAAAGTTAAACTCTCCTTTCAAAATATTTTCTAAACACACCACATTTCTCAAACACTTTCTCAAACAAGGAAAACATAAGTGAGTTAAGCAATTAAGAGCCCATGGATAACCATGGATACAAAAGGTGCTAACACCTTCCCTTTGTATAATGTACCTCCCGAACTCGAAATCTAATCAAGGTCTTTCCTGTTCTTTTCCGCCTTTCCTTATTGGATAAAAGAAAAGTCGGTGGCGACTCTTGCTATCCGCAACATTGCTTTTCAAAGCAAAAACACAAAGTCAGTTCACCGTATCACAGAACTGGCGACTCTGCTGGGGACTCTTAAAAAGAGAGGTTACCTTAAAGATAAGATCACTTATGTTTTCGAATTGTTTCTTTGTCTGATTTACTTTTAAGGGATTGTTTGGGTATTCTATGCTTGAGTGAAAGATCCTACACCCGGATCTAGTGTACCTTAGGTAAGTAGCAAGAGATCATCGCGACTGTCCGGCGTATACTTGTTGATTCCTTAGGATTGGCATTAATTTTAGAAAAAAAATAATGTAATCATCTCTGTTGTTTTAATATGTTGGGTTGAAGAAATTCAAAATCTGGACCAACATGTCATGTACGATGTCACGACATCAGGTCTGTGACATCGCACATGTGTAGAAAACTGAATTAATTAATTCAGTATATATTCTGGGATCAGCAAGGATATCTGGTGAATATCCTAACTCCCATGTGGAGGTCTTGAAGACTCAATCAGAAGATATATAGGCTCAAAATATGGAG
This sequence comes from Lathyrus oleraceus, assembly GCF_024323335.1. Classification (NCBI taxonomy): domain Eukaryota; kingdom Viridiplantae; phylum Streptophyta; class Magnoliopsida; order Fabales; family Fabaceae; genus Lathyrus; species Lathyrus oleraceus. Next base: position 463,365,757 of record NC_066579.1, read on the forward strand.
ATATATATGGAGAGATTCTAGGATTGAAGACCTTGTTTGTAGCAGAATTTTCTGCTGAAGTTGTAACAGCAAAGAACAAGTCTGCTGCGACTTCTGAAGGCCCAAATCCAGTTGGGTGATTAGGTTATAAATAGCTGATTGTAATCTAGTCTTTGTAAGCCTCTTAGAATGAAAATTTAGGGGTGTGTGTGAGGTAAACCTCCCAATCTGTGGGAAGGTTACCATATGTTTCTCAGTGGTAAAAGCTGAGAGTTTTGTAACTCAAAGCCTGTAGGCAAGAGTGATTTTGTTCTTGAATGAAGCTGTGAAGCAAGTTCAAGGTGTGTTAACATTACATTGTATTTGTAGTGATAGGAATGGAAACTGGAGGTTTCTATCTAGGAGTTCCTAGGTATAGATTGCATTGGGTAGGGATTAAGTGAAGAGTTGTAAACGGGTGAGTTTAACTCTGAATTAATACTGCTAATAGTGGATCTTCTTCCTGGCTTGGTAGCCCCCAGATGTAGGTCATGTTGGACTGAACTGGGTTAACAATTTCCTGTGTTTGTTTTCCTTCTGCATGTGTATTTATTACTGTCATAACTCAGTTGGTTTCCCAGTCAGGTTATCAAGATGATAACAGACCTGGTATATAAACTTCTGATTGAATGTTAATCAGAATGCTGTAACATTCATCAGTGACAGCGTATACTGAATAATAAGCATGTTAGCTTCAGTTCAGTATTTATTTAAGTCTGTTCTTTTAAAGGATAACAGACCTGGCTGGAGGATCATTGTGAAACTGTCAAACTGGACGTTTTGACAGTTGATAATGAAGGTTGATACTGAAGTAGAGACTAGTTGGTCTTTGACAGTACTGCAAACTTAGCACAGCACGTTTTCAGGAACATAACAGAATCAGCATATGTTCTGGATGTCGAACTGAATGTTGTGACATTCATTCCCAACAGCAGGTGCTAAAGTGTAGGATGATTGGTTTTTCTGGTTCAGTATTTTTCTCAGGCTATTCTTCAGGGATTCAATAGCTTAGAGAAAAACCAGGAAACCAACTACTAACCTACAATTAATGAACCTAACAAATAGCCTAGTTGTTAGCAATCTAAGAAGTGGAAATTAGATTAACGTGTTCAACCTTTAATTCAGGAAATACAAGTAAAAGATATACACACTGGAACAATGTAACAGATGATGTCCACACACAACAGTAAGACATCATGCTGATAACTGTGGAAGAAAACAACAGAAGTGAGTGCTAGGTTTGATTTCTGTTGAGTCTTTCTTCCTGATGCACAGAACCGGGTGTTCATACATTCTAGGGTGACATAGAATGAGATGTCGTGACATCTGTGAACTTGTGCATATTAGTACAGTGGTCAATAACTATCTTGCTGTATTAGTTACAATGTTAGATCAGATGTCATGACGTGGAGTAGAACATCTGAATTCTGACTACACCAGAATTTCAATTGGTATCAGAGCAGGCATCCTGTTCTGCTTCTGGATGAGATCCATGGGTGATACTTTCTGGTATCTTGCAAGGAGTTATGTTAGTACTGATGCTGGAACCTGTGAAAGGTTCTGTAATTTCCCTGAATGGTCCCTTGAAGTAGGTGGATGGACTGTTCATGACAGGAATGGTGTGTACCTGTCTCTGGAGGGTGGCAATTGGCCTGTGTGTGGGATAGCTGTGCCAGTATTGAATCAAATTCAAACTTGGTATGGTCTTGGAGGCTGATCTGGTGAAGTGTGTGTTCATAGGTTGAGTTGTATTATGATTTCCGCTGCATAATACCTGGCAAAACTCAAACTCTGATGTTGTTTCCCCTCATGTGGATGAAAGGCTGCTGTATTCAAGATCTCATCATAATCTACTGAAGATGTCAAAGATACTTGAGTCTCCTCAAGTCCACTCATCATGACGTTCTCACTTCAGGATGGTAAGAATCACTTAATCACTGATTCTTTTACTCACTTGAGTAGGGTGTATGAAGACCTTGAAGACCTTCAAGGAAGGTTTGTTCCAAGGAGGTGGAACTCATGTTCTATGCGATGTTAGAACATGTTGTTCAACAAGTATGCAGCTACTAGTTGAAGAGCAGATGTTTTTAGGTATCAAACAAAGGGATACTTCTGTTTGGAACCTACTCCTGACCTGGAAGAGGAGACATCTGTGTGTGCTAAGTTGACGAGGGTAGGGTCAACTGTGTGTGTGCTCAAGAAGGTCACCTTTAGAAGTATGATCTCTAGAAGTTGAGCTGGTTGAGATGTGACATTGTGCAATCTCCTGCTGTTTGGCATATTCCTGTTAATTGATCAGGGTTGGATAGCTGTTCCCTGAAGTACTATGGAAGATAAGTCCCCTGGATTATAGTAGTCAATAATGGGATAACCTGATTGCTATACCATTTAAGAGGATTGGAACCATGAATCTTGTTATTCAAACACCACGTTTCAGAAGTGGCAGTTCTTTCGAGGAGTGAGAATATGAAGATTTAGAGGTTAGTTGAGGTAGTATGCTCTAGCAATGCATATTTACCATTGACTGGTGCTGTTTTGTATCACTAGTACTTATGGTCAGCTGGAGTCTGATTGGTGTGATTGGAGTATGTATAGGTATAACTCATAGAGTTAGTTGCCACTGGTAGGGATGATGTATGTCAGGTTGAGACATGTATATACAATGCATGGTTATTGGTGTGGAGTTTCCATGATTGTTAAGTTGACGGGGAGTTTTGGTTAACCTCCTCAAGTCTGGTCAGCCTAGGGCCTGGTTGGCTGTTGACCTGTGTCACATGGGTTCTGGTAGTTGTGTGACACATTTGCAAGGAAGAATTCATCTCTCTCATTCCTAAGGGTGAATTTAATTTGGGAAGACTTTCAAAATTGTCTAGGTGCTTGCAAGCAGAAGATGTTGACACAAGAAGAGTACTTTCAAAGTATTCTTATGGTGGAAGTATCTGAAAGGAAAATTGGGAAAGGATTTAAGATCAATGTCTACTTGTGCCAAGTACAAGTGTTTAATTGATTATCCTTGGAGCTCAAGATAACGGATGTTCTTAAAGATGTTGGAACATCACTTCTTCAAGACCCTGTGCAGAATCACAGGAAGGATAGTACATTGGCTTATGATCTATCTCTTTGGTGGCAGCAAAAGCATATGATCTCTGAAAAGGTTTCCTGGCAAGAAACATGATTCAGCCTTGGTATGTACAAGAAGAAGAAGACATCATAGTCTTGATGGTGGTTACTTGGATCAGTTTATTTCTGATCTAGGTAAGGAAGTGCATTAGCTTATGCACACTGTGGAGTCAAGAACTAGTGACAGCAGTCTTGACATCATAGAAACATCCTTGCCTTAGGATGTGGAATCCTTGGTAGAGCTGAAGGGTTAGTTTATAACTGGTTCTTCTGAAGACTCATACATCAGAGTGTCTGATGTCTTTGGAGAAGAAGCAGGGATTCATCAAGGTGTGAGCTTGGATGACTTAACTGCAAACCTGCAGGATGGAGGTTGTTTACTCAAACTTGGTTCCACAATCAAGTCTATGAGAACTTTGAACTCTGTTCTGTGAAGGGAGGAAGTTCTTTCAAGTGGCAGAAGAAGGAGCTGAATTCAACAGCTAGATGTCAAAACACAATGTTGTGACATTTGGTTCAACATCAGATTCTTGGTTGGTGAGGTGGCACATCAACTTGAGATAGAAAGGTCTACAGGGTTGTAGATTGGATACTTCAAAAAGCTTGAAGTTCTAGTCTCACTTGGAAGGTCAGAATATCTTTGGGAGAAGTCTGATAAACTTGGGGAGGTCAAAAAGCAGCATTTGACCTTTTCATATGAGGATTCATGAAGGAGGTAATCAACCAGTGGCAATTGGTCTACCTCAGAAGTGAGTTCGAAGAATCAAGATAATCAACATATGGCAGCTGATTATGCTTGAGGAAAGTCTGAGACAAATTACTCTTGAGTAGAAAAGTAGTAAGTTGAAGACTAAAGGAGGTGCTTTCTATTCATCCCTTGGAGCTTGTGGTAGGAGTTCTGAGCTATCTATGGAAGATTATCTCTTGTAATGGGATAAAAATGTACATTTCCCAATGAATGGCTGGGTTCTTCTTGATCAACCCGATGACTCAGTGATATCTGAAGTCTATCAGATGGTGTGCCTTGTCTTGTTGTGAAGGATGTCCCAGCTGATGTTAGAACATCCAGTGAAGTGGTCTTCTGTTCTGGTTAGAAGAGAGATTGACATAGAGTGTGAATGTGTTCAGCTAAGAGGGTTGAACAGAGGGTGTGCTCTTGAAGACATGAAGATGCGTCTTGTGTTTTCCATTCATCAAGTGGTCTGGATTCTCTATGAATCAGGAAGTATGTGAAGGTCCAACTTTGGGATGTTGGATATGCCAATGGGTGATCTCCAATCTTCAAGAGGAGAGTGGGGTGTCCATGACAGGGGGAGTTCTGGCCTTGAAGCTGCAAGTAATCATCAAGCTTGTGGTCTATGTGTACTCAGATAACCAGGTATGGCACCTTGTCAGCTATTAGGATGTTGTGTCAAGGCTGAGTGAGCTGAAGAATGTCTGACCGAATGTCATGACATTGCCCTGGACAATGCTGCTAATTCCTTCTAAAACTTAAAGTCAGTAGGAATTATGAAGGTGATGTGTCAAATTCTGGTAAATCAGAATAAGCCAGATGGCTACAGCTGTGTGGTACAAGGGGAGTAACCATCTGCTGAAGTGTGGGAATTTGACTGTACCAGTGCCAGATGTCAAGTCTTTACTGGAGGTATGACAGGAACCTTGGAAAATGTTGAATACTAGCAGAATGCAGGAAAAAGCCGCGTGAAATGTTAAGACATCGCGTGCAACGTGTCTGACTGCATATATGGAATAGTCTCCATGCACTGGAACGACTGTTTTGGAAAAGAAACAGTCAAGAGCTATAAAAGGTATTCAAAGATAATCTGAGATTTTGTTGGTGATTCTCTGACTGTTTCTCAGCAAAAATAAATGCATCTTGACCAAGCATTTATTTCTACCGGAAATTCCTAAGCACGGGCTGGACTATTTAAAGGATGCAATAGCTCTCTTCCTCTCACAAGAAAAACACTCCATTCTCAGAATCATGGGGTATGTTAAGGTTTGGGCAAGCTGCGCCTGGATCTGGTTTTGTGAAGGGTGCCTTTACAAATGTTTAGCTAAAAAGGGGGAGAGAAATATAGTCCTGGGACTGAGAATGTACCAGAAGCAAGCCAACTGTGGATGTGGCAGCAAACAGAAGTTGGCATCAGGCACAAAATCCACCAACTGGGTTTACCACTTGTGTCTTGTGATCTGAGTTAAGAAGACAGTTGTGCCTTGTGATCTGAGTTACATTGTCTATGTACTCAGCATTACATATTCTTCAGGAAGCTCTCCGGTTGAGGGGAAGGGTTCTGGTACAACTGAGTCTTGTTGTCATACGGTGAACTGACTTGGGGTGTTTTGCTTTTTATCGCAATGTCGCGGATAGCAAGAGTCGCCACCGACTTTTCTTTTATCCAATAAGGAAAGGTGGAAAAGAACAGGAAAGACCTCAATAGATTTTGGGTTCGGGAAGTACATTATACAAAGGGAAGGTGTTAGCACCCTTTGTATCCATGGTTATCCATGGGCTCTTAATTACTGGATCACTTATATTTTTGTCTGAAAAGTGTCGGTGAATTGCTTAAAAAATGTTTGAAAGAGAGTTTAACTTTGTAATGATTCTCGTATGAATGTATACAAAGTATTTATCTCATTTGATTTTGAAAATGGTTTAGAAAAATATAACTCGGTAATGATTCTAGTATGAATGTATACCAAGTGGTGATTTTCTAGGATTTGTAAAGTGTAAAGTGTGAGGGGTGGAAAATGTTTTAGGTTATGATCCAGTAATTGAGAGTTATACCTTCCTGAGGTCGTTATGGGCATTTCCTATCCTTATGAGGGTAAAACTGTCCTTACTATTGAGAAGTAAGTAATCTTACCCTTTGGATGTTTAAGGGTCACCGTAGGGTCATCGATAGGTCATTGAAGGCAACAGTTGTAAGGATACCTTAGCATTCGAAGGGACGATCATCATTTAACCGTAGGCTACACCGAAGGGTCATCGAGGGACAAAATCGTATTTTCGAAGGCAACATCCGAGGGACTATGATTTATTTTATGATGATTTAATCGAAGGGCCATTGCTAAGTGTATCCCCACATTCGCGGGACATGACCGTTATACCGTAATACCGTAGGGCAGCAAAGAGAGGTCCAAGATCACTTATTTAAGGTCATATTTTAAAGTCAATGAAGTAATTAAGTCCATACTAAAATCAATACATTAAAATTAATACATTAAAATTAACACATTAAAATTAATTAGGCCACTTAGGGTGAGTCTCCACAAGGGTATCCCACAAATAAAGTGGAAGACCTAAACGACGATCTTTTTCTGGGACCTATGAACCTTTGCAAAATTCAACAAACGGGTTAGAGTACCAAATCCGGGTGTAATCGTGGATTACACCGTAAAAAGAAAAACAGCAACAAGAAAACAGTGTATAATTAACATAGAATCGACCAGATACGCATAAGACATAACAAACAAAATATTGGCGGCTGCCCTCGTTCGCCTCTGCTTCGCCTAGCGAAGGTCTAGCGAACACTCGCTGCGTGCTCGCTTAGCGATGTGCTAGCGAGCGGCTGCGGGTTTTGGATTTCAGAACAGTATGACTTCAACCTGCGGCATGGCTTATGGCATCCAACACATAATTATATGGTTCAGCATTCACAATATTCAGGCACACTTAAATTCACATGCAAAACCTCAAATATGTTTATGAATTCAATTATAATATCACATGCAAGTTAAGAACATAAAACGGTATCACATGCAAATTAAGAAAATAAAGCGATAATAGTAATGTAGACCTGTTTGCAATCAAATTGCAACCTTGAATTGGCGAGCCGGATTGAGTTGGGCGGTGGTAGCTTCGGAGCGGATGAGCGGCCTTCAGGGTTTCTTTACTCGGAATCCTTCAAGTTGATCTCCAGGGTTTCTATGCCAGGGTTCCGTCCGTCTTCCTCTGTTTTTCGTCCTCTTTTTTGTTACTGAAGTGCTGGTATTTATAATGCCTTTTTCCATGACCTAATGGGCTCGAAGTGAAGCCCGAAATTTTCTGTTGTCTGTCAGCTTCGCTTGGCGAGCTGGTAGCGAACGCGTAGCGAACGTTCTCTAGGCGAGCGTGTAGCGAACGTAACGTTCGCTAGGCGAGCGCGTAGCGTACAGGCCAGTTTGGGCCATTTTCTGGATTGGGCCATTCGTGAGCTGGGCCTTGGTTCTTTTAAGATCAGTGTCATAAAAATGAGTCGGAATGCCTTGAAAAATGTCTTGAAATATTAATGGGCAAATTTTGGGGTATGACAGCTGCCCCTGTTCAATATTCTTGAACCGAGAGAGTTAGAATGGTGTGTACGCCATTCGCGGTCTGGAGGTGGAAGATTATTGAACACTAGAATGCCCCAAAAATTTGCTCTTGCTAATCACAGGTTAGTCTTGATGGAGATGGGCTTAAAGATGCCATCCAGAGAATTTGATGATGAGAGCTTCAGAGTGCGTCGTACATTAGACGATATTTGAAGACCTGGATGTCGTACCGGGTCATATGCTAGCCCGTATAGTGAGTTATCCATTATGTTGTCGACTTCGTTGGGGAGTCAGAATGTGTTATACGCTGCTGGGGATAAGGGATCAGAATGGATTGTACGCTAGATCGTATCTGAATAGCAGAGTGAGTTGTTCATTGGGCGGATGACTTCGCTGAGGATGAAAGATCAGAATGGATCGTACGCTAGATCGTCTCTGAGTTGCGGAACAGAACCTCCATTAAGCGGGTGATTTCGCTGGGGATGGAAGATCAGACCGGATCGTATGCTAGATCGTATCTGAGTTGAAGATTCAAATGGGTCTTATGCTAGACCGTATTGGAATTGCAGGATGAGTCGTCCGTTAGGCTGTGTCTGATGATGAAAGGGGGTAGTCGTACGCTAGACTACACTTCAGAAATGTACCGTACACTAGGTAGCATCTGAGCAGATGAAGGTCTAACTGGGTCGTACATTAAACCGTATCTGAGCAGAATGAGCCGTCCATTAGGCTGAATTTGATGATAGGAGGGGGTAGTCGTACGCTAGACTACAATTCAGAAATGTACCTGTCACTAGGTAGCATCTGAGCAGATGAAGGTCTAACTGGGTCGTACATTAAACCGTATCTGTCACTAGGTAGCATCTGAGGAGATGAAGGTCTAACTTGGTCGTACATTACCGTATCTGAGCAGAATGAGCCGTCCATTAGGCTGAATCTGCTTATAAAAGGGGTAGTCGTACACTAGACTACAATTCAGAAATGTACCTGTCACTAGGTAGCATCTGAGCAGATGAAGGTCTAACTTGGTCGTACATTAAACCGTATCTGAGCGGTTGAAGGTCTAACTTGGTCGTACATTAGACTGTGTTTGAGCGGTTGGATGTCTAACTTGGTCGTACATTAGACTGTATCTGAGCAGCATCTGGTCTAACTTGGTCGTACATTAGACGGTATTTGAGCGGCATTTGGTCTAACTTGGTCGTACATTAGACTGTATTTGCAGAATCTGACTTGAAGGTCTAACTTGGTCGTACATTAGACTGTCACTAAGTAGAATCTGAGGACTTGAAGGTCTAACTTGGTCGTACATTAGACTGTCACTAAGCAGAATCTGAGGACTTGAAGGTCTAACTTGGTCGTACATTAGCCTATATCTGGGCAGAATCCGAGGACTTGACGGTCTAACTTGGTCGCACATTAGACTGTCACTGAGCAGAATCTGGTCTAACTTGGTCGTACATTAGACTATATCTGGGCAGAATCCGAGGACTTGACGGTCTAACTTGGTCGCACATTAGACTGTCACTGAGCAGAATCTGGTCTAACTTGGTCGTACATTAGACTATATCTGGGCAGAATCCGAGGACTTGACGGTCTAACTTGGTCGCACATTAGACTGTCACTGAGCAGAATCTGGTCTAACTTGGTCGTACATTAGACTATATCTGGGCAGAATCCGAGGACTTGACGGTCTAACTTGGTCGCACATTAGACTGTCACTGAGCAGAATCTGGTCTAACTTGGTCGTACATTAGACTATATCTGGGCAGAATCCGAGGACTTGACGGTCTAACTTGGTCGTACATTAGACTGTCACTGAGCAGAATCTGGTCTAACTTGATCGTACATTAGACTGTATCGGAGTGGCCTCTGAGGACTTGAAGGTCTAACTTGGTCGTACATTAGACTGTATTTGCAGAATCTGACTTGAAGGTCTAACTTGGTCGTACATTAGACTGTCACTAAGCAGAATCTGGTCTAACTTGGTCGTACATTAGACTGTATTTGAGTGGTATTTGAAGATTTGAAGGTCTAACTTGGTCGTACATTAGACTGTATCTGAGTTATTGAAGGTCAGAATGGATCGTACGCTAGATCGTATCTGAGTTGAAGGAGTCATGTGTTGAGATGAATCAGGATGGACCGTATGTTAGGCTATATCTGATAATATTTGTATATGTTGTATTTGCAATGAATATTTGGGATGGGCTTATAGATGCCATCGTTAGGAGGATGTCAGAATGAATGGTGACACGGAGTATATCTGAAAGATGCATCTGAAGAAGAAAGTAGTCGTACGCTAGACTGCACCTCGGAATATACCGTACGCTAGGCAGTATCTAAGGGATATAGTTAAATCTTGAATGTAATTGATAAAGATGTCCGTCTGAATGGACCTTTGTTTTGACTGTGTCAGGAGGATGATTAACCTGAAAAATAAAGTTAGCTTCATGCCATGTCATGATGCATGAGATGCAAATGTTGTATGTATGCGGGTGCTGTGAAATGATGTAATGAGTGAATTATGCGTCTGGAATAAATGAGAGCATTGTATGATGTAATGCATATGATGCGGAATGAAAATTGTATGTAGGTATGTGATGTGAAATGATGTAATGAATGCACTATGCGTCTGAAATGAATGCGAACATTATATGCATGTATGTGATGTGAAATGATGTAATGAATGCACTATGTGTCTGAAACGTTCTTCCAGGGGACTCTACTGGGGGAATAAATCTCAGTCTTCTGGTCGGAGATATTTGTATTGATGACCCTTCCTTAGCTAGGGGTTTTTGACTTTTATCTGATGGCAGAGATATTCAACAGAGCCTGGCTGGGGGTAGAAGAGATGACCAGTCTGTCTGGCGATGCCAACCTCTTCTAGGAAACAACTGGTTTTTGTTGGGGAATGGATTTGTAACCGGACTTGTTGGAAAGCCTGGTTAGACCTTATCCTCGATCCTGAAGTCTTTTAGTAACTGCCATTGCTATTTTATGCATGTATTTTGATAAACATTGATCATATTCAAATGCATATATCAATTCAAGTTAAATCAATGGACGTTTACGCAAACAAAACAGAGAAAGTGAAACAAAAGCATCTTTTTGGAAATGAAATTGTATTGATTTTGAAAGAGGGCCTATAAATAGGCAATTTGTGTACAAGGAGACAGAAATCCTAGTAAGAGGAAATCGTCAAGAAAACAAAGAGAAAAGCTATGCAGAAAAGGTCCTATTGACTTTAATTCCACTACCGTCATTATGTCTTCAAGCATATCATCTCGTGCTGTCGGATAGAAGTGATTGGCTTGTTCAGTCCCTTGAACTTGGTTGAAGCTGACTGAGAACGGGACATAGTCATACGCTTTAATCCCTAATTTTTGCCTGGACCGCCTTTTCAGGTTTTCAGTCCACCGGGATACCCTTTTTTGCTCAAGCCGCCTTTTCAGGTTTTCGACTTGCCGGGTGTACGTCTTTATATGTTTATCCCTAATTTTTGCCCGAACCCTTTTGGTTCGCCGGGATGCCCTTACTTTTGCCTAGGTACGTCGACCTAGCGGGTCTCTTTTACGCGTAGTATTTTTTAACTATGTCAGCGTTCACAGGATGCGGGAACTCTTCGCCATCCATTGTAGCAAGTATCATGGCTCCACCAGAGAATACCTACAAATGGCCCTTCGTATGTGGGAGTCCATTTGCCCCTGGGATCACCTTGTGGTAGAATGATACGCTTGATAACTAAGTCGCCGATTTGGTACACTCGTCTCTTGACCTTTTTGTTAAATGCCTGGGTCATGCGCTTCTGACATATCTGCCCATGACAAACAGCCGCAAGTCTCTTTTCATCAATCAGATTTATCTGATCGAGTCGAGTTTGAATCCACTCATCCTCATCTAAGCCTGCATCTTTCACAATTCTTAGAGAGGGAATCTGAACTTCCACTGGTAAAACGGCTTCCATTCCATAGACTAAAGAGAAAGGGGTTGCCCCTGTCGAAGTGCGGTAACCATGAAGAGAAAAAGGTAACATCTCATGCCAGTCTTTGTATGTTACTGTTATATTCTTGATATTGTTAGCAGCCTCCACGGCGTCGTTCGTCTTTGGCCGGTACGGAGAAGAGTTATGGTGTTTTATTTTGAACTGCGTGCAGAGTTCAGTAATCATCTTGTTGTTCAGATTAGTACCATTGTCAGTGATAACTCTTTCAGGAGACAGCAGGTTTCTCAAATAGATATTTGATAGAATCCATCTTAGAAGTCAACAAAGTGGTATGATTCAACATAGACTGTCTTAGTCGGCGAGCAACCCAAGCCAAAGCGCAGCAAGCTTTCTCGAGCTGTGAGTATCTTGTTTCACAGTCGGTACCTTTTGCTAAGGCAGTGTATGACATGCTCTTTTCGACCAGACTCGTCATGTTGCCCCAGCACACCCTATTGAATTTTCTAACACGGTCAAATACATAGTTAGAGGTCTTCCTTCAACTGGTGGTATCAGAATTAGAGGTTCTTGGAGATGCTTCTTGATTTTGTCTCAGTAATTTGAAGATGGATTTGCAAGTAGCGGTCAAATGTGGAATGAATCGGGCAATGTAATTCAAGTGTCCCAAGAAACCTCTGACTTCTTTCTTGTCTATTTCAGTACCCAGATTTACAATTTCAATTGATTCCTCATGCGGCTGTATGGTCTTTTCTTCCTGTAGTACCAGTCTGGCAAGTTCTCTAGGGACTTCACAATCTTCCTCACTTCCATCCTCGGCTTGGTAGATCGGATTTTCAAAGTCATGATGAACAGTAGCAGAGTCATTACCAACAGGATCCAGAGTGGATATGGATCGGCAAATTGTTACGTGAGTGTGTGCAAGAAAACATAGCTTGTTTGAAAAATGACAGGAAAGATAAAGAGCGCAATATTTGAATGCAAAAAGTCCATTGATTTATCGAATATGAATATGCTTATGAAAATGACAAACCCTTAAAATTAGCTATTATGTCCCGGGTATAGACACAATGCTTTTGAAGCACTAAAATAGCAATAACAATTATTCCTGACTAAAGGAAATCGGGATAGTGTCTTCAGCCTTCCAATTGTCGAGTCTGTCACCAATTGTTGGGAAAATCCGGCTATCCAAGTCATAATCGTTATCAGTGTCTTCCACAGCATTGACAGTCTCGCCCTGATTAGGCAGAGGAGCAGTGATGACATTAGGAGTCTCAGGCGGATCAGATTCAAATTCTCCAGCGTCGATCATATCCTGAATTTTGTTCTTCAACGACCAACAATTGTTTGTATCATGCCCGGGGCTATCGGAGTGATATGCACACCTGGAATTGGGATTATAACGAGGAGAAGTAGTGTTGGGTTTTGCAGGAGGATCTCTGAGGGTAATTAAATTTGCTTTTAGCATACCCTGCAGTGCTTGTGCTAAAGTCATATTGATCTTCGTAAACTGCCTCCTTCCCGGGTTAATGTGCCTCACAGGTTTCTGGTCTTTCTTTTTCTCGAGCAAAAGAGCCTTCAGTTCCTCCTGCCCCTTGGATAAGTTCAAGATCATCTTCTGGAGTTGAGCATTCTGAGCATGGAGATCTTTGACAATTTGTTCGAGGTCCATTTTTCTGTTTGGAGGAAAACCGTGAGAACATTGATCCCTTTAGAGTACCTGTTATGCAATGTTATGCTATGCAATGTATGTAATGTTTTCAAGGACTTTTGGAATTCAACTTTACGTAAACTACCAAATAGAGAAAAGTTAAATCCCTAAGTCCTCGAAATGGTTAGTTCAATGTTATGATGTCATGATGTTATGATGTTATGATGTTATGATGTTATGATGTTATGAGGTTAAATAAATAACAAGCACAGGCAAGTCACACAACCATCATTCCTAGGTTTTAAGGTTGGCATGAGTTCCATAGGTAAGTACCCTCCCCACTGAAGTTTGGTTGGTTCAACCTGTCCTAGAATAGTAACCGGGTTCTAGAAGGATCTCAAATCATTGACCTTTCTTTAAGTCCACTTCAGTGCAACACCAAGTGGTTGACCGAAGCTTCCCTAAAGTCCAATCTCAAAGAGTGTAGTATCGAGTCTCAACCAACCCCAGTCGGAACCGAAGTCAGTTATCTCACTACTTTCTAATGGCCAGGATGAGTCAATTAGGGTTCTAAAGGTCTGGTTAATGCTTTGATGACACCACGCGGAAGCCAAATTTTTCCTCAAGTAAACATGAGGAACATCAGGACATCCAAAGTATCACATTAACCGTAGCCATCATTTTAACCATTCCAGTATACGCCGGATAGTCGTGATGATCTATTGCTACTTACCTAAGGTACACTAGATCCGGGTGTAGGATCTTTCACTCAAAAATACCCAAGCAATCCCTTAAAAGTAAATCAGACAATTTGGAATAAGTGATCTTGTTTTTAAGGTAACCTCTCTTTTTAAAGTCGTCCCCAGCAGAGTCGCCAGTTCTGTCATACGGTGAACTGACTTGGGGTGTTTTGCTTTTTATCGCAATGTCGCGGATAGCAAGAGTCGCCACCGACTTTTCTTTTATCCAATAAGGAAAGGTGGAAAAGAACAGGAAAGACCTCAATAGATTTTGGGTTCGGGAAGTACATTATACAAAGGGAAGGTGTTAGCACCCTTTGTATCCATGGTTATCCATGGGCTCTTAATTACTGGATCACTTATATTTTTGTCTGAAAAGTGTCGGTGAATTGCTTAAAAAATGTTTGAAAGAGAGTTTAACTTTGTAATGATTCTCGTATGAATGTATACAAAGTATTTATCTCATTTGATTTTGAAAATGGTTTAGAAAAATATAACTCGGTAATGATTCTAGTATGAATGTATACCAAGTGGTGATTTTCTAGGATTTGTAAAGTGTAAAGTGTGAGGGGTGGAAAATGTTTTAGGTTATGATCCAGTAATTGAGAGTTATACCTTCCTGAGGTCGTTATGGGCATTTCCTATCCTTATGAGGGTAAAACTGTCCTTACTATTGAGAAGTAAGTAATCTTACCCTTTGGATGTTTAAGGGTCACCGTAGGGTCATCGATAGGTCATTGAAGGCAACAGTTGTAAGGATACCTTAGCATTCGAAGGGACGATCATCATTTAACCGTAGGCTACACCGAAGGGTCATCGAGGGACAAAATCGTATTTTCGAAGGCAACATCCGAGGGACTATGATTTATTTTATGATGATTTAATCGAAGGGCCATTGCTAAGTGTATCCCCACATTCGCGGGACATGACCGTTATACCGTAATACCGTAGGGCAGCAAAGAGAGGTCCAAGATCACTTATTTAAGGTCATATTTTAAAGTCAATGAAGTAATTAAGTCCATACTAAAATCAATACATTAAAATTAATACATTAAAATTAATACATTAAAATTAACACATTAAAATTAATTAGGCCACTTAGGGTGAGTCTCCACAAGGGTATCCCACAAATAAAGTGGAAGACCTAAACGACGATCTTTTTCTGGGACCTATGAACCTTTGCAAAATTCAACAAACGGGTTAGAGTACCAAATCCGGGTGTAATCGTGGATTACACCGTAAAAGAAAAACAGCAGCAAGAAAACAGTGTATAATTAACATAGAATCGACCAGATACGCATAAGACATAACAAACAAAATATTGGCGGCTTCCCTCGTTCGCCTCTGCTTCGCCTAGCGAAGGTCTAGCGAACACTCGCTGCGTGCTCGCTTAGCGATGTGCTAGCGAGCGGCTGCGGGTTTTGGATTTCAGAACAGTATGACTTCAACCTGCGGCATGGCTTATGGCATCCAACACATAATTATATGGTTCAGCATTCACAATATTCAGGCACACTTAAATTCACATGCAAAACCTCAAATATGTTTATGAATTCAATTATAATATCACATGCAAGTTAAGAACATAAAGCGGTATCACATGCAAATTAAGAAAATAAAGCGATAATAGTAATGCAGACCTGTTTGCAATCGAATTGCAACCTTGAATTGGCGAGCCGGATTGAGTTGGGCGGTGGTAGCTTCGGAGCGGATGAGCGGCCTTCAGGGTTTCTTTACTCGGAATCCTTCAAGTTGATCTCCAGGGTTTCTATGCCAGGGTTCCGTCCGTCTTCCTCTGTTTTTCGTCCTCTTTTTTGTTACTGAAGTGCTGGTATTTATAATGCCTTTTTCCATGACCTAATGGGCTCGAAGTGAAGCCCGAAATTTTCTGTTGTCTGTCAGCTTCGCTAGGCGAGCTGGTAGCGAACGCGTAGCGAACGTTCGCTAGGCGAGCGTGTAGCGAACGTAACGTTCGCTAGGCGAGCGCGTAGCGAACAGGCCAGTTTGGGCTATTTTCTGGATTGGGCCATTCGTGAGCTGGGCCTTGGTTCTTTTAAGATCAGTGTCATAAAAATGAGTCGGAATGCCTTGAAAAATGTCTTGAAATATTAATGGGCAAATTTTGGGGTATGACACTTGTCCCTCTTCTTCCCCATGTACACCAACTTTGGTGTTTGTGGTGGTGGAGCCAATGACGGAGATGAAGAGCATTCCCAAATTGGGATGTTTTGTCCAGTGTATTGTTTATTTGTTTTAGCTAAAATTTGCCAAAGGGGGAGATTGTTGATTCCTTAGGATTGACATTAATTTTAGAAAACAAATAATGTAATCATCTCTGTTGTTTTAATATGTTGGGTTGAAGAAATTCAACATCTGGACCAACATGTCATGTACGATGTCACGACATCAGGTCTGTGACATCGCACATGTGTAGAAAACTGAATTAATTAATTCAGTATATATTCTGGGATCAGCAAGGATATCTGGTGAATATCCTAACTCCCATGTGGAGATCTTGAAGACTCAATCAGAAGATATATAGGCTCAAAATATGGAGATATATATGGAGAGATTCTAGGATTGAAGACCTTGTTTGTAGCAGAATTTTCTGCTGAAGTTGTAACAGCAAAGAACAAGTCTGCTGCGACTTCTGAAGGCCCAAATCCAGTTGGGTGATTAGGTTATAAATAGCTGATTGTAATCTAGTCTTTGTAAGCCTCTTAGAATGAAAATTTAGGGGTGTGTGTGAGGTAAACCTCCCAATCTGTGGGAAGGTTACCATATGTTTCTCAGTGGTAAAAGCTGAGAGTTTTGTAACTCAAAGCCTGTAGGCAAGAGTGATTTTGTTCTTGAATGAAGCTGTGAAGCAAGTTCAAGGTGTGTTAACATTACATTGTATTTGTAGTGATAGGAATGGAAACTGGAGGTTTCTATCTAGGAGTTCCTAGGTATAGATTGCATTGGGTAGGGATTAAGTGAAGAGTTGTAAACGGGTGAGTTTAACTCTTAATTAATACTGCTAATAGTGGATCTTCTTCCTGGCTTGGTAGCCCCCAGATGTAGGTCATGTTGGACTGAACTGGGTTAACAATTTCCTGTATTTGTTTTCCTTCTGCATGTGTATTTATTACTGTCATAACTCAGTTGGTTTCCCAGTCAGGTTATCAAGATGATAACAGACCTGGTATATAAACTTCTGATTGAATGTTAATCAGAATGCTGTAACATTCATCAGTGACAGCGTATACTGAATAATAAGCATGTTAGCTTCAGTTCAGTAATTATTTAAGTCTGTTCTTTTCAAGGATAACAGACCTGGCTGGAGGATCATTGTGAAACTGTCAAACTGGACGTTTTGACAGTTGATAATGAAGGTTGATACTGAAGTAGAGACTAGTTGGTCTTTGACAGTACTGCAAACTTAGCACAACACGTTTCCAGGAACATAAAAGAATCAGCATATGTTCTGGATGTCGAACTGAATGTTGTGACATTCATTCCCAACAGCAGGTGCTAAAGTGTAGGATGATTGGTTTTTCTGGTTCAGTATTTTTCTCAGGCTATTCTTCAGGGATTCAATAGCTTAGAGAAAAACCAGGAAACCAACTACTAACCTACAATTAATGAACCTAACAAATAGCCTAGTTGTTAGCAATCTAAGAAGTGGAAATTAGATTAACGTGTTCAACCTTTAATTCAGGAAATACAAGTAAAAGATATACACACTGGAACAATGTAACAGATGATGTCCACACACAACAGTAAGACATCATGCTGATAACTGTGGAAGAAAACAACAGAAGTGAGTGCTAGGTTTGATTTCTGTTGAGTCTTTCTTCCTGATGCACAGAACCGGGTGTTCATACATTCTAGGGTGACATAGAATGAGATGTCGTGACATCTGTGAACTTGTGCATATTAGTACAGTGGTTAATAACTATCTTGCTGTATTAGTTACAATGTTAAATCAGATGTCATGACGTGGAGTAGAACATCTGAATTCTGACTACACCAGAATTTCAATACTGGAATGGTTAAAATGATGGATACGGTTAATGTGACACTTTGGATGTCCTGATGTTCCTCATGTTTACTTGAGGAAAAATTTGGCGTCTGCGTGGTGTCATCAAAGCATTAACCAGACCTTTAGAACCCTAATTGACTCATCCTAGCCATTAGAAAGTAGTGAGATAATTGACTTTGGTTCCGACTGGGGTTGGTTGATACTCGATACTACACTCTTTGAGATTGGACTTTAGGGAAATTTTGGTCAACCGCTTGGTGTTGCACTGAAGTGGACTTAAGGAAAGGTCAATGATTTGAGATCCTTCTAGAACCCGGTTACTATTCTAGGACAGGTTGAACCAACCAAACTTCAGTGGGGAGGGTGCTTACCTATGGAACTCATGCAAGCCTTAAAACCTAGGAATGATTGTGGTGTGACTTGTTTGTGCTTGTTACTTACTTGACATCATAACATCATAACATCATGACATCATGGCATTGTACTAACCATTTCGAGGACTTAGGGATTTAACTTTGCTCTGTTTTGTAGGGCTATGGCTTCCAGGAAGACCATCCGGATCAATTTTGTAGCGACCTCTCCTCAACTCAAGGATTTAGTGTCGGAACTTCCCGGTCATGCTCAGTTCATCAAGAAACATGGTTATCTCCTCAATTTAGTTACCACCGGTTTCAAGGAAGATATGATGAGAGTTCTATTCCAGTTCTTCGATCCTAAACATCATTGCATCACCTTCCCATATTATCAGTTGGTACCCACATTAGAAGAATTTTCCAGGTTACTTGGGATACCTATCCTTGATCAAACACCTTTCAGTGGTTTAGAAAAGATTCTGAGGTCTGAAGAGGTTGCCGCGGCTTTACACATGACAAAGTCCGACATTGAAACTAATTGGGTAACAAGAATTGAAGTTAAGGGTTTACTTGCCAAATTTCTGATAAATAAGGCCTGAGAATTCCAAAAAGCTATGAGTGTCCACGCTTTCGAAGATGTTCTAGCATTACTAATCTATGGTTTGGTGCTATTTCCTAATCCGGATCAATTCATAGACATGAATACTGTTAAGATATTTCTCACTCATAACCCTGTGCCCACCTTGCTTGGAGACATTTTGCATTCCCTTCACACTCGTACTATGAAAAGGCAAGGGACTCTCATGTGCTGCGTACCTTTATTATCTAGGTGGTTTATTTCGCACCTTTCTCAATCAGTCTTGAAGAATGAGCAAAATTTGAAATGGTCTCAAAGGATAATGTCGCTCTCCCATTCAAACATCCATTGGTGTCCCCAACCCAAAGAAAATGTTATCATCATTGACCGTTGTGGAGAATTCTCTAACGTACCACTCCTGGGGATAAGAGGAGGTATTACTTATAATCCTGCTTTAGCCCTACGTCAGTTTGGTTATGCTCGAAGAGATGGTCCACATGAAATAATTATCCAAGGCACTGTGTTTGAATATGACAACGATTCTCAAGGTCTCCGTCAAAGGTTTGTACGAGCTTGGGGCATGGTGAAAAGAAGTACTTTAGGACAGAAAAACTCTATTCCTATGGAACCTTATCTCAGATGGGTACGCGCCAGAGCTCGTGAGCTTATCATGCCATATCTTGCAATCGGACCTCTGATTGTTGAACCAAAAGTTGAAGGAGATACCCCTCAGATCATTCCTTATCCAGATATGCCTACCAATGTTGAAGAATTGAAGAAATCTTGGATCTAGTTGAGAGAAGAAAGGGATACTTTTGAAGCTCAGTTCTGTGCTGAAAGGAAGAAAGTATTAGAGCTCACCAGCCAGCTTAATGAGGAACGAAGTCTCAATGCATATCTCCGCCCAAAAAGAAGTCGTCCCTGGGAGACTTGAGCTTTCATTTTTTCTTGTAATGAACATTGATTAAAGAAATTATTAATAAAAGTTCCCCTTTTTGGTGGTTTACGCAAAGTTAAATTCCAAAAGTCCTTGAAAACATTTCATACATTGCATAACATAACATAACACTGCATAACAGGTACTCTAAAGGATCAATGTTCTCGCGGTCTTCCTCTCAAACAGAAAAATGGCCCTCGAACAAACTGTCAAGGATCTCCAGGCTCAGAATGCTCAATTCCAGGAGATGATCTTGAACTTATCCAAGGGGCAGGAGGAACTGAAGACTCTATTGCTCGAGAAGAAGAAAGACAAGAAATCCGTGAGTTACATTAACCCAGGAAGAAGGCTTAAAGGACAGGCTCCAGGAGTCAAGATTGGAATTCCGAAGGATAAAGAAGATGAGACAGAAAATGATTCGGAAGATGAGAATGCTGATCCCTTCAACCCTGAGGACGACTATGAAAATTATGAAAATAAACAGTACTCTCCGAAGGATGATAAGTATAAGTTGCTGGAAGAACGTATGCTAGCTATGGAGGGTCAGAAGGCGCCCGATCTGGATTTCGAAAGCTTAGGTCTGGTCTCTGATGTGGTCATTCCTCGCAAATTCAAGGTCCCCGCTTTCACTAAGTATGATGGTGTGTCTTGTCCTCAGATGCATCTGAGAGCTTATGTGAGAAAGATCCAGCCGTGTACCACTGATAGGAAGCTATGGATCCATTTCTTCCAAGAGAGTTTGTCTGGCACACAGTTAGAGTGGTATTATCAGCTCGAGAGCTCTAACATCCGCACCTAGACTGATTTAGCGACAGCTTTCTACAAGCACTACCAGTATAATTCTGAATTAGTGCCTACTCGGCTACAGCTGCAGAATATGACTATGGGCTCTAAAGAAAGCTTCAAAGAATATGCTCAAAAATGGAGAGACTTGGCTGGCAGAGTCAAACCCCCTATGATTGATCGAGAATTAGTGAACATGTTCATGGGTACACTGACTGGCCCATTCTACAGCCATCTATTGGGAAGTTTCTCATCGGGTTTCACTGAACTTATATTGACGGGTGAACGTGTTGAAAGCGGCATTCGAAGTGGAAAGATACAGGCGGCTACCTCTGCAAGCACCAAAAAGTCCTATCAGGGGAAGAATGAATCAAATGCTGTGTACAGTCAAAGGGGTCATAACAAGAAAAATCGTGACCATACTGTTGGAGCAGTTACGATTACAACACCTCCATCTCAAAACTTCCAACACAGACAAGACATGCCAAGAAGGCAGTTTACCAAGATCAATATGACTTTAGCACAAGCACTGCAGGGTATGCTAAAAGCAAATTTAATTACCCTCAAATATCCTCCTGCAAATCCCAACACTACTTCTCCTCGTTATAATCCCAATGCCAGGTGTGCATATCACTCCGATAGCCCCGGGCATGATACAAACGATTGTTGGTTGTTGAAGAATAAGATTCAGGATATGATCGACGCTGGAGAAATTGAATTTGATCCTCCGGAGACTCCTAATGTCATCACTGCTCATATGCCTAATCATGACAAGACTGTTAATGATGTGGATGACAATTCTCACATTACTAATAATGTAGCTGACTTAGCATCTCCTCTCCTGATCATCAAGAAGAATTTATTGCAAGCTGGTTTATTTCCAGGTTGTGCTGAAAATTGCGATCTCTGTATACTTCGACCCAATGATTGCTTGAAGTTGAGGAATGGTATTCAACGGCTGATGGATGATCGTACAATTATCTTTGAAAAGATTCCTAAGGTGGAAAACCCTATTGAAGAAATATTTGTGATTGCTAGGTCCAAAGTTCCAGTGAAGATTACCGCTACTAGAGTGCCTGTGAAGATTACTGCTGAGTCCAAGGTAGCTCCCCTAATTATTACTGCACCTGGCCCAGTACCGTATTCCTCAAGCAAAGCCATTCCGTGGAATTATAGAGGTGATGTTTACATCCACGGCATAAAGCAAGATGATAATTCTGCTAATCCTAATGACGTTGACATTGTTAGGACTAGTAAAATTACTCGAAGTGGAAGGAGCTTCTCTCCAGAAATCTCACCTCCCGCCCCTGAAACTCGAGGAAAGGGACCAGTAATCAATCCTTCTCAGTCAAAGACACCAGTCGAAGTTACTACCGAAGATGTTATCAAGCAGGAAATGGAAGAAATGCTGAAAATCATCCGTAAGAGTGATTTTGATGTGGTAGAACAGTTGTGGCATACTCCGTCTAAAATTTCGATGTTATCCTTGTTGTTATCTTCTGAATCTCATGCCAATGCGTTGATAAAATTCTTGAAGACCGCTCATGTACCTCAGGAGACATATGTCGATCAGTTAGAAAATTATGTTACTAACTTGGCTGTTGATAATGGCATAGGCTTTTCTGATGCTGACCTGACACCAGCAGGAAAGAATCACAATAAAGCTCTGCATATCTCCATTGAGTGTAAGGGGATCACCTTGTCTCATGTGTTGATCGACAATGGCTCTTCTTTGAATGTGCTACCGAAAGCTGTGCTCGATAAGCTTGACTGTAAAAGCATTGAACTGAAACCTAGTGACGTTGTGGTGCGTGCTTACGATGGTGCGAAGAGTGTTGTCCATGGTGAAGTGGTTCTCCCTATCAAGATAGGACCTCAAGTCTTCAACACTACCTGTTACGTAATGAACATTCGTCTTGCCTATTCCTGCTTGCTGGGACGCCCTTGGATCCATGGGGCGAGTGCTGTAGCTTCGTCTCTCCATCAAAAGTTGAGATATCCAATAGAGGGAAAGATTGTCACTGTGTATGGAGAAGAAGAGTATATTGTCAGTAGTGTGCATACCTTCAGATACGTCGAGATGGATGGTGAATTCTTTGAGACTCCTTCTCAGTCAGTTGAAGTAGTTCCTCCGACCAGTCCTGTCCTTAAGCCAACTTCCCGTGTGCCCAAGGTTATTCGTGCTCCTCCTGCTATGATTTCTCTGAAAGATGCTCAAGCCGTGGTTGAAGATGGTGGTCGTACTGGCTGGGGTCAACTGATCGATGTACCGTACAAGTCTGATAAATTTGGCCTGGGGTTTAGCTCTGAAAAGATAGTCAAAGATCAGATTAATGCTGTAGAAGATGCTGATAGCGATTGCGACTTGGATAGCTGGATTTTCCCAACAATTGGTGACAGACTCAATAATTGGAAGGCTGAAGACACTATCCCGATTTCCTTTAGTCAGGAGTAATTGCTATTGCTTATTTTAGCGTTTCAAATTTTGTAATTTTTATTATGAACAATTGAACTTCTTAAAGCACTGTGTCTATGCCCGGGGCACAATAGCTAACTTGTTAAGGGTTTTGTCATTTTCATAAGCATATTCACATTCAATAAATCAATGGACTTTTTGCATTCAAATATTGCGCTATTTATCTTTCCTGTCATCTTTCAAATAAGCTATGTTTTCTTACACACACTCACGTAACAAATTGCAGATCCATATCCACTCTGGATCCTGTTGATAATAATTCTGCTACTGTTAATTATGGCTTTAAAAATCCGATCTACCAAGGCGAGGATGGAAGTGAGGAAGATTGCGAAGTGCCTAGAGAGCTTGCCAAACTGTTACTGCAAGAAGAAAAGACTATACAGCCGCATGAGGAATCAATTGAAATTGTAAATCTGGGTACTGAAGTAGACAAGAAAGAAGTCAAAATAGGAGCAGGCTTGGAAAACAGTGTCAAAGAAAGATTGATTCAGATGTTACATGACTATTTAGAGATTTTTGCTTGGTCTTATGAAGACATGCCAGGACTGGATACTGATATAGTAGTACATCGTTTGCCGATGAAGGAAGATTGTCATCCTGTTAAGCAAAAGGTTCGTCGCATGCGTCCTGAAATGTCTGAGAAAATCAAAGTCGGGGTTATGAAACAATTTAATGCAGGTTTTCTAGCTATTACTTCTTATCCTCAATGGGTTGCTAATGTGGTACCAGTGCCAAAGAAGGATGGTAAGGTGCGAATGTGTGTAGAGTACAGAGATTTGAATAAAGCAAGTCCCAAAGATGACTTTCCACTTCCGCACATTGATGTTCTGGTAGATAACACCGCTCAACACAAGGTATTCTCATTCATGGATGGATTCTCAGGTTATAACCAGATTAAGATGGCACCTGAAGACATGGAGAAAACTACGTTTGTGACGCAATGGGGCACTTTCTGTTACAAAGTAATGCCATTCGGTTTAAAGAATGCAGGGGAAACATACCAGCGTGCTATGGTGGTTTTGTTCCATGATATGATCCATCATGAAATAGAGGTATATGTGGATGACATGATAGCTAGATCTCATACTGAAGAAGAACATCTCGATCATTTATACAAACTGTTTGAGAGGTTGAAGAAATACAAGTTGAGATTGAACCCGAACAAATGCACCTTTGGAGTAAGATCCGGTAAACTCTTGGGCTTTATTGTCAGTGGTAAAGGAATTGAGGTTGACCCGGCTAAGGTGAGAGATATTCAAGAAATGCCAGTTCCCCGTACAGATAAAGAAGTCAGAGGTTTCTTGGGACGCTTGAATTACATTGCCCGATTTATCTCCCATTTGACTGCTACTTGCAAACCCATCTTCAAATTACTGAGGAAAAATCAAGAGATAATATGGAATGATGAATGTCAAGAAGCTTTTGACAAAATCAAGAAGTATCTCCAAGAACCTCCGATTCTGATGCCACCAGTCGAAGGAAGACCTCTAATCATGTATTTGACCGTGTTAGAAAATTCAATGGGGTGTGTGATGGGGCAACATGACGAGTCTGGTCGAAAAGAGCATGCAATATACTACCTTAGCAAAAAGTTTACCGACTGTGAAACAAGATACTCACTGCTTGAGAAAACATGATGTGCTTTGGCTTGGGCTGCTCGCCGACTAAGACTGTATATGTTGAATCATACCACTTTATTGATTTCTAAGATGGATCCTATCAAATATATATTTGAGAAACCTGCTCTCTCCGGAAGAATAACAAGATGGCAGATGATTTTAATAGAGTATGATATCCAGTATACTACCCAGAAAGTAATCAAAGGAAGCGTGTTAGCTGATCATTTGGCTCATCAAGCAGTTGATGATTACCAATCTATGAATTTTAAGTTCCCTGAGGAGGATGTTATGCTTGTTACTGATTATGAAGAACCTGGACCGGAGGAAGGACCCGAACTGGGATCCCGATGGACTATGGTTTTTGATGGATCTTCTAATGCATTGGGCAATGGTGGTGTTGTAATTATTTCTCCCAAGGGTTGCCATACGCCTTTCACTGCTAGACTATGTTTTGATTGTACCAATAATATGGCTGAGTATGAAGCATGTATTTTGGGACTCAGAGCTGCTATAGACCTGAGAATCAAGTTTTTAAGTGTGTACGGAGACTCAGCCTTAGTAATCAGTCAGATCAAAGGAGAATGAGACACTAAACATCCGAATCTCATCCCTTATCGAGAGCGGGTGTTGACATTAATCCCATACTTTGAAGAGATTACATTCGAACATATTCCACGAGAAGAGAATCAGTTGGCAGACGCATTGGCTACCATGTCATATATGTTCAGAGTCAGATGGGACAATGAAGCTCCCATGATCACCATTGAACGATTAGATGAACCAGCATATTGTTATGAACTTAATGCTGATGAAGTAGAAGAGAAACCTTGGTTCCACGAAGTAAAAAGATATTTAGAAACTCAGGAATACCCTGAAGGGGCATCCATCAATGACAGAAAATTTCTGAGGAAGTTCTCCGCTAAATTCTTTTTGAGTAATGGAGTATTATACAAACGTAATCATGATTCGACTTTGCTTCGCTGTGTGGATAAAAAGGAAGCAGAAAAGATAATGGAAGACATGCATGACGGTATTTTTAGGACTCATTCTAGTGGACATACGATGGCCAAGAAGATTCTGAGATCAGGGTATTATTGGTCTACCATGAAAGCTGATTGCCACCATCACTCCAGAACTTGTCACAAGTGCCAGATCTATGCGGACGAAGTACATATACCTCCTGCTCCATTGAACGTGTTGACAGCCCCTTGGCCCTTTGCAATGTGGGGCATTGATATGATTGGAGAGATTAAACCTACTGCTTCTAATGGACATCGTTTCATTCTTGTTGCTATTAATTACTTTACGAAGTGGGTAGAGGCAACCTCATTTGCTTCTGTCACCAAGAATGTGGTGGCACGGTTCATCAAGAATAGTCTTATTTGTCGGTATGGCATCCCTGAAAGAGTTATCAATGATAATGGTACTAATTTGAACAACAAGATGATTACTGAACTCTGCACGCAGTTCAAAATAAAACACCATAACTCTTCTCCGTACCGGCCAAAGATGAATGGCGCCATAAAAGCTGCTAATAAGAATATTAAGAAGATTATACAAAAGATGACAGTAACATACAAAGACTGGCATGAGATGTTACCATTTGCTCTTCATGGTTATCGCACTTCAGTACGCACTTAGACAGGGGAAACTCCTTTCTCTTTAGTCTACGGAATGGAAGCCGTTTTACCAGTGGAAGTTCAGATTCCCTCTCTAAGAATTATGAAAGATGCAGGCTTAGATGAAGATGAATGAATTCAGACTCGACTCGATCAGATAAATTTGATTGATGAAAAGAGACTTGCGGCTGTTTGTCATGGGCAGATATATCAGAAGCGCATGACCCAGGCATTTAATAAAAAAGTCAAGAGACAAGTGTATCAAATTGGCGACTTGGTGATAAAGTGTATCATTCTACCACAAGGTGATCCTAGAGGCAAATGGACTCCTACATACGAAGGGCCATTTGTAGTTAAGAAGGTATTCTCTGGTGGAGCCATGATGCTTGCTACAATGGATGGCGAAGATTTCCCGCATCCCGTGAACGCGGACATAGTTAAAAAATACTATGCATAAAAGAGACCCGCTAGGTCGACATATCTAGGCAAAAGTAAGGGCATCCCGACGAACCAAAAGGGTTCGGGCAAAAATTAGGGATAAACATATAAAAATGTACACCCGGCAAGTCGAAAACCTGAAAAGGCGGCTTGGGCAAAAAAGGGTATCCTGGTGGACTGAAAACCTGAAAAGGCGGTCCAGACAAAAATTAGGGATTAAAGCGTATGACTATGTCCCGTTCTCGGTCAGCTTCACCAAAGTCAAAGAGACTGAACAAGCCAATCACTTCTATCCGACAACAAGAGATGAGATGCTTGAAGACATAATAGCAGTAGTAGAATTAAAATCAATAGGACTTTTTTTTCATAGCTGTTTTTTCTTTGCTTTCTTGACAATTTCCTCTTACTAGGATTTCTGTCTCCTTGTATTAAAATTTCTTTTTTATAGGCCCTCTTTCAAAGTAAATACAATTTTATTTCCAAAAAGATACTTTTGTTTTACTTTCTCCGTTTTGTTTGCATAAACGTCCATTGATTTAATTCGAATTAATATATGCATTTGAATATGATTGATGTTTACCGAAAATACATGCATAAAATAGAAATAGCAATTACTAAAAGACTTTAGGATCAAGGATAAGGTTTAACCATGCGTTCTAACAAATCTGGTTGCAAATCCTATTCCCCAGTAAAACCAGTTATTCCCAGAAGAAATTGGCACTACTAGACAGACTGGTCATCTCTTTTATCCCCAGTCAGGTTCTGTTCAATATTTCTACCATCAGACAGAAATCAAATATCCCCAGCTAAGAAAGGGTCATCAATACAAATATCTCCAACCAGAATATCGGGATTTATTTTCCCATGGCAAAAATTTTCAGACGCATAATTCATTCATGCATCATTTCACAGCATATACATGCATGCAATGTTCACATTCATTTTCAAGAGCATAAAACATCTCATGCATCATGACATGGCATGAGGCTAACTCTTTTTTTTTCCAAGTTAATTATCCTCCTGATACAGTCAAAATAAAGATTCATTCAGACGGATATCTTTATCGATTACATTCAAGATTCAGATACATCTTTCAGATATAGTCCATATGAATATTCATTCTGACAAGCATTCTGATATCCTCCTAATGATGGCATCTTTAAGCCCATCCCAGACATTTATTGCAAATACAACATATACAAATATTATCAGATATAGCCTAACGTACGACTCATTCTGATTCAGCCTAACGTATGGTTCCTTCAACTGTTCCAATACGGTCTAGCGTACGACCCATTTGGATATTCATCCCCTCAGATACTACCTAGCATACGGTACATTCTGAAATGTAGTCTAGCGTTTGACTACCCCTTTTATCATCAGATACAGCCTAATGGACGGCTCATTCTGCTACTCAGATACGATCTAGCGTATGATCCATTTTGATCTTTTATCATTAGATACAGCCTAATGGACGGCTCATTCTGCTACTCAGATACGATTTAGCGTATGATCCATTCTGATCTTTTATCCTCAGATACAGCCTAATGGACGGCTCATTCTGCAACTCGGATACGGTCTAGTGTACGACCCAGTCTGGCTCTTCTCATCAGATACTACCTAGCATACGGTACATTCTGAAATGTAGTCTAGCATACGACTACTTTTTATCGCCAGATACAGCCTAACGGACGGTTCATTCTACTACTCAGATACGATCTAGCGTACGATCCATTCTGATCTTTATTTCTCCAGGTACAGCCTAACGGACGGCTCACTCTGCTACTCAGATACGGTCTAGCGTATGACCCATTCTGATCCTTATCTCATCAGGTTCAGCTCACCCTAATATCACCTAATGGATGACTCATTATACGGTCTAGCGTACGACCCAGTGTGACACCCATGTCTTCAGATATGGTCTAATGTACGACGCACTCTGAAGCTCTCATCATCAAACTTTCTGGATGACATCTTTAAGCCCATCTCCATCAAGACTATCTTTTAATTAACAAGTGCAAAGTTTTGGGGCATTCTAAGTGTTCAATAATCTTCCACCTCCAGATCACGAATGACGTACATACCATTCTAATTTTCTCGGTTTAAGAATATTGAACAGGGGCAGCTGTCATACCCCAAAATTTGCCTGTTAATTTTTATGATAAATTGATTCATGCATGGCATTCATTTCACATTTGCATTCATTCATTAGCATATATTCTCATATAAATTATAAATTTTAATTTATTTATTATGTGATACAGATATAAAAAATAATAATAATTTTAGTTATCTGTATGATATAAATAAATTTTATATATATAAATAAAATAATTTTAATTTAATGATAAATAAAAATAGATTTGAATTTTAATTGTATAATTAAAATTTTAAATTTATTTTATTTGTTAAAACTCATTAAATTATAATAACTATTTTTTATAATTTAGTGACTCATGTTCCATTTATTCATTATTTATAAATAGTATTTATTTAGTAATTCACGTTTTTTACTTAATAAAATTTATTTATAAGAGTAACATTTTTTTAAGCCAATAAATTATAAAATAATTTTGGTTGATATAAGTAAGAATAATTTTGATTTTTTTTTAAATGATGAAAGTAAAAATAGAAATAGGTTTAAATTTTAATTCAATTATGTAACTAAAATTTAAATTAATTTTTATTTAAATTATTCATTATTTATAATAATATTTGTATTTAATAAATATTTAGCAAGGTTAAACCCTAACTCTCCTAAAGTATAGGAAGGGATCCAAATATGTAGCAAGGTTAAACCCTAACTCTCCTAAAGTATAGGAAGGAATCCAAATATTTAGCAAGGTTAAACCCTAAAGTATAGAAAGGGATCCAAATATTTAGCAAGGTTAAACCCTAATCCACACCATTATAAATACTTCATATGGCTGCAGCGAGAGGGAGGAAAAAGAGGAGAGATACAGGAGAAGAAGATACACAAGGCAAGGCAGAAGCAAGAAGATTCACGGGGAGGGAAAAGTGAAGCAACCATAAAGCACTCATAGCCTAAATAAGAACAACACACATACAGTGAGCAAACTAGAAGAATCAAATCCCCAGTAAGTGTTCATTATGGAATTTGCATCCAGCATGATTACCTTGCAATACTCCTTAATTCATGCATGAATAATATTGGTTTAATATATATATTGAGATGATGTATTCATGGTTTGGTGGATGTTGATATTGTTTTATTCAAGTATGCATCTGTTCTTGATATGTCATAGCATGTTGGAGAAATTCTGTTTGCATGATTAAAGAATTATATCTGTCATTTAATTATTATATGAGTGTTGTTTCTAGCATGATTATGTTTATTTCACATGCTGTTATTACATCATAATGATGATGATGATATAATGGTGATAATATAAATCTTTGGTTGTCTTTAACATGTATGTGTAAGGTTTGTTTTATCATTATCACTTGCAGTAAAGAGAACTAATACATGAGTAAAATAATATAAGCTTCTTGATTTGTGCATGGCTATTTTTATTATTGCATGATGATTACATATGATCTTATTTTATGTGTGTGGTTTGATATAAGATGAAGTTACAGGTTTGTTGTATTCACATGAAAGAAACAGCATGAGAAAAAATAAAGTAGCTTGCCGTAAGAGAGAAAGCTGTAACATGCATGGTGGTGTTGTGTCAAAATTGAAAAATCCATGTAGAATTAATATATATTTTAATGAAGGAGAATAAATAATGAATGGACCAACATGGCTTGTTGGTAGCTCCCCCCTCACTCTAACATAGAGGTCCTTAGCCCCCAGTTTTTTACTATGTTTATTCCCTTTCCACTATAATTAATTCGCCACTATTTTTCTATTATTAAAATAAAACCCATTAATTAATTTTCTAATTAATATATTATATTAGTTATTTAAACTAGGATATAATTTAATCTAGTTTATTAATTAAATTTTCATATATCACTTAATTAATTAAAATGGGCTATTTTCAATAATAAAAATCTAATTATATTTTTTTTCCCTCTTTTCTTTTAAAATTTCTATCAATTTAGTTTAAGTTTTTTCATAAATTCATAAAAAAAAACTTTCTATGTAATAGATTTAATTAAGATTTTTTTTTATTTCTTTCTTTTTAGTTTAATTAGGTTTTATTATTTTTTATGCCCTTTTAATTTTGTACTCGTTAATTAAGATTTAGATATTTTATATCCCCTTTTAAATTATGTACCCCCATCCCGAAGCCATGTAATAGCGTAGCCTTATTTTCCGCACTTTAATTTTTCCATACTGTGAATATAACTGTCTAGATGTATGCTAATAGGATTGAATGGAAAGATAAATAATCGAACTTAGATAAATTAATTCAAGATAATATATCATTTCCACACTTGCACCTCTAGGGTAACCCTCTCTTTGTTGCCTTACGATATTACAGTCATGTCCCGCGAATGTGGGGATACCCTTAGCAAAGACCCTTTCGATTAAATCATCATCATCCCTAAACAGATAAGTCATAGTCCCTTCGATCAAAAGGTCAATGTCCCTACAAGATAAATCATAGTCCCTCGAACGTTGCCTTCGAATATATGACCTTGTCCCTCGAACGTTACCTTCGAACATGTGACTTTGTCCCTCGATGACCCTTCGTTGTAGCCTACGATTAAATGATGATCGTCTCTTCGAATGCTAAGGTATCCATACGAATGTTACCTTCAATAGCCAATCGACGACCCCACGATGTCCCTTTACATCCAAAGGATAAGACTACTTACTTCTCAATAGTAAGGACAGTTTTACCCTCCTAAGGATAGGAAATACCTATAAAGATCTTGGTTAGGTATAACTCTTAAATACTTGCTCACAACTTAAAATACTTTTCACACCTCATACTTTTTAAAACATCTATTAGAAAATCACCACTTGGTGTACATTCGCATCAGAATCATCGCCGAGTTATATTTTTCTAAACATCTTTCAAAATCAAACGAGATAAACACTTTGTATATATTCGTACAAGAATCATTACAAAGTTAAACTCTCCTTTCGAAATATTTTCTAAACACACCACATTTCTCAAACACTTTCTCAAACAAGGAAAACATAAGTGAGTTAAGCAATTAAGAGCCCATGGATAACCATGGATACAAAGGGTTCTAACACCTTCCCTTTGTATAATGTACCTCCCAAACTCGAAATCTAATCAAGGTCTTTCCTGTTCTTTTCCGCCTTTCCTTATTGGATAAAAGAAAAGTCGGTGACGACTCTTTCTATCCGCAACATTGCTTTTCAAAGCAAAAACACAAAGTCAGTTCACCGTATCACAAAAATACATCAGAAAGAATAAGCGGTGATAAAAAAAAACAAGAATTGGCTAAAAAAGCAAAAGGGGAGAAAAATAAATGGTTGACAATACCAATACAAAAACAATAACAAGCCTACTAATGGATCAATAAAACACGTCACTAGAAAGAGAAAGTTGAAGGGACCTAGACTCGATCACTTGCCAAAAAAACAAATTAGTAAAGTTGGTCACGTTACACACCTCTAAAATCAAAGGCAATCCGAGTGGACCACTCTCAATCAAACAAGGAGATATCAAAAGCTGGAGCATGAGCATGAGAATAGATCCAATTACAAATCAAGCCAATTATTGAATTCACCTAGTGATTAACCTACAAACTTTCCCAACAAAACATAATTGAAAAATTTAAATAATTCAAACCACTAAATGTGAGATCAAAAGCAACCTGTCAGAGACTTCTTATCATGGCCAAACCCCTGAAAAATCTATATAACCCTTAATATTGATTAAGAAAGAGGTAAATGCATCCCCGCCCACCTAAGCACATTATACCAAATCAACGAGGTGACTTCACATTGAACAAACAAGTGATCCACATACTCTACTTGCTCTAAGAAAATCACACACTCTACTTCACTATCAAAAGATACAATACCACAGCTTGCATGATTATGCCTAGTTGACAACCTATCTTGAAGAAACTACCAAGAAAAAAAACTACCACTTTGGAAGGTCCATAACTATTCTAAACCATATCCAAACCTTGAATCACCCGAGTCAGGTTACTATCAACTCCAGACACCAAAGAGAAAATCCTAAAATAATTATATATGGTAGAAGATTGTGGATCTATGTGCTTGCGGGTATGAAGTTGATTATCTTGCTGAGAATGTTATTGATATTTTGATGACAACAACCTTAATGATTGTTAAAGTCGTTGATCATAGATCTCCAACTCTCTGATGATGGTGATCAAACATAAAGACATATATCAGTTAAGATATTTAAGATTCCATTGAAGTGTTTATATGATCAATGTATTTGGAAAAGGATCTTGAAAGCCTCAAAATTGTGAAAGAGAGGAAGTGTGAAAGCTTACCTAGTCGTGTCTGTCTGGGTGACCAAAGTGTTGTGATAGTAGAAGAGTAACCTCTAAGAAACTAAGAAAACTTACACACATAATTAAAATCTCTTTCGAAACCGTTTTGAACTATCAAAACTTAAAAATGTTTCCAAGTCCGAGCCAATTGATTAGGAATTTGTCAACCTTCTTTTGAAGCATTTTTTGAACTACTCAATCTATTTGGACCTTAAACCAATTTATTTGGACCTTAAACCAATCTATTGGAAGAACGCTAATTGATTATAGAATCAATCATGACATTGTCTTAATTATTGGAAACAGATCTCTATCTAAACTTTCCAAAATGGACCAATATAATTGACTATTTTGCTCATTAAATCGATTGGGACAAGAAGCCAATCAATCGGGCCACTAAAAGCACACATGGATGGTTGCCTTTTTTGGTTTTCTTATCTCCTATTTAAAAGATACGTCTATCTGTAGCGGTAAATTCATGATCATCAAACTATTGACAAGCTAGAGATCAAGTAACAAGAGTCGCCTCCACGCTTTTATTATTTCCAATGGAAAAGGGAAAACGTGCGAACGAAACCCAAAAGTAAGAAGTTTTCAAATCAAAACTAATAAAAAGATAGAGATTACAGGTAAGGGGGTTGGTTACATAGAGGGAAGGTGTTAGCATCCAAAGTGTCTTAGGTACTCCTAGGGAGCCCTTTTTGTGTGCATATGTACTTGGTATAAAGTGATGTTTACAAACAAATAGAATGGGGAGATGAGAAAAGAATTAATTAATTATATTTTTGTGTTTGACAAGACCTTCGGTCTTGTTCTTACGTACCAACATAAAAATGAGGGATCAAAACCTCGTAGTTCGTGATACAAATTTCAAAGTGGATGCATTACTTTTAACAAAATTTAAGTTTGAAAGGCACGAAGGCCTAAAAATGGTTTGAATGAGTTAGTTCTTTTTGGATTTTTTGAAAGTTTAGGTCAAGTATAGTTAAATTTATTTACAAGCTTGATTTGAGAAAAGAAGTTTGAAAATGCGATGGCATAAGGCCAAAGTTTCTATCCTTTTTTGCGATGTGGTCTAAGTTTAGAATAAAGGTAGTTCACACAAAGAAGGTTTAAAAAAAATGGAGGGAGAGATTTTGAAACTAAAGAAATGAGGAGAAGATGAAGAGACTATCCTATGTACAAAATTAAAAGTTTAGAGTTGAAAAGATCTGACCAAATGGGTAGTAATCCAATAGACAAGAATGCCAATAGAAACCCAGAATTCCCTTTGGACTTTTAGAATCAAGCAACACACAAATGCACAATTATATTATCTTGAAGAGCAAGACATCAAATAAAGATGACCACATCCAAGCTTATCCATTCCATGATCTTCTTCAAAGTAGCCCATGTAACAGATGAATTCCACAAGTCACATGTTTAAAATAACAGCTTCACAATGATCATGTTGCATATTGTAACACCCCGATAAAAATAAGCTAATTATTTAATTTAAGTTAATATTATATTTATTAATTTAATTAAATAATTGGAATTTTTGGATTATTATTATTATTATTGGAATAATAATTATTGGAAAATATATAAGTTGGAAATAAGAAAAAGAGTCCCATTTGGTAAAGAAAGGGTTTTTACGTGAAAAGCAGAGAAGCGGCTGAAAAGAGGAAAAGGGCAAAGAGACAGAGCAAGAGGAAGAAGGTTGGAGAAGAGAAAAGCTTGAAGCTTAAAGATTCGCCGGATTAACTCAGGTAAGGGGGGTTTATCGTCGTTTAATGGGTATTATGGGTTAACATGTAATGGGTAGTGATAAACCGTTGAGTTGACCCTAATTGGGATGTTGAATGCTGAAAAATTATGTTGGATAAGTTGTGTTAAAGCTGTAATTGAATCTGTATTTGTGTGAGTCGTGATTTCCCGAACGTATAGCTTTTTACGGAATCGGAATCGGAGGTCCGGAAGTCCTCCAACGGCGGAAAATGCGGAGAATTCTGCATTCTGCTTCGTGTTAGCGCAGGAACAGCTTTCTGTCTTGCGTTAACCGGTTAACCCAGGGTGTTAACCGGTTAACACTGTTAGGGATTGTGAAGTATTGCTGTTTTGCTTGCGTTAACCGGTTAACCCAGGGCGTTAACCGGTTAACACTGTTGTGAGTTGTGAAAATATTGTTGTTCTGTCTGCGTTAACCGGTTAACCCAGGGCGTTAACCGGTTAACACTGTTGAGTTTTGCCAGAAAGCGTGTTCTGTGTTGCGTTAACCGGTTAACCCAGGGCGTTAACCGGTTAACACTGTTGGAAATTGGAAAAATTGATATTTTAATGTTGTGAACATAATTGGTGATTGGCCTATATCGGTGTGTGATATAGTAGGGATTATTTCCCGTTGTTTTGAGTAGGATAGGTATTAGTAGAGTGTGCTAATACTGTGATTGAATTATTTGGCATGAAATGATATGATTATGTGATAAATATGCTGATGATGTGTGAAAATATGCATAATGTTGTGAATGTATATATTATGTATGTAATTGTGGATGGACTGTTTTATGGCTTAGAGTGTGAGCATATGTCCATTGTGGATTGTTATTGATGTTGCATTGCTAGGTGAATTAGCATGCATATTGTGGCCTTTATGGTGGTAGCTAATTCCCATGGTGAGGAATTAGTGAGTAAATCATTGTGGATTGTTGTTGATGTTTGCATGCTAGGTGATTAGCGTGCATAGCATAGCCCTTGGGGTGGTAGCTAATTCCCGTGGTGAGGAACTAGTGAGTTGGTGGTAGCTAATTCCCGTGGTGAGGAATTAGTGAGTGAGTCACTAGGTCTCAAATGAGTGGGACTAGTGGGCTTGGTAGCCGTATCTGGATTTGATCGGTGAGGTGAACTATATGTTCACGAATAGTCGGTACCGCATGCATGGAGTCTCATTGCATAATGTATGTATTGTGTATAATATGAATGGATGTATTCCAATATTATAAGTGTGTTTGTGTTGGCATTGAGTATGAGTATGAATTGTGTTGGTATTGAGTATGCCATTTGAGTTGATGTGCCGTTACCGAATGGGTGATATGATTAGGGTGATTAATGTGTTATTTACTTAGCATTACATGATATTTTATAATGCTTATTATATCGATTGAGGAACTCACCCTTACAACTATGTTTTCAGGTAACGAGCAGTGATTGAGTAGAAGCTAGTGCTTGGAGTCTAGTGTAGTCTCCTTAGTGGGTCATGCTCTGATAGATGTAACATCGGGACGGGATGTTTTACCTTGTTGAATAATTTTACATGTAATGTGTTACATGTTTTGCATGATTGATTTGATTTCTATCCGCTGCGTATTGTGCAAATACTTTATGTTTTGAATTAATAAAAGAGCATGACAGTTATTATGGTGAATGGTGTGAAATGAGTGTGTGACACCCTTAATTGCATAATTACTCTGATTGATATATTGCTATTTTAAATTAAATATTTGGGGTATTTTAGAAGGGTGTTACACATATGAACTCAAAAGGATCTTGAATGATGTATCAGATGAAGTTTCAGATTACAAGCACTTGGTTTCTCAACAAGTTGGCATTGGCCAAGTCCTTTAGCATAGGAAGGTTGCCTAGATTCTAAGTCCATTTGTCCAAGATCAAGCCAACAATCCACACAAAAGTCTTTCAGGGTTTTTGTTGTTATTATGTACATTAATGGTCAAAGACCACACAAACAAGCAAAGTATACACAAACAAAATATATCACACAATATGGTCCAAATGGACAAAGTGAAAATTGCATTAACATAAACAATTAGAATGATATGAACAATGGCAAGTGAATAGAAACAAAAATTAAATGGCATTAAAGTAAAGGACTTGAAATTAAAAGTTAGTAGTTAATCAGTTAGAAGTTAGTATTGTTTTGCTTTTGCTTTTTAATTGAAGTCATTCTTTGGAGAATACTCAACCCACTTATCACAAGCATGGATCCTTGAACCAAGACATCTTCTAAAGGAAGGAAAGAAGGTCAAGTTTCCATGCAATACCATGAAATAGGGGAGACTTACAATCTCACTAACTAGAATGCTTATCCCTTTTATGTCACAAATTTAGCGCTATGTTAAGCAATCGTAATTGGACTTATGTAGAAGTCACAACTATTTGAGGCCGGGCAACAAAATTTTGGTATTAATGCATGTTAGAGACATAATATAATGGACTATGCTCATGAAACATACCACACACAAAAAGAATATGCAAAAGGTGTGACCTAATCTCATCCATACTCATGTCAATTTTTCAATCAACTAGCCTTAGGATTATGAGATATCATAGGCCAAATGGAATGAATGAATGAAGAAAGGGAATAAGATGAAGTGAGAGGGGAATGGATTAAAACACAAATTGGTCAAACGAGGACTTTTACCAAATTAATATCATCCATTCATTTTGGGAGATGGAATGTATATTCTATCAATCCCCTAAATCCAATGATATTAATTTGACAAAGTCAAATCAACCTTGACCAAGGCCCAACAACAAGAGTCAAACGTAAACAAGTTATCACAATTGGTCAACAAATTTATTTGGCATTTATTCAAAT
This sequence comes from Lathyrus oleraceus, assembly GCF_024323335.1. Classification (NCBI taxonomy): domain Eukaryota; kingdom Viridiplantae; phylum Streptophyta; class Magnoliopsida; order Fabales; family Fabaceae; genus Lathyrus; species Lathyrus oleraceus. The sequence continues at coordinate 463,403,362 of NC_066579.1, forward strand.
TAAAATACTAAAATAGTGCATTTAAATTAAATATGGTTTGTCCAATTCCTAAAATCTCATCAAAACACCAAAGAAATGGCCATGAGATTTATCATAGGTCAAACAATTAAAAACAAATGCAAAATCAATTAATTATTGAAAAATATTAATAATGATCTAAAAAATAATTTTGATTTTGAAAATGAAAGAGAAAAATATTTGAATTTTTTTGGTGAAAGTCCCATATTTTTTGGATCAATATTGAATTTAATATGAATTATTGAAAATAATGCAATTAAAATGAAAATTAAAATATCACAAAAAACGTGGACCACTTGATCTCCCTCATTAATTGAGGTGGCAGATCAAGTGGTCAACAACGCGTTATCCACGATGGACTCTAGTCAGCGCGCCATAACCTTGGTAATCAAAAAGAACGCTCAGGATTAAAACAGATTAGATGGATCCTATGGTTGTGAGAGATGCCAACACATTGCCGGAGTTGTAGCTCCAGTCTTCTTCTCCGGTGGACCTCACCGGACTGGTCCACCTTCAACCATCACCAAAATTAAAAATAAGGACATGATCTCAAAGTAAAAATGGCACTGAGTTCGAATCTGGCCTCAATTCACTCTAACTCCAAGTATATTGAGAGATACATGGAGTTGAAATTTGAGGTACATGAACTGAGTTGCTTCGATTTGGCCTCTAAACAACTCAATCTTCTTGCCTACATTGGTAGGACTTCATACAACTAAAGAATCAATAGAATTGAGCAAGAATTAGAGAGAATCGAAGAGATCAAAATTTCTGGAAAATACCTTCAATGGAGGTCTGGATTCAACTGATTTTGCTCTTGCTCGTGCTTGATCTCACTCCAAATGCTTGTAGAAGAATGATTAATTGCTCAAAAGGCTGTGGATTCCTGGAGATTTGAATTTCAAAACAGTGGAAATTCAAGCTCAAATTCAAGTGAAATTCTCAAGTTTATCCTTTGCAATGTGAGGGTTAGAGTTAGGGGATCAAAGATGGCGCTAATGTGTGTGAAATACTGAGCATATGAGGCTCTATTTATAGCTGAATCCATTGTTTTTGGCACACTTGAAATCCACTTTCCAAATTTGGTATTGATGATGCATGGGTGCATGGGCGCGCATAGGCCCATAAAATCATTGCCATAAGTCCACAAATGAGTGTGAGATAGTCTGAATTCAGCTTGGATTGCAAGGCAAGTGTACATTTTGATTTGAAGTTTGATCCTTGCCAAGTGATGACACCATGTTCATGCCATACACAGCCTATGCATTCCTTATCCAAAATGAATGAATTTGAGCTCTTTGGAAAGGTGAGATCAAGAGGAATAACTTTCATGTTCAACAATTTTCCATTTGGAGTTTGTATCATGAAGAAATTTGAGGTGGAAGTTTGGAAATTTTTGACATATCAAAAATTTTCTAAGTGTTAAGCCATATGTCTCAATATTCCACCTTGCTTAACTTTTTATATGAGCTTCAAATGAGAAAAGTGTATTCATCAAAGTTGTAGCTCTCTCAAATACCTTCAAAATGGCCACTAGTTTCATGTCATTTGGATTTTAAATGATAGAGTTATGCATTTTTGAAGTTTGGAAAAATCACTTGATCAATGGTATAGGTCAAAAGTGACCTATAATGTAAACTCATATCACATGCTCAAAAAAGTTGAATTATCTCCCACTCCAAACATCAAAGTTGAAGTAGACACATTGAATTTGATTTTGCAACTTTCATCTCATCAAAATTGAGCAAGGTATGGCCTTGGGAAGTTGACTTTCAAATTAGGATTTAGACAAAATGACCTATAATGTTTCAACATAGAAAATGTTTTCCAAGCAAAACTAGCTCTAGGCCTAAACATGAAAGTTGTTTGGAATGTCATTTAGAGTAAGTTTTCTCTTGGAATAATTTTCATATAGAGAAAATTGTAGGAGATAGGGTCTAGGGAGACCCAGTTTTGATCAGATGAATTCATCTGGCCAACCACCATTAACCAACTTGCTAACTTCCAATTCTCTTGACTTTCTAGGCTCATGGTAGATCATATATGCAAAAGATGATGAATTTTGAAGTTTCACTTTAGAAATTTGATCAATTGGGGAGATAGCTTGTTGGAGAGGTTACTCAAGATACCTAGTCAAACTAGGGTTTCCAAGGCAAATCACCCTCAAACTCTTGAAGAAAACTTAATCAATATAACATGTAGAGAACATTGGGACTCATATATGATGCTCATAACCATTCTTGGCTCAATTCTTGGTTGTGCTCTTTGTTCATAAGGGTCTCAAACCCTAGATGTGAACTTGATAAATCAATGGGATCATGCCCTACCTACAAAAGAGTTAGGCAAATACAAAGACATATTTTTGGTTTTTTGGTTAGTGAAAATAATAAAATACAAGTATGATACAATCACATAGTGCTTGGTGATCTCTCCCAAAACAAACCCAATGGAAGAGGGGTAAGGAGGAGGCCAAGGTATGATCCCAATGCTAATGCTTATGATGAAATTACATGAGGGATCTTAGGGTCAAAATTGGGGTCTTATAGTTGCCCCTATTTAAGGACATTCTAACTGAGGAGGTGAAGGTTAAAATATTAGGCTCGACTCAGTAGAATGGGCTTAAATAACAACATAGAGAAACAAATTTTGTTCCCTAAGATACCTCATGATGCATATGACATGAATGCAAAACTTAATGCTTTGTGGGGAAATATTGCCACAAAGGAAAAAGAAATCAGAGAGACCTAAGATCCGCAGGAGCACAATGCATTATGTTAGGAAAAGTCACTGGGGAGACAAAGACTCTGGGGAGGGGGGGGGGGTAAATGGGGTTATGCGTAGGCCAGGCTACGACTTAAAATTGTTGGGGGACTCGAGGAATTCCATATAAAATGGAAAGACTCAGCCAGGGAACAAACAACATCTGTAAGGGACATGAGTAAGTCAGGATAAAACTGAGGTACTCAAATCATGCAGGGGAAAAACAATTTCACTAAGGAAATGTGCACTCAACTCAACTGGGGAAGATAAACTTCAACACAGGAGGAGCAGAAATCTATCATCTACTACCTGTTACTGTAACACCCTTCTACCCAAACGACATATTTAAATAGATTATCAGAGTACAACATGTAGAAGAGTTTACATTTCTTACAACATAACACTTATCGCATCACAATATAAAACATATATTTATTTTATTAAAACTTCGCAGCGGACAACAACACAAATATTATCATTCATCATATAACAATTCATAATAATGTTTCAACAGTATCTCAACAAAACATCTCAACATATTAGTCATCATAAACAACGTAAATAATAACCAATTATCTATCGAATCCCATAACCCCGGTGTCACATGACCAGAGCATTTGACTCGACTCTGTAGAATAACTCTACACTTATTCTTCAAACCTCAACAATAGCTACTCCTCTTTATCTACACATTGCTCATCATAGATGAACATAAACACATGCAGAAGGGGTGAGAATTACATTATTAAATAATAATATAACGACAGAAATATAAACATAAATATGCCAACTTAGCTCATCATAATCATCATAATCAACATACTCATGAACATCAACAAAACAACATATCAAATGCAATGCACACACCCATGCATGACTCAACACGACTCGGTATACCCATTTTGTGACCAACTACAGGATCACCACTCCCAGATTCATCACCATAGAATCCGAGTTCCCCACAAGGAACCAAGCCTCTCAACAAGCCCGGAGTCAACAACATCATTGGAACTCAGTCCGTTCATCGCTAGGCATCGGCCTTTCATGAATGCATGCACACCAAGCATGCATCATAATCAACATAGCAACAACAGCATCATATAGTCATGTTATCATCATCATTAACACATTCTATCACAAAAGCATATCACATCATGCCACATAATCAAACACAGTATTAGCACACTCTACTAATATCTATACCACTCAAAGCAACGGGAAATGATCCCTCGTATGCCATGCATCAGCTAAGTTACCTCGCTCAGCCTAAACAACCAAAAACTGCACAACAACAGCCCAGGAAAGACCACAAGTCTGCCCATACGCGTATTGCCTATGCCCATACGCGTATTACCCACGCCTGACCAAATCCATACGCGTATTGCCCATGCCCATACGCGTATGCTACGCGTATCACCTTCCCATACGCGTACCAACAGAGACCAAAACACGTTCAAAACATCCTCTTCCTCATCCATACGCGTATTGCCTAGTGCCATACGCGTACCAGCAATCTCATACGCGTATTGCCTAGTGCCATACGCGTATGACCAGAAACCAGATTTCCAGATCTGCAATGGCTTTCTCTGCTACGAGATCTATCCAAATTCATCCTTCCACAGTCCAAATTTCACACAAAATCACTCATATCATCTAATACAAATAGTCCCCTATTCGATTTCACAAATCCTAACATTATTGCATATAATTTCTACGAATTCCTTCGATTAAAATCCCAATTTCGTTCATCCAATATTTCACCATTTTCAGCATATTATTGTTTAATAAGGTTCAGACCCCTTACCTCTTTGGATTGAAGGAAGTTCTGAGCAATCTTTGGCCTTTTCCTCTTCCTTCTCTTTCTCTTCAGCGCTTCTCCCTCTCTCTGACTCTGAGGCAACAATACGTGAAAAAAAACACCCTGAGTTCTCACTTTGGCCTCTTTTATCAAATTCCCCTTTTTCCCTTCCACTCTTCATATTCCATTTATTTTATTTATTTAATTATTATTAAATAAATAACATCTATAATAATAATAATTCCCAATATTATTTAATAATTCATTTCACCTTCAAATAATCATATTAAAATAATATTTAAATTAATCTAACAATATTCGGGGTGTTACAACTCTCCCCCACTTTAGAAGTTTTCGTCCTCGAAAACATACCTCAAGCAAATAGAGCCGGATACGACTCCTTCATCTGATCTTCACGCTCCCAAGTCAAGCTCTCACCAGCTGGACCTCCCCAAACAACTTTCACTAGAGCAATCTTCTTACCTCTCAGGGTCTTCTCTTCTCGGTCATCTATCCGAATTGGCAACACCTCAACGGTCAAATTATCCCTCACCTGGATATCATCCAACTGAACAACATGCGAAGGATCCGCAATATATTTTCTCAACTGAGATACATGAAACACATCATGCAGGTTAGAAAGCGACGGCGGTAAAGCTATCCGATACGCCACTTCTCCAACCCTCTTCAAAATCTGATACGGACCCACAAACCTCGGAGTAAGCTTTTTAGACTTTAAAGCTCTACCCACACCTGTCGTCGGAGTAACTCTCAAGAACACATGATCTCCCTCTTGGAACTCAAGTGCCTTTCTCCTCTTATCATGATAACTCTTCTGACGACTCTGAGAAATCTTCATTTTCTCCTGAATCATCTTAACCCTTTCAATCGTCTGTTGCACAATCTCAGGTCCGAGTACAACACTCTCACCTGATTCATACCAACACAATGGAGTTCTACACCTCCTACCATACAATGCTTCATATGGAGCCATACTGATACTAGCATGAAAACTATTATTATAAGTAAACTCCGCCAACGGCAAATAAGTATCCCAAGAACCACTCTGCTCCAACACACAAGCTCTCAACAAATCCTCCAAGGATTGGATAGTTCTTTCGGTCTGACCATCAGTCTGAGGATGATAAGCTGAACTCAACCTCAACTTAGTTCCCAACGCTTTCTGCAAACTTTCCCAAAATCTAGAAGTAAATCTGGGATCTCTATCAGACACAATACTGGATGGAATACCATGCAGCCTCACTATCTCCTCAATATACAACTCTGCCAACTTCTCTAAAGAGTGATTAATCTTCATCGGCAAGAAATGCGCCGACTTAGTCAATCGATCCACAATCACCCAAATAGAATCATTACCTTTCTTCGTCCTCGGCAATCCCGTCACAAAATCCATGGAAATGCTATCCCACTTCCATTCAGGAATCTTCAAAGGTTGCATCATACCTGCCGGTTTCTGATGTTCAATCTTTGACTTCTGACAAGTCAAACAGGCATACACAAACTTAGCAACATCTCTTTTCATACCAGCCCACCAAAACAACTTCTTCAAATCTTGATACATTTTAGTTGCACCTGGATGGATACTCAATCCACTCCTATGGCCCTCTTCAAGAATACTCTTTTTCAATTCAGACACCTCAGGAACACAAACTCTACCTTTAAATCGCAGGACGCCATTCTTATCAATTTCAAAATTACCACCATTACCCTGGTTAACCATAGTAATATGATCAACTAGAGCGACATCAACTTGCTGACCATTCCGAATATCTTCCAGAATTCCACTAGTCAACTTCAGCATACCCAGCTTTACACTATCAGCGGAAACTTCGCAACCCAAACTCATATCACGGAACTGTTCAATTAACTCAAGTTCCCGAACCATCATCATAGACATATGTAGAGACTTTCTACTCAGCGCATCTGCAACTACATTAGCCTTACCGGGATGATAACTCAATTCGAAGTCAAAATCCTTCAGTAATTCTAACCACCTTCTCTGCCTCATATTTAACTCTTTCTGATCAAACAGATACTTCAGACTCTTGTGATCACTGAACACTTCGAATCTGGAACCATACAGATAATGCCTCCACATTTTCAACACAAATACAACAGCTGCAAGTTCTAGATCATGCGTAGGATAATTCCTCTCATGAACTTTCAACTGTCTAGAAGCATAAGCTACAACTTTACCATTCTGCATCAAAACACCACCAAGACCCATCAAGGAAGCATCACAATAAACAACGAAGGACTCACCAGGATTAGGCAAGATCAACACTGGAGTACTGGTCAACCGCCTTTTCAACTCAACAAAACTCGCTTCACAAGCTGCATCCCACACATACACTTGACCCTTCTTAGTCAACTGCGTCAACGGCAATGCCAACTTAGAGAAGCCCTCAATAAATCTGCGATAATAACCAGCTAACCCCAGAAACTGCGTATCTCAGTAGCAGACTTCGGAGTCTCCCACTGTAATACGGCATCAACTTTAGCAGGATCAACAGAAATCCCACCACTCGAAATCACATGGCCAAGGAAACTCACTTCCTTCAACCAGAACTCACATTTAGATAACTTTGCATATAATTTCTTTTCTCTTAACACCTGCAAAACAATCCTCAGATGTCCTGCATGCTCTTCTTCCGTCTTAGAATATATCAATATATCATCTATGAACACCACAACAAAATTATCAAGGTACGGATGAAATATACGATTCATATATTCCATAAACACACCTGGAGCATTAGATACACCGAACGGCATCACAGTGTATTCATAATGACCATACCTCGTACGGAAAGCAGTCTTCGCAATATCGTCTGACTTCACTCGGATCTGATGATAACCCGACCGCAAATCAATCTTACTGAAAACATGAGCTCCGACCAACTGGTCCATCAAATCATCAATCCTCGGCAATGGATACCGATTCTTGATAGTCACCTTATTCAACTGCCGATAATCGACACACAACCTCATCGTACCTTCTTTCTTCTTCACTAACAACACTGGTGCACCCCAAGGAGAAACACTTGGACGCACAAACTTCTTCTCAAGCAATTCTTCAAGTTGCTTCTTCAATTCAACTAATTCAGTTGCCGACATTCTATAAGGAGACATCGACACTGGACTCGTACCTGGTACTAAGTCAATGGCAAATTCGACTTCACGTTCTGGAGGTAAATCACTTACATCCTCCGGAAACACATCCTGAAATTCACAGACAACAGGCAAATCTACACTCACCACTTTCCTATCCGCTTGCAGAGACGCAAATAAAGCGAATATCTGAGCTTCATCTTTCACAAAATCCCCCACCTGCCTAGCAGATAGAAATCTTGCCTCATCATTCTCACCAACTTCAGAAAATCGCACCGTCTTCCTATAGCAGTTGATAAACACGCCATAGAATTCTAGCCAATTCATTCCCAGAATAATATCAATTTGGTGCAAGGGTAAGCACACCAAATCAACCACGAACTCCCTCTCAAAGATCGTCAAATGACAACCTCGACAGACAACAGAAGTCTTCACAGAACCATTAGCAGGAGTATCTATCACCATACTTCCGCCTAGGGACGACATAATCACACCAATCCTGGTCGCACACTCATACGAAATAAACGAATGAGTAGCACCAGTGTCAACAATAGCAAGCAATTCAACATTATTAATCAAGCAAGTACCTTTAATCAGATTATCTTCTTTAGGAGTTTCAGCCCCACTCAGAGCAAACACCCTACCAGTAGTATGAGCTGCAGTAGCCGCCTTCTTCGGTTTCGAGCACTGCGAACTGATATGGCCTTTCTCGCCACAATTAAAACATGTCGGACCAGCATCCTTACATTCAGTAACTCTATGTCCAGCCTGACCGCATCGGAAACATCTCAGCACTTTCTTGGTACAGCTATCCGCACGGTGGCCTGGCTCGCCACACTTAAAACATTTACCAGCTATGGGAGATCCTCCCCCACTTGGCTTCTTCTCATCTACCACTTTCTGCTTACCTTTACCATTCGGAGATGCATAAGGACTACCACGATCCTTATTCTTCTTCTCACTAAGACTCTTGTAATGAGCAGTCCTAGCCTTGCTATCTTCATCAAATATCCTGCACTTATTAACCAGTGTAGGAAACCTACGAATCTCCTGGTAACCAATGCCTTGTTTGATCTCGGGACGCAACCCGTTCTCAAACTTGACACACTTGGATTCCTCAGCATCAGCACCATTATAATGAGGGCAATACTGCACCAGCTCCTCAAACTTCGAAGCGTAATCAGCAACAGACATGTTACCCTGCTTCAGTTCTAGAAATTCCATCTCCTTCTTACATCGCACATCAGCAGGAAAATATTTCTCCAGAAAGACCGTCTTGAACCTTTCCCAAGTCATCTCAGCACCTGGTACTTCAATTCTCTGGCGAGTGTTATCCCACCAGTTTTCAGCCTCTTCAGATAACATATGCGTACCAAACTGCACCTTCTGTGCTTCAGTACACGTCATCACCCGGAAAATCTTTTCAATTTCCCTCAGCCAAATCTGAGCACCATCTGGATCATAGCGCCCTTTGAATGTAGGAGGGTTATTCTTCAGAAACCTTCCCAAATTCTTAAACTCGTCGACCGGCGGATTCTGCTGCGCCTGCATAGCCTGCGCCATAGCAGCCAAAGCCTCAGCAATCGCACGGTCATTTTCTCCAGCCATACTCTGCACAACGCAACCACAACCGTTAAATATCGACAGTGTCATTTACACTAATCGACCAACAGGGAAAACATCACATTATGACTCGACTGGACTGACTATGCTCTGATACCACTAATGTAACACCCTTCTACCCAAACGACATATTTAAATAGATTATCAGAGTACAACATGTAGAAGAGTTTACATTTCTTACAACATAACACTTATCGCATCACAATATAAAACATATATTTATTTTATTAAAACTTCGCAGCGGACAACAACACAAATATTATCATTCATCATATAACAATTCATAATAATGTTTCAACAGTATCTCAACAAAACATCTCAACATATTAGTCATCATAAACAACGTAAATAATAACCAATTATCTATCGAATCCCATAACCCCGGTGTCACATGACCAGAGCATTTGACTCGACTCTGTAGAATAACTCTACACTTATTCTTCAAACCTCAACAATAGCTACTCCTCTTTATCTGCACATTGCTCATCATAGATGAACATAAACACATGCAGAAGGGGTGAGAATTACATTATTAAATAATAATATAACGACAGAAATATAAACATAAATATGCCAACTTAGCTCATCATAATCATCATAATCAACATACTCATGAACATCAACAAAACAACATATCAAATGCAATGCACACACCCATGCATGACTCAACACGACTCGGTATACCCATTTTGTGACCAACTACAGGATCACCACTCCCAGATTCATCACCATAGAATCCGAGTTCCCCGCAAGGAACCAAGCCTCTCAACAAGCCCGGAGTCAACAACATCATTGGAACTCAGTCCGTTCATCGCTAGGCATCGGCCTTTCATGAATGCATGCACACCAAGCATGCATCATAATCAACATAGCAACAACAGCATCATATAGTCATGTTATCATCATCATTAACACATTCTATCACAAAAGCATATCACATCATGCCACATAATCAAACACAGTATTAGCACACTCTACTAATATCTATACCACTCAAAGCAACGGGAAATGATCCCTCGTATGCCATGCATCAGCTAAGTTACCTCGCTCAGCCTAAACAACCAAAAACTGCACAACAACAGCCCAGGAAAGACCACAAGTCTGCCCATACGCGTATTGCCTATGCCCATACGCGTATTACCCACGCCTGACCAAATCCATACGCGTATTGCCCATGCCCATACGCGTATGTTACGCGTATCACCTTCCCATACGCGTACCAACAGAGACCAAAACACGTTCAAAACATCCTCTTCCTCATCCATACGCGTATTGCCTAGTGCCATACGCGTACCAGCAATCTCATACGCGTATTGCCTAGTGCCATACGCGTATGACCAGAAACCAGATTTCCAAATCTGCAATGGCTTTCTCTGCTACGAGATCTATCCAAATTCATCCTTCCACAGTTCAAATTTCACACAAAATCACTCATATCATCTAATACAAATAGTCCCCTATTCGATTTCACAAATCCTAACATTATTGCATATAATTTCTACGAATTCCTTCGATTAAAATCCCAATTTCGTTCATCCAATATTTCACCATTTTCAGCATATTATTGTTTAATAAGGTTCAGACCCCTTACCTCTTTGGATTGAAGGAAGTTCTGAGCAATCTTTGGCCTTTTCCTCTTCCTTCTCTTTCTCTTCAGCGCTTCTCCCTCTCTCTGACTCTGAGGCAACAATACGTGAAAAAAAACACCCTGAGTTCTCACTTTGGCCTCTTTTATCAAATTCCCCTTTTTCCCTTCCACTCTTCATATTCCATTTATTTTATTTATTTAATTATTATTAAATAAATAACATCTATAATAATAATAATTCCCAATATTATTTAATAATTCATTTCACCTTCAAATAATCATATTAAAATAATATTTAAATTAATCTAACAATATTCGGGGTGTTACAGTTACTGGGTAAGGAGATAATAAGGATCTGACAGAGAGAACATCCGTCATCGGTTAAGTTGAACATATCAAGGATGACTCACTGAGGATTCTAGGAGAGGAAATTCATTACCGGTTACTGGGTAAGAATAACCTTGCTGGGGAAACTGCAGAAAAGATAGGATTTACAACTAACAGTTACTGGGCAGAAGACCAAGGGTGAGAGTATTCGTCATCGGTTATGATGAACATATCAAGGATAAACTCAACAGGGAAGAAAATCTGTCACCGATTAAGATGAACATATCAAGGATAGACTTTCCTGGAAATGCCAAGAAGGATACCCGTCATCGGTTAGGATGAACATATCAAGGATATACCAACTGAACAAAAAGGGTAGGAATTACATCTATCGAAAGCTGGATAGAAAACCATCGGAGAGAAAATCCGTCATCGATTAAGATGAACATATCAAGGATAGACTTTGCGAGGGGACCAAGTAGGATTTACAACTACCGGTTACTGGGTAGAAAACCACAAGGAGAAAAAAACCTGTCATCGGTTAAGATGAACATATCAAGGATTAACTCTCTGGGGAACAAAATAGGGATTACAACTACCTTTTTACTGGATAAAATACCAAAAGAATGAGAATATCCGCAACTGGTTAAAGTGAACATATCAAGGATAGACTCGGGCAGAGGAAAGAAAGATATTCGTCACCGGTTAGGATGAACATATCAAGGATATACTTCTTGGGAATAAATTCACTAGGGACTCTACTGAGGAGAAAAATAAGGGTACTTTTGCCGGGTATTGGGCAAGAAGTAACAAATTGCAAACTAAGAAGAATATTACCAGTTACTGGGTAATAGACTCTTAGGGAACCAAAGTATCTATCTAGGTAAGAGCTAGAAAGAAAACGGTCAATCAAGACTCAACCCAATGAGGACATAACTCAAGGGGAGTAATTCCGTCCAGAAAATCCACTGGAGAGGGAACTGAAATAACAACCATCCACGAGGAAACAAACTCAGTGGGGAAACGGAGAAAGGTTAAAGTGTTTCTGCTTAAGGGGCTGACACTCTACAATTGAAGGAGGACAGACACCAGATTTGGTATGGGGATAAAATACCGCCATAACAGAGAATAAGAATCTCAAACAAATGCAGGATATGCAAATTATGAAATTATATGAATGTATATGTATATGTATATATGATGATTATGCTGACAAAATGATCACAAAGGATACAAAGGTGTCGCAAAGAATTTGAACCACCGGTACAATCCGCGGTCAATCCACAAAATATGGAGACAACTACTAGAGAACAGAGAGATCAACACCCCAAAGGCTCAACCCTAGCTGGGGAAGGAGGAGATCTGCTAAGGACAGAACATCCAATCTGTTGGGAATTTTAGGTCAACACCATAAAAATGGGAGACAACCCTACAAAGAAAAAAAATCATAAAAAGCTGCTCATAAACAAGGAGGAAACTCTGACTGGGAGCAAGTTGAATGAAAATTCTGGGGAAACCAACGCGATCTACTGGGGGAAGATCAACCCTGCTGAGGAAATATGAACTTTGCTGGGCAAGGCAGAAACTCTGTCGGGGAAAACAACACGCTGCAGGGTATCTAAATCAACCAAATCAGTTGGGGACGAGGAAAGGAATTCCACTGAGGATCAAACACTCCGCCGAGGAACTGAATCAACACAAACGTCTAGGGATACCCTAAGGATTTACTGCTTGGGGAACCTCTGATGTCTCGCACTTAAGGACTTGTTATCCGTTGAAATGCTGTTGATATTCCTTTTACTTTCTTTGGAAAAATTCTTGCTTTTATATATTTAAAAAACTTGATTTTGACTTTAAAAATTTAATTTCAAAATGATCATAATAAAATTTAAAACTATTGGCTGAAGTAAATAAGAGTAGAAACGATTTGTACAAAAGCTCAACTTTATTTAATGGAATGGTAGTTTGTAAATGACAAGACTCTATGGATTTTACAAAGTTGAAAATGGTAATTTACAATGGAAAAGGGTTACATTGAATACAAATGATCCTTAATCCTTCTACCAACTCTCGATATCCACTGTGCTCTTGACCACTGCTGGGGACGAACTGATGTCAATCCTTGTGCTCAAACAAGTCTTCAAAATCACTGAAGATCAGCAAAATGCAGTTACTTGCCATAATCCCTAATTTTTGCATAAGTTTCCCCAAGGTGGGGTGCTCAACTTATCGGGAAATTCTTTCTGTTTTATGTCTCTACCTTTTTCCTGAATCTCCCTTTCGGGTTTTCAATCCACCGAGACGCTCATTTTTGCCTAAGTCACCCTTTCGGGTTTTCAACTTAGCGAGCTGTTCTTTTATTATTTAGGCGAAGTATTTCTTGACTGCATCTGCATTCACAAGACGAGTGAACTCTTCACCATCCATATTTGTAAGAACCAATGCGCCACCTGAAAAGGCTCTCTTAACAACATATGGGCCTTCATAATTAGGAGTCCATTTTCCTCTGGAATCTGGCTTAAACATCAAAATCTTCTTGAGCACAAGGCCACCTTCTCTGAACACTCGAGGTCTGACCTTCTTATCAAAAAATTTCTTTATTCTCTGCTGATATAACTGACCATGACACATGGAAGTTAACCTCTTCTCTTCAATCAAATTCAATTGATCAAACCTGGTCTGACACCATTTAGCTTCAGTCAACTTGGCTTCCATGAGCACACACAATGAAGGAATCTCAGCCTCTACGGGGAGTACTGCTTCCATACCATAAACAAGAAATAAGGGGGTTGCCCCTGTTGAAGTGCGGATGGATGTACGATACCCATGCAAAGCAAAAGGGAGCATCTCATGCCAATACTTATATGTGACAACCATCTTCTGGATAATCTTCTTGATGTTCTTATTCACAGCTTCAACAACCCCATTCATCTTAGGTCTGTAGGGAGAAGAATTATGATGTGAAATCTTGAAGTCTTTGCAAAGAGCTTCCACCATATTGTTATTCAAGTTCGATCCATTATCAGTAATGATCTTACTTGGCACACCATAACAGTATATGATCTGATTCTTGATAAACCTTATAACAACTTGCTTGGTTTTATTTGCATACGATGTCGCTTCAACCCACTTTGTGAAGTAGTCAATTGCCACTAAAATGAAACGATGTCCATTCGAAGCTTCGGACTCAATCATCCCAATCATATCAATTCCCCACATGGAGAAGGGCCATGGGAAAGAGATAAAATTCAATAGTGTCGGAGGAACATGAATCTTATCAGCATAAATTTGACACTTGTGGCACTTCTTCACAAATTTGCAACAGTCAGATTCCACTGTCAGCCAATAGTAACCTGCTCGCAACATCTTCTTCGCCATTGCATGTCCATTGGAATGAGTACCAAAGGAACCTTCATGCACTTCAGTCATCAACAAGTATGCTTCGTGTCTATCCACGCATCTGAGCAAAACCATGTCGAAGTTTCTTTTATACAGTATATCACCATTCAAGTAGAAATTACCGACTAATCTTCTCAAAGTCTTCTTATCTTTCAAATATGCCCCAGGCGGGTAAATCTGACTTTGGAGGAAACATTTGATATCATAATACCACGGCTTCTCGTCTTTAATCTCTTCAACAACAAACACATGAGCTGGCCTATCAAGACGCATCACAGATAAATTGGGAACTTCATTCCAATATTTTACTACAATCATTGACGTCAACGTTGCAAGAGCATCTGCCATCTGGTTCTCATCTCGAGGGACATGATGAAATTCAACCTTTGTAAAGAAAGTTGAAATCCTCCTTGCATAATCTCTATATGGTACTAAACCGGGTTGATTTGTCTCCCATTCTCCTTTGATCTGATTCACAACCAAAGCCGAATCACCGAAGACATCCAAATACTTGATTATGAGATTTATGGCCTCTTCAAGCCCCATAATGCAAGCTTCATATTCTGCCATGTTGTTTGTACACTTGAAAGTCAAACTAGCTGTAAATGGTAGATGCGTTCCTTGAGGAGTAATAATCACTGCCCCAATGCCATTTCCATATTGATTAACAGCTCCATCAAATACCATGCCCCAACGGGAACCAGGTTCTGGCCCTTCTTCAAGCAATGGTTCATCACAATCTTTCATTTTCAAGTACAAAATCTCTTTATCAAGAAAATCATACTGCACTGACTGATAATCTTCAATTGGTTGGTCAGCCAAATGGTCAGCCAAGATACTACCTTTGATCGCTTTCTGAGATCGGTATTCAATATCATACTCTGACAACAACATCTGCCAACGGGCAATCCTCCCAGTTAAAGCAGGCTTCTCAAATATATACTTGATCGGATCCATTTTGGATATCAACCAAGTGGTATGATTCAACATATACTGGCGCAGACGCTTAGCAGCCCAAGTCAATGCATAACAAGTCTTCTCAAGCATAAAATACCGAGTCTCACAGTCGGTGAACTTATTACTGAGGTAGTAAATTGCAAATTCTTTCTTTCCAATCTCATCTTGCTGACCAAGAACACAACCCATACTATCTTCGAGCACAGTCAAATACATGGTCAATGGTCTTCCTTCAACAAGGGGAGACAAAATCAGAGGTTCAAGCAAATATTCTTTGATACTGTCAAAAGCTTTCTGGAAATCTTTGGTCCAATCACAAGACTGATCTTTCCAAAGAAGCTTGAATATAGGTGCACATGTGGCAGTCATGTGGGAAATGAATCTGGAAATATAACTCAAGCGGTCGAGAAAGCCTCTGACTTGCTTCTCAGTTTTGGGCACAAGCATCTCTTGTATTGCTTTAACCTTGGTAGGATCAACTTCAATACCCTTCTCGTTGACAATAAAGCCCAACAACTTACTAGAACAGACACCAAAAGTACACTTATTGGGATTCAAATGGAGTTTATACTTCCTCAAATGCTGGAATAACTTCAACAAATGCTCAACATTTTCCTCTTCATCAATTGATTTAGCAATCATGTCATCGACATATACTTCAATCTCTTTATGCATCATATCATGAAAAAGAGTAGTCATTGCTCTCTGGTAAGTCGCACCAGCATTCTTTAGACCGAAAGACATCACTCTATAACAGAATGTTCCCCAGGGTGTAATGAATATGGTCTTCTCCATATCTTCGGGTGCCATCTTGATCTGATTATATCCGAAAAATCCATCCATAAATGAAAAGACTTTGAATTTAGCAGTATTGTCTACCAACATATTAATGTGTGGCAGAGGGAAATCATCTTTCGAATTGGCTTTATTCAAATCTCTATAATCGATACACATGCGGACTTTTCCATCTTTCTTCGGCACAGGCACAATATTGGCCACCCATTGCGGATATTCAACGCTCACAAGGAAACCGGCATCAATTTGCTTCTGCACTTCCTCTTTGATCTTCATAGCCATATTAGGATGCGTTCTTCTCAACTTCTACTTGACTGGCGGGCATTATGGCTTCAACGGCAATCTATGCTCCACAATCTCAGAATCCAAACCAGGCATGTCTTGATAAGACCAAGCAAACACATCTGAATACTCTCGAAGAAGATCAATCAACCCCTTCTTGACATCTGGACACAGTCGAGACCCAATCTTGACTTCCTTCACATCATCTTCAGAACCCAAGTTGACTAGCTCAATCTTCTCTTCAAACAGCTGAATAATCTTTTCATCTTGCTCAAGAAGACGAGTCAATTAATCACTCACTTCTACATCACTTTCCTCCTCGGCCTCAAACACAGGGAATTCAAAATTTGGAGAAGGAGAAGGATCATTGTATTCAATGGGGTTAGGAACCAACCTGCATAATAATTTGATATTTTGATTTTAGAGAAGTGAATTTGTGACCAAATATTATGCAGATGGACAATTATATTGTTTATTTATGTTTTTTGTGATTACCATTTTCAGAATAAAACAAAAAGTAAAACAAACATCAAAGATGTGGATGAATAGAATTAATTTTATTAATGATCAATTTAAAATGCCCAAACAATGTTCACTTATCCCTTAGGCATAGAAGAAGGATTTTAAAATATAAAAGCAATTACTTAGATCGATGCAAAATAACAGGAATATCAACAGCAGTCCAATTGTTGCACGTCTTTCCATGCGTAACAAAGTTGGTGCAGTCTTCCTCTTCGCTATCCTCTAGCATAGAAGCTAAGTGTTGCTCATTGCCATGAATGAACCCTCCGCTACGGAAGCTGAGTTGCATATCTTCAGATCTTGTAATTGATGAGCCTTTCTGGAACCCCAAATCGGTTCTGCCCTTGTTGTCGGATACCTCTACCATGTGCCCCCACTGATCAACAGTACCTTCTTCAACAATCTTCTAAGCATCTTTCAACGAGGACATATGTGCCCCAACTCTCTTTTCAGCAGCAATAGATAAGGCTTGGAACGGAGTTCCAACCTCATCCTCAGCTTCGACATAAGAGAAAGATGACAGGTGGCTAACCAACAACGCCTTCTCTCCTCCAACACTCACAAGCTTTCCATTCTTGACAAATTTCAATTTCTGATGCAGAGTGGAGGTAACAGCTCCTGCCTCATAAATCCATGGCCTTCCCAATAAAGAGATGTAGGTCGAGTGGATATCCATTACTTGAAAAGTAATTTGAAAATCACTCGGACCTATCTTGACTAAAAGGTCCACTTCACCAATTACTGTCTTGCGCGAACCATCAAAGGCTTTGACGATTACACCGCTATACCTCATAGGCACTCCTTGGTAAGATAGCTTTGACAAAGTTGACTTCGGAAGCACATTCAGCAATGACCTGGTGTCAACAAGCACGTTTGACAAATCATCTTTATTACAATTCATTGAAATATGCAAGCCAGGTTATGATTTCTTCCCTCCTCAGGGAGTTCATCATCACAGAAGCTCAGATTATTGCATGAAGTGATGTTAGCCATGATGTGATCAAACTGATCCACAGTAACATCATGCTCTACGTATGCTTGTTCAAGAACTCTCTATAGTGCTTCTCTGTGCGCTTCGAAATTCATCAGTAGAGACAACACTGAGATTTTTGAGGGGGTTTGGAGCAACTGCTCAACCAGATTAAACTCGCTCCTCTTTATCAATCAGAGTACCTCATCATCATCATTGGCTTTCAATTTGCTGGATTCACCAGACTTGTCTTTTGAACAACCAACTGGATCTACATTAGGTACCTCCACCTTCTTACCAACAATCGTTTCTTCTTTGTTTTCTAGGAGCACCGACCCAAACACTCGACCACTGCGGGTCACCTTCGTAACATCAATAATGCTCACTACTGAACTAGTCATAGGTAACGAGACCTCTTGACCATTCTTTATCATTGTAGCATTGTACTGGTACGGTACAGCCTTATCAGATGAATACGAGACTGGGCCCGTTAACCGTATTACCAACGGTGATACTGATCTTTGACTGACATTATTATTGTTGTTGTTGTTGTCATATTGAATTACCAACCGCTCTTATTGTTTTAAAATGGGCACTATGACATTAACATCGTCATCTACATGACGAGATTGAACAATTTGAATCATGCCTTCATCCATCAGACATTGGATGTCCCTTTTCACTACAACACACCCTCTTGGGTTAACACTACAAACAACACAACCATCATGGTCATGTTCACAGTCACTCACCATATAGATATCGTTATGCATCTGCACCAAGGACCTCCTGATAAAACGTACATAAAAACTTTGATTTCTCCAGGACAACCGTCCACCATATTCACTAAAGAGTTCCCATGAGCGGGCAAAGGGTTCGCTTTCACATTTGGCGCGCGGTCCTTAAAGGACACCATACCACTCTTCATAAGCTTTTGAACCTCATACTTCAATGGATAGCAGTTTTCAATATTGTATCCAGGTGCTCCTTGATGAAAAACATAAGGAGCTCAGGTTTATACCACCAGGGAAGTGGTTCTGGGATTTGCGGTGGGTTCCTCGGTTGAATTAAGTTCTTGAGAACTAGCGAGGGATACAACTCTGCATATGACATAGGAATTGGGTCAAAAGAGACCTTCTTCCTCTCAAAGTTCTACTGATGATGATTGTTGTTGGTATTGTTGTTGTTGTAGGTGTTCGTTCTTTGTTGCAGTTGTTATAGATGTTGTTGAATTGGTGTTGCTTGTTGATTAGAAAATACCGGAATTACTGATGACACTTGATAATGATGATGTTGACGGGGTGGTGGATTCCTTCTGATCTGAGGCCTCCTCTGCCTCCCACTGATTACTGCGTTGGTCTCTCTATCCTTCTTCTTACCAAAGTTGCTACCATATCTCTTGCTTGTTGACGCCTCATCTCTTGACAACCGTCTCTCACGGACTCCTTCCTCAAGTCTCATCCCCATGTTTACCATTTCGGTAAAATCACTGGGGGCACTAGCGATCATGCGTTCATAATAAAATGAACTCAGAGTTTTCAAGAAGATCTTTGTCATTTCTTTCTCCTCCAAAGGAGGAGTTATCTGGGCGGCCAACTCCCTCCATCTTTGCGCGTATTCTTTAAATGTCTCTTTGTCCTTCTAAGACATAGACCTTAACTAGTCTCTATTCGGTGCGATGTCCACATTATACTTGTATTGCTTCACGAAAGCCTCTCCCAAGTCGTTGAAAGTGTGAATGCTTGCATTATCCAACCCCATGTACCAACGGAGTGCAGCATCAGTCAGACAATCTTGAAAGTAGTGAATAAGCAATTGATCATTGTCGGTCTGAGTAGACATCTTGCAGGCATACATCACAAGATAACTGAGCGGACAAGAGTTCCCCTTATACTTTTCAAAGCCAGACACTTTGAACTTCACTGGGATCTTGATGTTGGGCACTAAGCACAACTCAGCAGCACTCTTTCCAAACAAATCTTTACCTCTCAGCGTCTTCAATTTCTTGCGCAACTCAAAAAACTGATCTTTCATCTCGCCCATCTTCTCAAAAACATCTGGACCCTCAGACGACTCGGAATGATAGATGGTATCCTCTATGTGAGACAAAGTATGCACAACGGGAGGTGGCACGAACATGACCGGGCTAGATGCCGGCATGGAAGCAAATGTAGGCGCAAAGCCTTTGGGCACAAAGTTGGGTGACATTCCCCACGGGAATCCGGCAGGCATATTCGGCGCGAAATGGGCGGTAGCAGCAGGCATGGTAGAGGTAGTCACCTCTAAAGTAACAATCCTCGCGGGAGGAATTGTAGGTGTTGGAGAAGCTTGATTCTGAGCAGCAAGAACTGACTCCATCATGGAAGTCAAGCGGGCGATCTCGTCCTTCAGCTCTCTGTTCTCTTGCTCCAAATGTTCCATGATTTTCAGATGATTGGCTCGGGTATTATACTGGTGAGTCAACTTGGCTAAAGCACAGAAGAAACACCAATCAGACATCTGGCGAAAACCTGCTTATGCAAATGATGCATGAAATGCAATGCTTGATTATTTTTATTTTTAAGGAACTTACTATATCATTTACAAATATATAATATTTAAATGGCAATTGCAACAATTTGATATGACCAAAAATCTCTTTTTATTTATATAAATTGGAAGGATTACACTGAGTACAATTTCAGAAACCAAAATAAAAAGATACAAGAGAAAAGGAGACTAGTCATCCTAAGGATCCCTAACATCGTCAGAAGATCTGGCTGTAGGCGCGTACTTCCTTTGAATGCGATGGATCTCGGTCTCAAAAGAAGCCTTCATCTGAGTCTTCTCGAGGACAAGCTGATCAACAATCTTCTTCCAAGCAATGGAAGGATGAGGCATGCTAGAAGATGAAACCTCTGGCTCTCTCTGTCTCTTCGTCACTCGGTCTTCAAGTAGCTCAATAAGTGCATCTTTGTCCTTAGACTCCAACTGCAACTCTTCATGCTTCTTGCTTAAAGCATGGAAACGCTCTTCCCACATATCCTTCTCTTGCTTCATCTTGGCGAGCGCGTCTTACAACTCCTCTATATCTTGGTTAGGGAGAGTTAATGGTTCAATCACAACCATAGACATAGGTCTTTCGCAAGGATAAGGCATCTTCAACACCATAGCTCTCTTCTTCACCCAAAGAGTGTAAGCTTCCAAAGCTACACAATTGCGCGGACCAAGCTCGATTCTTCCTTTCCTATGCACATTATGCCAAGCATGCACAATCTTCTGCTTCAAATGTTGGGAATCTTTACCCTCTTGATAGAAAAGACCTTCTAACAACATGTTATTAGGTTTGTCTCTCAAGGGGAACCCAAGTTGACGACGAGCCAAAGCAGGGTTGTAGTTAATTCCTCCTTGTGTACCAATGAGAGGCACATTAGAAAATTCACCACAACTATCAATAATCTCCAAACTGCTTAAAGATGGGTCATACCAAACTATATCATCATTAGTAAGAGACATAAGTCTCTAAGACCACCTTAGACATTGTTTGTTCTCCACAAAATCAGGGGTCTGAGGCAAGTGCGAAATAAACCACTTGTACAGAAGAGGAATGCAATAGACAATCGTTCCACCACCCTTAGAATTCCTTATATGCAAAGAGAAATACATATCACCCAACAAAGTAGGCGCATGATTCCCAATCAAGAAAAGTCTAATGGCGTTAACATTAACAAAACCGTCAATGTTAGGGAACAAAGCTAATCCATAAATGAGCAACACAAAGATAGCTTCAAAAGCGTCCACACTACCAGCTTGAGAAAAAGTAGTGGCTTCCTTGATGAGGAAAATAGATGGCAACCCAAATAACCCTCCTTTCTTCACCCAATGAGCCTCTATCTCAGACTTCTTCAAGTGAAGAGCTTCAACAATAATACTAGATCGGGGAATCTCCTCCAATCCACTAAAAGGCACTCTACTAGAAATAGGTATCCCCAACATATGAGAATACTCCTCCAAGGTAGGCACAAGCTGAAAATCTGGGAAAGTGAAACAATGGTAAAGAGGATCATAGAACTGCACTAGCACACTCAAGAGTCCTTCACTCACATCAGCAGACAAGATGGACAGAAGCTTCCCATGACGTTGTTTGAAGTCCAAGGTATCTAATACAAAAGATGATAGCTTCCTTAACTCTTTCAAGTCGGGACATCTGAAACTGTACTTCTTAGTGTTCCTTCGTCCATAATCCATGGTCTGAAAATATTTGCAAATGATACCTTAGTTCCTTGAAATTTTTGTGTGATGAATGTTATGATGCGCATGAATGCAAAAATCACAAATAAGGGATCACACACAAGGAAAACAAAGGTCAAGGGATGAATCAAATCTTTGTCAAGATCAATCATCCATTTTGGTGGATTATGGTTTACACCTTATCAACACCCAAGTTCCATTGATATTGACAAGACTTGATTGGATCAACCAAGAATCAAGGGTTTGTTGTAAGTCACGAGCATTGAGTCTGGGTAAGAACCATCCCAAAGGAGTGAACTAAGGATAAAAACTTGTAGATCATGCTCTAAAAAGTTCCCAGAGTCTTAATTCCATCTATCGGATATTACAGGTTAAGATGACTGACTCATCGACCCATAATATTCTCAAGAGAAACTCGTATGAGTGTAGTATCGCGTAACAACTATTATCAAGTCTACACTTGAACAGTTTCCACACTACGTCCTAATTAGGCCAAGATGGGTTAAATGTTATAAGGTCATCAACTTCTCAGACCCAAATTAGAGATAGTAATGCCAAACCACAAATACTTGTGTGACATTTCCAAATCCAAAAGAGTCTCCACTGAGCGGATGGATCTCAAGCCAACTTGTTAAGGACTACTCCACACAAGTCGAATATGACTATACCATCCTCCTATCTTAATTGCACTCAAGTTCGGGTTAGAACTTATCTCACCACTCAGAGATCACCAAGCACAACAAGCAGATTATATCACACATACATATATACAAATATATACACACAAAAAGTAGGCTAAACCCACTGGAGACTATTCTCCAACAGAGTCGCCACTTAATTTCTGTAGCGGTAAATTCATGATCATCAAACTGTTGATAAGCTAGAGATCAAGTAACAAGAGTCGCCACCGCGCTTTTATTGTTTCCAAGGGAAAAGGGAAAAAGTACAAACAAAACCCAAAAGTAAGAAGTTTTCAAATCAAAACTAATAAGAAGTCAAAGATTACAGGTAAGAGGGAACGTGTTAGCACCCAAAGTATCCTAGGTACTCCTAGGGAGCCCTTTTTGTGTGCATATGTACTTGGTATAAAGTGATGTTTACAAACAAATAGAATAAGGAGAAGAGAAAAGAATTCATTAATTATATTTTTGTGTTTAACAAGACCTTCGGTCTTGTGCCTACGTACCAACATAAAAATGAGGGATCAAAACCTCGTAGTTCGTGACACAAATTTCAAAGTGGATGCATTGCTTTTAACAAAATTTAAGTTTGAAAGGCACGAAGGCCTAAAAATGGTTTGAATGAGTTAGTTCTTTTTGGCTTTTTTGAATGTTTAGGTCAAGTATAGTTAAATTTATTTACAAGCTTGATTTAAGAAAAGAAGTTTGAAAATGCAATGGCATAAGGCCAAAGTTTCTATCCTTTTTTACAAAGTGGTCAAAGTTTAGAACAAAAGTAGTTCACACAAAGAAGGTTTTAAAAAAATGGAGAGAGAGACTTTGAAATTAAAGAAATGGGGAGAAGATGAAGAGACTATCCTATGTACAAAATTAATAGTTTAGAGTTGAAAAGATCTGACCAAATGGGTAGTAATCCAATAAACAAGAATGTCAATAGAAACCCAGAATTCCCTTTGGACTTTTAGAATCAAGCAACACACAAATGCACAATTATAATCTTGAAGAGAAATGCATCAAATAAAGATTGCCACATCCAAGCTTATCCATTCCATGATCTTCTTCAAAGTAGCCCATGTAACAGATGAATTCCACAAGTCATAGGTTCAAAATAACAGTTTCACAATGATCATGTTGCAGATGAACTCAAAAGGATCTTGAATGATGTATCAGATGAAGTTTCAGATTGCAAGCACTTGGTTTCTCAACAATTTGGCATTGGCCAAGTCCTTTAGCATAGGAAGGTTGCCTAGATTCTAAGTCCATTTGTCCAAGATAAAGCCAAAAATCCACACAAAAGTCTTTTAGGGTTTTTGTTGTTATTATGTACATTAATGGTCAAAGACCATACAAACAAGCAAAGTATACACAAATAAAATATATCAAACAATATGGTCCAAATGGACAAAGTAAAAATTGCATTAACATAAACAATTAGAATGATATGAACAATGACAAGTGAATAGAAACAAAAATAAAATGGCATTAAAGTAAAGGACTTGAAATTAAAAGTTAGTAGTTAACTGGTTAGAAGTTAGTATTGTTTTGCTTTTGCTTTTTAATTGAAGTCATTCTTTGGAGAACACTCAACCCACTTATCACAAGCATGGATCCTTGAACCAAGACATCTTCCAAAGGAAGGAAAAAAGGCAAAGTTTCCACACAATACCATGAAAGATGGGAGACTTACAATCTCACTAACTAGAATGCTTATCCCTTATATGTCACAAATTTAGCGCTATGTTAAGCAATCGTAATTGGACTTATGTAGAAGTTATAACTATTTGAGGCCGGACAACAAAATTTTGGTGTTAATGCATGTTAGAGACATAGTATAATGGACTATGCTCATGAAACATGCCACACACAAAAAGAATATGCAAAAGGTGTGGCCTAATCTCATCCATACTCATGTCAATTTTTCAATCAACTAGCCTTAGGATTATGAGATATCATAAGCCAAATGGAATGAATGAATGAAGAAAGGGAATAAGATGAAGTGGAAGGGGAATGGATCAAAACACAAATTGGTCAAAGGAGGACTTTTACCAAATTAATATCATTCATTCATTTTGAGAGATGGAATGTACATTCCATCAATCCCCTAAATCCAATGATATTAATTTGACAAAGTCAAATCAACCTTGACCAAGGCCCAACAACAAGAGTCAAACATAAACAAGTCATCACAATTGGTCAACAAATTTATTTGGCATTTATTCAAATTAAAATACTAAAATAGTGCATTTAAATTAAATATGGTTTGTCCAATTCCTAAAATCTCATCAAAACACCAAAGAAATGGCCATGAGATTTATCATAGGTCAAACAAGGTCAAAGGACCTTGGAGAAAAAAATTCATAATTTTTGGACATTTAAAAATATTTTTAAACAATTAAAAACAAATGCAAAATCAATTAATTCATGAAAAATATTAATAATGATCCAAAAAATAATTTTAATTCGGAATATGAAAGAGACAAATATTTGAATTTTTTTGGTGAAAGTCCCATATTTTTTGGATCAATATTAAATTTAATATGAATTATTGAAAATAATGCAATTAAAATGAAAACTAAAATATCAGAAAAAATGTAGACCACTTGATCTCCCTCATTAATTGAGGTGGCAGATCAAGTAGTCACAAACGCGCTATCCACGATGGACTCTAGTCAGCGCGCCATAACCTTGGTAATCAAAAAGAACGCTCATGATTAAAACAAATTAGATGGATCCTATGATTGTGAGAGATGTCAACACATCGCTGGAGCTGTAGCTCCTGTCTTCTTCTCCGGTGGACCTCACCGGACTGGTCCATCTTCAACCATCACCAAAATTAAAAACAAGGACATGTTCTCAAAGTAAAAATGGCACTGGGTTCGAATCTGGTCTCAAGTCACTCTAACTCCAAGTATATTGAGAGATACATGGAGTTGAAATTTGAGGTACATGAACTGAGTTGCTTCGGTTTGGCCTCTAAGCAACTCAATCTTCTTTCCTACATTGGTAGGACTTCAGACAACCAAATAATCAATAGAGTTGAGCAAGAATTAGAGAAAATCGAAGAGATCAAAAATTATGGAAAATACCTTCAATGGAGGTCTGGATTCAACTGATCTTGCTCTTGCTCGTGCTTGATCTCACTCCAAATGCTTGCAGAAGAAGGATTGAATGCTCAAAAGGCTGTGGATTCCTGGAGACTTGAATTTCAAAACAGTGGAAATTCAAACTCAAATTCAAGTGAATTTCTCAGGTTTATCCTTTGCAATGTGAGGGTTAGAGTTAGGGGATCAAAGCTGACGCGAATGTGTGTGAAATGCTGAGCATATAAGGCTCTATTTATAGCTGAATCCATTGCTTTTTGTACACTTGAAATCCACTTTCCAAATTTGGTATTGATGATGCATGGGTGCATGGACGCGCATAGGCCCATAAAATCATTGCCATAAGTCCACAAATGAGAGTGAGATAGTCTGAATTCAACTTGGATTGCAAGGCAAGTGTACATTTTGATTTGAAGTTTGATCCTTGCCAAGTGATGACACCACGTTCATGCCATGCACAACCTATGCATTCCTTGTCCAAAATGAATGAATTTGAGCTCTTTGGAAAGGTGAGATCAAGAAGAGTAACTTTCATGTTCAACACGTTTCCATTTGGAGTTTGTATCATGAAGAAATTTGAGGTGGAAGTTTGGAAATTTTTTACATATCAAAAATTTTCTAAGTGTCAAGCTATATGTCTCAATATTCCACCTTGCTTAACTTTTTATATGAGCTTCAAATAAGAAAAGTATCGTCGTAAAAGTTGTAACTCTCTCAAATACCTTCAAAATGGTCACAAATTTCATGTCATTTGGATTTGAAATGATAGACTTATGCATTTTTAAAGTTTGGAAAAATCACTTGAATAATGGTATAGGTCAAAAGTGACCTATAATGTAACCTCATATCACATGCTCAAAAAAGTTGAATTAGCTCCCACTCCAAACATCAAAGTTGAAGTAGACACATTGAATTTGATTGTGCAACTTGGAAATCTTTAATCTCATCAAAATTGAGCAAGTTATGGCCTTGGGAAATTGAATTTCAAATTAGGGTTTAGACAAAATGACCTATAATGTTTCAACATAGAAAATGATTTTCCAAGAAAAAATAGCTCTAGGTCTCAACATGAAAGTTGTTTGGAATGTCATTTATAGTAATTTTTCTCTTTTAATAATTTTCATATAATGAAAATTGTAGTAGATAGGGTCTAGGGAGACCCAGTTTTGATCAGATGAATTCATCTGGTCAACCACCATCAACCAACTTGCTAACTTCCAATTCTATTGACTTTCTAGGCTCATGGTAGATCATATATGCATAAGATGATGAATTTTGAAGTGTCCCTTGAGAAATTTTATCAAATGGGGAGTTAGCTTATTGGAGAGGTTACTCAAGATACCTAGTCAAACTAGGGTTTCCAAGGCAAATCACCCTCAAACTCTTGAAGAAAACTTAATCAATATAACATGTAGAGAACATTGGGACTCATATATGATACTCATAACCATTCTTGGATCAATTATTGGTTGTGCTCTTTGTTCGTGAGGGTCTCAAACCCTAGATGTGAACTTGATAAATCAATGGGATCATACCCCACCTACAAAAGAGTTAGGCAAATACAAAGACATATTTTTGGTATTTTGGTTAGTGAAAATGATAATATACAAGTATGATACAATCACATAGTGCTTGGTGATCTCTTCCAAAACAAACTCAATGAAAGAGGGGTAAGGAGGATGCCAAGGTATGATCCCAATGCTAATGCTTATGATGAAATTACATGAGGGATCTTAGGGTAAAAATTGGGGTCTTACAATATCCTCCTCATTTCACACCAAATCTCTGAAGTTCTATATTTATTTGGAATCTCTCTCTCTCTCTCTCTCAATATTTTTTCACTTAAGTCGACTTGGTGGCTTTGAGTGAAAATCTATTGTGAGGAAATTTTATTGGTGTTGTGTTGTTCTTATTACTCTTAAGAGTGACATACTCTTTAGAATCAAGTTTGGTTTTTGAGATTAAACAGTCTTAAAATCTTTGTTCGGTTCTAGAACTCAGATGGAAAAAGTTATGTTTGCTAATTGAGATTAGCCTGAAAAATCTCTAATCGGTTTGTTAATACAACATGGGTAAAAGTTTTTATTTTGGTTGGATAAGCCATTGTAAAATCTAAAGATTCGATTGTATTGAAGGTTCGTGGACATAACCTACAAAAGCTCAAATTCATAGTCAAAATATCAAGAAGATACCTTGGGGAAAAAAGTAGACCAACATTTAGATTGAAGAGAAGTATGAACATGACTAAACACATACATCTAAGCAAAATAAAAAATAATTAAGATAGAGGATCTCGTCCCAAACATCTCTTTTGCAAGAGATAAAATATCTCTTTTGTAAGACATAAAATCTCTTTTTACCATTCACAAAAAATGATAATCAAACTAATTTAGGAGCAAAGGTGTGAAGAACTTAAAGTAAAAAACTCCCATCAATAAAAACTTTTTTCATATCAAGTTTCAACATAACATTAACCGCACAAATATTTTTGTCTATAAATGGATATCTTTAGAAATCAAAAGCAATGCTAACACAATCATAAATGTCTCAATCTTTAAAGCTTTGTTTGGAAGTTTGGAGAGGAAAGGATAAGAGAGCTTTAAAAAAAAAAGGGGAAAGAATGAATGAAAAAAATAGAAGGATTTAGATAGAAAAGATGATTTATTTTTATTCAAAAACCAAAATCTCTCTAATTTAAAGAAACTAATAAATTATATTGGAGAAGGGGTTTAAAGGATTTTAGAGAATTTAGACAAATGGTTCAATTATGATTTATGTTGTTATAATATTTCAAAATTAAAAATATATTATCGATAAACACTCTTTTTATCATTTTACACAAAATTATATTATTTATTATTTATTTGAAAATCATCTATTCCCCTCCCTTTTAAAGCTCCCAAACATAACTTAATAGTCCCTCTCTACTTCTCATATATAGCTTTTGGCATAATAACAACTAGACTAACACCAAGTACTTTCGAAATAGTATTGATGAGTTTACTCTCCCTCATCATTTTAAAATGTGTTATTCTGTTTTATAATACATTATTATATTAATTCAACCGTGGATTATTATCGTAATATATTGATAATTAAACACACAAAATTTTATCTATATTTAAAATTCATACCGGTGTAATCAAATCATTAAATTTTTTAATATTTTTCAACGTCTATTTTACGTTAATATTAAATCATTTTATTTTTTAATAAAAGAAAATTGTTGAATAAAAAAAAATTGAGTAAAGGATAAAGATATAAAACTTAATCCATCCAAAAGTTATCAAAAAAAGTTACTTGGACATGTCTGACTTATCTCATAAAACTTCCAAAAGTATAAATAAAAAATTATTCCCACCAAATATCATAATCAACAAAAAAAAATTATATTGACTAATCTATCTACACATGCATCTCTATCTAAATATGTGAGATATCTTAAATCCAAAGAACCGTATAGTGTGGAAACTATTATTCGTTTAATGAAAAGATTCCAATGACAATATTCACATTAGAAATCCCCCGTCTTGTCAGTATTTAGCTAGTTTCAAGACAAATATTTCTTCAATTCTTTACGTTAATATGTTTGACAAAAAATATGATTGATTACATGCAACTCAACTTGAAAGAATGTGCAAACTCCAATATTAGCTGAGAAAACTCCCATAATGTTCCTAAATTATCCATAAATATGCCACCACAAGTTGATATTTCATGATTTCCTCTTGAAGCTTCATCAGTGTTGCACTTAATTCAATTATAATTAGGAAAACACCCATTAATTTTTATGATTTTAGGTGCGGGAGAAGATCGACATTTGATGTCAGAGCATTTAATAATTGCAAACTTGTGAGTTGAAGTGTACATGTGCCTATTGTAACGCCCTGAATTTTCAATTAGTCGTATAATTGATTTTTTTTTTATTTTCTTTTACTTATTTATTTTTTAGTATTGGTGAACTTATATGATTTATGAGTTTTATTTAACTATTGTGTGCTTGAATATTTTTGTGGGATTTATGGAGAGTGGTGAAAATTATTTAGAACTTTAATTAATTTTAAATGATTAAAGTAATAAGAAAATAGGAAATTCATGAGATTTGGATGGAAAATAGGATTATTGGAAAAATAAGAGAATGAGGTGAAAATGGGAATAAGTTTGGGCAAGAGCGAAATTATTAAAAATTGAAAAGTTAGATTAATACTAATAAGGAGGATTAGTGGATCTTAAGAATCATCAGTACGTGGAATTGGATGAAATTAGGAAAAAGAGAAAATTATGGACAAAACAAGGGTTTGAGAGAGAGGAAGAAGTTATAGGCAAAACTTGCTCTTGTTGGAAATTAAGTTAAGTGGGATATGATAAAGGAAGTTCAACATGAGGCTTAATCCCGACAAGTGCACCTTCGGGTTACAAATCGGAAAAAAATTTAGCTTCATGCTGACACACCAGGGCATAGAGAAATATCCAAACAAGTGCCAAGAAATCATTAATATGAGAAGCCCGACATCAGTAAAAGAAGTCCAACAAATGACTGGGAGATTAGCCGATTTGTCCCGTGTCATATCCTAAAATGTATCCTCCATTGTTCTCCACTTTGCTCAATCGCATTTGCATACATGGAATCACATCATGTATCATCATGACCATTGCATTTGGTCATTGGCTCACAAGCATGTCCACATTCTTAGTTTTAATCTTAATATTAGGTCTTTTCACTTTGTTTCACTTATCAACTAACCCAGAGCATCATAAGATATGATACATGTTTATTCCCTTGTTCATGTATGTGATCATGCCTAAACTCAAGACTAAATAATGGTCATTTTTGTCAAGGAGGATGCAAGTTATGGTTCATTGATTCAAGGGTGGCTCATGTGTTTATTTCCATGTCATTTCACTCATTCTTCAAGCCATCCTCAAGATTATTCAAGTGTTAATCAAGATCTGTCCAAGGGATGCTCATTCCATCACCATTTTAGCTTGGGATGCAAGAAAAGTTTAAGTTTGCACAAGTTGGCACAAGTTTGGTTGACCTAATTTGCAAGTATGGCTCTCTTTTGGTCCAAAACCCATAACTTCTTCATTTTTCAACCAATTGACAAGCTTCTTTGATCCAAATGTTTTTAAGGAGTTCCTATACAACTTTGATTCAATGCTCAAACATTAATTCAATATCTAAGGACCTCAATTTTGGAAAGGGGTAAGTTTCCAAACTAGGTCAAAACCTTGTCATGAGTTTCCACTTGGCAGCAATGCCATTTTCAGCTCAAACACCCTTTTGATCCCATTCTTTTTGCAACTTGTTAAGCTTATGTCAAAGATCATTTGGCCCAAGTTTGGCCCAAAATGCACGAGGGAATCAAAAGTTATGGTTCCATGAACTTGGGACCTCAAAATGCCCAAAATGTGTCAAGACTGCTTGACCAAATGACTGACCTAGAAAGCATGTCACTACCTCAACTTTCAACACTTGCAATTTTCACCTCAAGCCTCCTTTTGAGTTGGTTCTTTTTGCCTTCAATTTATTGCAATGAGATGAACATTTGGCACAAAGAAAATCAGGAAACGTGTAACACCCCGATAAAATATGATAATTATTTAAATTAAGTTAATAGTATATTTATTAATTTAATTAAATAATTGGATTATTATTGGAATTATTATTATTATTGGAATAATATAAATTGGAATAATAAAGTTGGAATATATATATAAAGAGTTCCATTTGGTAAAAAGGGTTTTTTCACGTGAAAACCAGAGAAGCGACAGAAAGTGAAAAAAGGGCAAAGAGGAAGAGCAGGAGAAGAAGGTTGAAGAAGGAAGAGCTTGAAGCTAAAGGATTTGCCGGATTAACTCAGGTAAGGGGAGTTTATCGTCGTTTAATGGGTATTATGGGTTAACATGTAATGGGTAGTAATAAGCCGTTGAATTGACCCTAATTGGGATGATGAGTGCTGAAAAAGTGTGATGAATAAGTTATGTTAAGGCTGTAATTGAATCTATATTTGGGTGAGTTGTGATTTTCCGAACGTGTAGCTTTTTACGGAATTGGAATCGGAGGTCCGGAAGTCCTCCAACGGCGGAAATTGCGGAGAATTCTGCATTCTGCTTCGTGTTAGCGCAGGAACAGCTTTCTGTCTTGCGTTAACCGGTTAACCCAGGGTGTTAACCGGTTAACACTGTTATGAATTGTGAAATATTGCTGTCTGTCTTGCGTTAACCGGTTAACCCAGGGTGTTAACCGGTTAACACTGTTAAAATATGCCAGGAAGCGTGTTCTGTTTGCGTTAACCGGTTAACCCAGGGCGTTAACCGGTTAACACTGTTTGAAAGGTAGAAAAACTGATATTTTAAATATTATGAACAATTGATGATTGGCCTATATTGGTGTATGATATAGGAGGGATCAATTTCCCATTGTTTTGAGCAGTGTAGGTATTAGTAGAGTGTGCTAATACTGTGATTGATTATGTGGCATGACATAATATGATTCTGTGATAATTGTATTGATGATGTATGATGGTGTGCATAATGTTGTGAATATATCTATTATGTATGCTATTGTGAATGGACTGTTTATGGCTTAGAGTGTGAGCATATGTCCATTGTGGATTGTTGATGGTTGCATGCTAGGTGATTTAGTGTGCATAATATGGCCTTTATGGTGGTAGCTAATTCCCATGGTGAGGAATTAGTGAGTGAATTATTGTGGATTGTTGTTGATGTTTGCATGCTAGGTGATTTAGCGTGCATAGCATAGCCCTTGGGGTGGTAGCTAATTCCCATGGTGAGGAATTAGTGATGTGAGTCACTAGGTCTCAAATGAGTGGGACTAGTGAGCTTGGTAGCCGTATCTGGATTTGATCGGTGAGGTTGAACTATATGTTCACGAATAGTCGGTACCGCATGCATGGAGTCTCATTGCATAATGTATGTATGGCGTATAATATGAATGGATGTATTCCAATATTATACGTGTGTTTTGTGTTTGTGTTGAATATGATTGTGATTATGAGTTGGTGTTTCCGTTACTGAACGTGTGATCTGATTAGGGTGATGAAATGTGTTAATTTACTTAGCATTATATGATATTTTATAATGCTTATTATATCGATTGAGGAACTCACCCTTACAACTATGTTTTCAGGTAACGAGCAGTGATTGAGTAGAAGCTAGTGATTGGAGTCTAGCGTAGTTCATTAGTGAGTCATGCTCTGGTAGATGTAACATCGGGACGGGATGTTTTACTTGTTTTCATTTGGTTGTTGAACAACTTTACATGTAATGTGTTACATGGCTTGTATGTTGTTAGATTTCTAACCGCTGCGTATTGTGCAATGTCTTATTTTGATTAATAAATGAGCATGACAAGTTATTATGGTGAATGGTGTGAAGTGTCAAGTGTGACACCCTTAAATTGCATATCTACTCTGATTTATATTTTGTTGAATTAATTAATTATTGGGGTTTTTTAGAAGGGTGTTACAAAACGCGCGAGGGAATTTCATTATCCCAAGAATCTCTTTCTCTTAATATCATGGGATGCACTTAATGAAAAAAAACCAAAATTTTCCCACTCACAGACAAGTCTCTTTCTTAGCTTTTGATCTCAAAAATCAGAGTAAAATTTTACTCTCTTGATGTGAAGGTTTTTCATCAACTTCAAAACACCATAATATTTTATTTTTCACTCATACAAACACATGTTCACCATATACTCCTTCTACTTTTTCTTCCAAAACACATCACCACACACATGGCCATACTCCTTGTTGCGTTTTCAAATCAAACACAACTTGCACCTTTTTCATGTCCCCCATTGAATACTTCAAACCAAACCCATAAACCTATGCTTCCTTCTCCTACCGGAGTGAGCTTCACCATCATTTTCACAAAAATATTTTCTTGCAGTCGTTCAAACCTCCATATCACCATTGTGAGCATCAATGAACCAAACCTCCATCTTTGGAAAATCAAAATCACCTCCACCATAAAACACCACTCATCGGCACCCACTCTCAACTCTGTTGTCCGGAACACAACGCTTAACAACCACCTTAGATCCACCATAATCTTCTTCTCTAAACTCTTCCCTAAACCACCGTTAACTCTCTCAAATCACACTACCCTCTTCTTCCTCCATTTTATCCTCTCATCACGATTAACAACAAACTTTAGCCACCATGAAACCTTTAATTCAGATGTATTGTTTCAACATCAATAACCATTGGAAAATCTTATTTCCGTCGATTCATACACCACCAATAACCTCTGTTTTCGTCATCAACCACTCCAAACTGACCGAAATATACCTCACCATCATGTGTGATTCACGGTGCCGAGTTCATTGTGTTTGGTTTTTCAAGCTTATCGTTGGCTTTGTGAAGTTTTGAAAAGGAAGCAAAGAAGAAGATGAATAACCATGATATTCATGAATGTGCATTTGGATGTACTCCCTGAGTTGCTTGCATCTTGCTTTTTGTTTTTTTTCCATTTAGTTTCATTTTATTCTCTTATATATTATTTGAGGACTTTGTTTGATACGATGAGGTGAATGGTTAAGTTGGTTTGGGCTTATGTCTCATAATTTTCCATGACCTAATTTCAACACCTGCAGGCCACACAGTTTTATTTTTTGGGGTTTTTACTAATTTTTTGTTATGTTTTGGAATTTATTTTAAATCAAATAAATTATAATTTTTTATGGGCTTGTATCATTCAATTTAAAGCCCATTTAACTCTTGTTATTTACATTTTTTTGTTAGTTTCATTTTATGATTATTTTTTCATTTTTATTTTGATTACGAAAATTGTAATTTCGTGACGTTGATGAATAATAAAAGTATGATGTGTGTGTGTGGGTTTGTTCTATTCTTTGGTTTATTTTCATTTCTAAAAAATAAATTTTCGTCCCAGATTCGATACTTTCATGTCGTTATTCCGCCAGATTTTTTATCTATATATCAATTATATTTCGTCATGTTATGACCTTTGCATACGACGTCTCATTTGTTGTCGATATGCACAAACCAGTTTTGAGCATATTACCTATAGTTTCGCTTGCACTTCTTGATTTCTTGCTCATTTTATTTACCGATTGTGGCGTTTACCTAATATCGGTTTTGATACCATTTGCTTTTTCATTATACGAATTAAACCTTAACTTATGACCTCATTCGGTTGAGTGCTCGAGTTCATTCCCATTCCGTTCCATTTTCCCATTATACGTCCTACATTAGCATTTCTTTCGATTCATGATAACAAACAACGATCCAACGTCGTTATTGTTTAAGTCAAATTTGAATTTAACTTTTGTTTACTTTGCACGTCCTTGTGTTATGTGACATTGATTCACATTCTTGCATCATGATCTTGATCCTTGCACGTTTCATTTTTGTCTTTACTTATTTTGTTTTGATTTAGATGAACATGTGTTTGTGCATATGACGTGTGTTGATATCTCCTATCTTGTGGCTTACTCTTGGGATTTCTTACAATTAGACTCTTTTTGTGCACGGACACTCACTTACGTGCATTTGTTAATTGGGTTTTGATTTAATCGTTTCATTATATAATATCCCCCCTATTCGATAAAATGTACCTCCACTCCCATGACGTGTAATAATTTTAACGCTTTATTTTTTATTGCTTTGTTTAGGTAGTTTCTAACACAAGATTAAATCAACCCCTTTTCACAAAAAAAGAACAAAAATAAAAACTCGATCCAACATCGATTATTTTTCTTAAAAACCAAATCATTTGACCATTTCAATCCATTTCTACCCATTCCAATTTCTTCAACTTTTCACTTTCAAACCACTCTATTAAATTCTTTTGCAATCGATAATCAAAAGCTTGATCCAACATCAAGCCATGTTCATAATGAAACTTAACCACTATTTAACACTTTTCAATAAAAAGGATGAAAGAAACGGGGTGTATTCCACAAGCTCCTGAGAGTTAAGATCCGAGATGTAAATCTCATCAATCTAAAAACTCATCATCTTCAAATCAATTCCACGACGCTTAATAAACCTCGACTAGCTTCGAGTGCGCTTTCTCAAGCCAGACTTCAAAACATCTAAAAATTTAAAAACTCTTTTGCAAATAAGATGAAAAAGCAGAGGGATGTAGTCTTTGAATTCTCTAGAGTTAGGAATCTAGATGTAGTTCTCGTCACTCCAAAATCTCTCATCATCCAAAATTACTTCAAACCAATTAAACTCTTTTATTGCCGCCGTGCGATTGATCCTTAGACCCTTTTTGTAATCGAAATGTACTTTATCTTGGATGACACAAAAAACAATGTTTCGTCCATTTGAACATGTGAGTATGTTTACGATGTCGCCCGTGAATGTTGATTTGTAAATTCATTCGGTCGTGATGCGAACGTTCCCTTCTCCACTTGTTTTGGGTAGTCAAAAATGTTTTCATCGATTGACACAAAGTAGCTTTTGCTAAAATCGACCAACAAACAAACATTTTCTACCAGAACTACGTAAGCCTTGAGTTCTCTATTACACCCAGAGATACATAGGAGCATGATTTATAAATCTTATCAGACACATTAATAAAAATCCAAAAACATTTTCTCTTTTCTTTTTGTCCTATTCTTATTCCCCTTTTAATAACTCGAGAAGCCTAACATTTTTAAGCTAACACTAACGCGCATAACTAACCTAATGGTTTCCGTTGGGTACAATGGACGTGAGGGGTGTTAATACATTCCCCTTGCGTAACCGAATCCCGAACCCTGATTTGGTTGCGACGACCATAATCATTGTCGTTCTTTTTTGGGTTTTATCAGTATTTTCACTTTCCTTTTTAGGAATAAATAAAGTTCAGTGGCGAATATGTTCAATCCATTCTGCGAGCGTGCAATTGCGCTTCGCGAAGTTGTGTTCTCATTTTTCGAGGTGCAACACATGGGCAAGGGTTTTTCATTAGGCACCATAAATTCATATGTTTATCTGTTGTTTTTAGTTTCTTACAGTAAATCTAAGCTCATCCTAGAAGTGATAAGCATGATAGATATCGTCGATGACCTAAGTAACTGACCATATAAATAAGAACCTCTAGTCGGGTTATGTTAACAAAACCTCTAACCTAGTTAAGTCGACCACGTAAATAAGAACCTTTGGTCAGGTTATGTTAACAAAACCTATAACCTAATTAATCAGCCACATAAATAAGAACCTTTGGGCGGGTTATGTTAACAAAACCTATGACCTAATTAAACCGGCCACGTAAATAAGAACCTTTTTTTGGGTTATATTAACAAAACCTTTGACCTAATTAATCGGCCACATATATAAGAACCTATGGTCGGGTTATGTTAACAAAACCTCTGACCTAATTAAATTGGCCACGTAAATAAGAAACTTTGGTCGGGTTATGTTAATAAAACCTCTGACCTAATGAAATCGGAAATTAAGAATTTATGGTCGGGTTTTCAAACCTATGACCAAATCGAGGGTCTAAAGAACCTCTAATAAACCGACTAAATGGGTTGATAACCTAATCGAAAGTTCTAAATTATCAACAAGTCAATTAGTTCAAAACCTATGATTTAATTAAAGAAGAGTGAGTTGATATGTAGAAAAAACCAAGTTCTGATACATACCGCTAAAACATAAGACGAGATAATTTAAAAATATGTTCGGGGCTATACGTAAAAATTCCTCAAAGGGGCTTAAGCGTGGTACCAAAAACAAAAGTACATTATCCAAATATTACAAAAAGCACATCATCATAGATGGCCAACGATAAAAATAAACAAACTTAAACATCTTGTTGTTTGTCTTCTTGAGCCTCATGGATCAGATTATTGGTTGTTGCATCCTTTGAAACCTCAACTTTATATCTTCAGGAGAAGCTTTCTCCATATCCACAAGCTGGCCATCCACCACGGTCTTAAAGAAATCCATCTCTGACACATTGAGGCCAGGCATAATGCATAATGCTTAGGATTTAGCCTTATCCATCTCGAAAATGATAGTTACCGTCCAACACATTGGGGCACCTTTCTCCACTCTTCACTCGAAGTAATTTATCCTTGAAACCTTTATAGTTATTAGTATAAGCCTGAAGGAAACTCTTCCCTGGGATTCAACTAAGGGTAACCCAGCCTCTTTTGTCCATCCCCTTCAACTCAAAGAAATAAAAGAACAAACCTAAAGTAGGGGTTATACTAATCATCTCGCAAACAAGTTCAAAAGCTTTAATAAAACCCTAGCCATTTGGGCGTAATTGAGAAGGAGAGATATTTAGGGTTTTGAGGAGGTCGGATTCAAAATCAATGAAAGGGATACAGATCTTGAAATCCTCGACCACCCATATGTAAAAGTAAAAATACTCGTCTGACACTCCCTTTGGTCGAGTATTGCAAACTCTCTCACCAACCACACAAGGTTCCAGCACGACGTCCTCCTCATTCCCAGTAGAGGAAATTTGTTTGTTAGAGTGAAGTCTTGAGATGTCACTATCGTCGATGACATTACGATCATGACTTAGAACTTCTTTGTCAATCAAAGACCTTGATGACTCCGCCAGAATGTCCATGGAACCTGATGATGAAGACTCCGGGTCATTTTTACTACAAGGTGAAGAGATCTCAACATAAACTTCCCTAGTAATCTGATCAAACTTTGTTTGCTTCAGATGACCCTGACACTCTTTCATGCACTCGTCCTAGAGTTTTCTCCTCTCATGGGCAGTGAGGGAAATTGGCACTTCCCTCTAATCATCACAATAACATTTTTTAACCATAATAAAAGAATAAAAAAAGAGGGAAACAGAGTAAATGAGGCAGAGAAATAATACTTGAGGCATATGCTGGAAGAAAACGATTGGCAGAAGGCACAAAGAAATTATGGTCAGTAAGTCTTGAAATAAAAAGGAAGAGAAATCACAAACGGTAAG
Source organism: Lathyrus oleraceus (assembly GCF_024323335.1). Taxonomy (NCBI): domain Eukaryota; kingdom Viridiplantae; phylum Streptophyta; class Magnoliopsida; order Fabales; family Fabaceae; genus Lathyrus; species Lathyrus oleraceus. The sequence goes on from NC_066579.1 coordinate 463,442,471, forward strand.
GGAACAAAGAAGGAATGAGTCTTTTTATGGAAGTGAGTTTTACAACGGTCAAGAAGTTATATCAAGCTAAAGTCATTATAACAAGTTAGTTCCCCATAAAAACCATCATGACAATGAGAGACAAAATGACTTTCATTATTACTCTTTTAAAAACCATTATCACACGGTAACTTACCGAGTAGGTGACTGGCTCAAGGAAGAAGGAATTCCAGGACTTTTCTGTTCGAACACTTCAATATGTTGGACCTTGTGATCGGGGGGCTTATGTACATCCCAAAATACCCAAAGACCGAGTTGTTGAGGTCGAGTAGGAAGGAGCAATCATGTCGAGCTCCACAAATATGAATAGGTCGGTCCTGGTCCTATAAGTGTGATGGTAGACGACGTTAGCAAGTTACAAGAACAGTCACATATGACAGTTACAAGATAGTTTCATGATTGCATGTGAGTTACAGAAAATGATGGATGAGAGGTTACATGATAGTTAGAGAAGACGAAAGATGTTATTAAGTGTCACTTAAACACGGGATCTGAAGGGGCATTTCTTAAATGGCCCTTGGAGACATGACAGGTATAAAAAGAGGTTTCTCATCGAGAAAAAGAGAGACAACGAATATCCCCTACAGACAGAATGATTATGATCTCATATAACTCGCCTTGGGGAGATTAACGAAATAGTGTTTATCATGAACACTTTTAGAGCCTTCAAACGATATTAAGGAATAAAGAGTCGTTGAAGGATCTAAAGATCAGTCTGATCATCTACTGAATAACCGTAGGAAATTATGGCACTCGTGACACTCGATATATGAATTTTCATTTTTGTCGAATGCATCTTAGCCTGAACATTATTAGATTCAATAATATTTCGAGCTATTCAATGATGTGAAAAGTGTGAATAATAATTGTTGTTTAAAAAGTTTAGATTTTTAACAAAATAATTGCATATCTATCGAACAATGAAGATGAATTGTTAGTCATGTTCTAATGGTGATATTAGCTTAAATATTCTTTTTTCCAATCACAATAAAATAATATTTTCTTCATGCGAGTTTTCTTTAAAAAATCGTATTTTATTTTTGCGACAAAACTCTACGCAAGTAAATCCAAAAAAAAAAAGTAAATAAAAGAAATACATAAAATTAACTCAATTAGCAAAATAGAAGCGAGCGTAAATGGCCTAACTGATTTATTTATTTATTTTGTTTAAAATAAGAGCATATTGAAAATTATGATGAAAAGATGGACTTTTTGCCCACAGTGCCCCAATTCTGGAAAAAAATTCCCACAATGCCCCATTTTGAAAAAAAAAATCTCCGAATGCCCCACTTTTCTTTTTGGTCTCGCCCATTCATTGGACGAGAGGCTGAAAGTGTGCGTTTTACTGCATGAACTCGTCCAATCAAAGAGCGAGTGGACACGTCATAAAATACCAATGCTTGAACTCGACCAATGGATGGCCGAGTCTATGTTGTTATCATTTTGTTTGTTTTTCTAAAAAAGATAATGAATTAATATTTTTTTAAAAGATAATGAATTAATATTTGTTTGAATAATATGTTGCTATCAAAGACTTTCAATGATCGAGCAATTGCTTTGTGTTTGTACTGTCTCGGCCAATGATTGACCGAGTATTCAAGTATTAATTTTCTATAAGTAACAGGACTTGTAGAAAATTAACTCAGAGCACAAAATCCTTTATTTTGGTAAAAATGTCAGTTTGGGGTCTTGTATTTTATGGACATGGTGAAAAAATCAGTGTTTGCCTCGATCCGCAATGGAATTTCATAACACTGATTTCAGTCATCCACACTAGCTTCCGGCAGTTGGGCGGGCGTTGTATGAAGGTGAGGAAAGTAGAGTATCGTTGTCCATACATAACATTGACTGATGCAAGCCCCGATGGTACGTACATGTATTACCTGGATCATATAGAAAATGATGAAGATGTTCAGTGTATGTTTTCGGCACATAGTGGTGAAGTTAATAGAGGGGTTGAAGGTCCACTTGTGTTGGTTGTTGTTGTTGATTAGTTTTTTAATTACCTCTAAGAATTTTAGTTGATGTGATCGTACTTTGTAACCAGAAGCCTTTGATTATCAAATGTATTTCATAATGTTTGTTTCCAAAAGATATTAGAAATACATAATGGTTTATATATAGTACGTGCATAGTAGTTAATAATTAAAAAAAACATAATCATCTGGACGGTCCTGCAACATTAGGACATTTCCTACGCATGTGTCCTATTCCACGACAAATTCCACACCTTCTCTTTTCCTTCTCAACGTCGTCCATCTCGGTTCTAATCATGATGCTGTTTGGGCGCCCTTTCTTCCTCCTTCTCATAGAGTCGTCGTGGAAAAGAGTAAATCCTTCATATTATGGTCAATTCTCCTCATGGGGAAGTCCTAGAAAACTCTTCTTATAGACCTTGAAGACGTTAAGAATTTTGAAGACGTCTGGAATGTGAATGGAGTAGTCCTGGCGTATGCTCGAACATGTTGCGATTACATGGGAGCAAGGTAAGTGAAATGCCTGAAATTTCCCACAATCGCAGTGTTGTTTCCTCAGATCAACGCTGAATGTACTGGTTGGTCGACCGTCATTATGATTAATCTTCTCTTGGACCATGAAATAGAATCTCTCGCGATCAAACTGCATGACGTTATGCGTGTTAGCTTTCATGACTTCCTCAGTCATCCCCTTGTTGTAGTTATCAGTGAAAACCTGCCCAGAGGCTAACATATTTGTCCATTGATGGCCTCTTTTACCAAATAGTGATCTTAATCGATAGTACGTAGATTTAACCAATGCAATGATTGGAAGGTTTCGGGTTTCTTTGAGCACCGAGTTCATTGCTTCTGCCAGATTAGTTGTCATGTGACCCCAGCGTTGCCCTCCGTCAAATGCCCTTGCCCACTTCTCCCGAGGGATGTAGTCTATCCATGATAAAGCGTCATTGTTTGTTCTTCGGATTTCCCCCCGATAGTAGTTAAATTTCGCCTCTGTCAATGCATAACCCATGTTAACAACTATTTTGCGCAGATCTTTGTCTTTAATCTCGCGCATGAAGTTTTGCGTAATGTGTCTAATGCAATAGACGTGTGATGACGGAGGATACTGCCATCCATTATGCTATACCTGTATTTTTCAACAACATGAGCGATGATCACCTTCACCTTAAGAGAAGCGTCCCGATTTACAAGCTCCATTATGCTCTTACTAATCATTTCTAAACTGGGTTTTGTATGGTCTTGTGACATAGAAGTGGTTATGCACGTATGAGGCCCACCAGACTTACCAACTCTCCACCTTGAGTTGCCCTTACGCAAAGAAACCCTGCATTTGAAATTGCATGTTAAATTTCTACATTTGATGACATAACGTACATTGTCATATTTAGTCACAGAAAAATCTAGACTACGTTTTATATGCCATTGTTGCAACGCCAAAACACATTTTTCCTTACTTTCATACTCTATGCCCTTCTCTATTTCGTCAGCATTGTGAGTTGGTATGAAACTTCCGAAAACGGAGATTGGTTCAGCATCATCCAAACTTATATTTTATATGTGAACAGGTGGGTTGTACAAACTAATTGGTTGAGCTCTTAGTGCAACAGTCGGTGTGTCGAAGATGTCTTCATTGCCATCGTCATCGCTAACACCAAATAGATCTTCAAATCGAACCTCTTCTTGCTCATCCTCACTATTCTCGCCTACCTCTTCATTTGGTATGAAAGGTTCATTATTTTGAGTCGGTTCTTCGTCAATGACTTGACTCATTCCGTACTATTGTGACTATATAGATTGCGTTGGATAACTGAGATTTTCATTGAGTCGATTGTTCTTCAAGATTTTCGACTAGTCGAACATATATCTCAATGGTGGGTAATTGAGAAAATGTTATATGACATTGAAACATTGACTTGACATCTTAGTCAGTCTCAATGGGTGTCATTATGTAAAAGACGGTATTATCGTCTCCATTAATTAATGGATGGCGATATATGATGTCTTCACATACATACATTCAACCAAGTATGGTTATAATACCGTATTTGGAACTAGCCGATTTTGCAAATGTAGCCAAGATAGCAAGTTTAAAAGTAGATTCTAAACTAATTGTTGCATTGTTAGAGAGATGGAGACCCGAGACACATACATTTCATTTACCAACGGGTGAATGTACTATCACACTAGAGGATGTGAGTATGTTACTCGGTCTCCGAATTAATGGTAAAGTTGTTAATGGCCCAACAAATGTAATCAATGATGTTTACATGGAGAATTTGGGCGTCGAACCAACAACTTCAGATAAAAATGGGGCTTCTATCAAAATTGTTTGGTTAGAAGCCCTATTAACACAACTGAAAAATAACCCTAACCCAACGGAGGCGGAAAATATTCTTCATTCAAAAGTTTATATCTTACTATTAATTGCTACTTTTTTAATTCCAGATAAGAGTCACAATTTAATGCATTCTTCTTGGTTACCTTTAGTAGGAGACCTAGAAAAATGTAACACATACAGTTGGGGTTCTGCTTGTCTGGCGACACTATATAGACATATGTGCAAGGCATCCATAAAGGAGTCAAGAGCATAGGAGGCTGTGTTGTATTACTAAGTGTATGAGCATTCACACGCATACCCTTGTTAGCCCTAGTTAGTAACGAGGTTTCATCACATCCTTATGCATTAAGGTACTGATTTTCATTGAAATGCAATTTATATTTCTCAAAATTAATTATACGTCGCTTTAAGGTATTTTTTTTAATATGCAAGATGGTGCAAACGAGGTATGCATTACGGAAATAATCCTCGTCATCATCTACGGGGGTACTGTGTTGCAATTGAACACATGGAAGAAAACGATGTAAGAACGATTAATTATAATATTCAGCTTATCTAAATTTCTTTTATACATTCTAATAGTTATATTTCTTTTAATAGTTTATATGGAGGTCGTACATACAACATCAAGTGCCTGATTATAGTGACGGTCGAGTTTGGAGTGCAACGACATATATAGTATGTTTCTTTACCGTTGAGATGCATCAGACGGATCGGGTCAAACTACAATTTGGATTTCAACAACAAATATTGTCTCAGCCAAGATGTCTAAGTGAACACCATAATAGGACTATGGTCCAAGCTTGGGACAAACATTGGCAAGATTTAAACAGAGAAGAGCTAAAAGAATGGAAAAGGAGAATGCATTTGGTGTTACAAGGTAACACAGTAATTGGTGAGTCTAAGTCGGGTAGCGAATACATGAATTGGTTTTTATCAATTCCTTTTACGCACGTTGCTCCAACACAATTTTTGACTGATCCCCGTCAACGTGTAGCTTCTTCAACCCAACAAACAACATCACCCTCACATCAAGACATTCCCCCCACATACACATCCCCATTTGGTGCCCAACCATCATCGTCAGCTCAACAAACTTACCAACATACCCAGACCACCCAACAACACACCATTTATTCCACCTTAACCCAACACCATAATCTCCAAACTCCATTCCCTCAAACAAACTACTTTTACAACCAACAATATCAACAACAAACCAACCTACGCTCACCCATACAATACACTCCAATTCCTCAACCCAACTTTGAATACTCAAACCCTTATTCTCAACCCCAAACATTTAACAGCACATTCGCACAACCCACTCCTACATACAACCCTGATGTTGTCTATTATCCTCCTAGCCAACACACCCAACGCAACGCCTACACACAACTCACACATTCACTACCCAACTTTGACCTCACCGATGACCATCTAATGAATATGCCTTCTTTTCGCATTCAAGAACTCGACGGTATGGATATGCCTCCAAACACATCACAACAACATCAAAGTCAACAACAAAATCAACAACAAGATCTACATGAAGATCTGTCTTCTAACTCATCTCCGTCTCCCGCAAGACAAAGACAAGAAGACTTGGGCAAGGGAAAACGCAAAAAAGTTGGCACAAGATGTGGAATAGGCGGTCACTATAAATAAAATGTATTTCTTCCATTATATCAATAAAATAATTATTAATCATTATAATTCATTATATGCCTTATTATAATATTTATAGTTGTATTATAAGTATTTTAAAAAAATCATTTCTATTATTAATATTTAAAAAAAAAATCATTTTTATTATTAATATTTTAAAAAAATATATATTAGAAAACTATTATTAGTATTTTACAAAAATATTATTATTATTTAAAAAAAAACATTTTTATTATTTAAATATGGAATTAATTAGAAAGTTATTTAATAATAATTTTAATAAGGTTATTTAATTATATAATTATATAAAAATAAATAAATATATATTCTACTTCATAAGCTCAGCCAACCAATGACCGAGTCTACTCAACAACTGCAACGCATCATCCTCTCGTTCAATGAATGGGCGAGACAAAAAAAAAGTAGGATATTCTAGAATTTTTTTTTCAAAATGGGACATTTTGAAAAAAAGTTTTCAGAAAAGGAGCACTGTAGACAAAAAGTCGAAAAGATGAGAGTGAAAAAATGGTTATTTGACATGAAAGGCATATGATAAAAACAAAATTTAAAAGAGAAATGGAGGGGACGTTTTGAATATTGATGTCCGTGATAGAAGGTGTATTGTTTTTTCTTTGTTGGAATTGGTAGGTATCTACGTTTTATGGAATCCGCTTAGGATTCATGTGTTCTGTCTCCACTTTGTCCCCCACTTTCTTCTCAAAGCATCTTTTCCATGTACTTCAAAATCTAACCATAACTTGTGTTCTTACTTCATTAAAATTATCATAAAAATCAAATTCAACATTGACTTATCTGCCGGCACACCATTACTCTATTGCCACGTGCCAAATCAAGATTCCACCAAAGGTTGTCTTAAGTATCGAATGTAAAGGTTGTGGGATCAAACTTTTCCAATCTTACCACCACAGCATGATAAAACTGCAATAGTATATGTATATTTACTATATAAAAAATAATATTTTCACCTCCTCAATACTTTCAACCTAAATCTATTATTTAACTAGATATAAATAGGATGATTTTTGTTGTTATTTGTTGATGGTCGAATGATTAAACATAAAATTATATTATTTTTTTATATAGTATGTATGATTTGTTAATTTTTTTTGTCAAAAATTGAATCATTCAAATATACGGAATGACACTTAAGATCTATTGGCGCGTCCATATATCAATTAAAAGAGAAAGAAAACTCAATTGATGCCTCCTTCTATTTAGGATCGCCAATTCAAATTAAATGCCTCTATTTTTTATTTATTTTAAATTACTAATCTATTTTTATTAATAATTAATTAATATAAAATAATATAAATAAAAAGGTTATTATCTAATATATATATATATATATATATATATATATATATTTATTTATTTATTTAAACTAAAATAAATAATTAAACAACTAATATAATTAATAAAATATAAATATTAAATACTAGTAATATATAATTAAATTTGGATTACATGTGGGAATAAATTTTTACCTTAAATATTATGATCCAGTTGATCGAAGTGGTCGGCGATTCCAACCCCTGACAGCTCGATGAACCCAGGTCGCTAATGTTGTCATAATTGAGTTGGTTGTTCATGCATTTGTAGTTTTGTTGCGTTGTTTGTGTGGATGAGGTACCTATTGGACGATGGCGAGGTTGTTTGAATGGTGATGTTGGTGTGAATGTTTGGATGGGTAAAAACGGGTGTGGTGTTTGGTAGTCTATGTTAAATTAAATTGTTATGTACTTTTGTAAGAGTGTGATTGGTTGGTTGGTTGTGTTTGTTGGTGTTGGGACTAAAAAATATTTGTGGTTGTTGTTGGTACGGGGTATGTTCTTGACATTTCGGTCATTTGGTGGCATGTATTATTAATTTTGTTGGGATGGAGTTGAGTGTAAATGTGTTTAATTAGAGGTTGGGTGTTTAATGATGAAGCTTGTTGACGTGGGTCAACTAAATATATGAGTTCATACAGGAACCCAATCGTAACCAATCTATACCAACACATATATTGAGGAGTTGGTTTAAATTTGAATGACTTTATAGAATCGGCTAGGACTAGGCGACGACATCATTTCCATTCTTTACACTCAACTTTGGCGTATTTTGTCCAATCATCGTGCTCACATTGGTTCAAGACTTTACTATTACGGAACTATATAAAGCACCTCGGAGGACCTGGGATTTCATGAAGCATGCAGAACTGACGTTTCACACGATCGTTGTGGTGCATCTCCATGGCAGTGAACACAATAATCTACGTTTTTGCAGTCCAAACGGCAAGATCATCTTGTTTCACTTCATGATGACCTTCTAACTCCATATATGATCTCTAAATAAACTGTTGTAGAAAACTAAATTAGCTTAGTATATGTTAATTATAAAAATACATTATTTTAAAATAAATAGGTCAATGGGAATACATCGTTTGGTCCCAAGTGATCCAATAAATTTCGGTATTCCATATGATGCACTAATGAGAACATTTGTTATGGTTCATCCGACGTGTGGAACACCTAAAAAAATTAAAATAATTTATTTGGTGTTAATAGTATAAATTAAGTAAATGAAAATATCTATAACGTTACAGATTTACCTTGTTGTGTATGGGAATACAAATTCGCAGTTGTTGTCTGGAGCTAGGGAGACCATTCTCGACCAACCTCATGCTTGAAGTAAAACGGTGCATCCAATAAAATTATATGTATCTTTTGTGCATTGTGACACAAAGATATATAGAGACACACTAAATAAGCAGACACCTAACTTATTTTCCTATTTTATCTATATTCTCTAACAAAGATAAATACATAATATGAATACTAGAACTAGAAGTATCTGGAAAAAAAAACAAACCTATTAATAGAATGATATAAAACTAAACCTATTTTAAGAGGAAACTTAGCTGATATTGACGCCTCCTTGCAGCTTTCAGAAAACATGGAAGGGCCATTATATTCTATTGGCGCCTTTACCATATTTTAATAGGGCACTTTGTGTCTATTGGTTCCTTCTTGTCAGACTTTTCAAAAAAGTGTAAGAGTCCTTAGATGCTATTGGCACCTTGCTTCAGAATCCTAACCCATTAGTTTCTATTGGCGCCCCATTCAAAAAAACATTGAGATTTTGCAACATATATATAACCAAACTCAATTAATTCATCTGCGTCAAGTCAAAATTGCATTTGCATCTACTCAAATCAATTCATTTGCACAAATTCACTACAAATATGTCTGCAAGATCAAATTATATTGTTAATTCTCATATTAACATAGAAATATGTGTCTCTGATATTTCTGGTTTCGGTTTTCAAAATATTGATGTTACCCGATTTATAAAAAGTAGAAAATTAAACTTCTTGCATTTCAAAGAGAGAATAGAGTCAAAGATAATGTTTGTCCAAACTAAAAAATTATATATAAAAATTATGTTTTTTTAAATAGTCAAGTCAAAAAATTTCAACTAAAAGTATGAGATGATGAAGATGTTTAAAGCATGTTTGAAAGCCATGAACATTTTGGATTCGACTATATTGAGTTGTATATTTTACTCAATCAATCTCAACAATCCCAGAATTTTGATCAATCCCAAGTATTAGATCAGTCTCGGATATTTGATAAATCTCAAATGTTGAACAAGATGAAGTTGATATCGTTGACGATGAGGAAGAAGAAAGTAAGACACAAGTTGATTATATGGTGAACTTGTTTGGGACCGGTGAGTACACTACACACACTGAAGTTGAACATGAAGATCAAGAAGCATTACCTTTAAGTTACGTTTATTGTCCTCCTCAACACGCGAAGAACTTGAATTTGAATGAAGATGATCCATCCTTAGATCTATTATACAATCCTTCTCAATAATTAGAGGTGTTAAAAGTGGGAAACCAATACCATACAAAAGCAGACTGCGTGCAAACTATACAAAAGTTTCACATGGATAATTCTATTGGTTATACTGTAGATCACATAGATGCAAGTGATACTTGGGAAATAAGTTTGATAGATCCACTTCACAATTGCACTACCACCAATCTTCTACAAGATCATGGTAAACTAATCTCTTAATTAATATGCCAAGATATTTTGCATCTTGTAGACAAGGACCTGTCTTTGAAGGTGAACACGATAATCTCTCATATCATTACACGATTCAACTACACTCTATTGTATAAGAAAGCATAGATTGCATGGACTAAGGCAGTTGAACATGTATACGCAAATTGGGAAAAATCTTACAATGAGATTCCATAATATTTGATAACACTTCATAAATACGTTCCTGGAATAGCTGTAATTATGGAGAGATTTCCAACATATACGATGAATGGAACTTATGTTAATAGAAGTAGAATATCCCATCGACTCTTCTGGGTGTTTCATCCATGCATCAATTTTTTATGAGTTTTGCAAACCTATTATTCAAATTGATAGAACATGATTGTATGGGAAATACAAGGGAATAATACTAATGGAAGTTGCACAAGACAGAAACAACAATATCTTTCCAATTTCCTTTACTCTAGTTGAAGGTGAGACTGATAGAGGTTGGAGTTTCTTTCTCAAAAATCTCAGAACACACGTTGCTCCGTAACCCAGCGTATGCTTAATTTCAGGCTCACATGCATCTATTGAAAGCTTGTACAATAATCATGCTAATGATTGGAAAAATCCTCATCTTGCGCATGTCTATTGCATAAGACACATTGCACATAACTTCATGCGGTAAATCAAAGACATAAATCTTTGGGGGGAAAATTATGAATGCAGAGTATGCTTTTAACCAACCATCACTCATACACTAACGTGAGGAAATAAAATTATAAAATGCAGAGACGTTAAGTGAGTGGGTAACATTCCAATGGAGAAGTGGACAAAGGCATTTAATGAAGGACGAATATGGGGCTACATGACAACAAACCTTGTGGAATCCATGAACGGCATTTTTAAGGGCACTAGAAACATATCAATGATTGCATTGGTGAGAGTAACCTATAATAGGTTGGGATCACCATTCGCTACCAAAGGTAAAAAATGGAGCTCAATGTTAGAATTAGAGCAATTATTCAGTAAAAGCTGCATGAAATTTATGAAGGAGAAAACTTGGAAATTTAACTCACATCACATCATAGGATTTAATCGTCATGTTTACAACTTTAGATTCGAGGAGACAATGAACCACAATGAGGGGAGGCCAACGAGATACTACCGGGTCGAAATATATAAAGGTTGGTACGACTGCAGAAAGTTTCAAACCTTATGTATTCCTTGTTCTTATGTCATTGTGACATGTTCCGGTGTTTGTCAAGGCTCATTCTTACATCCATTTGATGTTTACAAGGTTGTACACTTATTCAGTGTCTACAATAATAGCTTCCTAGTGGTAGCTAATGAGGAATATTGGCATAAATATCAAGGGAGCGTAATTTACCACAACTATAAATATGTGAAGGAACAAAAAAGACCGCCCTAGCAACACACGAATTAGAACCGAAATGGATACAACTGAGAAAATGGAAAGAAAGTGTGTAATATGTCGTCTACCCGGTCACACACGGAAACATTGTCCCAATGTTGGAACAAATTTTAGATAAGATTTAATTATGTTGTTAAATCTTTTGTAACCTTGAAATTTAATATAGATAACGACTTTTGGTTACAACAAAATGAACATAAAAAAGTCTAAAACAACAATACAAACAACAAATAAAAAGACTTAACACAATAACATATCTAAGAGATTAAAACAATCAAAACAACATCATCAGTCACAGACATTGTAACACCCTTCTAAATACCCCAAATATTTAATTAAAAATATTAACATATAACAATCAGAGTAATTATGCCCCGAAGGGTGTCACACAATCATTTCACAACAATCATCCAATATCCTGTCATGCTCATTTATTTGATCAAAATAAGACTCTTTTGCATAATTCGCAGCGGACACAAAATATCGACATTCAAATCATGTACTACATTACATGTAAGGTTGATCAACGACTAAATTAAAACATAGTCAAACATCCCCTCCCGATGTTACATCTACCAGAGCATGACCACTAAGGACAACACTAGACTCCAAGGACTAGCTTCTACTCAACTCTGCTCGTTACCTGAAAACATAGTTGTAAGGGTGAGTTCCTCAATCGATAAATAAGCATTATAAAATATTATGTCATGTTAAGTAATTTAACACATCAATCACCCTAATTGCAACATACATTCAGTAACAGCACATCAACTCAACCTTATGCTCAACACCAACATACAACACAAGTATAATCTCGTATCATACTCCATAACAACACAAATACACGTATAATATTGGAATACATCCATTCATATTATACGCCATACATACATTATGCAATGAGACTCCACACATGCGGTACCGACTATTCTTGAACATATAGTTCAAGCTCACCGATCAACTCCAGATACGGCTACTAAGCTCACTAGTCCCACTCATTTGAGATCTAATGACTCACTCACTAATTCCTCACCATGGGAATTAGCTACAGCCCCAAAGGCTAGACTATGCACACTAATCATCTAGCATGCAAACATCAACAACAAATCCACAATGATTCACTCACTAATTCCTCACCATGGGAATTAGCTACAGCCCCAAAGGCTATGCTATACACGCTAATCATCTAGCAATGCAGCATCAACAACAATTCACAACGGACATAAGCTCACACTCTAAGCCATACAACAGTCCATTCACAACACAGGAAATATATATACATTCACATCGTTAGGCATGCCATCATACATCAATCAACACATCATTATCATGTAAGTCAATTAAACACCGTATTAGCACTCTCTACTAATACCTCTACGGCTCACAACAGCGGGATATAATCCCTATTACATCACGTGCCAACATAGGCCAGCTCTCAATTATGTACACAACATTAACATATCCATTTTTCCACTCTGCAACATACGATATCCAGTTTCGATGATGACAAAACCATTATGCACGTCCATGAACAAAGAATGAAGGCTTTTCGTCGACCATAGGGGTCAGCTCAAAGCTCGCTGGTCGGCGCAAAGGCTCTGCTCAACTGGAGGGAGTCAGCGCAAACCTCCTTGCGTCGACGCATAGGGTCGACGCTTAAGCCACGGGTCGGCGAAAAATGCCTTGCGTCGACGCATGCAGTCAGCGCATGCCCCACGGGTCAGCGCACGCCGACTCTATGGTCGACCGTTCGCGCGCAGACTCAGATTTTCTGAGTTATTCCAAAGTTCCGTTAGCTTAACGCCTATCCGGTTTTCCGGCTGCTCCCGCATCTAAAACCCAATTTGTCTCTAAATTGGTAGTGCCGATTCAAGTTTTTAATTGGGATCCGTGTCATCGTCTAACATTTACGACTCACACAACTATCGATTCAATTTACAGTTTTAACACAGTTTATTCCACATCAATTTCAGCATATACAGTCCCAATTAGGGTTAAATCAACGGCTTATCACTACCCATTACATATTATCCCATAATACCCATTAATCGACGATAAACCCCCCTTACCTGAGATAATCCGGCAATTCTTTGAGTTCAAGCTCTTCCTCTTCTCCAACTTTCTTCCTCTTGCTCTGCCTCTTCCCTTTTCCTCTTCTCTGCAGTTTCTCTGTTTTCACGTGAAAACACTTCTTTACCAAATGGGATTCTCTTTCCTCATTTCACACTTATATATTTTCCAATAATAATTATTATTCCAAAATAATTAAAATAATCCAATAATAATAATCTAATTATTTAATTAAATTAATAATATACTATTAATTCAATTTAAATAATTATTTTATTTTATTGGGGTGTTACAACTCTCCCCCACTAAAAGAGTTTTCGTCCTCGAAAACATACCTCAAGCGAACAACTCTGGATAAGACTCCTTCATCTTACTCTCCAGTTCCCAAGTCGCGTTGCCACCTGCTGGTCCTCCCCAAGCTACCTTCACCAAGGCAATCTCTTTACCCCGCAACTGCTTCAACTCTCGATCCTCGATCCTCATAGGTGATGTTTCAACAGTCAGGTTATCTCTCACCTGTACATCATCTACTTGGACTACATGCGACGGATCATGAATGTACCTCCTCAACTGAGACACATGAAAAACCTCATGCAAATTCGCAAGTGACGGCGGTAAAGCGATACGATAGGCTACCTCCCCTATCCGCTCCAAAATCTGATAAGGACCAATAAATCGAGGTGTCAACTTCTTCGACTTCAAAGCTCGACCAACACCAGTTATCGGAGTGACACGAAGAAACACATGGTCTCCCTCTTGGAACTCAAGTGACTTCCTCCTCTTGTCATGATAACTCTTCTGACGACTCTGAGCAATTCTCATCTTCTCCTGAATCATCTTAATCTTTTCCGTAGTTTGTTGAACAATTTCCGGTCCAACCACAGCACTCTCACCGGACTCATACCAACATAAAGGTGTCCGACATCTCCTACCATACAAAGCTTCAAACGGTGCCATACCAATACTCGAATGAAAACTATTGTTGTAGGTAAACTCAATCAAAGGCAAATAACAATCCCAAGCACCTCCTTTTTCCAAAACACAAGCTCTCAAAAGATCCTCTAGTGACTGAATCGTCCTCTCAGTCTGACCATCAGTCTGCGGATGATATGCAGAACTCAATCTCAGCTTAGTTCCCAAAGCCTTCTGCAAACCTTCCCAGAATTTCGATGTAAATCTAGGATCTCTGTCTGAAACAATACTCGACGGAATACCATGCAAACTTACAATCTTCTCAATATACAACTCAGCTAATCTCTCTAACGGATAATCCATTCTGATCGGAATGAAATGAGCCGACTTCGTCAATCTATCAACAATCGCCCAAATGGCTTCAAAATTCTTACTTGTCCTTGGTAACCCAGAAACGAAATCCATACTGATACTATCCCACTTCCACTCTGGAATAGCCAACGGTTGCATTAGCCCAGACGGCTTCTGATGCTCAATCTTCGACTTCTGACAAGTCAAACAGGAATACACAAAACTTGCAATTTCTCTTTTCATTCCCGGCCACCAAAATAACCTTTTCAAATCATGATACATCTTCGTAGCTCCAGGATGAATACTCAAACCACTACGATGTCCTTCCTCAAGAATACTCTTCTTAAGCTCAGTAACATCCGGAATACACACCCGATCACCAAATCTCAAAACACCATTCTCATCAACTCTGAATTCACCACCTTGCCCTTGATTCACTAGAGTCAACTTGTCAACCAAAAGCATATCGGATTTCTGACCCTCTCTGATCTCATCCAGAATACCACTCGTTAACTTCAACATTCCCAATTTGACACTATTGTGAGTACTCTCACACACCAAACTCAAGTCTCTAAACTGCTCAATCAAATCCAATTCCTTAACCATTAACATAGACATATGTAACGATTTCCGGCTCAACGCATCAGCTACTACATTTGCTTTACCCGGATGGTAATTCAAACCAAACTCATAATCCTTCAGAAACTCTAACCATCTCCTTTGTCTCATATTCAGCTCTTTCTGATCAAACAAATACTTTAAACTTTTATGGTCACTGAAAACCTCAAATCTTGACCCGTACAAATAATGCCTCCATAACTTCAGAACAAATACCACAGCTGCCAACTCTAAATCGTGTGTCGGATAGTTCCTCTCATGAACCCTCAGCTGTCTCGAAGCATAAGCTATAACCTGCTTATTCTGCATCAATACACCACCTAAACCCAACAATGAAGCATCACAGTAAACCTCAAATGATTCCGACGAACTCGGTAATATCAAAATAGGAGTAGTAGTCAACCTTCTCTTCAACTCTTGGAAACCCTCTTCACATCTTGAGTCCCAAACAAACGCTTGCCCCTTCCTAGTCAACATTGTCAACGGTAACGCCAACTTAGAAAATCCCTCAATGAACTTCCTATAATAACCAGCCAATCCAAGAAAACTTCGAATCTCAGCCACAGACTTCGGAGCTTCCCACTTAGATACCGCTTCTATCTTAGAAGGATCAACAGCAACACCACCTCTTGAAATCACATGACCAAGAAAACTAACCTCTTCTAACCAAAATTCACATTTAGAGAGTTAAGCAAATAACTTCTTTTCTCGTAGAACTTCTAAAACCACTCTCAAATGCTCAGCATGCTCTTCTTCCGATTTCGAATACACCAAAATGTCATCAATAAACACCACAACAAACTTGTCCAGGTACGGATGGAAAATCCTATTCATATACTCCATGAATACTCCAGGCGCATTAGTCACACCAAAAGGCATTACAGAATACTCATAATGTCCATACCTTGTTCTGAAAGCAGTCTTCTGAATATCCTCAGTTTTCACACGTATCTGATGATACCCAGATCTCAAATCTATCTTGCTGAACACACTCGCACCAACCAACTGATCCATCAAATCATCAATCCTCGGCAAAGGATACCGATTCTTGATCGTCACTTTATTCAGTTGCCTGTAGTCCACACACAACCTCATAGTACCTTCTTTCTTCTTAACCAACAACACTGGTGCACCCCACGGCGACACACTCGGACGAATGAATTTCTTATCCAGCAGCTCTTCCAACTGACTCTTCAATTCAGTTAACTCCACAGCAGACATACGATACGACGCCTTCGATATCGGTCTAGTACCAGGTACCAAATCAATCGAGAACTCAACTTCACGCTCTGGCGGCAATTCATTCACCTCTTCCGGGAACACATCAGGAAAATCACACACCACAGCTAGATCGCCAATCACCAGTTTATCTTTAGCCTCCAAAGTCGCTAACAGCATAAACAACTCTGCCCCATCTGCTACTTCCTCACTCACCTGCCTCGCTGATAGAAACAAACTCTTTCCTTCTTCAATCTCAGGAAATATCACAGTCTTATCAAAACAGTTGATAGAAACTCGGTTAAACACCAACCAGTTCATACCCAAGATAACGTCAATCTGCACTAGTGGAAGACACACAAGGTCTATCCCAAAGTCTCTACCAAAAATACTCAAAGGACAATTCAAACAAACCGAAGTAGTAGTCACTGAACCCTTCGCAGGAGTATCAATCACCATACTTCCAAGCATCTCAGATATCTCTAACTTAAGTTTCACAGCACAATCCAAAGATATAAAGGAATGAGTAGCACCGGTGTCAATAATAGCTACAAGAGGAAAGCCATTAATATAACACGTACCTCGGATCAAACGATCATCTGCAGAAGTCTCAGAACCCGATAAAGCAAAGACCTTGCCTCCTGACTGATTCTCTTTCTTCGGCTTAGGACACTGTGGACTGATATGACCCAACTCTCCACAGTTGAAACAAGTTACAGTCTTCAACCGGCACTCTGCAGCCAAATGACCACCTTTGCCACACTTGAAACACTTCATCTCAGCACTGGTACACTCATGAACACGATGTCCAGCCCGACCACATCTATAACACTTAACAGGAGCACTAGAGTCTCCCCCACTAGGCCTCTTCATCCCACTCTGCTTCTGGAAACCCTTGCCAGCTGCATACGGTTTCCCACGATCAATCTGATTCTTACCCCTCCTATCAACCCTTTGCTGATAGCTCTCTGCTCTAGCCTTGGAATCCTGTTCAAAAATCCTGCAACAGTCAACCAAATCAGAAAACACCCTGATTCGCTGATATCCAATCGCCTGCTTGATCTCGGGACGCAACCCGTTCTCAAACTTCACACATTTCGAAAATTCTCCCGCAGCCTCATTATAGGGAGTGTAATATTTCGACAGCTCTGTGAACTTAGCAGCATACTCAGTAACCGACCGATTGCCCTGCTTCAATTCCAAGAACTCTATCTCTTTCTTTCCTCTGACATCTTCTGGAAAGTACTTCCTCAAGAATCTCTCTCTGAACACAGCCCAAGTGATTTCAGCGTTCCCAGCAGATTCCAACTCAGTGCGGGTAGCAACCCACCAATCATCAGCTTCTTCTGACAGCATATGTGTACCGAACCTGACCTTCTGGTTATCAGCACACTCAGTTACCCTGAAGATCCTCTCGATCTCCTTCAACCACTTCTGAGCGCCATCTGGATCGTATGCTCCCTTGAACATTGGAGGATTGTTCTTCTGGAACTCACTCAGTTGACGAGCAGCTCCCATCCCCACATCATTCGGATTCCCTCCAAGTACTCCAGCTAGCATACCCAGAGCCTCAGCAATCGCAGCATCATCTCTACCTCTTCCAGCCATCTCTATTCTGAAAACCCAAACAAGCTAAACAATAAGTACTGATAGGGTTACACAACGCCTATCCCGTACAGGGGAATTAGAATAGTTACGACTCGACACGACCGACTATGCTCTGATACCACTAATGTAACACCCTTCTAAATACCCCAAATATTTAATTAAAAATATTAACATATAACAATCAGAGTAATTATGCCCCGAAGGGTGTCACACAATCATTTCACAACAATCATCCAATATCCTGTCATGCTCATTTATTTGATCAAAATAAGACTCTTTTGCATAATTCGCAGCGGACACAAAATATCGACATTCAAATCATGTACTACATTACATGTAAGGTTGATCAACGACTAAATTAAAACATAGTCAAACATCCCCTCCCGATGTTACATCTACCAGAGCATGACCACTAAGGACAACACTAGACTCCAAGGACTAGCTTCTACTCAACTCTGCTCGTTACCTGAAAACATAGTTGTAAGGGTGAGTTCCTCAATCGATAAATAAGCATTATAAAATATTATGTCATGTTAAGTAATTTAACACATCAATCACCCTAATTGCAACATACATTCAGTAACAGCACATCAACTCAACCTTATGCTCAACACCAACATACAACACAAGTATAATCTCGTATCATACTCCATAACAACACAAATACACGTATAATATTGGAATACATCCATTCATATTATACGCCATACATACATTATGCAATGAGACTCCACACATGCGGTACCGACTATTCTTGAACATATAGTTCAAGCTCACCGATCAACTCCAGATACGGCTACTAAGCTCACTAGTCCCACTCATTTGAGATCTAATGACTCACTCACTAATTCCTCACCATGGGAATTAGCTACAGCCCCAAAGGCTAGACTATGCACACTAATCATCTAGCATGCAAACATCAACAGCAAATCCACAATGATTCACTCACTAATTCCTCACCATGGGAATTAGCTACAGCCCCAAAGGCTATGCTATACACGCTAATCATCTAGCAATGCAGCATCAACAACAATTCACAACGGACATAAGCTCACACTCTAAGCCATACAACAGTCCATTCACAACACAGGCAATATATATACATTCACATCGTTAGGCATGCCATCATACATCAATCAACACATCATTATCATGTAAGTCAATTAAACACCGTATTAGCACTCTCTACTAATACCTCTACGGCTCACAACAGCGGGATATAATCCCTATTACATCACGTGCCAACATAGGCCAGCTCTCAATTATGTACACAACATTAACATATCCATTTTTCCACTCTGCAACATACGATATCCAGTTTCGATGATGACAAAACCATTATGCACGTCCATGAACAAAGAATGAAGGCTTTTCGTCGACCATAGGGGTCAGCTCAAAGCTCGCTGGTCGGCGCAAAGGCTCTGCTCAACTGGAGGGAGTCAGCGCAAACCTCCTTGCGTCGACGCATAGGGTCGACGCTTAAGCCACGGGTCGGCGAAAAATGCCTTGCGTCGACGCATGCAGTCAGCGCATGCCCCACGGGTCAGCGCACGCCGACTCTATGGTCGACCGTTCGCGCGCAGACTCAGATTTTCTGAGTTATTCCAAAGTTCCGTTAGCTTAACGCCTATCCGGTTTTCCGGCTGCTCCCGCATCTAAAACCCAATTTGTCTCTAAATTGGTAGTGCCGATTCAAGTTTTTAATTGGGATCCGTGCCATCGTCTAACATTTACGACTCACACAACTATCGATTCAATTTACAGTTTTAACACAGTTTATTCCACATCAATTTCAGCATATACAGTCCCAATTAGGGTTAAATCAACGGCTTATCACTACCCATTACATATTATCCCATAATATCCATTAATCGACGATAAACCCCCCTTACCTGAGATAATCCGGCAATTCTTTGAGTTCAAGCTCTTCCTCTTCTCCAACTTTCTTCCTCTTGCTCTGCCTCTTCCCTTTTCCTCTTCTCTGCAGTTTCTCTGTTTTCACGTGAAAACACTTCTTTACCAAATGGGATTCTCTTTCCTCATTTCACACTTATATATTTTCCAATAATTATTATTATTCCAAAATAATTAAAATAATCCAATAATAATAATCTAATTATTTAATTAAATTAATAATATACTATTAATTTAATTTAAATAATTATTTTATTTTATTGGGGTGTTACAGACATCATATCCCTAACATCATTGTCATTTTTAATGGGCACTCACATACGAGGATATCATCATTGTCACCCACAATAGAGGTGTATGAAACAAGTTTATCAATATTTCTAATTCTTTCACCATCATTAATCTCTTTGACTAATCAAATGATCAAGTTTCTCCCAAGTTGCTCCAAACTCCAGATGTTCCAAAAACAAATCTTCATCAGAGGTTTCGTTCTCGAATAAAAATGAAGAAAATGAAAAAATGAAGAAAATATTAAGAAAATGAGAAGAGGTGTGAAAAAAAATGGTAGAAGTCACACTTCTATTTATACAAAATTTTCTACTAAAAAATAATATTAAATATTACATAATTATATTATATAATATATAATAAAAAATAAATAAATAATTAAAAGGAGCAATATTTATTAGAGTTTGATCTAACTCATCCTTACAAAATTGGCTTTTAAGGTGAGAAGTGTTTATCTATATATGCTCTTTAAAGGCTCCATATCTTTTTAATGTGGGATTCAGAATACTTCCAACACACCTCGTCACGTCCAACACTCATTTTTTTTAGTTTGGTGCGTGAATATTAACGGTGGATGACTCATGATCCGATCAATAGACTTTGATATCATATTAAAGAATAGATAGAACATTGAAAGTATATATATATATATATATATATATATATATATATATATATATATATATATATATATATATATATATATATATATATATATATATATATATTTATTATCTTCCTGATCAATTTTGTAAAGATGGACTATGTCAAACTCTAATAAAATTAAATATTATTTAATACCCCTCTATTATTAAAAAAAACACTTAAATTTTATCGGCGCTTACTCTAAAATTTAAAGAGTCCACTTAAAATGAATTGACTTACTATATGTGTATAATGGAAATTATATGGGATAATTGGTTAGTTTGAAATTAATGTTGGAAAACTTGATTATTTTAGTAAATAATTCTCATATTCGTGTCTCTCATATTCTAACTGTCAAATTGATCCTTTATGTAAATTATTGTGCAAGAATAGATTAAGGCAGACAAAAAGGCTACCTAACATTTCAAGTTTGGCAATGAATTCCAAAATGTGAGCTATCATATTGTTGTTAGATTAAGCACCGACAACCTTTTGACTTGGTTCCCTTCCATTGCTAAAAAACATCAAACTACGTTACACTAAGCACTTATTATATGTGTCTAGACTTAATTATCACTACTTCTCCACACAATATCATATTGTTTTATATTATATATTTTAAAGATTTAATTCTTCATAAATTTACAACTATCAAAACATATTCATGAGAAAGACATTATAATAGGGTCTTATCACATGAGTTATAAATATTTTAAGAATAATATTACCTTGTGTCTTAGGGATATAAGTTAAAAAACCTACTTATAATAAATTTATATTAAAAAACATTAAAAAATTAATTATATATTTTTATTAAAATTAATATACAGTTTTTAATAAAATATTTTTTTATTTAATTTTGAAGGCACAAATAAGCCTTATCCATATTTTAATTGATGTGACATCCATCTAACATTTAGTGACAGATAAATCAATAACTATATTTATTTATTTAGTCAAACCAAAATTATAATTTTTTAATATTTAAAACAAAATTCTTATTAAACAAATTAAAAAATTAATCTTTTTGTATAATAAATAACATTAATTGTTCAATTAGTAGATTTTTAATTATAAAGAGATACAAAGAATCATCTTTCAATAATATCTTTTGGTAGTCATTCATTTGAAAGTCAAGTTAATATCCTCTTACATTTTTCTTTTTAAAAGTTGAGAGCATATTTCAAAAGTACTCTATATAAAAAAAATTATTTTTTAAATTATCGAAGGATCAGTATATTGAGATGATATGTAGTCCAAATGCATTGATCTTTCAAAATATATATATATATATATATATATATATATATATATATATATATATATATATATATATATATATATATATATATATATATATATATATATATATAATAAGACTTGCAAACCGGTACAAAATGTATGTTGAATTTCTGATACCCGTTACAACAAATTCATCATTAGTATTAGAATTTTGGTATAATGAATTTTAACTTCATTGATTATGATGTGAATATACAATGATTATTTATAGTACAAGCAAGAGTGCAGGCTATGATCTATGAACTTGCATACATTGGAACATATTCACTAAGAATATCATAAGTGTAATAATGATATTTTAATCACATGTCAAAAATTACCATATCTAGTTGCTTGTATTCAAAGTAGCTTAATCTTGTAACACCCTTCTACAAGTTGGTGGTTGATAAATACCAAGCATCACTAACTTGGATAGTAAGCAATTGGAGGGTTGAGGTAGCAATGGTTTGGTGAAGAAATCTGTCAATTGATCTTTTGAAGAACATGATAACAATTTCATTACTCTTGCTAGCATCTTTTCTCTAACAATATGACATTCAATCTCTAAGTGTTTGGTTCTTTCATGGAATATGAGATTTGCTGCAATGTATAAAGCACTCTGATTGTCGCAATAAAACACTGGTGTTTTTATGCATTCAACCTTTAGATATTTGAACAAGTATAGAAGCCATCAGAGTTCACATGTAGTACCAATCAAAACTCGATACTCAGTTTCACTCAATGATCTAGAAATAATTAATTACTTCTTGGTTCAGAATGAAATGAGATATCTTCCAAGGAAAAAGCATTTACCCAAAATTGACCTTCTAGTATCTAAACATTCAACCCAATTAGTGTATTTGTCAAAAAGTACAGGTGTGCGTGATATCCTTATGCGGGTAGGGGATACTCAAAAGCCTTAGAAAGTGAGAGTTGTTAAGACTTTTCCACGACGGAGAAAGGCCTTATTTGGTGGTGTTTATGACGTTTAAGATGGTATGAGAGGGAGAGCTCATGTGAGCTGAAAGAGTTATAAGAGTTATGTTGGGTAAATTGTGATCTATCTCCTCAATAGTTGAGGTATTTATAGAGGCTCTAAGGCCCAGGGTTTCCTAGAGAATGATAACCGCTCACTCAGACAATGATGGACCTTTGAATCTCTATTTCTTATGAAGATGTGGATCAATTATTGACCCTGAATTCTCTCTGACTAAGAAATGTATATTCCCATGTTTCCCATAATTGGGCGGGTAAGAGACACTTAGGGTGATGTGATTCCTATTGGAGGGTGATTTATGGTTATCATCCCCTTTGAGGGCTACAATCTTCCCACCTTTGTAAGCCTTTTATAAATATATCACTACATAGTACCTCAAGCACAAGGGCTTTGATAAAGGGCGGAGTGCTTTTAAATTATCGATCGTTATGATATCTTGAGACCCTAAGTTTCTCGGTGATGTGGCGTGTTAAACTAGGCTAACTAGGCTTGAGTCCTTTAGGCGAGGAGTTTTGTTAGCCTGTTTGATGGGAAATCTTAGTCCCTCAAACGAAGGTATATAGTGCCTAGCTGATGAGACTCCAAGTCCCTCAGGAAAGGCATTGGACCTCTCAGGTGAGACTTCTATCAAGCCCTCAGACAAGACTTTTGGTTAAGTCTCTTAGGCTAGACTTCACTCGCGCCTTGAAGACACTCTATCATTGCATATTTTCGATCGAAGATACGAATCCAAACAAGTTAAAGAGGAGAAAAAACTGAAGAATAAAGGCAAAAGAAAGTTGTAAAAATGACTAAATATGAAGAAATAGGAATTTAGTGAAAATCGGGGGGAAAATGAGCAAAAGCGTGCAACTACCGGAATAATCACGCAGACCATAAAGCAACATCGCACATGCGATACATGGTATAACGCGCGCGATGGTCCTATTTTCTGGGCTTTTTCTGACACGTTCTGATCCATTCTAAAGGCTTTAAAAGGGGGAGTTTGGTACTTTTTCGAGGGTTCTGAATTTTACACAGGAAGAAAGGGTATACAACACCATAAGGCATATTTGGAGAGCATTTGAAGCCATTGAAGGCCAAATCTTCAAGGGATTTCTCATGCAACCTTCTTATTTGTATTTGGTATTATAATTCGCATTATGAGTAGCTAACTCTCTTTAGGTTAGGTTGTGTTTGATGAAACTGTTTTAATATTGGGACACATGTTGATTGAATATTGCTTGAATAATTTGAGTTATAATTCTATTCAATTGCACCTTGTTCTTAATGCTTTTTATGTGAGATACTCTTTTAATCTAAATTTGGGCACATATGGAATACTGACCATTAGTCTATATGTTGGAGCTAGGGAAATTGTTGTGCTTACGTTGGTGAACTAGGGATAGGAAACTCTGAGTAGTGGCTTAGGAATTAACGTTCTATTGCATTGCCTAATCTTGCTTATGCTAGTGGACTAGGGATTGAAAACTCTGAGTATAGATTAGTGATTTATATACCAAAGGATTGGGTATATCGGTTTTATTAACTCGCTGTGGGATTATAGTGACAATATCATTCTGTAATACATCGAACATTAACAAGAAATGAATATGGGATTCTATACATAACCTGACCGCTTTCGTATTATTGTCAGGAAATTGAATCACTATATAACTCGTGGGAAAGGTTTAAACTTTTATTACGCAGGTTCCCGAATCATCATAAGAATAACATGGAACAAATGCATAATTTTATCACAGTTCTCAAGCATCAGACATGTATGTTGCTAGATGCTTGAGGATGAAATAGTGGAAGATGATTTGATGGAAAAAGAAGAAGTGAGGATTACAAAAAATAGAGTAAAAATCAGGGTGACCAAGTTGAGAAGAGAGTCACCATTAAAATATTAATAGATAAAAAATCCCCTTGGAAAAGGACTAAGAGTCAGATTCTTAATGACCCTAATCTATAACTACCTTATTATATAAATCCACCATATCCAATAATTAAGAAGAAACCATCACAAGAAGAGGAGGCAGGGTTGTTCGCCGGGTTTAAAGAGATGTTGACTACGCTTCAGGTAAGTATTTCTCTTTAGGAAGTTTTAGAGTTAATGCCCAAGTTTTCTAAATTCAGGAAGGCATTGCTAGAGGGTATGAGGCATAAGTTGGTCAAAGAATAGGTAAACATGACTGAGAAAGGCAATACGGCATCATTCCGAACACTGCCACAAAAGCTGAAGGATTCGGGTAAGTTTACCATCTCTTGTACCATTGGTGGAGTAAAGATCTTGCACGTCTTATGTGATTTAGGATCTAGTATCAATGTAATGCCACTGAATAAGGTTAAGAAATTGAACTTATGAGAGATCATACAGAGTAATATGACTCTCTCTTTGGCTTACTTATTTGTTAGTCATACTCATAGAATCTTACAAGATGTGTTAGTACATGTCGATGGTTTAGTTTTTCCTGCAGATTTCGTGGTGTTGGACATGAAGGGAGGCACAGGAGGGCCAATTATTCTCGAACACCCATTCTTGGCAACCAGGAAGGTGTTAATATATGTGGAAACCAGTGAACTTAGCTTAAAGTTCAACAAAGAAAAAGTGATTTTTAATGTGTGTGAATGAACACGGTATGTTGAGGATCTGGAGACATGCTACCAGCTTGAAGAAAAAGGTAGCAAAGTTTACAAAGGAGAAAAAGAAGGTGGATTAATCGGCGTGAGAGTGTCCCTTGCGCCTGACATGCCTTAGGCATGGGTCGTCAAGATAATGACGGAAAAGAAGCGCGGGATGGGAGGAAACCCATATGTTATAACTAGTTTTTGCTTTTTCAGAATTTACTTTATGTTAGTAGTGAAGGTCAATAAGAAGAATTATCTACTCGAGCATGCCTTTCAATCACAATCAATGTTTGCCTTTAATGAACAAGTTTGTAGCTATTGTTTCTTTCAGATTTACAAAATTTGCAATTGTAGCATTGAACAAATGGGTCAAAAGGAAAGTTGATCATCAGGAAAGCGACTTACAACTTGAAGGAAAAGGATGAAAAATGAATCAAGGGACTTGTACTCAACCCTTAGATACCTCAACTAGTAAGGTTTAAGCCAAATAAATTCCATTATTTACTATTCATTTTTATTTAGTGTATCCATGCATTATTGTTTTATCAGTTTTAAACTATTTCCAATTAAATTTGTCTATTTGATTACCACACACTGAGGTAGTTGTTTGCTTTAAATTTGAGCCTTTTAACCACCTTGTAGTAATATGATACATCCATTTCTAACCACTTCGAGCCTAGCCTTTCTTTCGGTGACTTTAGCTTTAATTCTTAGCCATATGGCTTGAAAGATTTCATCTTTCCACCCTCTCTTTGCAGTTAGGTATAAATGTTTAATTTCTTAAGTGGTATGAAAAAGAATAAGTTTGGGGTTGGGGTACTAGAGAAAAATGGTCAAAAATTCAAAAATTATGAGAAAATAAGAAGTTGGAAAAAGGAACATATTTAAAAAAAGAGATTAAAAGAATGCAAAATGAATATTAAGGATCACAATTGAAATATATCTAGTACCATAAATAAGGAACAACGGGGTGTGATAAAAGAAGGAGAACTAGGCACCTAACTCCAAAGGTCTAAACCTACTTTCCTAAAAAAAAATCCTACCCAAACATAAGCCAAGATACAACTGAAAAACACTCAAATGTGTATCTTTTTATTTCTTTGGCAAATTATATTAGAACATGATTAAACTCAATATAAGTTATTTTAAATGTTGATTGAGAGACTACCATATCAATTGACTGAGTCAAGGTGAGATGAGAGATAGGTTAAGTACTTGTCAAAGATTGAGGATGTTTTCTGAATTTTTTGGGTGGAAGTTGGAAGCTAGAATGATGGTCAAGTAAAGAAAACTTTATATGGTGATATTCAACTGTTATTGTGCAACTTTTTTTCTGTTTGGAATTGGTAGTGCAGACCAGTTACTTGAGGAGCAACGATTCAAGTTTGGGGTTGTGATGACACTCTGTCATTGCAAGTTAAAAAGGAGCAAAAATGAAGAATAAAGGATAAAGAAAGTTGCAAAAATGACTAAGTATGGAGAAATAGGGACTTAGTGAAAATCAGGTGAAAGGGGGAGCAAAAGTGTGCAACTATTGGAATAATCACACAGGCTATCGTGCAGCATCGTACGCGTGATTTAAAAGTAAAGTCAGCATTGCACGCACAATGTAGGGTTTAACGCGCGCGATGGTCTTTTTGGGGGCTTTTCTAACACGTTCTGATCCATTCTGAAGGCTTTAAAAGGAGAAATTTGGTACTTTTCTGAGGGTTATGAATTTTACACAAGAAGAAAGGGTTTGCAGCACCAGAAGGCATATTTGGGGAGCATTTGAATCCATTGGAGGTCAAACCTTCAAGGGATTTCTCATGCAACCTTCTTATTTATATTTGGTATTGTAATCCGCATTCAGAGTAGCTAATTCTCTTTAGGTTAGATTGTGTTTGATGAACCTATTTTAATACTGCTTAGACACATGTTGATTTGATATTGCTTGAATAATTTTAATTATAGTTCTATTCAATTGCACATTATTCTTAATGTTTTTTATGTGATCTCTTTTAATTTGAATTTGGGCACATATGGAATACTGATAATTAGTCTATATGTTGGACCTAGGACAATTGTTGTGCTTACGCTGGTGGACTAGGGATAGGAAACTTTGAGTAGTGCCTTAGGAATTAATGTTCTATTGCATTTCCTAATCTTGCTTACGTTAGTGGCTAGGGATTGAGAACACCGAGTATAGATTAGTGATTTATACACCAAGGGATTGAGTATATCGGTTTTATTAATTTGTTGTGAGATTATAGTGACGATATCATTCATGTAATACATCGAACATCAATAGTAGAGGAATATGGGATTATATACATAACTTGGACACTTTCGTATTATTGTCATAACACTTTATTTTCTTTTTGTAATTAAATCTTGAACCCTCCCCCCAATTTAGTATTTTCTAAGCATTTCACAATATTGTCTTGTTAAATAGCAGTCCCTCTGAATTCAATCTTTTTTATTACTAAGACATCATCAATACTCTTGCTGAGAAGTCATCAATTTTTTGGCGCTGTTGTCGGGGACTGTTAATAATTTCAACAAGGCAATGCTTGTGAAACATTTGTTTATTTAGTTTTTGAGGTTTGTTTTTATTTTCTCGTTAATTACTATATTACTGAGGTATTTCTTGTTTGTGTATGCGCAACTTAGGACCGACATTGACATTATTTGATCTAGGAATTGAAAGCATGAAAAGTGGTTCTTATATCTTTTTTATTAGTTATTTTTCCTTTATAATTTACCTTTTTCACCTGTTTTCTTTTCATTTTACCATATTTTATGCTTTGGTATTGCATTTACTTTGTTTCTAGCTCATAATAGGCAGTCCAAGCGAAAGAAGGATGAAAAGTGGATAAAACGCGGAAAAAGGCGAAAAGTCTAAATTCTCCGAACAAAAACCATGGGCATGTTACGGCCACCCGTAATGCCTATTATGAGCCGTAACAGGCATGGCCTTTCAAACCCTTATTGGAGGCGCCCCAGGCCAAGATCCTAGGGCCTGTTACAACCACCTATAATGGTTATTACAGGCCGTAACAAGCAGGTGAATTTTCTCTTGATTTTTTGTTAGAAGATAGGCCAAGATCTAGAGGGGGTGAATATATCACAAGTTAAAATTTGAACCAAAATTGGTTTTGAAAAAGTTTATAGCATGGAAGCAAGTTTCAAAATTTCTCGGATCAACGTCTAACAGAACCTACTATCGAAAAGCTCGAATATGTGTAGAGGTGTCAATACAATGATAATAATCCACAAGTCAATCAACAATAATAATCACAACTAGTTGAATACAATACAATAGGAAAAGTCTATCTCCAATGATCAAAACACACAAAAACTTAAGTAAACCAATTTGTCAAACACTTAGTATGCAATCAACAATGTTTGGAACTTTATGTAGTGTTTGTTGTTCTTAGAAATCCAATCACAGACAAATGGTTTGTGATCTACACAACAACACCGATTTCAAAATGCATTCAAAATCATGATCCAAACAATGTTGATCAAATGATCAATACAATCGATAATTTGAAAACTACAAAACTCAAAAGAGAGGGAGAGAGAGAGAGAGAGAGAGTATACAAGGATTTATTTAGGCAGTTCCCTAATCGACCTTGCTATGGGTACGTCTGCCCTCAATTCAAATTCGAACTGAGATATTATAATAAATCTTACTTTAAAAAATATGTATATACAAGAGATGAAGAAATTGAACTCTACAAACCCTAAGTTTGATGTTGATTCTACCACTTCCAAAACCCTTGATCAAAGATTTATCAAGTCACCAACAATGTCGCTTCAATTCACCTATTATTTCTACTTCCTTGAAAGGCACTCCTTGTCCCAAGGCTTTCACTCGGTTGAATTAATACCAAGCGTGCACTTTTTAAAACCTAAGATTTGCCAAAACGATCCACCGTATCACACTACTCCCTTGTAAGGCACACCTTGTCCCAAGGCTTTCAATCGATCAGATCCGAATTGTATAATCTTGTCCAAAACCTTAAAACCCTAAACAATCTCAAAGGAAAACCCCAACTCATTTTTCTGATTTGAATCCCTCAAAGTTCTCAACCCAATATTCTTGGTACAACAAATCTAATTGGACGTTATCAACCCTAATCTATATGGCATCCAATCAAAAAATGATTATGTGTAATTTGATTGTATGTATGCATAGATGGAGTTGAAGATGATGAGAATGCTTTGAAATCATGGATTCGTGTAGGTTTTACTCACTCTAGAAACCTTACTAGAAAATGATGCATGTATGAAGTATTTATATGCATGGGTGATTTAGGGGAAAAAGGAATGCAAAGGACTTGAGAAAAATATGAATTTTTGAAAAAAAATACATCGGATAGGTCGTCCTATAAAACTCATGTGTCGACATGTTCGATGATAGGTCGGTCTGTCTAAAGTCATATGTCGACCTATGACTGTTATATGCTCCTTATGTATCGACCTGAAGAGTCGACATTGGAGACAGAAGCTACAGGCTTTAATATTGCAGTATATGTGTCGACCTACATAATGCATGTGTCGACCTATTACCAAGAAATGTTTTCCATATGTCGACATGTAATTGCATGTGTCGACCTGTAATGTTATTTTTCACAAAAATTGATTTTTCATGCATGTTTGATGCATGAGACCTTTTCCAAGTTGTTTCCAAATACTTTTATGCTTCCTAATTCTAAGATTCACATAGATAATCAGAGGATACCATCCAATATATATTAACGCTAAAGTATCCTAGTTTTGACATCATATAAAACACATTTAACGGAAGTTGCACTCACATACTCCCCCTTTTTTATGATGGAAAAACTTGAGATGATGCATTTGCAATGAAAAACTCCTCATGAATATATGCATTCCAATTAATCCAACTTCATCTTGCTTCTCCCCCTTTGAGAACATCAAAAAGAAACGAAGCAATTCATGAGAAGCACCTTAAATCATGCATAAACCAATATAACACACAGAGGCGGTTTACAAAGATAAGAGCATCAATACGATATCACTCACATAGAATGATTTTCATATTGAAAAAAATGCCTAAACATAAATAAAAGACAATAATGCTACATTAGAACATAATTGTCACAACGTATGCTAAATAACATAATACAAACATGAAAAATGAAGGATACAATGTGATAAAAAACTCTTGAGTTGCTACAAAAGCGACACGATTACCTGACATATGCCTTTGGTGCTCTTGAAATGTTGCACACGCATGTGCTCTGTGTAATGTAACACCCCGATAAAATATGATAATTATTTAAATTAAGTTAATAGTATATTTATTAATTTAATTAAATAATTAGATTATTATTGGAATATTATTTGGAATTATTATTATTGGAATAATAAGTTGGAATATATATAAAGAGTTCCATTTGGTAAAAAGGGTTTTTCACGTGAAAACCAGAGAAGCGACAGAAAGTGAGAAAAGGGCAAGGAGGAAGAGCAAGAGAACGAGGGTTGAAGAAGGGAAAAGCTTGAAGCTAAAGGATTTGCCGGATTAACTCAGGTAAGGGGGGGTTTATCGTCGTTTAATGGGTATTATGGGTTAACATGTAATGGGTAGTAATAAGCCATTGAATTGACCCTAATTTGGATGATGAATGTTGCAAATTGTGATGATCAAATTACGTTAAAAACTGTGATTAAATCTATATTTGGATGAGTTGTAAATTTCTGGACGTGTAGCTTTTTACGGAATTGAAATCGGAGGTCCGGAAGTCCTCTGACGGCGAGAAATGCGGGTAATTCTGTATTCTGTTCGTGTTAGCGCAGGAACAGCTTTCTGTCTTGCGTTAACCGGTTAACCCAGGGTGTTAACCGGTTAACACTGTTATGAATTATGAGAAATTGCTGTCTGTCTTGCGTTAACTGGTTAACCCAGGGCGTTAACCGGTTAACACTGTTAAAATGTGCCAGGAAGCGTGTTCTGTGTTGCGTTAATCGGTTAACCCAGGGCGTTAACCGGTTAACACTGTTTGAAAAGTAGAAAAAACTGATATTTTAAATATTGTGAACAATTGATGATTGGCCTATATTGGTGTATGATATAGGAGGGATCAATTTCCCGTTGTTTTGAGCAGTGTAGGTATTAGTAGAGTGTGCTAATACTGTGATTGATTATGTGGAATGACATAATATGATTCTGTGATAATTGTATTGATGATGTATGATGGTGTGCATAATGTTGTGAATATATTTGTTATGTATGCACTTATGAATGGACTGTTTATGGCTTAGAGTGTGAGCATATGTCCATTGTGGATTGTTGTTGATGTTTGCATGCTAGGTGATTTAGCGTGCATAGCATAGCCCTTGGGGTGGTAGCTAATTCCCATGGTGAGGAATTAGTGAGTGAGTCACTAGGTCTCAAATGAGTGGGACTAGTGAGCTTGGTAGCCGTATCTGGGTTTGATCGGTGAGGTTGAACTATGTGTTCACGAATAGTCGGTACCGCATGCATGGAGTCTCATTGCATAATGTATGTATGGCGTATAATATGAATGGATGTATTCCAATATTATACGTGTGTTTTGTGTTGGGTTGAGTATGATTATGATTTTGAGTTGATGTTGTCGTTGCTGAATGTGTGATCTGATTTGGGTGATGAAATGTGTTAAATTACTTAGCATTACATGATATTTTATAATGCTTATTATATCGATTGAGGAACTCACCCTTACAACTATGTTTCAGGTGACGAGCAGTGATTGAGTAGAAGCTAGTGCTTGGAGTCTAGTGTAGTTCCTTAGTGGGTCATGCTCTGGTAGATGTAACATCGGGACGGGATGTTTTGCTTTGTTTTCAATTGTGGATGTTGAACAGTTTTACATGTAATGTGATTACATGGTTTGCATGATTGATTAGATCTCTATCCGCTGCGAATTGTGCAATGTTTTATTTTTGATTAATAAATGAGCATGACAAACTATTATGGTGAATGGTGTGAAGTGTCAAGTGTGACACCCTTAAATTGCATATCTACTCTGATTTATATTTTGTGTTAATTAATTATTGGGGTATTTTAGAAGGGTGTTACATTAGTGGTATCAGAGCATAGTCGGTCGAGTCGAGTCGTAATTATTCTGTTTCCCTGTACGTGATAGGTGTTGTGTAACCCTATCAGTACTTATTGTTTTAGCTTGTTGGGTTTTCAGAATAGAGATGGCTGGAAGAGGTAGAGATGATGCTGCGATTGCTGAGGCTCTGGGTATGCTAGCTGGAGTACTTGGAGGAAATCCGAATGTTATGGGACTGGGAGCTGCTCGTCAACTGAGTGAGTTCCAGAAGAATAATCCTCCAATGTTCAAGGGAGCATACGATCCAGATGGTGCTCAGAAGTGGTTGAAGGAGATCGAGAGGATCTTTCGAGTGACTGAGTGTGCCGATAACCAGAAGGTCAGGTTCGGTACGCATATGCTGTCAGAGGAAGCAGATGATTTGTGGGTTGCTGCCCGCACTGAGTTGGAAGCTGCTGGGGGTGCTGAGATCACTTGGGCGGTGTTCAGAGAGAGATTCCTGAGGAAGTACTTTCCAGAGGATGTCAGAGGAAAGAAAGAGATAGAGTTCTTAGAATTGAAGCAGGGCAACCGGTCTGTTACTAAGTATGCTGCTAAGTTCACAGAGCTGTCGAAGTATTACACTCCCTATGATGAGGCTACTGGGGAATTTTCAAAATGTGTGAAGTTTGAGAACGGGTTACGTCCCGAGATCAAGCAGGCTATTGGGTATCAGCGGATTAGAGTGTTTTCTGACCTGGTTGACTGTTGCAGGATCTTTGAACAGGATACCAAGTCCAGAGCGGAGAGCTATCAGCAGAGGGTTGATAGGAAAGGCAAGAATCAGAATGATCGTGAGAAACCGTATGCAGCTGGCAAAGGTTTCCAGAGACAGAGTGGGATGAAGAGACCTAGTGGGGGAGACTCCAGTGCCCCTGCTAAGTGTTACAGATGTGGTCAGGCTGGACATCGTTTCCATGAGTGTACAAGTAATGAGAAGAAGTGTTTCAAGTGTGGCAAAGGTGGTCACTTGGCTGCAGAGTGCCGGTTGAAGACTATGACTTGTTTCAACTGTGGAGAGGTGGGTCATATCAGTCCACAG
This sequence comes from Lathyrus oleraceus, assembly GCF_024323335.1. NCBI lineage: Eukaryota > Viridiplantae > Streptophyta > Magnoliopsida > Fabales > Fabaceae > Lathyrus > Lathyrus oleraceus. Next base: position 463,476,633 of record NC_066579.1, read on the forward strand.
TGTACTAAGCCGAAGAAAGAGAACCAGTCGGGAGGCAAGGTCTTTGCTTTATCGGGTTCTGAGACTTCTGCAGATGATCGTTTGATCTGAGGTACGTGTTATATTAATGGCTTTCCTCTTGTAGCTATTATTGACACAGGTGCGACTCATTCCTTTATATCTTTGGATTGTGCTGTGAAACTTAAATTAGAGACATCTGAGATGCATGGGAGTATGGTGATTGATACTCCTGCGAAGGGTTCAGTGACTACTACTTCAGTTTGTTTAAATTGTCCTTTGAGTATTTTTGGTAGAGACTTTGGAATGGACCTCGTGTGTCTTCCACTAGTGCAGATTGATGTTATCCTGGGTATGAACTGGTTGGTGTTTAACCGAGTTTATATAAACTGTTTTGATAAGACTGTGATCTTTCCTGAGATTGAGGAAGGAAAGAGTTTGTTTCTATCAGCAAGGCAAGTGAATGAGGCAGTAGCAGATGGGGCAGAGTTGTTTATGCTGTTAGCGACTTTGGAGGCTAAAGATAAACTGGCGATTTGCGATCTAGCCGTGGTGTGTGATTTTCCTGATGTGTTTCCCGAAGAAGTGAATGAATTACCGCCAGAGCGTGAAGTTGAGTTCTCGATTGATTTAGTGCCTGGTACTAGGCCGATGTCGATGGCTCCGTACCGTATGTCTGCTGTTGAGTTAACTGAATTGAAGAGTCAGCTGGAAGATCTGTTGGATAAGAAATTTATTCGTCCGAGTGTGTCACCGTGGGGCGCACCAGTGTTATTGGTTAAGAAGAAAGAAGGTACTATGAGGTTGTGTGTGGACTATAGGCAACTGAATAAAGTGACGATCAAGAATCGGTATCCTTTGCCGAGGATTGATGATTTGATGGATCAGTTGGTTGGTGCGAGTGTGTTCAGCAAAATAGATTTGAGATCGGGGTATCATCAGATACGTGTGAAAACTGAGGATATTCAGAAGACTGCTTTCAGAACAAGGTATGGACATTACGAGTATTCTGTAATGCCTTTTGGTGTGACTAATGCGCCTGGGGTATTTATGGAGTATATGAATAGGATTTTCCATCCGTACCTAGACAAGTTTGTTGTGGTGTGTATTGACGATATTTTGGTGTATTCGAAATCTGAAGAAGAGCATGCTGAACATTTGAGAGTGGTTTTAGGAGTTCTACGAGAAAAGAAGTTATTTGCTAAACTGTCCAAGTGTGAATTTTGGTTAGAAGAGGTTAGTTTTCTTGGTCATGTGGTTTCAAGGGGTGGTGTTGCTGTTGATCCTTCTAAGATAGAAGCGGTATCTAAGTGGGAAGCTCCGAAGTCAGTTTTTGAGATAAGGAGTTTTCTTGGACTTGCAGGTTATTATAGGAAATTCATTGAGGGATTTTCTAAGTTGGCGTTACCGTTGACGATGTTGACTAGAAAGGGGCAAGCGTTTGTTTGGGATTCAAAATGTGAAGAAGGTTTCCAAGAGTTAAAGAGAAGGTTAACTACTGCTCCTATTCTGATATTACCAAGTTCGCCGGAACTATTTGAGGTTTACTGTGATGCTTCATTGTTGGGTTTGGGTGGTGTTTTGATGCAGAATAAGCAGGTTGTAGCTTATGCTTCGAGACAACTGAAGGTTCATGAGAGGAACTATCCGACACACGATTTAGAGTTGGCAGCTGTGGTATTTGTTCTGAAGTTATGGAGGCATTACTTGTACGGGTCAAGATTTGAGGTTTTCAGTGACCATAAAAGTTTAAAGTATTTGTTTGATCAGAAAGAGCTGAATATGAGACAGAGGAGATGGTTAGAGTTTCTGAAGGATTATGACTTTGGTTTGAATTACCATCCGGGTAAAGCAAACGTAGTGGCTGATGCATTGAGTCGAAAATCATTGCATATGTCTATGTTAATGGTTAAGGAATTGGATTTGATTGAGCAGTTTAGAGACTTGAGTTTGGTGTGTGAGAGTACTCACAATAGTGTTAAATTGGGAATGTTGAAGTTAACGAGTGGTATTCTGGATGAGATTAGAGAGGGTCAGAAATCCGATGTGCTTTTGGTTGATAAGTTGACTCTAGTGAATCAAGGTCAAGGTGGTGAATTCAGAGTTGATGAGAATGGTGTTTTGAAATTTGGTAATCGGGTGTGTATTCCGGATGTTACCGAACTTAAGAAGAGTATTCTTGAGGAAGGACATCGTAGTGGCCTGAGTATCCATCATGGGGCTACGAAGATGTATCATGATTTGAAAAAGTTATTTTGGTGGCCGGGAATGAAAAGAGAAATTGCGAGTTTTGTTTATTCTTGTTTGACTTGTCAGAAGTCAAAGATTGAGCATCAGAAGCCGTCTGGGCTAATGCAACCGTTGGCTATTCCAGAGTGGAAGTGGGATAGTATCAGTATGGATTTTGTTTCAGGTTTACCGAGGACAATTAAGAATTTTGAAGCTATTTGGGTGATTGTTGACAGATTGACAAAATCGGCTCATTTCATTCCGATCAGAATGGATTATCCGTTAGAGAGATTAGCTGAGTTGTATATTGAGAAAATTGTAAGTTTGCATGGTATTCCGTCGAGTATTGTTTCGGACAGAGATCCTAGATTTACATCGAAGTTCTGGGAAGGTTTGCAGAGGGCTTTGGGAACTAAGCTGAGATTGAGTTCTGCATATCATCCGCAGACTGATGGTCAGACTGAGAGGACGATTCAGTCACTGGAGGATCTTTTAAGGGCTTGTCTTTTGGAAAAGGGAGGTGCTTGGGATTGTTATTTACCTTTGATTGAGTTTACCTACAACAATAGTTTTCATTCGAGCATTGGTATGGCACCGTTTGAAGCTTTGTATGGTAGGAGATGTCGGACACCTTTATGTTGGTATGAGTCTGGTGAGAGTGTTGTGGTTGGACCGGAGATTGTTCAACAAACTACGGAAAAGATTAAGATGATTCAGGAGAAGATGAGGATTGCTCAGAGTCGTCAGAAGAGTTATCACGACCAGAGGAGGAAGTCACTTGAGTTTCAAGAGGGAGATCATGTGTTTCTTCGTGTTACTCCGATAACTGGGGTTGGTCGAGCTTTGAAGTCGAAGAAGTTGACACCTCGATTTATTGGTCCTTATCAGATTTTGGAGAGGATAGGGGAGGTAGCCTATCGTATCGCTTTACCGCCGTCACTTGCGAACTTGCATGAAGTTTTTCATGTGTCTCAGTTGAGGAGGTACATTCCTGATCCGTCGCATGTGGTCCAAGTAGATGATGTACAGGTGAGAGATAACCTGACTGTTGAAACATCACCTATGAGGATCGAGGTTCGAGAGTTGAAGCAGTTGCGGGGTAAGGAGATTTCTTTGGTAAAGGTAGCTTGGGGAGGACCAGCAGGTGGCAATGTGACTTGGGAACTTGAGAGTCAGATGAAGGAGTCTTATCCTGAGTTATTCGCTTGAGGTATGTTTTCGAGGACGAAAACTCTTTTAGTGGGGGAGAGTTGTAACACCCCGATAAAATATGATAATTATTTAAATTAAGTTAATAGTATATTTATTAATTTAATTAAATAATTAGATTATTATTGGAATATTATTTGGAATTATTATTATTGGAATAATAAGTTGGAATATATATAAAGAGTTCCATTTGGTAAAAAGGGTTTTTCACGTGAAAACCAGAGAAGCGATAGAAAGTGAGAAAAGGGCAAGGAGGAAGAGCAAGAGAACGAGGGTTGAAGAAGGGAAAAGCTTGAAGCTAAAGGATTTGCCGGATTAACTCAGGTAAGGGGGGGTTTATCGTCGTTTAATGGGTATTATGGGTTAACATGTAATGGGTAGTAATAAGCCATTGAATTGACCCTAATTTGGATGATGAATGTTGCAAATTGTGATGATCAAATTACGTTAAAAACTGTGATTAAATCTATATTTGGATGAGTTGTAAATTTCTGGACGTGTAGCTTTTTACGGAATTGAAATCGGAGGTCCGGAAGTCCTCCGACGGCGAGAAATGCGGGTAATTCTGTATTCTGTTCGTGTTAGCGCAGGAACAGCTTTTTGTCTTGCGTTAACCGGTTAACCCAGGGTGTTAACCGGTTAACACTGTTATGAATTATGAGAAATTGTTGTCTGTCTTGCGTTAACCGGTTAACCCAGGGCGTTAACCGGTTAACACTGTTAAAATGTGCCAGGAAGCGTGTTCTGTGTTGCGTTAACCGGTTAACCCAGGGCGTTAACCGGTTAACACTGTTTGAAAAGTAGAAAAAACTGATATTTTAAATATTGTGAACAATTGATGATTGGCCTATATTGGTGTATGATATAGGAGGGATCAATTTTCCGTTGTTTTGAGCAGTGTAGGTATTAGTAAAGTGTGCTAATACTGTGATTGATTATGTGGCATGACATAATATGATTCTGTGATAATTGTATTGATGATGTATGATGGTGTGCATAATGTTGTGAATATATCTGTTATGTATGCACTTATGAATGGACTGTTTATGGCTTAGAGTGTGAGCATATGTCCATTGTGGATTGTTGTTGATGTTTGCATGCTAGGTGATTTAGCGTGCATAGCATAGCCCTTGGGGTGGTAGCTAATTCCCATGGTGAGGAATTAGTGAGTGAGTCACTAGGTCTCAAATGAGTGGGACTAGTGAGCTTGGTAGCCGTATCTGGGTTTGATCGGTGAGGTTGAACTATGTGTTCACGAATAGTCGGTACCGCATGCATGGAGTCTCATTGCATAATGTATGTATGGCGTATAATATGAATGGATGTATTCCAATATTATACGTGTGTTTTGTGTTGGGTTGAGTATGATTATGATTTTGAGTTGATGTTGTCGTTGCTGAATGTGTGATCTGATTTGGGTGATGAAATGTGTTAAATTACTTAGCATTACATGATATTTTATAATGCTTATTATATCGATTGAGGAACTCACCCTTACAACTATGTTTCAGGTAACGAGCAGTGATTGAGTAGAAGCTAGTGCTTGGAGTCTAGTGTAGTTCCTTAGTGGGTCATGCTCTGGTAGATGTAACATCGGGACGGGATGTTTTGCTTTGTTTTCAATTGTGGATGTTGAACAGTTTTACATGTAATGTGATTACATGGTTTGCATGATTGATTAGATCTCTATCCGCTGCGAATTGTGCAATGTTTTATTTTTGATTAATAAATGAGCATGACAAACTATTATGGTGAATGGTGTGAAGTGTCAAGTGTGACACCCTTAAATTGCATATCTACTCTGATTTATATTTTGTGTTAATTAATTATTGGGGTATTTTAGAAGGGTGTTACATGTAACACCCCCCAAACTACTACTACTAAAATACGGCATACAATTGCATAATCAGAGTAAATTAAAACATACATACACGAGGGCATCATATTTACTTCTGCCAAAAACAACACATGCCATTGTCACATACAAGTAACACGAATTATAAATCAAAACCAAATAACCAACATGCAAACTCACACATCGGAATAACACCTCTCTTCATAAATGGTAAATGGTGATGATTCCCATAAATCATCTACCACAAAATATCATTTTAGGCTCTAAGGCCACTCAACATCAAAACCAACATATCCAAATAACAAGATAAAAGAGAGCACAACAATATCTCTCAACATAAAAACAAATACAAATAATCTCATAAACTCAAGTGTTACATGACCAGAGCATTATATACTACCTATTCAAAATACAACAAGAACTAGCCTCTGAATCTAATTCTTGTGCGAAGCACCACTATCTCCGGTACCTGAGCGATGTCGCGATAGAACATCATTCCAACAGAAGGGTGAGAATTCAAATCATTATAAAAAAACATGATAATATGAAATGTATATCAAACATACATATATTATTAGAATTCGCCACGCTTCATACAAACATGCATCATCTCATCTTATTAAAGAATCACATGTTTATCGTCATATGACATGGCTCAACAATCCACAAGTATTCATTTATAAATACTAAACGATGTACAAAAGTCATATTTCACAACTATTGATTTCATGTACATATTATCATCCATCATCATTTACAAATCATCATCAAATATGTATACAACTTTCACATGATTCCATATTGTATACAAGTCACCATTTCATCACATATATCACAAATATGCACACATATCACATCAACAACACATCAACAATTCATATCAAATGGATCACCTAAAATCCATGCATATGCATATCTACCAAAATCATATCCATACAATCATATCACATAATCACACAAACAACAATTCACACCAACATGTGTGACTTAATGTGTGACTCAATGCGATATGCATGTGGATCCCATTCATTATCACTTCTGGCTTGCAGAGCATCTCTCAAACAGACTAGATAACCACCTCTAGAGCTCGACTCGGCCTTAAGCTTTCAAACCCCATTCGGCGTTAGGTTTAGGACAAGCAAATAATCTAGGCGAGATTACCCAACATTGCCTCTTTCATAGGCTCATGCTAGTGTAAGTGTGCAACAACAACAAGACTCGTGTAATTAAGACGATCGTAACCCCTTAATCATACATAGGCATACCACATCCAACATTTTCACAACATACACCTAACATGACTTCAATCCCAAACAATACATCAAATAGAATTCATCATTTCATCACAACACATTAACATAAAGCAAACAAGTCAATTCATGTTATTCATCAAATTTACCAATTCACATCTTCACATACATAATTTTAAGTATTATGTTTCTTCACAGAATCCATCTAAAACTATCCAATACATGCAAAACAATAGAAAACATGTCATTCACATTCACCACACATACAACATACATCCACATTAGAATTCTTTTAATAAAATATTAATCTATTGTTATTAAAATAAATAGCATGTTATAGATAATATTCTTAGCTTCATAACGATCCAAATGGCACCTCAAACGGAGTTACGGTTCAAAAGTTATTGAATTTACAAGTTTTTCAAAATGCTGTCAAAAACCAAAAAATTTGTTGTTGCAAAAATACTGTCAAAAATCAGAAAATTTGCTGTTGCAAAAATGCTGTCAAAAAAACCAGAAAATTTGTTGTTGGGAAAATGCTACTGTCCAGCATAAATTTTCATCATAAAACCACATTAATCCATCATTTTTTATGAAATAAATAGTTATACAACCTATATATATATATATATATATATATATATATATATATATATATATATATATATATATATATATATATAGCAACTATTAGGATCATAGAAACAAGATTCTAAACTCCACTAATTTTTACCAAAATCATAAATCAACCATTTTCAAGTGAAACTCAAACATGCAATTATACACCATATTCTATACTCATACCCATTCCTAGAATTCAATATAGAAACATCATAGCATAACATAAACATCAATTTCGTGGATTAAAACATAAACACATGTTTGAGTTTCTCAAAAATCAAAATCCCCAAATCCTAAGTTCGTAATATCTAACCCACATACATTACATACATTATGTTTATCCATAACCACTTGAAATTCCATCCTTACCTTAGTATAGATGCAATCTCTAGGTCCTTTTTCTTCTAGTTTCCTCTTTTCCTCTTTCTCTTCAATTCTCTTCTATTCTCTCTTCTTCTCTTGTTTTACAAAACTAACTCTAATCTCTAAAACCTTACTATCTTTTTAACTCATAATGGGCTTAACCCACTTATCCACCCATTCTAATTAATTAGGCCAATTACTCGACAATTGCTATTTCTACTCATAAAATTCAATTATTCAAATAACACATATATTCAAATAATTCAAATAATCACCAGAACACATATTTAATTAATTATCACATCAAATAATGATTAACTAAAATAAACACCTAATAAATAAATACGGAAATTAAATCGGGGTGTTACACTCTGGCAATGCGATAAAATAATATACCATCACTCAAACCAAAAACAGAGATGAAAACATAATAATTACACTAAAAAATAATTTTGCTAACATTATAACATGTTTAATCACAATTCATGAGACAATAGATAACAAGCCGATGCATCAACTATATATTTCAAGCATGAAGAAGATAAACATAACGTCACTATAAGCATATAAATTGACATACATCAATTAGACATTTTTGAAAGTGAACATTCATGAATTCTCTTATACGTCAAGAATATCAATAATTTGAAACATAACAACATGCAAAAGGAAAAGCTTGCACATAAAAGGGAAAATAGAACAATAGTACCTTACTTATGAATTGATGAAAAATGCACTCTTATGTAATATAACTTCCAAATAAGGTTAGATAAACAACATATATAATGCATGCGATAAATCATATTTAGACAAGATTTGGGATGTCAGGAATCCTCAATTCCCTTCTAATGTTGAAAAATGGTTCGGTCGCAAGTGGTTTTGTAAAAATATCTGCAAGTTGATTTTTACTATCAACATGCTCAAATACGACGTCATCTTTCTCAACATGATCGCGTAGGAAGTGGTGATAAATTTCAATATGCTTAATGCGAGAGCGTAACACTGGGTTTTTAGTTAGATTAATGACACTGGTGTTGTCACACATAATAGGAATACATTGTAGTTTAATATCAAAATCAAGTAGTTGTTATTTAAGCCACAAAATTTAAGCACAACAAATACCGGCTACTACGTACTCCGCCTTGAAAGTTGACAAAACAACAAAAACTTGATTCTTGCTATGTCAACTAACTAAGGAATTTGAAAACATGTGACAAGTTCCACTAGTACTCTTCCTATCATATTTGCAATCGGCAAAATTGGAATCGGTTTAACCAACCAAATTATAGTCATTTCCCTTGGAATACCAAATCTCATACTTATAAGTACCACGAATATACCTAAGAATAAGTTTAACGGCTTTTAAATGTGATTCCTTAGGAGTCGATTGATAACAGACATACATACATACGGTAAACATAATATTCGACCTAGATGCAGTGAGATATAGAAGAGAACCAATCATACTTATATACCTTTTCACATTAAAATCCTAAGCGTTTTTATTCCTTTCCAAGTTACCATTTGTAGGCATCAGAGTGTCAATCGATTTTGCATCTTCCATGCGAAATCTCTTTAGCAAGTCATTGCAATACTTAGTTTGTTAAACGAATCTGCCTTTATCAAGTTGCTTGCTTTGAAGACCTAGGAAGTAATTCAACTCCTCCATTAGGCTCATCTCGAACTCACCCTACATAAACTTAGAAAACTCTTTGACAAGCTGCATATTAGTTGATCCAAAAATGATATCATCTACATAAACTCAAACAAGAAGAGTATCATTTCCATGGCACTTAATAGAAAGAGTAGTATCTACTTTCCCCCTTGAGTACCCTTGATTAATCAAAAACTTGCTAAGTCGCTCATACTAAGTCCTAGGTGCTTGTTTGAGACCATATAAAGCGCATTTTAATTTGAAAACATGATTGGGATACTCGTGATTTTCAAAATCGGGAGGTTGAGCTACATACACCTCTTCATTAATATAACCATTTAGAAACACACTTTTCACGTCCATTTAAAATAACTTGAAATTTTTGGAGCAAGCATAGGCTAGTAGAAGGCATATAGCCTCAAGGCAAGCAACCAGAACATAAGTCTCCCCATATCTAATGTCATCTTCTTGGTTATAACCTTGAGCCACTAGTCGGACTTTGTTATGGGTTATCACTCCATTTTCACCAAGCTTTTTTCTAAAAACCCATTTTGTTCCAATTACTTGATGATGTTTTGGACGAGGGACAAGGTTTCAAACGTCATTCCTTTTAAATTGGCGTAGTTCCTCTTGCATGTCCATATGTCAATGCTCATCAAATAATGCATCTTTAGCATTTTTAGGTTCAACATGCGAAACAAACGCAAAGTGATAACAAAAGTCACATAGAGATCTTTAAATGCCACAAAGACAATCGCACGTAGATCTTTACTCGCTACTAAGACACACATAATTCAAATGACATGCATGATAAAAATGAAAATATAATTCCACCTAGACAACCACAAATTCTCAATAATATTTATTTAGTCTTCCTTAATTCAGTTAATAGCTGCATCAATTTAAAACTAACTCTCTACTTAATTACTTAAAAGAAATTGCAACATATCCATGAATATATTATATTGTAGTTAGTTATTATTTGGTCAATACTTTATAGCACTTGAACTCACTATGAATATTTGATGGCATCATATAGCATGCATATCCAGTTTGATACTATTTACGTTTTCTGTCTCATGAACTAACACTTAGCATTTAGCACACCCTTTCTATATATACCAGACACTCCTACATAGTATGGTTTTGAACTATATCCATATACATATATCATATATTGCTATAGTAAAATATATATATATATATATATATATATATATATATATATATATATATATATATATATATATATATATATATATATATATATATATATATATATATATATATATAACACCTGTACATAGCCCAAACAACTTAACCATTGAAAGCAATCAAATGATACATGTATACTCATGATATAACTCATATATATTGAAGTAACGGAATATTTTTTTTTTCATTTAGAATTAACTTTTCCATTTGATTTTGGGGAATGAATGTTTCATCTAGGACTTAAAACCACAAATTGTGAGGAAACCTCCATTTTACACTTAAATGCTGGATTCTAATAAGCTTTGTTGATTCATTTGATTCATGCTTTGTCTTTTATTATTGTGAATATGTGGAAGCAATTAGAAATGATCAAGGCACTTGTTTTCTATCGAGCACAACCAGTTCCAAATACAACTTACATGTGAGCAGAGAGAGTATTCGTTAACCCATTTGAGCTTAAACAGTTGAATCTCAGTTTGAAATAAAGCGAGATTTCAAAAAATCTTTTTCTTGAAACCCAGAAAATTTTGATAATTGTTCTTTTGCCGTTAAAAGTCAAGAGTATTCACTTAGGGTGAGTAAGAAATAAGTTGGGGAGAACGAAAATGAGAATCGGTAAGTGCCCCAACTCTTGAAAAACCGAGCAAGCATATATAAAAAATAAAAAAAAAAGAGATATATATATATATATATATATATATATATATATATATATATATATATATATATATATATATAACATAGAAAAGAGAAACATCTGTTTTGTAAATATGATGTGAAAGAAAAGAAAAAAATAGAGAAAATAAAAATGAATGCTTGCTTGGAAGAAAAATAGTGAAAAACAAAAAAATTGAGTTGTGAAATAAGAGTTGTGAAGGTTTCAAATGAGAAATAAATGGAACGAAGTTGAGATGTGTGAATAATGTACAGTGAATGTCTCTTTTGCATCGGCAATTTAGTTTTCAATGGCCTTAGAAATGACCCTTATTTGTTAACCTAACCAAGCTTCAACCGAAAAGCCCTTAGTGATCTTCGTGCTTCCACATTACCATTTATAATTGTTAGACATTGTATGAATTGAATTGATTTCTTCATTGTTTGTTAGAGAGTGAGATTATTCCCGCGGTTGCAAACGCGTAATTTCTTCAATCCTTATTCGAAGAGGAGAGATAGGGTGATTCATTCAAGATAATATTGTTGTAGATAGATACATATTTCGCATTGCTACTAAGTCTTAGTTCTTGTGTATTATTTTATTCTAACCGTTGGAAATTTGTATCTGCTGATTCGCTTGTGTTTGAGCCGTTTTATCCGATTTCGAAGAAACTTTTTTCTTAATGCAAATCCTCTTGTCCTTCAAGAGGCATACTTTGCTTGAGGACAAGCAAGAATCTAGTTGGGGAGAGTTGTTAGATACCCAAAAGTGCTTATTTGAGCTATCAAATATGGGCATCTTTCACTCCGTTTCCTTGCTAAAGTGTTCGAAACAACCTTTGTTTTTGATGAATTGCAATACAATGATAAACGATCTTGGCACCTTTGATTTGTGTGTTATTGTGCAGGAATTAGGCATGAAATAATAGAAAATGAAGCCACAAGAAAGTTGGCAAAGGGACCAAAGAAAGGATGCATTCATCAGCTTGTTCGCTAGGCGAGGGCTGTGGCGAAGGGCTCGCTAGGCGAGCGCCCAGCGAGAACCCAGCGAAAAGCTCCAGTATTTTACAGTGGCAAACATCAACAAACTCGCTAGGCGAGCTACCAGCGAAGTGTGTAGCGAACACGTCCAGACTTGGTGAAAAGCGCAGCCAGCACTCACTCGCTAGGCGAGCCATTAGCGAGCTCCCAGCGAGCATTCCAGTAGCAAAACCTCTCAAGCTCGCTGGAGCGAAGGTTGAAGCGTGGGCTTCGCCTAGCGAAGGTTTTGTTCGCCTAGCGAACATGCCAGTCTGGCAAAGGTTATTTCTCTGGGCGCAGGTGCCTCAGATGCCTCATTTAGGGGCTCGCTAGGCGAGCCATTCTGCTCGCCTAGCGAGCATGACAGCTTAGTAGCAGCTCTATAAGTAGCAAGGGCTACTTTTTGGAGCCATACTTTTCACACCTCCATACTTTTGTACTTTTAAGATATTTTCCAGCATTGCTCTTGGGATCTTTTGTGACCTAGAAATCATTTCTCTTCATCTCTTAACAATCTTTCACAAAAAGAAGGTGGATTCCCATCCAATCTCGATTATTCGACTCGGATGTTAATCAACCTTTTTCCGAAACTTGTTGACCAAGCTACCATGAAAATGAGTAGCTAAGTCCTTCATTTTGTCAAGGTTAGATGTAGATGATCATTAGCTTTGTGTGTAAATGGGATGATCTTCATTTGTAAACTCTTTAATGGTGAATATATGGTGAAAACTTTGTTCTTATTCAAAACTCTTTGTGTTGGTTTATGATCGAGAGATGTTTACCAACTCTTAACCTAGGTTTTCATCCAATCTTGTTTGTTAGCTAGAGATAGTAATGAATGATTTTGTTCACCATAAGGTTGAACCAAAAAGTTGTCATTTTGATAGATTGTGTTAGAGATAAACAATGGATCAAAATGGGAAAACTCACAATGTGTGTTAGAGATAAACGCATTGGGAGGACTTTGTGAAATAGTTTATCATCTAGAGGAGTTTATAAGTTTTGTTGATCGAACATATACATGCAAAGTGATCGTCGAACCCTAACTTTGGCAATATTTCTCAAATATTAAAACCAAAACTTTTACCGCATTTTATTACACTTTTATGCAAGATACCGTGACAAACACCAAAACCCCATTGTTACCTTAAGCTAAGAATTGAAACAACTGTCGAAAGGTGGTGATATCTCACAATCCCTGTGGAGACGATAACAAAAACCCGACACTTAAAATTACATTCAACAAAATGGCGCCGTTGCCGGGGATTGTGAATTGATATTGCGAGCATCGCAATGGTTGCTTAATTTTTAGCTTTCGAATTTTTGACTTGTGCTTGTAATTTGTTTGGTTTAGTGTGCAGCTTACGTTTTATGCGAGGGCAGATCCCTGGGGACGAACTTCTTTTTGATCCCGAGATCGAGAGAACCGCAAGGAGGCTTAATAGCAAAACGAGATGAAGGAGGCAACAGGCTAGACAGCGACAAGAACAAGGAGAAAGTTCTTCTACCACACATCCACCACCGTTCATACCAATCATGGAACCACCACCATCGCCCATTTCCACTCCATGTGTAAACAGTCCAAGGAACACTGCTCAGTTTGCCAACCACACGGGAAGGCAAGCCGAGATGAAAACGGGAACTCTCAATTTATTATATGGAAGTCCATTCACTGGAATGGACCATGAAGATCCCTTTGCTTTTCTCACAAACTTTTATGAGATAGCATTGGCGGCCGGAGTGGATCAGGCTCAAGAGCTACCGTTGTTCAGAAGATTATTTCCCCACGTTTTGCTCGGCAAAGCAAAAGATTGGTACTTAGATCAAACACCAGCCGTCATGACAGACTGGAACGTGTTGGAAGAGAAGTTCATCGAAAGATTCTTCTCCCATAACCGGTTCATGGAATCCAAGACGGTCATCTCAGTGTTTTCACAAGGAATCGATGAATCATTAAATGAGGCGTGGGAAAGATTCAAATCCATGCTTCGGAAGTGTAAAGGGCATGGATTTGATGAATTGACTCAAATCCATATTTTCAAAAATGGACTTCAACCAAATTGCAAGACGTTGTTGGATGCTACCTCGGGTGGCTCTTTATTGTCTAAAAGCGCCGAAGAAGCTACAAATATCATAAATCGAATGGCTTTAAATGATCTTCAGAGTCAAAGTAGAGGCAACTCTTTGAAGAAGTCGGGAGTGCTTGAACTTGGGACGAACGATGCCATCCTTGCCCAAAACAAACTCATCTCACAACAAGTGGAACTCTTAACGCAACAAATAAAAGAGTTGAGAGAACCTTCTAAAGCTAAACAAATAGCTTGTTGTGAGCTTTGCAAAGGTGAGCATGACACCGGATTCTGTCCACCTCCCGGGTTCGAAGAAGTAAACTACATGGCAAACCAACGGGACTACCAATCGAGACAACAACAACAACAACCTTATCAACCACACCCTCAAAATCAACAACAACATTTCCAAGGGAATCAAGGGTTCCAACCTAGGAGTAACTATTACCATAACCAAGGTTATGGAAGTGGTTCTTCTAGCCGTCAAAACCCTCCCCAAAATCCTTATCAACCTCAACAACCGTCGGTCGTAACTTCTAAGTTGGAAGAGACATTGACACAATTCATGCAAATGTCAATGGCTAATCAAAAGAGCAACGACGCGGCTATAAAAAATCTCGAGACTCAAGTTGGGCAACTTGCTAAGCAACTCGCGGAACAACAAACCGGTCCTTCCTTTTCGGCAAACACGCAAACAAATCCTAAGGAACATTGTAAAGAGATCATGACGAGAAGTGGGAGGGAGTTGATCAATGAGAATAAAAAAGGAGATGAGAGAGAACAAAGAGAGGAAGAGAAAGAAAATGAGGAGGAAATATTAGAGGAAAATATTGATGGTGAAGTGGGGGAGTGGAGTGAGGAGGAAAAAGTTGAAAAGAACGAAAAGAATGGTGAAGTTGAAAAGAAAGAAAGTGTGGAAATTGAGAAAAATACAAGTGGTGAAGTAATGGGGGAGGAAGTGAAAAAGAAAAGAGCGAGAAGTTCTCGAGTTGCTAAGGGAAAGGAGGTAGTGAGCGCTACTCCAATCCAAAACCTTCCTTATCCTCATGCTCCGTCCAAAAGGGAGAATGAACGGCATTACGCCCGGTTCATGGATATTTTTAAACAACTGCAAATCAACATTCCGTTTGCCGAAGCCTTGGAGCAAATGCCCAAGTATACCAAATTCATGAAGGACATACTTACAAAAAAGCGGAGGTATACGGAACCGGAGACCATTGTCCTAGATGCGAGTTGTAATGCAATTATTCAAAGGACGCTTCCGAAAAAAGAGGTTGATCCGGGAAGAGTTACTTTGCCGGTTAAAATTGGTGATATCTATGTCGGGAAAGGACTAATTGACTTGGGGTCAAGCATCAATCTTATACCTTTGTCTATTATAAAGAGGCTTGGCAACATTGAAATTAAGTCCATCCGAATGACGTTGCAATTGGCAGATAAGTCGACTACCCATCCTCATGGCGTAGCCCAAGATGTTTTGGTTAAAGTCGACAAATTCTTTTTCCCGGTCGATTTTATTGTTATTGATATGGAAGAAGATGATGATGCTCCGCTCATCCTGGGCCGACCGTTCATGAAAACCGCGCGAATGATGATAGACGTTGATGAAGGTTTGATGAAGGTGGGAGTCCAAAATAAGGAAGTTACATTCGATCTATTCGAAGCAATGAAGCATTCAAAAGATAGAAATGATAGCTTTCGCATCGATGTGATCGAAGAGGCAATTTTGGAGGTTTCTAAGCATATTCATGAGATATCTCCTATGGAGTTAGCTCTTGACGACTCATTTGAAGTTTTCACAGCTGAAGAAGAGCAAGCTCTTGATGAATGCTTAAGGGAACTTGATGGTTTAAACGAACTACAACCGTGGGAAGTTGAGGAGGAAGACTTGAAGAAGGAGGTTAATGACGAAAAAGCGCCTATTGAATTGAAAATATTACCTTCTACTTTGAAGTATGTATTCCTAGATGAGACCGAAGCAAAGCCGGTCATCATAAGCAACCTTTTGTCAAATGATGAAGAAGCCCGTTTGATCAATGTGCTGAAAAAAATCAAGAAGCCATGGGTTGGACTCTTTCCGATCTAAAAGGAATTAGTCCTTCCTATTGTATGCACAAGATCTTGATGGAAGAGGATTTTAAGCCGGTAGCTCAACCACAACGCCGTTTAAATCCTACTATGAAGGAGGTTGTTAGAAAAGAAGTTGTAAAGTTGTTGGATGCGGGAATGATTTAACCGATTTCGGATAGTCCATGGGTTAGTCCTGTGCATGTGGTTCCGAAGAAAGGTGGAATTACCGTGATCCGCAATGACAAGGATGAGTTGATCCCTACTAAAGTTGCAACGGGGTGGCGAATGTGTATTGATTATAGGCGGTTGAATACCGCAACTCGAAAAGATCATTTTCCACTCTCGTTCATGGATCAAATGCTCGAAAGACTCTCGGGGCAACAATACTATTGTTTCTTGGATGGCTATTCCGGGTATAACCAAATTGCGGTTGACCCGGCCGATCATGAAAAGACGGCTTTCACATGTCCGTTTGGAGTTTTCGCGTACCGAAAAATGCCCTTTGGGTTGTGCAATGCACCAGCGACTTTCCAATGATGTGTGCAAGCCATTTTTGCCGACCTTATTGAGAAAACAATGGAAGTCTTCATGGATGACTTCTCGGTATTTGGTGGTTCCTTTAGTCTATGCTTGGCAAACTTGAAAACGGTGCTTGAAAGATGTATGAAGACCAATCTTGTGCTTAATTGGGAGAAGTGTCACTTCATGGTGACCGAGGGGATAGTGCTTGGCCATAAAGTCTCTTCAAGAGGGCTTGAAGTTGATCGAGCTAAGGTTGAAGTGATTGAAAAGTTACCTCCTCCGGTGAATGTGAAGGGAATCTGAAGCTTTTTGGGGCACGCCAGGTTCTATCGGCGCTTTATCAAAGACTTCTCAAAGGTAGCTAAGCCTTTGAGTAATTTGCTAGCTAAGGACCAGGTATTTCTCTTAACTGATGAATGTTTGCAAGCTTTTGAAACTTTGAAAGAAAAATTGGTTACCGCTCCAATTATAGTCGCTCCAAATTGGAATTTAAATTTTGAGTTAATGTGTGATGCAAGCGACTATGCAATCGGAGCGGTATTAGGCCAAAGAAAAGAAAAGAAAATTCATGCGATACATTACGCAAGTAAAGTTCTTTATGAGGCTCAAATTAACTATGCCACCACTGAAAAAGAATTACTTGCGATAGTGTATGCGCTTGAAAAGTTTAGGTCTTATCTTATAGGGTCTAAAGTCGTAGTGTATACCGACCACTCGGCGATTAAATATTTGCTCACCAAACCGGATTCGAAGCAAAGGCTCATCCGTTGGATCCTCTTGTTGCAAGAATTTGATGTTGAAATCAAAGACAAGAAAGGATCGGAAAATTTGGTGGCGGATCATTTATCCCGCTTAGTTAATGTGGAGGTTACCGCGTCAGAGAAGGAAATCCGGGAAGATTTTCCTTATGAAAAACTGTTCAAAGTTTAAGTTAGGTCGTGGTTTGCAGACTTTGCGAACCACAAGGCTAGTGGTTTTGTGCCTCCCGACCTAACTTCGAACCAAAAAAGGAAGTTTCTTTCGGATGCCAAGTATTACGTATGGGATGACCCGTACTTGTTTAAGTTGGGTAGTGATAACCTTTTAAGGAGATGCGTTACTGGCGATGAAGCGCAGAGCATCCTTTGGCATTGTCACAACTCGCCTTACGGCGGACACTATAATGGGGTGAGAACGGCCACTAAAATCCTTCAGTCAGGATTTTATTGGCCCACTATTTTCAAAGACGCACATACCCATGCGCAAAGTTGTGATAGTTGCCAGAGAAGCGGTGGGATTGGTAAGAGAGACGAGATGCCTCTCCAAAACATCCAAGAGATCGAAGTATTTGATTGTTGGGGCATCGATTTTGTAGGACCATTCCCACCCTCTTATGGTAACGAGTATATGCTTGTCGCAGTTGATTACGTTTCTAAGTGGGTTGAGGCGATTGCCTCACCTCGGGCGGATGCGAAAACGGTAATAAATTTTTTGAAGAAAAACATATTTTCCCGTTTCGGAACCCCCCGAGTGTTGATAAGTGACGGAGGGTCACACTTTTGTAATGCACCATTGGAAAGCATTTTAAAACATTACGGTGTATCACACAGAGTGGCAACTCCGTATCACCCACAGGCTAATGGGCAAGCCGAGGTCTCTAATCGTGAGATTAAGAGAATCCTCGAAAAAACTGTGTCAAATTCGAAAAAAGAGTGGTCACAAAAATTGGATGAAGCGTTATGGGCATACCGTACCGCCTTTAAAGCTCCAATTGGCCTAACTCCTTTTCAATTGGTGTTTGGTAAAACTTGCCATTTGCCGGTCGAATTGGAGCACAAAGCCTTGTGGGCTCTGAAATTTTTAAATTTTGAAAAGGATTTGGCCGGTGAGAAAAGGAAGGTGCAACTGCTTGAGTTGGAAGAGATGCACAATGCTGCATATCACTCAAGTTGGTTGTACAAAGAAAAGGTAAAAAAATATCATGACAAAAGGCTTCAAAAGAAAGAATTTGTACCCGGACAGTTGGTCCTACTGTTCAATTCCAGGTTGAAGTTATTCCCCGGAAAGTTGAAATCAAAATGGTCCGGGCCATTTCGGGTCAAAGAAGTTAAGGAGTACGGAGCTATTGTCATTGAGGACATGGAAAAGAAGGACAGTTGGACCGTTAATGGCCAACGTTTGAAGGTTTATCTTGGCGGTCATGTGGATCGCGAGAGCTGTGCTATTCCTTTGGATGCTCCTCTGTGAGCATCGCACCGTCGAGCTTATCCGACGTTAAACAAGCGCTTGTTGGGAGGCACCCCAACATTGTAAGTATTTACAGTTTTTCTGTTGTGTCGTAGTGGGATTCCAATTGTTAAAACTTGCTGAATGTACCAGGAATGCTATTTTTGAAAACAAAAGCAAATGTTGTCATGCTCGCTAGATGCTCGCTAGGCGAGGCAGTAGCGAGCAGATTCGCTAGCTGCTCGCTAGGCGAAGCAGCAGCGAGCGCTGCGTGGCAGCACTAATTTAATTCTCAGCAGGCCACTCATTTTGGGCCCAAACACAATTTTCCTTTTTACAACTCTGTTGAAGCACTCTCACGAACACTCACAAGCACTCTCTCACTTTTCATATCTCTCACAAACACTCAAACCCTAAACTGAAGCATTGCAAACCTCACTGCACTTCAAATTCAATCAATCTCTTTCACTAAGGTTTGCCCTAATTCCATTTCTTTATGTTTGAACTTTGTAAAATTCTGATTTGCATGTCATTTAGGGTGAATTTGGGGGAATGGGTATTTTAGGTTTTGCATGTGGGAAACTTTAGGTTTTGTATGTGGGTTTCGAAGTACATGTATCCTAGAACGATTCTTTTCTTGATAGATCATTTTGTTCTGAAATAGATACCATGAGAACTTGGGTTTTGCCAAAATTTCACTATAAACATTGCAGAACCCAAAAACCCGTAAAGTTCGCTAGCAACTCGCTAGGCGAACCAGTGGCGAGCATTCGCTGCCACTTCGCTAGGCGAAGCAGCAGCGAGCATGACAGTAGTTGGAATTCTGGTTTTGCTTTCTAATCTGTTTTGTGTTTGTGTTGCTTCCTCTTTATGTTTTGCAGATGGAATCCAGATCCGGAGCTTCGAAAAAGAGAAAGGGCGGGAACACATCTCGTTCCGTACCAATACAATTCGACACCGACAAGTTTGTCGGGCCAAAGCAAGCCGCAAGATATATTGCTTTGGAAAAACGAAAGATTTTACCGGAAAAGAGATTCTTAATCAACCCTGAAGGCACGAACCGAACATTCGCCGGGTTGATTAACAGCAAAAAGTGGGATCGGTTAATATCCCCCCTAGAGCATTACGATGTTGCAACGGTGCGTGAATTTTATGCGAATGCACTGCCGGATGATGACGAGCCATTCACATGGACATCTAGAGTGTCTGGCCGTCCTGTTACGTTCGATCGGGATGCAATTAACCGTGTCCTGGGTGAACCGCTTCAACTGGGAGCCGAGGAGAGAGACACTTACCACCAAGAATTAAGGCTTCACCGGGATACTGATGCAATTTCTGCTGCCCTGCTTTTGAGAGGGAAATCAGTTGAGCTGAACCCATCTGGGGTTCCCATGAGATACCATAGGGAGGACATGACTCCCTTGGCTCAACTGATCCTTTTGTTGGTTCTTACAAACATCGCACCCAAGTCTCATACTTCTACAGTGCCGATCCCAGTGGCACACTTGGTACACAGCATCCTCACTAACGTCCAGATTGATGTGGCGAGGATTATTGCTTATGAGCTGAAGTCCGTGATTGAAAGCGGGCTAAAGTCGGGGGCACGAGTGAATTGTCCCCTGGCTTTCCCTTGCCTAATCATGAGTTTGTGTCTGCAAGCGAGGATGAGGCTACCCTCAAGGGGTCAAGTAAGGATCCCGCCACCCATTGATGACCGTTACGTGGCCAAGTATTGCAAACCGAAGAATGTACGAGGTAGTTCAGCTGCTGAGGTTACCGGGGCTTCTGATGGTCCTGGTACTTCTACTCTAGGATCCGATCCTTTCCAGCAGGCTGTCTGCAACTACAACTGGGATTGGATGGCGGCAACTCAGTGCGCCATGCTCGATATGCACGATTCTATGCAGCTGTTACAGCTGCAGATGCGCGACCCCTCCGGAGAGCATTCTATGATGACACGTGAGCAGTTTCTGCAGCACGCGAGCTGGCCTGTGGACAGGCCTGTGTTTGGAGAGGGGACGGGTGCTGGTGCGTCTTCTGGTGCTGCTGATGGAGATGATGATGATGATGAGGCTACCGGTTCTGAAGCCGGTACTGATGAGGGTTATGAGTCCGTGGAGGGCTAAGTTATTTTATTTTTCATATTATGTTTTATTTCTATTGTATTTTCAGACTTGTGTATTTTGATGTTGGTTATGTACTTTTAGGGTATTTTGTCCCCCATGAACAAATTTAAATTTTGAAGTAATATTATTATTTATGTTTTAAATTTCTTCTGTTTTAATAAATTTTTGGTTGGTTGAGTGTCAAACCTTCTAGATTGGTTGCTCCTCAAAGAAGTATCCAATGAAGGTGCATCCGAGCTTGGATGACAATGATAAAAATAAACAAGTGAACAATGCTAAGGTACATGGTTACCTCCGGCTAGAATTTTAGAATGCACTAAGAACTTTACTCTTTTTTGTAATTGAGTATTGTCTTTTTGCAACATAATTGAATGAATGTTTCATCTAGGACTTAAAACCACAAATTGTGAGGAAACCTCCATTTTACACTTAAATGCTGGATTCTAATAAGCTTTGTTGATTCATTTGATTCATGCTTTGTCTTTTATTATTGTGAATATGTGGAAGCAATTAGAAATGATCAAGGCACTTGTTTTCTATCGAGCACAACCAGTTCCAAATACAACTTACATGTGAGCAGAGAGAGTATTCGTTAACCCCTTTGAGCTTAAACAGTTGAATCTCAGCTTGAAATAAAGCGAGATTTCAAAACATCTTTTTCTTGAAACCCGGAAAATTTTGATAATTGTTCTTTTGCCGTAAAAAGTCAAGAGCATTCACTTAGGGTGAGTAAGAAATAAGTTGGGGAGAACGAAAATGAGAATCGGTAAGTGCCACAACTCTTGAAAAATCGAGCAAGCATATATAAAAAAAAAAAAGATATATATATATATATATATATATATATATATATATATATATATATATATATATATATATATATATATATATATATATATATATATATATATATATATATATATATATATATATATAACATAGAAAAGAGAAACATCTGTTTTGTAAATATGATGTGAAAGAAAAGAAAAAAATAGAGAAAATAAAAATGAATGCTTGCTTGGAAGAAAAATAGTGAAAAACAAAAAAATTGAGTTGTGAAATAAGAGTTGTGAAGGTTTCAAATGAGAAATAAATGGAACGAAGTTGAGATGTGTGAATAATGTACAGTGAATGTCTCTTTTGCATCGGCAATTTAGTTTTCAATGGCCTTAGAAATGACCCTTATTTGTTAACCTAACCAAGCTTCAACCGAAAAGCCCTTAGTGATCTTTGTAACACCCCGATAAAATATGATAATTATTTAATTTAAGTTAATAGAATATTTATTAATTTAATTAAATAATTGGAATATTATTTGGAATTATTATTATTGTTGGAATAATAAGTTGGAATATATATAAAGAGTTCCATTTGGTAAAAAGGGTTTTTCACGTGAAAACCAGAGAAGCGACAGAAAGTGAGAAAAGGGCAAGGAGGAAGAGCAAGAGAACGAGGGTTGAAGAAGGGAAAAGCTTGAAGCTAAAGGAATTGCCGGATTAACTCAGGTAAGGGGGGTTTATCGTCGTTTAATGGGTATTATGGGTTAACATGTAATGGGTAGTAATAAGCCGTTGAATTGACCCTAATTGGGATGATGAGTGCTGAAAAATTGTGATGAATAAGTTATGTTAAAGCTGTAATTGAATCTATATTTGGGTGAGTTGTGATTTTCCGAACGTGTAGCTTTTTACGGAATTGGAATCGGAGGTCCGGAAGTCCTCCAACGGCGGAAAATGCGGAGAATTCTGCATTCTGCTTCGTGTTAGCGCAGGAACAGCTTTCTGTCTTGCGTTAACCGGTTAACCCAGGGTGTTAACCGGTTAACACTGTTATGAATTGTGAAATATTGCTGTCTGTCTTGCGTTAACCGGTTAACCCAGGGTGTTAACCGGTTAACACTGTTAAAATGTGCCAGGAAGCGTGTTCTGTTTGCGTTAACCGGTTAACCCAGGGCGTTAACCGGTTAACACTGTTTGAAAAGTAGAAAAACTGATATTTTAAATATTGTGAACAATTGATGATTGGCCTATATTGGTGTATGATATAGGAGGGATCAATTTCCCGTTGTTTTGAGCAGTGTAGGTATTACTAGAGTGTGCTAATACTGTGATTGATTATGTGGCATGACATAATATGATTCTGTGATAATTGTATTGATGATGTATGATGGTGTGCATAATGTTGTGAGTATATCTATTATGTATGCTATTGTGAATGGACTGTTTATGGCTTAGAGTGTGAGCATATGTCCATTGTGGATTGTTGATGGTTGCATGCTAGGTGATTTAGTGTGCATAATATGGCCTTTATGGTGGTAGCTAATTCCCATGGTGAGGAATTAGTGAGTGAATTATTGTGGATTGTTGTTGATGTTTGCATGCTAGGTGATTTAGCGTGCATAGCATAGCCCTTGGGGTGGTAGCTAATTCCCATGGTGAGGAATTAGTGATGTGAGTCACTAGGTCTCAAATGAGTGGGACTAGTGAGCTTGGTAGCCGTATCTGGATTTGATCGGTGAGGTTGAACTATATGTTCACGAATAGTCGGTACCGCATGCATGGAGTCTCATTGCATAATGTATGTATGGCGTATAATATGAATGGATGTATTCCAATATTATACGTGTGTTTTGTGTTTGTGTTGAATATGATTGTGATTATGAGTTGGTGTTGCCGTTACTGAATGTGTGATCTGATTAGGGTGATGAAATGTGTTAAATTACTTAGCATTACATGATATTTTATAATGCTTATTATATCGATTGAGGAACTCACCCTTACAACTATGTTTCAGGTAACGAGCAGTGATTGAGTAGAAGCTAGTGCTTGAAGTCTAGTGTAGTTCCTTAGTGGGTCATGCTCTGGTAGATGTAACATCGGGACGGGATGTTTTACTTTGTTTTCAATTGTGGATGTTGAACAGTTTTACATGTAATGTGATTACATGGTTTGCATGATTGATTAGATCTCTATCCGCTGCGAATTATGCAATGTTTTATCTTTGATTAATAAATGAGCATGACAAACTATTATGGTGAATGGTGTGAAGTGTCAAGTGTGACACCCTTAAATTGCATATCTACTCTGATTTAAATTTTATTGAATTAATTGATTATTGGGGTATTTTAGAAGGGTGTTACAATCTTCGTGCTTCCACATTACCATTTATAATTGTTAGACATTGTATGAATTTAATTGATTTCTTCATTGTTTGTTAGAGAGTGAGATTATTCCCGCGGTTGCAAACGCGTAATTTCTTCAATCCTTATTCGAAGAGGAGAGATAGGGTGATTCATTCAAGATAATATTGTTGTAGATAGATACATATTTCGTATTGCTACTAAGTCTTAGTTCTTGTGTATTATTTTATTCTAACCGTTGGAAATTTGTATCTGCTGATTCGCTTGTGTTTGAGCCGTTTTATCCGATTTCGGAGAAACCTTTTTCTTAATGCAAATCCTCTTGTCCTTCAAGAGGCATACTTTGCTTGAGGACAAGCAAGAATCTAGTTGGGGAGAGTTGTTAGATACCCAAAAGTGCTTATTTGAGCTATCAAATATGGGCATCTTTCACTCCGTTTCCTTGCTAAAGTGTTCGAAACAACCTTTGTTTTTGATGAATTGCAATACAATGATAAACGATCTTGGCACCTTTGATTTGTGTGTTATTGTGCAGGAATTAGGCATGAAATAATAGAAAATGAAGCCACAAGAAAGTTGGCAAAGGGACCAAAGAAAGGATGCATTCATCAGCTTGCTCGCTAGGCGAGGGCTGTGGCGAAGGGCTCGCTAGGCGAGCGCCCAGGGAGAACCTAGCGAAAAGCTCCAGTATTTTACAGTGGCAAACATCAACAAACTCTCAAGCTCGATGGAGCGAAGGTTGAAGCGTGGGCTTCGCCTAGCGAAGGTTTTGTTCGCCTAGCGAACATGCCAGTCTGGCAAAGGTTATTTCTCTGGGCGCAGGTGCCTCAGGTGCCTCATTTAGGGGCTCGCTAGGCGAGCCATTCTGCTCGCCTAGCGAGCATGACAGCTTAGTAGCAGCTCTATAAGTAGCAAGGGCTACTTTTTGGAGCCATACTTTTCACACCTCCATACTTTTGTACTTTTAAGATATTTTCCAGCATTGCTCTAGGGATCTTTTGTGACCTAGAAATCATTTCTCTTCATCTCTTAACAATCTTTCACAAAAAGAAGGTGGATTCCCATCCAATCTCGATTATTCGACACAGATGTTGATCAACCTTCTTCCGAAACTTGTTGACCAAGCTACCATGAAAATGAGTAGCTAAGTCCTTCATTTTGTCAAGGTTAGATGTAGATGATCATTAGCTTTGTGTGTAAATGGGATGATCTTCATTTGTAAACTCTTTAATGGTGAATATATGGTGAAAACTTTGTTCTTATTCAAAACTCTTTGTGTTGGTTTATGATCGAGAGATGTTTACCAACTCTTAACCTAGGTTTTCATCCAATCTTGTTTGTTAGCTAGAGATAGTAATGAATGATTTTGTTCACCATAAGGTTGAACCAAAAAGTTGTCATTTTGATAGATTGTGTTAGAGATAAACAATGGATCAAAATGGGAAAACTCACAATGTGTGTTAGAGATAAACACATTGGAAGGACTTTGTGAAATAGTTTATCATCTAGAGGAGTTTATAAGTTTTGTTGATCGAACATATACATGCAAAGTGATCGTCGAACCCTAACTTTGGCAATATTTCTCAAATATTAAAACCAAAACTTTTACTGCATTTTATTACACTTTTATGCAAGATACCGTGACAAACACCAAAACCCCATTGTTACCTTAAGCTAAGAATTGAAACAACTGTCGAAAGGCGGTGATATCTCACAATCCCTGTGGAGACGATGACAAAAACCCGACACTTAAAATTACATTCAACAATAGTCCATGAAGATGGTTGGTGCATTAGTCGTTCCAAAAAGCATAACTAGATACTCGTAATGCCCATAACGAGTTCTAAATATTCTCTTGGGAATATCTTCTTCCCTTACTCGTATTTGATGGTAACCTAACTTAAAATCAATATTTGAAAACACTACTGCACCTCCGAGTTGGTCTATGAGATCGTTAATATGTGGCAATGGATATCTACTATTTATTGTGACCTTGTTGAGTTGTCGATAATCAATGTGAAGTCTAGATTCCCATCCTTTTTATTCACAAGAAGGACATGGGCTCCCCAAGGTGAGACACTTGGTCATATAAATCCTTTGGAATGGAGGTCCTCTAACTGATTCTTTAGCTCATCTAACTTCAACGGAGACATTCTGTAGGGAGAAATAGATATAGGTCCTGTTCCGGGAGTGATATCAATAGAAAATTCAACATCGCGAACTGGTGGTAAACCTGGTACATCATCACGAAACACATCAGAGAAATCCCTTACCACTAGAATGACAACTACATTGACTTCTTGACTCGTGTTGATAGAATTTAAGAATACATATTTCTAAACACCTCCGTGCAAGGAAAACTTCAATCGATTTGCTTCAAGGAACTGGGCGATGTGTAACACCCTTCTAAAATTCCCCAAATATTTAATTAGAATAACAGTATATCAATCAGAGTAATACGCAATTAAGGGTGTCACACAATCATTTAACACCATTCATCATAATAACTGTCATGCTCTTTTATTATATCAAAACATAAAGCATTGCAAAATACGCAGCGGATAGAGATCAAATCGATCATTCAACACATGTAACACATTACATGAGAATTATTCAACAAGGTGAAACATCCCGTCCCGATGTTACATCTATCAGAGCATGACCCACTAAGGAGACTACACTAGACCCCAAGCACTAGCTTCTACTCAATCACTGCTCGTTACCTGAAAAATAGTTGTAAGGGTGAGTTCCTCAATCGATATAATAAGCATTATAAACTATCATGTCATGTTAAGTAATTTGACACATTAATCACCCTAATCACATCACACATTCAGTAACGGCACATCAACTCAAACGTCATACTCAATATCAACACAAGCACCACTGCTCAATTAAATTAAATACTCATACAACAAACCAACAAAATGCAACTCTAATGAGACTCGACTCATCATGCATGTGGTACCATTTGGAGTAAAACTCCCAACTTAAAATTTGCCAATTTAACGAGGCATCAAGGCTTAAGCCTTCAACTTTCAACTTTTGCCAATCCAGGCCAACGTGGTGTGAGCAAAGCTCCGACTTAATGCATATGAATTCCGACAACATGATAACAATGGCAACACAACAATGTCTTCAACATAATCAACTTATAATCAACTTTGACATACACGACTTTAAATTCCGACAACAGGATAATAATAGCAACACAACAATGTTTTCAACATAATCAACTTATAATCAACTTTGACATAAACTAAGTACTATATAATTCCATTCCAAAACGTACACAAGATTCAATTATCAATTTTTTCTCTTTTCCCACAGTGTTAACCGGTTAACGCCCTGGGTTAACCGGTTAACGCAGACAGAACACGCTTTCTGGCAAAACTCAACAGTGTTAACCGGTTAACGCCCTGGGTTAACCGGTTAACGCAGACAGAACAGCAATATTTCCACAACTCACAACAGTGTTAACCGGTTAACGCCCTGGGTTAACCGGTTAACGCAAGACAGAAAGCTGTTCCTGCGCTAACACGAAGCAGAATGCAGAATTCTCCGCATTTTCCGCCGTTGGAGGACTTCCGGACCTCCGATTCCAATTCCGTAAAAAGCGATACGCTCGGGGAATCACGACTCACACAATTACCGATTCAATCACAGCTTAAACACAGTTTATTCATCACAAATTTTCAGCACTCATCATCCCAATTAGGGTCAACTCAACGGTTTATCACTACCCATTACATGTTAATCTATAATACCCATTAAACGACGATAAACCCCCCTTACCTGAATTAATCCGGCGAATCTTTAAGCTTCAAGCTTTTCTCTTCTCCAACCTTCTTCCTCTTGCTCTGCTCTTTGCCCTTTTCCTCTTTTCAGCCGCTTCTCTGCTTTTCACGTAAAACCCTCTTTACCAAAAAATGGAACTCTTTTTCCTTATTTCCAACTTATATATTTTCCAATAATAAAAATCCAATAATATTATTCCAATAATAATAATAATCCAATAATTCCAATTATTTAATTAAATTAATAAATATAATATTAACTTAAATTAAATAATTATCTTATTTTTATCGGGGTGTTACAACTCTCCCCCACTAAAAGAGTTTTCGTCCTCGAAAACATACCTCAAGCGAATAGCTCCGGATAAGACTCCTTCATCTGACTCTCAAGTTCCCATGTCATGCTTTCGCCCGCAGCTCCCGACCAAACGACTTTAACCAACACAATCTCTTTTCCTCGAAGAGTCTTTGTGTCACGATCTTCAACTCGCACAGGCTTTGTCTCCATTGTTAAATTATCCCGCACTTGCACATCATCCATACTAACCACATGAGACGGATCTGAGACATACTTCCGAAGCTGCGACACATGGAATACATCATGCAAATTCGAAAGATTAGGTGGTAATGCCATCCGATAAGCAACTTTTCCAACCCGTTCTAAGATTTGATACGGACCAATGAAGCGAGGAGTGAGCTTTTTAGACTTCAAAGCCCTCCCAACACCGGTCACAGGCGTGACTCTCAAAAACACATGGTCACCAGCTTGAAATTCTAATTCCTTCTTCCGCTTGTCATGGTAACTCTTCTGCCTACTCTGAGAAGCTTTCATCTTCTCTCGGATAACCTTCACTTTCTCGGTAGTTTCTCGAACTAACTCTGGTCCAAGTACTACACCCTCACCAGATTCGTGCCAACACAACGGAGTTCTACATCTACGACCATACAATGCTTCAAAAGGCGCCATTCCGACACTAGAATGGTAACTATTATTATATGTGAACTCGATCAATGGAAGATAAGTGTCCCACGAACCTCCTTGTTCAAGAACACAAGCTCTCAGTAAATCCTCCAATGACTGAATAGTTCTCTCCGTTTGGCCATCAGTTTGAGGATGATATGCCGAACTCAACCTCAACTTAGAGCCCAACGAATCTTGCAGACTTTTCCAAAATCCCGATGTAAACCTCGGATCTCTGTCCGACACAATACACAGAGGAACACCATGCAACTTTACAATTACTCGGATGTAAATCTCTGCCAACTTCGCAATTGGGTAAGTGATGTTAATAGGTATGAAGTGAGCAGACTTCGTGAGCCTATCAACGATCACCCAAATCGAATCATGCCCTCTTAAAGTAGCAGGCAGCCCCGTTACAAAGTCCATAGAAATGCTATCCCATTTCCATTCTGGAACTTCCAACGGTTGCATCAACCCAGCAGGCTTCTGATGCTCAATCTTCGACTTCTGACGGATACACAAAACGAGCCACATCTTCTTTCATTCCGGGCCACCAAAATATATTCTTAACTGTCGCGACGCATAAGCAATTACTTTATTATTTTGCATGAGCACACCTCCCAAGCCCATCAATGAAGCATCACAGTAGATTATAAACGGTTCCTCCGGATTCGGCAAAGTCAAAACCGGCGCCGACGTCAATCTCCTTTTTAATTCATTAAAACCCTCTTCGCACTGAACATCCCACACGAAAGCTTTACCCTTACAAGTTAATTTAGTCAACGGAAGTGCTAACTTAGAAAATCCTTCAATAAACCTTCTATAATATCCAGCTAACCCCAAAAAGCTTCTAATCTCGGTAACCGACTTAGGAGTCTCCCATTGCAATACAGCTTCTACCTTGGAAGGATCTACAGCAATACCTTTTCCTGAAATTACATGGCCGAGAAAACTGACTTCTCTTAACCAAAATTCACACTTGGACAGCTTCGCATACAATTTCTTATCTTTCAAAACATCCAACACTAATCTCAATGTTCCTTGTGCTCTTCTTCGGACTTAGAGTAAATCAAAATATCATCAATAAATACTACCACAAAATGATCCAGATAAGTATGGAAAATACGATTCATGTATTCCATAAATACTCCCGGCGCATTAGTCACACCGAAAGGCATCACAGAATACTCATAATGTCCATACCGAGTTCTGAACGCTGTCTTCTGGATGTCTTCATCTTTCACTTTGATCTGATGATAGCCCGATCTCAAATCAATTTTACTGAACACACAAGCACCCACTAATTGATCCATCAAATCATCTATTCTCGGTAGTGGATACTTATTCTTGATCGTTACTTTATTCAATTGTCTATAATCGATACAAAGCCTCATACTACCATCTTTCTTCTTTACTAGCAACACTGGAGCTCCCCACGGTGACACACTTGGTCTTATAAACTTCTTCTCAAGTAAGTCTTCCAATTGCTTCTTTAATTCACACAATTCAGATGCCGACATTCTATACGGTGCCATCGAAACAGGCCTAGTACCAGGCACCAGATCAATAGTAAATTTAACTTCCCTCTCTGGCGGCACACTAGGAATTTCATCAGGAAAAACTTCAGGGAATTCTTTCACCACTAACAGTTCCTCTATCTTAGCTTTACTCTCAACCGACAACGTCGCCATCAAAGAAAACATCTGAGCCCCCTCTTTCATCAATTTTCGCAATTCTCTGAAAGGTAATAAGTCAACTCCTTCCTCTTCAGGAGTGGAAAACCTCACCGACTTATGATGACAATTTATATGAACATAATTATACTCCAACCAGTTCATACCAAGAATTACATCCATCCCACCCAACGGCAAACATACTAAATCAACATAGAAATCTTTATCGAAGATCGACAAAGGACAATTTAAACACACCAAGGAAGTAGTTATTGATCCCTTAGCTGGGGTCTCAACAATCAATTCACCATCCAAAGCGGACAATTTTAAACCCAGTCTTCGAGCACAGTTAGCAGAAATAAAACAGTGTGTAGCACCGGTATCAATAATAGTAATCAAAGGAGTACCATTTATGAAACATGTACCTCGGATAAGTCTGTCCTCACTGGAGGTTTGAGTTCCGGTCAATGCGAACACCTTTCCAGTTTGAGGTTTCTTTGGCTTCTGACACTGACTTCCAATATGCCCTTCTTCGCCACAATTAAAACAAATCATTTCCTTGTGCTTGCAATCAACTATTGCATGGCCAGTCTTACCACAGCGAAAACACCTCTTTACTTCAGCAGTGCATACATTACTCTTATGACCAGCCTGACCACATTTGAAGCAAACTATACCAGCAGGAGCACCTCCCCTACTAGTCCTCTGAGCCGGAGCAGCTCCTTGTTTCCCTTTTTCCACTGGAGCATCATACGGCTTGCCACGATTTTGATGTTGCTTGCCCCTGCGGTCACTGACAATCTTGTAATGAGCATTATTGTCTTCTTCAAATATCCTGCAGCTATCCACCAATTCAGTAAAAATGCGTATCTTCTGATACCCAACAGCCTTCTTAATTTCAGAGCGCAGTCCGTTCTCAAACTTGATGCACTTTGAAAATTCAGCACCAGCACCAGTGTAATGAGGATAAAATTTGGACAACTCCACAAATTTTGCAGCATAATCAGTGACAGACAAGTTTCCTTGCTTCAGCTCAAGGAACTCAATTTCTTTCTTACCACGGACATCCTCCGGATAATACTTTCTCATGAATTCCCTACGGAATACATCCCAAGTAATGACTTCACCTGCCACGGTCAACCTCTCGTGAGTCTCTAGCCACCAGTCATCAGCTTCGACTGCTAGCATGTGAGTACCATACCGAACCTTCTGAGCTGGAGTGCAATCCATAACACGGAAGATTCTCTCGATCTCTTTCAACCATCTCAAGGCTGCATCTGGATCATGCTTCCCTTTAAACACCGGCGGATTCTCTCTTTGAAAAGTCGCCAAGCTACGTGATCCAGCATCTCCACCAACATTTGGCAAGTTCTGCACAGCTTGTGCCATCGCTTGCATTGCGGCAGCCATTGCAGCGTCATTCCTTCCAGCCATTTCAACTTATCACCACAACACAACTTAAAAGTTAGATTAGTAACAATACACAATTGTTAGACAGTAACGACACGACAACTGGCCGGACAGACCGACCTGCTCTGATACCACTAATGTAACACCCTTCTAAAATTCCCCAAATATTTAATTAGAATAACAGTATATCAATCAGAGTAATACGCAATTAAGGGTGTCACACAATCATTTAACACCATTCATCATAATAACTGTCATGCTCTTTTATTATATCAAAACATAAAGCATTGCAAAATACGCAGCGGATAGAGATCAAATCGATCATTCAACACATGTAACACATTACATGAGAATTATTCAACAAGGTGAAACATCCCGTCCCGATGTTACATCTATCAGAGCATGACCCACTAAGGAGACTACACTAGACCCCAAGCACTAGCTTCTACTCAATCACTGCTCGTTACCTGAAAAATAGTTGTAAGGGTGAGTTCCTCAATCGATATAATAAGCATTATAAACTATCATGTCATGTTAAGTAATTTGACACATTAATCACCCTAATCACATCACACATTCAGTAACGGCACATCAACTCAAACGTCATACTCAATATCAACACAAGCACCACTGCTCAATTAAATTAAATACTCATACAACAAACCAACAAAATGCAACTCTAATGAGACTCGACTCATCATGCATGTGGTACCATTTGGAGTAAAACTCCCAACTTAAAATTTGCCAATTTAACGAGGCATCAAGGCTTAAGCCTTCAACTTTCAACTTTTGCCAATCCAGGCCAACGTGGTGTGAGCAAAGCTCCGACTTAATGCATATGAATTCCGACAACATGATAACAATGGCAACACAACAATGTCTTCAACATAATCAACTTATAATCAACTTTGACATACACGACTTTAAATTCCGACAACAGGATAATAATAGCAACACAACAATGTTTTCAACATAATCAACTTATAATCAACTTTGACATAAACTAAGTACTATATAATTCCATTCCAAAACGTACACAAGATTCAATTATCAATTTTTTCTCTTTTCCCACAGTGTTAACCGGTTAACGCCCTGGGTTAACCGGTTAACGCAGACAGAACACGCTTTCTGGCAAAACTCAACAGTGTTAACCGGTTAACGCCCTGGGTTAACCGGTTAACGCAGACAGAACAGCAATATTTCCACAACTCACAACAGTGTTAACCGGTTAACGCCCTGGGTTAACCAGTTAACGCAAGACAGAAAGCTGTTCCTGCGCTAACACGAAGCAGAATGCAGAATTCTCCGCATTTTCCGCCGTTGGAGGACTTCCGGACCTCCGATTCCAATTCCGTAAAAAGAGATACGCTCGGGGAATCACGACTCACACAATTACCGATTCAATCACAGCTTAAACACAATTTATTCATCACAAATTTTCAGCACTCATCATCCCAATTAGGGTCAACTCAACGGTTTATCACTACCCATTACATGTTAATCTATAATACCCATTAAACGACGATAAACCCCCCTTACCTGAATTAATCCGGCGAATCTTTAAGCTTCAAGCTTTTCTCTTCTCCAACCTTCTTCCTCTTGCTCTTCTCTTTGCCCTTTTCCTCTTTTCAGCCGCTTCTCTGCTTTTCACGTAAAACCCTCTTTACCAAAAAATGGAACTCTTTTTCCTTATTTCCAACTTATATATTTTCCAATAATAAAAATCCAATAATATTATTCCAATAATAATAATAATCCAATAATTCCAATTATTTAATTAAATTAATAAATATAATATTAACTTAAATTAAATAATTATCTTATTTTTATCGGGGTGTTACACGATGCCCGAGTCTGGGAATATTACTGACTTGTGAGCACAGTCTAAAAGAATATAATGATTGGACAACGAGTCCATTCCGAGAATAAATCCAAGATGCTTAAGGGGAATATAAATTAGATCGACCTTGAACTTCATGCTCAAGACAATCAACGGACACTGTAAGCGGGCTTCACTAAGAGTCACAGGTTTAGCGGAAGGTATCGTGACCACCAAGTTAAAAGGTAAATGTGTCACAGGAAGTTGTAGGGAATCCACACATTCCCAAGAGATAAAAGAATGAGTATCTCCAGAATCAAATAATATTGGAAAAACTTTGCCATAAATTTCACACTCGCCCTTGATCAGCTTTGAATGATCTTTCTCTCCTTCTCCGCCAATGTGGTACGCACGTCCTTGAGCCGTCGGATGTCCAACCTGGTTGTTATTGTTGTTTCTGGGATTATTCTTGCTCCTTTCGGGGCAATTATTAGCAAGATGGTTTGGCTTCTGACAGATATAGAAATATCTTTTCTTGGTCGAGAAATCAAATGATTTGTGTCCATCCCCTTGATAGCGAAAACACTGAATGGACTGATTCTGATTTTGATTCTTGTTTTTCATACTCTGAACTCCTCTGTTATTGGCTCGAGATTTATCTCTACCATTTCCTTGGGTTCGGGGATAAGGCTCTTGTTGTCTGCCGTTGTTCGGAGTGTAGTTATTTCCCTGTCAAAACAAACTTGGTAATGGAAAATCCCAACACTTGAATAGGGAATGAAGTATTGATTATTTACATACATATACTTATATTCATTACTTTACCCGGTGTCTCGTAGGTCCTCCTGTAAAATCTTTGCTTAGGCGACTGCGCTTAAGGTTCTCCACCTTCTTACACTTCTCCACCAAAGTTTTATATTGTCGGATCTCATGTGGCGCAACAACCTCTCTGATGTCATAGCGAAGGTCGCTCTCAAACCGTTCACACTTATAATTTTCATCAACTACGTTGTTGAATAAGCGGAAGTACTTTGCTAAGGATTCGAACTTCGCAGCATACTCAACGACACTCATGTTACTCTGATGCAACCTAAGGAATTGAGCTTCTTTCTCTGCTCTGGCACTTCTTGGAAAGTATTTGTCTAAGAACTTTTTTCTGAAAGCTCCCCATGTTAGTTCTTCTCCTTTGTTATGTATTATGCTTTTAGCTCCTCTCCACCAACTCTCTGCTTCCCCAATCAACAGAAAAATGGTGTATTCCAGCTTGGTCTCCCCAGTACAGTAAATAACTTCAACGATCTTCTCAATCTCTTGCATCCATAGATCAGTCTTGTCAGGATCATGGTCACCCTCAAACCTCGACAGACTGTGGTGCCGGAACTCTGCTAGTCCTCTAGCTGCTGCTAATGCTTCTTCCCCTTTTTTCCTTAGCTCATCTCTCTGGGCCTGAGTTTGAGCTTGTAAAGTCGTTGCACTAGCCTGTTGGGTAATGGCATCCACCATATCACGCATTGTCTGCATGATCTCTGTCATATTAGCTCCATTCCTAGTATTGGTAGCATTGAGGCTTCCTGGTGCCATTCTTTAATTCCTACAAACTTCTCAAGTTATGATCATTCAAATTTCAATCAAAGCCCTTGGGTTATGTTCTTACATGAATTCAATTTGCATACTATACTAAATTTACTATCATGGGGTATCTAAACATTCATAAGAAGTCATTTTATAAATATTTTCTAATACAAGAAGGCAACAGGTAACAACAGGTCGAACAACACAAATTCAATTCTCATACCACACAATCATGCATCAATCAAACGCTATCCCATCCCAAAAATATTTGTCCGAGGATTATTGCTCTGATATCATATTGTAGCGCCCCAAGTTTTCATCCAAGACATGACTCGGAAATTGTAAAAATACTTATTCAAATAAAATATGTGAGTTTTGAAATAATCAAATTCGGTGGCAATTCAATTTCACAAGCGGAAAATCACTGTCTACTCCATTCAAAGACAAATAAATAAATAAATACTTAAAATATAGTGCAATCAATTTATAAACTACTGAAGTATTTTTTTTAAATTGAAAACCCCTTCTTTCCCATGATCATGCATCAAGTAGACATCAATCACTTTGAAAATTCACATTTATACCTAAAATGTTGTTGTAAGGGATCAGTTTCCATTAACCACAAACCATGTCAAACTAAACTAAACAAGAGCAAAAAAACAAGCAAATAAAAATATACATATCATGTCCAAGAAAATTTAATAAAAGAAAAATCCACCAAATTTGTTAATATCGACTCGTAACCGATACATGCAAATGAAGTAATTAACTCAAGATTAAGAACAACAACAACCACAAAGAATTATATGCAACTATCCATGCTCTTAAATCTAAATGATCTGGATATAAACCGCCACACAGGCAACCCGCCACCAAGGCAATCCACCACAAAGGCAACCACAGAGAGAGATCTTTAAACGTGACAAAGACAATCGTAAATTGATCTTTACCCGCCACTAGGCACTCACATAATTCAAATGACATGCATGATAAAAATGAAAATATAATTCCGCCACCTAAACAACCACAAATTCTCAATAATATTTATTTAGTCTTAATTCAGTTAGTATAATTCATCCATTGGGAGTATTGTAGTAGCTGCATCAATTTAAAACTAATTCTCTACTTAATTACTTAAAATAAATTGCAACATATCCATGAATATATTATATTATAGTTAGTTATCATTTGGTCAATATTTTATAACACTTGAATTCACTATGAATATTGGATGGCATCATCCAGCATGCACATCCAGATTGATACTATTTATTTTTTCTGTCTCATGAACTAACACTTAGCATTGAGCACACCCTTTCTATATATACCAGACACTTCTACATAGTACATTTTTGGATTACATATATATATATATATATATATATATATATATATATAT
This sequence comes from Lathyrus oleraceus, assembly GCF_024323335.1. NCBI lineage: Eukaryota > Viridiplantae > Streptophyta > Magnoliopsida > Fabales > Fabaceae > Lathyrus > Lathyrus oleraceus. The sequence goes on from NC_066579.1 coordinate 463,513,459, forward strand.
ATATATATATATATATATATATATATATAACCAGTAAATAGTCCAAACAACTTAACCATTGAAAACAATCAAAAGATATTTGTATACTGATGATATAACTCATAAAAAAATACATGATTTTGTCATCATAAAAAAATGGGAGTTTGTTAGAACAAGATTTGGTTATACATCTGACATTTAGTTTTGATAATAACAATATATTATTTCTTAGAGAACAATATTGTACACTAATGGTTTTTATCTAGTGTGTAGCTTTTGCTAACAGGTTCTGACTCTGAAGCATTAACATGTGACATCATCAGATTCTAGAATCAACACACTCGAGACAAACTTCCGACGATCTACTATTAACGTCGCCACTACCTCCAACTCTCCTACCTATCACCTTTGTGAAAGACCGGGCACCTACTTTACCTCCCCAAACATTCGACTTCCTCGGAGGAGGAACACCACCTGAGCTTCCCTCCACTTTCTTCCTAGAGCCATCAAACTTATCTACAATAGAATCTATTCTCCTTTCGAATCTCAAAATGTTAACGTACATCTTTTTATTTTCTATAAACACATTATCATGAGTAACTGCGAAAACCCTGATATGTGCGACAACAATGAACCTCGCAAATCCAAACGTTTATGTTAAAGCTTTATTTTTTTTCTTCAAAATTTTGCATAATTCTTTTGGTAATATGTTTTTTATTTCTTCTTAAAGTTAAATATAATATTAATATTTTATTTCAAATAATTATTTTAATTTTTTTGATATAAAAGAAAATTCTTTTATAGTTAACTATAATATTAATATTTTGTTTTAATTTTATTTTTCATTTTTCCATTTAGGAATGAAAATAGATTAGATTGTTTTAGGCTTTGCAAACATTCAAAGTGTAAACTTGATTTGTTATTTGTTCATTTCTATTTGAAGTTTAAGTCAGGTCTTTTAAAAAAATTGTTATAATCTCTAAACTTATTTAAAAATATATATTTTAAAATAAATAATCTCATATATATTTAAATAGACTAATAAATCAATAAGGTGAAATTCTATTTTGAGATTTAACATCATTCAATAATGTATGTATACGATAGTTATTTAAGAAATCTAAAAAAAGAGTTAGAATGAATCTTTATTTGAGATATGACAATTGAATGGTTTTTTTCCTATGAATGGTAGTTGGCATATATTTAGAATTTTGAAGTGACAATTCATGTATGATTTCTTTTTGAACAGAGTTCATTCTATGTATTTGTTATCTATTCAATCTATTCGTTCATTCCTAATTGAATTTATCCACCAAAAAAGAATAAAATAATAGGTTGACTTCAATCTATATTTGTTTAGAATATAGAAAAGTTGAGTTCATCTAATTTAGTGATATATATAATTTTTTTTGGCTTTTGTTGTTGAGTGTTTATTTCTTTAGAAAAACAATGAGAAGAAGAAAAGAGAATAAAGAAATAGGAGGGTGTAATAATGAAGGTGGGAATGTGGTGTGTACACGTGTGAAGAATGAAAGCGTGTGTGGAATAACCACTATAAATTGCGGAACAACATCCCTCCAAATCACTACTAAACATTACCGATAGAGAGAGAGTAAGACAAAAATGGATAATAATAATAATAATATTCCATTTCCCAAAGATGACGAGACTTCTACCACCGTTGATTGGAGAGGAAGACCCTCCAACCCTAAAGATCACGGTGGAGCAAGAGCTGCGGCTTTTGTCCTTGGTATCTTGTTTTTCATTTTCAATCTTCTACTAGTCACTTGTACTACCTTACCATTTATCTCACTCCTATTCATAATCATAATATACAGGACTTCAAGCTTTTGAAATAATGGCAATCGCTGCTGTTGGAAACAATCTCATTACTTATCTCATCAACGACATGCACTTCTCTTTGCCTCATTCCGCTAACATTGTCACTAACTTTGTCGGTACCATCTTTCTCATCGCACTCCTCGGTGGTTTTCTATCCGACTCTTTTCTCGGCACCTTTTCCACCATCCTTATCTTTGCTCTTATAGAACTTTCTGTAAGTTTTATATTATTAATTCATTATTACTTTTTATTCATTCTTTGCTTCAATATTAATTAATTATGCATGCATATGCACAGGGCTTTATATTACTCTCTGCACAAGCTCATTTTCCTCAACTCAAACCACCGCCATGTCATCAAAATTCGGTCTGCATACAAGCAAAGGGCTTCAACACTTTGATATTCTATATAGCAATCTATATGGTGGCATTAGGGAGTGGCTGTATTAAGCCAAGCATGATTTCTCATGGAGCTAACCAATTCAATCCTCAATCCAACAACCTCTCCACATACTTCAATGCAACCTATTTTGCATTCTCATTGGGCGAGCTTATTGCTCTAACACTTCTCATATGGGTTCAAACTCATTCCGGTATGGACGCAGGCTTTGCTGTATCCGCCGCCGTCATGGCATTGGCTTTCATATTCTTCATCTCTGGGACTCTATATTATAGGAACAAACCTCCACAACCCACCGTCTTCCTCCCCATTCTTCAAGTACGTATATACCATCATCCTAATTTTATATATAACTAACTATGAATGATCCTTATAGGATGATATATGATCAGGTTTTTGTGGCTGCAATATTGAAAAGAAACAAGATTAGCCCATCTACCCAACAAGGAATTGGTGGACAGCACAGCAGTAAGATGAGGTTCTTGGAGAAGGCTTGTATACAACAAGAGGGCGGAAACAACACAAAGGAAAGCCAATGGAGATTGTGCAGTGTTGAACAAGTTGATCAAGCCAAAATATTACTGTCTGTTATTCCCATTTTTGCATGCACTATCATTTTCAACACTGTGTTAGCACAGCTTCAAACATTCTCAGTCCAGCAAGGAAGTGCCATGGACACGCATATCACAGAATCATTCCGTATCCCTCCAGCCTCACTTCAGGCCATTCCATACGTTTTGCTCATTCTTATAGTCCCTCTCTATGATACTTTATTTGTTCCCTTTGCAAGAAAAATAACAGGTCATGAGTCAGGAATCACACCTTTGCAGAGAATAGGAGTTGGCCTGTTTCTGGTTACATTTTCTATGGTATCGGCAGCTATTATGGAGAAAAAGAGAAGGGACGCGGCTTTGATTAGGAACGAAACATTGTCTATATTTTGGATTGCACCACAGTTCATTATATTTGGCATGTCGGAGATGTTTACTGCAGTTGGACTGATTGAGTTCTTCTACACACAGTCGTTGAAAGGGATGCAGACATTCCTAACATCCATCACATATTGCTCCTACTCATTTGGATTTTATCTCAGCTCAGTATTGGTTTCATTGGTAAATAGAATCACTTCAACGAAAGGTGGTGGTTGGCTTCATGAAAACGATATCAACAAAGACAAACTCGACCTTTTCTATTGGTTACTGGCTGCACTCAGTTTCCTCAACTTCCTCAACTATCTCTTTTGGTCAACATGGTATTCTAATAATTCATCCCTTTCATCTATATCCACGGAATCTAGACACCACAGCGACGCAGATAATAATATTCCATAGCATATGTATATTACTTCATTTCTCTCTTTTATGACCACACAGATTCTACAAGGAATTTTAATAACAGATTGTCATAATTATTTTCTTCTAAACCATGGATTTAAATTTCACATCCCTTGTTGCGGCTCTCAAATAGTATCTATACAAATAAAAGTAGATTAAAAAATGATTGGAATTTCAATTTATAATTTATAATAAGATCTGAAGGATTATGCCTGAAATCATCTTAGGATGCTTATTCAGCAATTTTGCAGCTACATATAAGACAGTATACTTGGATCTTATCCTTATTAAATACTACTATATTCTAGTATTCATTTTGAGTCCAACCAAACATGACTCAAAATGATCTATTTGAAATTGTTCATTTTAATTTTTAATATACATTTTTAAATTGTTATTATTTTCAATACTTAATAAAGAGTATTTTAGACTTTTATTTTTAATCTAGAAATAAGATGAGACATGTATAGGAGGAAGATAAATAAGGAATTGTTTTATTTTATCCGAGGAGGAATATAAGGATTATCCGAGGAGGAATATAAGGACAAAGTTGGTAGCAAGATTCATTGCATACTGGATGGATATGGATCATTACCTTTCTCTCTTATCAAATTCACACAACAGTGCTTTCGCACTTTTACTTTCAGAGAAACACAATGAAAGCTTTGTCTAAAAAGTCATACAATTTTTCTTTCTGCATCATTAAGTTTTCACCTTTAAACTCTCACATACAATAGATTCATCCCGTAATCATTCACTCTCAAACAAACATGTGACAAAACTTGTTGTATTTTAATAATCATGCACCTTTGTATGGATGAGACATGTCTCCAACATGTTTTACTGTTGAAACTGTCATTCTCCTAAGACAATGTCAACATATAGGTGCATTCAAATGTTGGGGAAAAGATTAACATAATCCCCACTTACTCCCAACCAAAACAGAGAAAACTTAGTGCCATTCGACCTATCATTTTTACATCCACTATCACCACATTTACTCCCGACCCCTCTTTCTTGTTTATTTCACATTTCACATGTTATCATCATAAAACGAATTTTTTTTATACCATTACATTATTTTATTATTGTTTTTACACAATCAAAAGGAATTGGTCTTAGATCTCTTTTATTCAATTACTTTTTCTAAACAACAATGTCAAATCAAATTTACTCTACTTTTTCTTTTGCACAAAGACAATTCAAGAATCTCAGATTTTGCTCCACTCTTTTTTCTGCACAGGAACATGTGAATAATGTCAAGTTCATTCACTAAAAAAAATGTTATTCACTTCTTATGATTTTGCCACCCGAATTTCAAGACGTATGTGATTTACATGTCAGTATTTATTTAAAATATTAAAATAATGAACATCAGTTTTTTATATGGGAAAATTTGAAAAAATTTGAAAATGTTGTGACGCAATATTCCCATCGCTAATTAATTTTTAAAACTTAAAAAAATTTAAGTGAAAAAAAGTTAACGGTTGGAATTGATTGAGGCATAGGTGGACTGACAGTTTTAATGTTGCGTCATGATATTTACGTCGCTAATGTCTTTTAATGTTGCGTCATGAATTTCACGAGCCTAACCTGAACAATAATAAATTTTGCAACGTGATTTGCACGTCACTTATTTCACTATTTAGTATCATAATTGATTTGCTCTCCCGCACATTTCAAAAGTGAAAAAATTATTTTTTTCTTTATTTTCCTCTCACCCTTAAAATCAGTACCACCTTCACATATTTTCCCTCCTCCCTCACCAATTTTTACTTGTAAAACTTCATTGTTTGATTTGGTTTCTTCATTCATATCATCCATTTCAACAAACTGCTGTATTTTTTTAATCAAGATTCAAGTGGATTTTCTATTCAATTTATTTTCTTTCTCATTTATAAAAGATACTCCCTCTGTCTCATAAAAAGTGTTTCATTTCACTTTTTTATGTATCAAAATAATTGTCCTTTTACAATATCAATGAACTATTTATTATTATTTTCCCACTGTCATACCCATATTTATTAACTTTCACTTTATTCAAGAATTCTTTTAACTATAACTAATAGGGGTATTCTAGTAAATAATATTAGTTTTATCATCAAAATCAACTCATCTAATCATTTTCTTAAGAACCGTGAATTGTTCAAATTGGACACTTTTTTATGAGACAGAGGGAGTATGTATTTTAATTTTGATTTTCATATGAGTTGTGGTTGTTTAACATTTTTTCAATGTGTAATATTTGTTTCTAAAAATATTTAGTGTAATAATTTTTTATTTTCAATATATTGTTGGTAAATATATAAATTCTAGTTGTTTAATATTGTTCTTGTTAAAAAACACTAAAAGGTAGACTTCCCTATTATTCATCAAGGAGAGTCTTAAATGATGGGTTATGAGCATCTATTTGTGTGTTTTGTCAGGTGATTGTCGTTCTACCTCTTTTTCCTCCAGGAAATCTTCTATTTTTATGGTTTGAATCATCCCTCATCTATTAATGCTTGCCTCTTCATATCCCTCATAAAGGCAACCTCTATTTAACGTTTGTCGCCCCTATAATTGCCAGATAATGTTTTCCCCATTAATATATGTAACTCTCATGTCATCATGGAATGTTATGTAATTGTCTCTTCTGACTCTTCACATGATGTCCTAGTATTGATATCGAGTTCGATTTGTATGTATGAAGTCGGCCCCGGCGTATCCGTTTTAGGGCTCCTACTTGTATGCATGAAGTCGATCTCGACGTATTCGTTTTAGGGGCTCCCAACCGGATTCTGACTTGTATATATGAGTATGATCATCTGACCTATTTACCTCTTTATACTCAATTTTTTCACCAACTCGATTTCATGGAATTCCTGGATGTACATAAGCCCACAGATCACGAGGTCATATTGGATTGAAGTGTTCGGTCAAGACAATCTTGGAATTCTCTCTCTCTCTAAGCTGACCTTTTGCACGATGGGTGTCAACCATTTAATGATGACAAGTCTTTATCTCTCCTCATCATGACAATTTTTATGAGAACTCCCATTTTTCATCATTACTCTTTTTGAAATTCTTGACCATTACAAAATTTTGTTGCTTTTTAAAGGCTTAGTTTTTTTTATTGAAACATTTCTACTTTTCAATGGTCTTCTCCCTAAGCGTTTACAAACTGATATGTCCTTAATCCGTCACTCGATTTCTTCAAGCTCTGGGTATCACTTCCTTTTCCCTTTTCCTTTCTTTTTATTATGTCTTCCTTCAAAAATGATAGCTACTCGAAAGAATGTTCAATTTTACTTACTGCTAGTGATGGAAATATGATTTTGAATGTTTGTATACGAGAGTGTAAGGATTATTTGAATAGAGAAGATTTCGACCGGATTATTAGAGAAGTTTATGGTGAAATCCATTCACCTATTAGTAACACTGATTCAGACTCTTCATCCTCAGGTTTTTTGGATACTCATACGGAAGCAACTAGATCTTTGATAAACAAATAGGTCCTAAGTTATGATCATAGTACCATCGACGAGAGTTTAACCATTTTTATCATCCTTCTTTTTACGAAGTTACAAACAAAATGAATCATATAATCCTTCTCAATACTTTCACCCAAACAAACTGTACAATCTTTCTCGAGATTTTCAATCATTTGAACTGTTGTGACAAACATCGTACCAGGAACGAATAAAAAAACTATGAGAAAGATTGAGTTTCTTGAACAAACACAAGGAACCCTTTAAGTTTTAAGAGAGAGAAGGGGGATAGAGAGAGAGAGAGAGAGAGAGAGAGAAGAGGGAAGAAGAACAACAAGAATTGGTTGAAACTGTTTTTCTATTCATTTTTTCAATTCCGGCAAAAGGTTACAAGTGAATAACAATAACTAACGCTAACCATCTCTCAACAACCTGAGATAGCGGCTTATTTATAGACTATAAGATAACTTAAGTACTAAGCTAACTTAACCACTAAGCAAACTTAACCAACAAGATAACTTAGAAAACTTCATGATTGAACGGACTTCGACTACAGCTGCATACCTTCGATCAAAACATGAAATTATCCTTGTTGAGACTAGAAATCGAAAAACCATAAATCTACATCTTGGAACAAACTCTACAACATTAAGGGAATAAACTAGCTTTCATCGTGAAGATTTATCAGTTGCATACAGTGGAAGAACTTGCTACTTGGCAATGACTTTGTGATCATATTTGCAACATCGTGATTTTGTAGAAACCTTCATCACTTTGACTTCTCCACTTTCGATTTTCTTCCTGGAAAAATGCAGCCTAACATCAATGTAATTTATTCTCCCATGATAGGTTGAATTCCTTGAAGGATGTATGGCACTTTGATTATCACATTTAACATTGATAGCTTGACCTTGAAGTTTCAGTTCCTTGACAAACCCTTCAAGCCACAATGCTTCTTTCATAGCTTCAGTGAGGGAAACATATTCAACTTCAGTGGTTGATAAGGCAACAACCTTCTGAAGAGAAGATTTCTAACTAATTGTTGTACCAAACATAGTGAAATCATATCCAGAAAGAGATTTTAGTGTATCCATACATCCTGCATAGTCAGAGTCAACAAATCCTTCGACTTCGACTTCGTCATCACTCATGGCTCCACCATAAACCAAGACCTTACTCAAGGATCCTTTTATGTATCTCAGAATCCACTTCAAATCTTACCAGTGTGCCTTCCCAGGATTGGCCATATAGTTGCGTATAAGGCTCACTTCATATGTTATGTCTGGCCTCGTACAGACCATAATATACATCAAATAACATAATATACTAGCATACGAAATGTTATTCATATAGGCTCTTTCGATTTCAGTACTCGGACTTTGAGTCATACTCAGTTTGAATTAAGTATTTGTCGATGTTACAATAGGCTATGAATTTGACATACCAAATTTGTCGAGAATCTTCTTCAGGTATGTCTCTTGAGATAAGCAAAACCTCGACTGCTTTCTATCTCTCTGGATGTCAATCCCAAGAATCCTAGTGGCAACTCCTAGATCCTTCATGTTAAATTCCTCATCGAGTTCATCCTTCACCTTCATAAAATCCTAGACGTTGTTGCTTGCTATGAGGATGTCATCCACATAAAGTAACAAAATATCAAGTGAACTTGTAGGTCGAAGTCTTAAGTAAACACATTGTTGAACTAGATCCTAGTGAGACATATGTGTGTCATGAACTTTTGTCGAATCGGGATATAAGATAAAACGATTAAAAGCAACCACATCACACAAGTGTACATGAAAAAATAATCTCATTCTAAGAAGGCCCAAGAGCAAGCTAAAAGATATGAAATAGTAACACACACGGCATATGCACAACATAAGTTCATTGTAATTGAATCGAAATAAGTAAAGCAAAAGGTGGAACATGCATGGATCAAGATCATGATGTGAGGATGTGAATCAATGTCACCTAATGCAAAGACGTACAAAGCTAACGAAAGTGGGGTTTCAAGTTTGATTTAAGTGTAACGACGTTGGATCGTTGTATGCTATCATGAATCGAAGGAATTGCTAACGTGAAATGTATCATCGCAAAATGAGGTGGAATGAGAAAGAACTCGAGATGCTCAAAATAAAATCGTAAAGTGAGACTTAACGTACACAATGGTAAAGCAAACGGTATTAAATCGGGTGAAGTAAACCTCACAATCGACATTTAAAACAAGATAAGTAATATGCTCAAAGTCAGTTTGTGCTTATCGACAACAAACAAAATTTCGTATACAATGGTCATAACACGGTGAAATCAAATCAATATATCGATAAAAATCCAACAACGTAACGACATATGATTAACGCTCAATCTGCTAATTACATCTGATTTTCAACATAACTAACACAATCAAAACATCAACCACAACTACGCATTTATTATAAATGTGTTACATCCCAAACAACATAACCAAAATAAATACAAAAAAAAACAAAAGCCACTTAATTACAATCATAAGAGAAAAAAAACCAACAGGTGTAACTAACAAAAACTAAATGGACCTTAAATAGTAAAATGTTTGATTAAAAATATAGTAAAACTCATATTAATAAGTAAACAAGCAAAATCAGTATACTTAAAACATAAAAATACAAAACAAGAAAGAAAATGTAACACAATCCAGGAACGTTCAAACGAAAACGAAACAGAACAGAGCTCAAGCTCACACGAAATCGGAAAGTAAACGGACTGTCATTGAAGCAAAAGTGAAATAAAAACAACAGGCAGTGAGGGTCGGTGTTTTTTGTGGAGTTGTGAGCGGTTGTGCTGAATGGAAACAAACGGCAGTGAGGGACGATGTTTTTTGTGTCGCTAATGGGGAGGAAAGAGATTGGTTGTTCGGTGTGGTGATTGGGTGGAAATCATGGAAGAAGAAGAGGATGGTTTTATCGATGAACGTGAAGACTGAAAATGAATAAAATGGTTTACTAAGTTTTTGTTTTTTTCTCAATGAGAGAGACAAAACTTATCTTTCTAATTTAAATAATACTTTTAAGAGAGAGACAAAATATATATAAAATAGATATTTTAAGAGATTAAATAGAGTTCAAATTAAATAAATCAAGTAAAATTTAAATATTTTTAAACAATCAAAATCAAATCTTAATAAAATTACAGTTAATCCTATTTAATTTCTATGAACATGTTAATAAAAAATACAAAAATAAAAGAGATTAAAATGAGTAAAAATCGAGCACAAAAATGTTCGGAAAAATAAAATGAATACAATAAAATGATTTACGAAAAATAAATTTCTGAAAAACAGAAAATTTTGATCAAATTTTGAAATAAAAAATGATCTATTAAAAGGTACAGATTGATCAGCATGCGATCGAAAAAAGTAGTCGAAAAATAAAATGAGCACACCGGGTTAAACTATATGAACCATATATTAATAAAATTGACGTCTAAGAGCTCGATTTCAAACACTTTTATTAGCTTATAGTACATTTGATGATCAATTCGACCGATATGTCTGTAAATCCGAAAATCTATTCTGATTGACGTTTTAAGCAATATGCATGATGAGATGCATATTATGTTATGCATATGATATGAAAGTTATGATCAATGTATCGATTCAATGATTCAGGTCAAAATTGAGATGTGACAATGTTGCATAGTATAGGAGGAGACTTGATGCTTGATTGTAGATGATGTCATATCGACACCATACACGGATCACAAAGTCCACCGTGAGTTTGATGACTCTTCTTTATATTCTGGTTATTTGCGGGGGGAGACTTTAGTCGCTAGACACTTGCTTGAGAGGTGTCTACGACAGTATAATTATGTCCAGAGGACTCCTATAGTACCCCGTATTTCCTTAAATACTCAAATTCCTATTAATTGATATCAATTGAATTCCTATGTGCTCTAAAAGTTGTCAATTGGGATAAATAGAGTAAATAGTGAGTTCAGGTTGACTTAATTAATATTAATTGGGATTGACCTTTTATTAATTGGGATATTTTGGTAACACTAATAATAAGTCAATAGCTCTGGTAGAACAAATATGGTGGATAGTGGCACTTAAGATATTTGTGTCCACCACTTTCTAACCACACAAAAGCTCCATGGATTGTGGTACACATGTTACTACCTATTACCACCTACCATAAGCCATTTGGTTTTCTATGTATCAGAAAGAATAGAAAGAAAGAAGTAGCTCAAAGGAAAGGTAAAAGAAGAGAAAGCAAGGCTAGTGGAGAAGAAGAAGAAGAAGAAGAAGAAGAAGAAGAAGAAGAAGAAGAAGAAAAGCTTGGAACCAACACCATCATCTTCATCCTCATCTCATCTTCAACAACTTTTCCTCTTCCATTCTTGAGGTGGCTTCTAGTTAGAAACCCTAGATTTCTAGAAGATTAGGGTTGTAGAATCATAGACAAATCATAAAAATCCATGATATATGATGAATATTTTTCTTGCTCTTGTTGATTTCCATGAACATGTGCTTTGATGTATTCTTATGATTGTTGTGATAACATGTTTTGTTATGGTTGTGGTAAAATGATTGATTGTGGTTATGACCTTTAAATCCTTGTGGTTATAAAAAATTTATATATGTGTATATGAACATGTAGTATGATGGATTTTGTTTGAATAAGAAATGGTGTTTTGTTGGAAATGGTTTAATAGAGGAAGTGGTGTCATGTGAAATGGAAAAGTGAAAACGTAAGTGGACCAATCGATTGGTCCATGCAACCAATCGATTGCATAACCTTTGTTTTGCAGAAAATTGTGATTTTTTACAGGACCAATTGATTGACAGTGCATTACAATCGATTGCACAAACTTTCTGTATATGAACAGTGGAAAAAATTTAGTGAGCCAATCGATTGACACTTAGGATCAATCGATTGATCCTCAGTAAACTTTGAAAAACAATAATGTGAGAGGAACCAATCGATTGGGCCTCCCCAACCAATCGATTGACTTATGCTAAAAACTTCAAAATCCATTTCTTAAGTGTTTCTAAATGCATTCTTCTAACCATTAATCAATTGTGATGCTATGTTTATGTTGAATACATGTTAATGGTGAGAATTACAAGATGAATCAAGTAAGTTAACCTAGGATTGAAATTAGGTCATGAGTTAGGTTTATAACCTAGATAATATGAGGAAACGGTATTCATTCGTACGACGCTTATGTGGAGGTCATGGACGAATGGTTGTTGTGTTTGAGAATGAGACGCATTGTATGGAACATGCCATGTTATTGTTTGTGTATTATGGTGAATGAAGTCACCTGTGATTGATGGATCTTGTTAAGGTTCGTGGAACCGATGATTTGTGGAACCGATCATGTATTTAGAATGTGTGTTTGTTGTGATGGTACACATCTCTATTTGGTATGCTTAGATGAGTAAGCATTGGGATGTGGGACCGATGATTCGAGCCTCAATTGGGTTTGAGTCCCAACCATGGCGGACATGGGGGAAATGGGGACACCTAAGTGGGTTAGAGCCTCATACGGTGAAAGAGACTCAAAGTGGGCTCGAGTCCCATACGAGTGACGGTTCTTAAAAGTGGGTTCGAGTCCCATAGGAGAACCTGATATCCACCGTGAAAGTCTAATCATACGAGCATGCATGAACCGGGCCTGGCTTAGACGTGAGTTCGTTCGGGAATTGATGCGCCGTGATCTGAATAATGATTGTGGTTGAGTTGTGAGAACTCAGATGCATGTTGCCACACATTGTGAGTTAGTTTCCCCATCGCTCAAGTCTTCGATCCCTTGTTGACTTGAGTTAAATATTGATAGAAAAACTGAATATTGATTAGAAAACCCTGTAGAGCCGAGTGGACCCATAAGATAAGGAACCCACTGAGATTATTATCTCACCCCATGTTGTTGATTATTTTTCAGGTGGTTCTGAGCAAGCGAAGGGTAAGGACAAGATAGAGTGATGTCTTGCTTACCTGATTCCTGGATGGCTTTTCCGCTGTGTAGATATTTTTGGGATCATTGTTTAATGATCTAGCTCCTAGTAGTTTTATTTTGCATACTTTTGTGTACATGTTGTGCCATGTTATGTTTCTTTGGGCATGTATGTATATGTATATGTATATTGTGCTGCCAGACGCTTATGTATTTCAGTACCAATTTTACATTATGTATAAAATGTATTCTAGACATATATTATATATGGGTGTTATAATTGGTATCAGAACAGGTCGTATCCTCGACATAGCCATGAAATATTATAAGCATTTCTTTCTGCCTCATATGTGAGTTATCATCATTGTCTTTGGTGTTATACTCATAGTATTGAGCCTGATCAACTTAATCCTATTTGTATGACAATAGGGATTATGGCTGGCAGACGCAGAGGTCGCGGTAGACCCAGAACTTAGAATTCAGATTCGGAACCACCGAGTGGTAGTGAGGGTTTTCAATGGCCTCAGTTTGTGCAACTGATGCAGCAGTGGAATGGTGGTTTGCATCCTCAAGGGGTTCCACAAGAAGTTGCAGGTGGTCGTTTCCGAGATTTCTTCCGCATGAATCCTCCTGAATTTCATGGTGGATTAAATCCTGTGGAGGCTTATGGGGGACACCGAACATGGAAAGAGTGTTCCTTGCCTGTATAGGGGTGCAAAGACAATGTAATGTGACTGAGAATAATTTGAAAAAGGTTCAAGAAGAGATTGATCACTATGGAGTTAGCCAGATGAACCAGGGAGGACCAAGTCATCAGTTTAGGCTTAGACCTCGACCCTTCAAAAGAAGACAGGTGGAACATGCAAGACCTAACCATCCTCCGCAATGTCAAGTATGTAAGAAGTCTCATTCTGGAAGATGTGCTAGAAGTGAAATTAGGTGTTTTAAGTGTCAAGGGGAAGGTCACGTGGTTAGAGAGTGTCCACAAAATAAGGTTCAGATGCAGGGAAAGAGTATCGATCAGGTTTATATGTTGGGCGCAAAGAAGGCTAAAAGCAACAATGCCTTAATTGCTGGTACGTCTCTCGTCAATAATCATCCTTGTTTTGTATTATTTGATTGTGGGGCGATACACTCTTTTGTATCAATTCGGTGCATGAAGCGTCTTGGCTTGCAAGCAATTCCCTTGTCTCCTCCTATGGTGGTTACTACCGTCATGGATGATGTGGTTGAGACACCGTTGATTTGTGAAAATTGTTCGCTCTCGGTGAATGGTAGAATTTTCCAGATTGATCTTATTTGTTTACCACTTAAGAAGGTTGACGTGGTTTTAGGGATGGATTGGCTTACCGTCAATTCGGTGTTTATTGGATGTAAAGAGAAGTTGATTATCATTCCATATAGTGAAGTTACTCCAAAGGATGTATTAACTACTATCTTGGAAGGTACGGTTGGTATGGTTAATTTCTTATTTGAGAAGGAAAAGTCAGTTCTCTTGGTTCTTACCAAGGAATCTAGCGATAACCTGAGTGTTACACAAATTCCTGTCGTTTGTGAATTTCCAGAAGTTTTCCCTGAGGATGTCACCTCTCTTCCTCCTGAAAGGGAAGTGGAATTCTCTATTGATTTGATACCTGGGACGGCTCCAATCTCCATTTCTCTGTATCGCATGGCGCCCCTCGAGTTGAGAGAGTTGAAGAATCAATTGGAAGAATTGTTAACCAATCATTTCATCTGACCTAGTGTCTCACCATGGAGAGCTCCAGTTTTATTAGTAAAGAAGAAGGACGGTAGTATGCGGTTGTGTATTGATTATCGCCAATTGAATAAAGTTACCATTAAGAACAAGTATCCTCTGCCAAGGATAGACGAGTTGTTAGATCAGTTGAAAGGAGCATGTGTGTTCTCGAAGATTGATCTACGATCGGGCTATCATCAAATAAGAGTTAAGAGTTCGAATGTACCAAAGACCATATTTAGAACCCAATATGGCCATTATGAGTTCCTTGTAATTCCGTTTGGTGTGACGAATGCTCCTGTTGTTTTCATGGACTATATGAATCGGATATTTCAACCTTACTTGGACCAGTTTGTGGTGATCTTTATTGACGGCATTCTTATTTATTCTCGTACTCCCCAAGAGCACAGAGAACACCTAAGGATTGTTCTATCAGTACTGTGAGAGAAGCAACTTTTTGCCAACTTAAGTAAGTGTGAATTTTGGATGAACGAAGTGATGTTTCTTGGTCATGTAATATCGCAAGGAGGAGTGTCAGTGGATCCGTCTAAAGTTGAAGCAGTTATTAATTGGGAAAGACCGAAGAATGCTTCCGAAGTCAGGAGTTTCTTATGTTTGGCAGGTGATCGCGTGACTTAGTAAGTCTATGGGAATCGTGACTGCAAGTGCACAGTCCTATCGTGTAGTTTTAAAGATTATCGAACCCATAAGGACTAATAATCGAACGTATTGTTATCTAATGTTGCTATGTAAATCTAAGGTTGATGATCATTCTAAGATTGGAGATATGAAGAGAAATAACTATAACGTAAATAGAATATTAATAAAGATATTTGATAAAGGGATATCAGTATGTAACGCATCAAACTTAGGGGATTCGATAGATAGTTGGTGTAATCTTACTGGTCAAAATATTCTTCAGTAGAAATTATTTATATAAAGGACTTAGTCTCACACTCTCGTTTTTATTGACTCTGACCATACTTCTAAACCAGAATGCTTGGCTCTCGCGATCTCATTTTGAATTTAAAAGTGATTTTTGAATATGAATAAAGCCTAATTAATCCTAAAGCGTTCTCGTTGTGTTTAGGATTAATGCCTAGTTTCAGCTATCTAGTTAAAATCTCAAACTCTCGTTCTTGTTGACCGAAACCTTAGTTTGTCTTGTACTATTGTACGAAAAACAGTTTGAATAAAATAAGAAACTAAAACCGTAAAAATAAGTTTTATAAAAACTAACACCAATTATTTACGAATCCCGTTGTTTCAACGGTCTTTACATACCGATACCTAAGGGTTTAGACAGATATGGATCAGGTAACATACATGGTATTTGGGAAATCAAACATACAATAAGGCATAAATAAATCAAATATCAATCAAAATAAAACCTGGATTGTGAATTAAGAACTGGAACTGGATCTTGATTCTTCAATTAAAATAATGTCGGTAGGCTTTGGCAATTAGTAACCGTTACAATTGAATTCAAATGCGTAAAATAAATTACAATAGTCCCCGATGTGGAGAAACTATCACTTTTACAAAGTAAGAAAAACTGCCTAGGAAACTAAAAGAAAATAAAACCAAACTAAAATTAAGCGTACGATCGAAAGCAGGAAGAGAGAGCTCCTTGTGCAAGGAAAAACAATCATTCTTATATATTTTCCACTTCCCTAACTTGTAGTCAAAGGTGAGTGGATTCGTGGCTAAAATCATGGAGAAAAAGTAGGGAAGACTGGGTCGTGGCGGTTGCCACAACCCTAGTCTTGGACTCCGTGGCGAGCGACACATTTTTAGGGTTGAGCGCCACAATCTTCATGCTTTGTGGTGGGCGCCACCACCCTCTTTGGATCATGTGGTGGGCGCCACACCTCCAAGTGATGGGTGCCACAAGCCCATTTGGTGTGTTGGGCCCATTCTCTCTATTTTTCTCCATTTTCTTCTCTTTTTATTTCCTTTTTGCTATTTTCCACTTTGCTTGCTTGTAAACCTTGTATTCGATAAATACCTGCAATAAACATAAAATACTGCATAATAATAAGTGTTAATCAAATAAAAAGCAATGCATGCGAAGCCAAAAATACGATACGTTTTTGCGTTATCAGTAAGTTACTATCGAAGGTTTATAAAGGGGTTTTCGTATATAGCATTACCAATGACTAGACTTACCTGAAAGGAAATTTATTTCAAATGGATGAGTTTGAAGGAAAGGCTAACGACTGCTCATGTTTTAGTCATTCCTGATCCTAGTAAGTCTTATGAAGTATTTTGTGATGCCTCTAAAAGAGGATTAGGAGTGGTGTTAATGCAGAGTGGTTAGGTAGTAGCCTATGCCTCTCGTCAGTTGAAGCCTCGTAGATAGAACTATCTGACTCATGATCTTGAACTAGCTGTTGTTATTTTTGCATTGAAAGTGTGGCGACATTACTTGTATGGGGCGCATTTTGAGATGTTTAGTGATCACAAGAGTTTGAAGTACTTATTTGACCAGAAAGAGTTAAACATGAGACAGAGGAGATGAATGGAGTATTTGAAGGACTTTGATTTTGACCTTAAGTATCACCCGGGGAAGGTGAATAAGGTTGCGGATGCCTTAAGTCGGAAAGAGATACATAAAGTTGAGTTGATGATGTTAGAATACGCATTGTTGGAAAAGTTTTGAGATCTTAATCTTCAGTTTAGTTGGACGCATAATGGTGTGATAATGGGAAATTTGAATGTTATTTCTAACCTAAGGGAAGAGATCGGATGGGGTTATTCTGTTTAATCAAAGGATTTGTGTTCCGAACGACGCCAAGCTGAAAAGAAAAGTTTTGGAGGATGCTCACAAAGGGGTGTTTACTATACATTCAGGTTCATCAAAGATGTATCAAGACTTGAAGAAGGACTATTGGTGGCCTGGAATGAAAAGGGATATTGCAGAGTATGTGTCAGAATGCATTGTATGCCAGCAGGTAAAGATCGAACATCAGAAGCCAGGTGGTTTATTGCGACCTTTAGAGATTCCGGTTTGGAAATGGGATAGTATTTCAATGGATTTTACAGTAGGGTTACCTCGGACCCAAGGTGGTTATGATTCAATTTGGGTGATTGTGGACCGGTTAACTAAGTCTTCACACTTCTTAGCCGTGAAGACTACTTACAAGGCAAGTCATCTTGCACGGTTGTTCATTTCAGAAATTGAGGTCGTATGGTGTTCCAACTAGTATTGTGTCCGATAGAGACCCAAAGTTTACTTCAAGATTTTGGAAAGCATTCCAACAAGCTATGGGATCGAGATTGTGTTTAAGTACTTCTAATCGTCCTCAAATGGATGGTTAGACTGAACAGACGATACAGACACTAGAATATATGTTAAGAGCTTGTGTACTTGAAAGTGGAGGGAATTGGAAGGAGCTTTTACCATTGATTGAATTTGCATATAACAATAGTTATCATGCAAGTATTAGGATGACTCCTTATGAAGCCTTGTATGGACGGAAATGTAGAACACCTCTATGTTGGACGGAAGTTGGTGAAGAAAGGATCTTAGGATCGAAGATTATTCAAGAGACTACGGATAAGATAAGGATGATCCGTGATAAGATGAAGAAAGTACAAGATCACCAAAAGAGCTATGTGGATCACAGGAGAAGACCATTGGAATTTGATGAAGGTAACCATGTATTTTTTAAGGTGACTCCGAGGTTGAGACTGAAAGGACTATTTAAGTCACGGAAGCTAAGTCTGAGATACATAGGGCCTTACCAGATTATAAAGAGGATTGGAGAAGTAGCCTACATATTAGCTTTACCACTTTCTCTATCAGAAATGCATGACGTTTTTCATGTATCTCAACTTCGAAAGTTCATTCCAGATTCTCTTCAGCCTATTCTTCCAGATTCAATAGAAGTAGAAGTATATCTGACTTTCGAACCTCTACCAAGTCATATTGCAGGACGAGAAGTTAAGGTATTAAGGAGTAAGGAGATTCCTCTTATTAAGGTTTAGTGGGATGAATCGCATTCGGGCAATGCTACCTGGGACCTGGAGTCAGAAATATGAGAAGCTTACCCTCATCTCTTCCAGGTAATATTTAAATTCGAGGACGAATTTTTATTTAAGGGGGGGAGGATGTAATACCCCGTATTTCCCTAAATACTCAAATTCCTATTAATTGAAATCAATTGGGATAAATAGAGTAAATAGTGAGTTCAGGTTGACTTAATTAATATTAATTGGGATTGACCTTTTATTAATTGGGACATTTTGGTAACACTAATAATGGGTCAAGAGCTCTGGTAGAACAAATATGGTGGGTAGTGTCACTTAAGATATTTGTTTCCACCACTTTCTAACCACACAAAAGCTCCATGGCTTGTGGTCCACATGTTACTACCTATTACCACCTACCATGAGTCATTTGGTTTTCTATGTATCAGAAAGAATAGAAAGAAAGAAGTAGCTCAAGGGAAAGGTAGAAGAAGAGAAAGCAAGGCTAGTGGAGAAGAAGAAGAAAAGCTTGGAACCAACACCATCATCTTCATCCTCATCTCATCTTCAACAACTTCTCCTCTTCCATTCTTGAGGTGGGTTCTAGTTAGAAACCCTAGATTTCTAGAAGATTAGGGTTGTAGAATCATAGACAAATCATGAAAATCCATGCTATATGATGAATATTTTTCTTGCTCTTGTTGATTTCCATGAACATGTGCTTTGATGTGTTCTTATGATTGTTGTGGTAGCATGTTTTGTTATGGTTGTGGTAAAATGATTGATTGTGGTTATGACCTTGAAATCCTTGTGGTTATGAACATGTTACATGTGTGTATATGAACATGTTTAATGATTGATTTTGTTGGAAGAAGAAATGGTGTTTTGTTGGAAATGGTTTAACAGAGGAAGTGGTGTCTTGTGAAATGGAAAAGTGAAAATGTGAGTGGGTCAATCGATTGGTCCCTGCAACCAATTGATTGCACAACCTTTGTTTTGCATAAAAATGTGATTTTTTACAGGACCAATCGATTGACAGTGCATTACAATCGATTGCACAAACTTTTTGTATATGAACAGTGGAAAAATTTTAGTGAGCCAAGCGATTGACACTCAGGATCAATCGATTGAATCTCAGCAAACTTTGAAAAATAGAAATGTGAGAGAAACCAATCGATTGGGCCTCCCCAACCAATCGATTGATTTATGTTAAAAACTTCCAAATCTATTTCTTAAGTGTTTCTAAATGCATTCTTCCAACCATTAATCAATTGTGATGCTATGTTTATGTTGAATACATGCTAATGGTGAAAATTACAAGATGAATCCAGTGAATTAACCTAGGATTGAAATTAGGTCATGAGTTAGGTTTGTAACCTAGATAATATGAGGAAACGGTATTCATTCGTACGACGCTTATGTGGAGATCGTGGACGAATGGTTGTTGTGTTTGAGAATGAGACGCATTGTATGGAACATGCCATGTTATTGTTTGTGTATTGTGGTGAATGAAGTCACATGTGATTGATGGATCTTATTAAGGTTCATGGAACCGATGATTTGTGGAACCGATCATGTATTCAGAATGTGTGTTTTCTGTGACGGTACACATCTCTATTTGGTATGCTTGGATGAGTAAGCATTGGGATGTGGGACCGATGATTCGAGCCTCAATTGAGTTTAAGTCCCAACCATGGCGGACATGGGGGAAAGGTGGACACCTAAGTGGGTTAGAGCCCCATACGGTGAAAGAGACTCAAAGTGGGTTCGAGTTCCATACGAGTGACGGTTCTTAAAAGTGGGTTCGAGTCTCATAGGAGAACCTGATAACCATCGTGAAAGTCGAATCATACGAGCATGCATGAACCGGGCCTGGCTTAGACTTGAGTCCGTTCGGGAATTGATGCGTCGTGATCTGAATAATGATCGTGGTTGAGTTGCGAGAACTCAGATGCATGTTGCCATACATTGCGAGTTAGTTTCCCCATCGCTCAAGTCTTTGTTCCCTTATTGACTTGAGTTGAATATTGATAGAAAAGTTGAATATTGATTAGAAAACCCTGTAGAGTCGAGTGGACCCATAAGATAGGGAACCCACTGAGATTATCTTGTTGATTATTTTTCAGGTGGTTCTGAGCAGGCGAAGGGTAAGGACAAGATAGAGTGATGTCTTTCTTACCTGATGATTGGATGACTTTTCTGCTGTGTAGATATTTTTGGGATCATTGTTTAATGATCTAGCTCCTAGTAGTTTTATTTTGGGCACTTTTGTGTACATGTTGTTCCATGTTATGTTTCTTTGGGCATGTATGTATATGTACATTGTTCTGCTAGGCGCTTATGTATTTCAGTATCAGTTTTACACTATGTATAATATGTATTCTAGACATGTATTATATATTGGTGTTACAGTTCCACGACTAGTTTCGAATATTTCATTTGTAGGCATTGACAGGTGGTTTCAGAGTAACATCATCAGCTATGGTTATGCCATTAGAGACCGCACAGTGAGGGTTCAGCACAACTTGTAGTAAGGACGGTTACTTGGAGTGGTACCTCACTATATCACATTCTCGCATCATCCCACATGTTGAGCATACAAATGATGTTGGGCCTTCCGATGCTAGGGTACATGTCAATGACGTGTCCCCACCGCCGCCACCCCCAGCTGATGCTGATGACCAGTAGTGCCTCTAGATGATTTCATTTATCATGGATAACCTCATGGATTTGGTAAACCCATGTGGTGAGGTTGTTACTGGTTTATCTCGTGGTGCACATATAGTCTGTCGCGGACCTATTTAGAGATTATTGTTATTTTTACGTATTATTTTTATATTGCGTGTAATATTACTCAGACATTTGCCCTAAACTTTTTATTAGATAATGTTTTGGATCTTCCATTGATACAAAATGAACATGATTTAATATTTGACAAAGGATTACATAACTTAAACATAACTTCGAAAAACGATAATAAATAAGAAAATCTAAATACTACCAGATCACTCTGGACGTTTCATCATCTTAATCATGGCATCGACAGATCTTGATATATTCGCATCTAATTCGATTTGCCTATTTGTTAACCTACGGCAAAATGATCTCCACATAACATTCACATCTTCATCGGTCTTCAACTCAATAAGGTTGTATTTCACCCTTCCATTAGTATCAAATAAATCTTCATGAAACTCGATCTTTCACACATTTCTATTATCGGTATTCGACAACAATTCATTCAACTCGGATGTCAACGAGAGATGTGGTGTCATTCGAAGCTGAAACTATATGCTCTGTTGAAGTACACTTATGTTTTAATCAAAAATCGAGGAAGAGTCATTTTAAGATGTTTTTCTCAAACAACAGGTGACCCCTATTTATATAATTTTACATTCATTCTGGACCACACAAAATAGTCGGAGCAATCAAAGCCGTCCAAAACTGTCAGTAAAATCTAACCGTTTAAAATTTAATAAAATTAAACTACCGAAAATTTCATTTTGATTGAAATTTCCGATAAAATATGATACTTTTGATCATTTTCGATAAAATTGCAAACTCACGTCAATTTTAAAAATACCAGTATAGCGGAAATTCTAAATACATTACTAAAAAATTTGAATTGTCTATCAAAAAATTTATATTCAAATATGTTTCAAAATTTTGGCTAAGATAATTATGAAATTATAAAATATAGAAGATTTTAAGTATAAATATGGAAATGGCAAGTTAAATGTTAAGAATTGATCCTAGCGTTTTGATAATGTTTTGTGGGTCAATAGAAGACGGACACGGTATAAAATACCATTAGAATGTCTCCATTTAGGTTATAATTTATGGGGAGGTTTATTATTTTTTATTAGATTGTAACATAAAACCTTGATGAACCTTGATTTATGTAGAAATTCAACTACTAAATATCAAATTTATAATTTAAAGATTTATTGTCACATAATTACTTGCGACAAAGTTAAACAATGTGGTTACAAAATATAAACATTCATGCATGTGCATTCATTTTCCAAATAAGCTGCTAGATATAGCATAAGATCAACTTTTGTTTTAATGATGGAAACACAAGTTCGTCAACTTTTGTGTAACGAAGATAAAGTCAAAAATGAGTCTATAAAGAGTAGTACCCTTCATCAACAGCAACTGATCATTTTTATAAAATAAAACATAAATAAATACTGATCACTTTTATAAAATAAAACATAAATAAATAAATAAAAACTGATGTATATAAGGACAAATAAGTTTATAAAATGTGGTATCCTTAACTTACAATTCGATGATTATAATCCAATATAAAAATCTAACTCTAATTATTATTTTTTTGTCAAATAGGTTGGAACACATTTTCAACAAACAAATCTAAACCTATGTAGACTAATCAGATTAGTATGTAACAGAACAACGTGCAAAACTTAAAACTGTCCATTAGTACTTGCAAATTAATGTTTATCGAATGAACATCTTTCTGAATTCATCATTGGATTTTGGCTTTTCATCCCCCTCTTCTGCTTTTGCTTTTGGTTTATTTGCAGTATAACCAAGTGGTCTCACATTTCTAGGCATGGCAAAAGTATTCTTTCCTTTAAACTCAATGTTGTTACTTCCTGGCCTTTTAGAAGACAACTTTGCATCTTTAACCTCTCTCTTGAAACTATCATCGGTTTCTTTTGATGCTGAACCTTTTTTATCAGAATGATTCGTAGCATGTGCTGCAATTCACATGAACAAAGCTAGCAGTTAATTCTTAAATCAATCACAAGGTTAAGTATAACTATTAAATATGACTACCCTTTAATTTGGTGTATTTTCTTTTTTGTATAATATCTTGGTCTTAGTAATTCTGGTAATTCTACTATCAACTATACCGCTTTAGCAGTTCTAGAGTCGGGCACTTAGCACCATGGTTATAGATTTACAAGGAGGGTTAGATTGTTAGTCCGATGACACACATGATTCCAAATACCAAACTAATGGCGAATCAAGGGCCTTCTTCAAACCATGGTAGATATAAAAGATTGGTTCGGAAGTTGAATTACCTTACCTGACTTTTGACCAATTATATACTTGGTTGTCAGTGTAGTAAGCTATTCCTTAGCCTCCAGAGAAGTAACCTAGTGGGACCGATCGGGAAATTGAAGGAGTTCTATGTAGGAGGTTTATTTCTGTCTCCCCCTAACAAATTAACTTCTAAAATTTGCTAATAAAGAAAAAGTAAGCAAACCCTTTAACTATAATCATTAGTCATTGGAATACAACAGTTTGAACCTTAGGTATATTATCAAACAATCTCCAAGAAAGGAATTAATTTATAAAAAGGTTGTGCTAATGTTATTGCATATGCGTATGCAAATTAGGCTGATTGCTCACATGATCGTCGGCCAACCTCGCATTACAGTGTTCCTAATGAAGGGAATCGTATTTCTTGAAAATCAAGAAACATTATGTTGTTTCTAGGTCCAATGTAGGGGCAAAATAGTAAGCTATGACTCTTACTACATGTGAGCTTATTTGGTTGAAACAACTTCTCTCTGAGTTGATGTTTTGCAAATTAGAATCCACAAGTCTCATTTCATGCGTATTAATCTTGCATCAATACATATTGAATCCAACCCAAGCTTCCATTAGTGGACTACACATAAAGACTGATTGTCATTTTATTTGTGAAAAGATACTTAAGGTAAGATTATTTACATCTTTTGGGAATTTTAATCACCAACTAGAAGATTTCTACACCAAGTCGCTTAGATTCTGAGATATTTTTGACAAGAAAAGTCTGAGATATCTTATCTATGTAATGAGTTGGATACATTAGACTTATATTCACAAGCTTTAGGGGAAGTGCTGTTGTTGGAAAATATTATGTTTAAATGTTGAGACTTTCTGATGTATATATATTGTCGTATAGATAATTTGGAATAAGAAATGCTGATTTTTTTTCTTACGAAGTTGGCTGTACATATTTTTATGATAAATAAACATGTGAGCTCAATTTCTCAAGTCTTTCAGAAACAATTTCAGATCTTTTCCCCTAAATTCAAACGTATATTCCTGTAGGTGTTTGTCTAAAGTAAAAAAAAAAAAAAAAAGTTGACTTACCATGTTCTGTGTTTTTTGGATCAAAAGTTTCTTTTCCACCCCGCTTTGGGTCAGATCGAGCAATACTTAGCTTTTTCCCAAGCAAGGTGTTCTTGTTCTTAGCTACTGCTGCAACAAGGTGCTCATCATCCAAAAAGTCCACATAAGCTAGTCCCTTCATTGATATCAAGATAACAATTATATACCATTCATTTGTCCTAATGTAAGGCTATCAAGATAACAATTATATACCATTCACTTGTCGTAATGTAAGGTGACCCAAGCACATGGTTACTATTACTTGTATTTTGTGTGTTTCGATTAAAAAATAGAAGTAGCACAGTATATGTTAGTTCTCTCATAGTATTTAAGTATACTCCCAGATTCAACTAAGCCACTGGTTAATGTCAATAATTTTGTCAGAAATGAATGTATCACTATAAGAAAGCCCCACATCAAAATAAATGGCCTAAGGAAGGACAACAACCACAAATGTAAGAATTCTCGTGAACCGGGTGTCTTAAGGTTTTCGAATAAGGTGCGTAAAGTGTGGTTCCTTGCCTAGCTCACAAAGGAAGCCCTCCCTCTACACTCGTGCTCCCCAGCATAATATACAAAGAAAAATAAGGATAAGGAAAAACTTCTGATATAGCATGGCTTGAAACTTAAGGCAAAAAACCTCCCTAAACCCCGCCTCATGCACCCAACTAGATAAACCTAGGAAGGGGGCTTTCTCCAAAATGAAGTCCACTTTAAAATTTTAGTCAACAAGTCAGTTTACTTTAAAAACCAATTAAGGCATAAAAAAGAAGTAAAATAAATAAGATAAAGAACAATTAATTTAGTACCCTGGACTTTCCAGTGAACTTGTCATGTAGGATGCGGATGGCAACAATTCCACCGATATCACTGAAGAAATCACGAATATGCTCATCATTTGCCTGCAATAACACAGCCCATTAGTCTCTATCTCTCCCAAACGGACGCACGGACACTAAGAAAGAGAGGCTAAGAGATCTATTTATAATTTACCGTAGGGTGAATATTTGATATAAAAGCAGTGCACTGGTCAGAATATGCCCGGTGTTTCCCAACGATAAGCTTTTGCTCACTTGGGTTGTCATCAGATTTTCCTTTTTTCTGATTGGCCCCTTCCACTTTTGTCGCCTGAGGAGAGTTCTTCACTTGATATTTCATATCCTCGTGTGCTTTTGTTACTTTTCTACTAGCATCTTTCTTTCGCTTTGCTGGAGACTGTTCATCAGCTAAATCTGACCCCAGCTTTCTTTTGTCACGTACATTTCTCCTGGGATTATTTTCACTTTCCTCTACTGACTTGGACTCCTGCTGCAACCTAAATAAACGTAGCTCTTCCAGGCGTGGTGTAACCTGCGGAAAGACAGACCTCAAAAAACAAATCAGCAGACCAACCCTGTTATTAGCTAATATTCTTCCCATTCAATTGTCATTCAACTTCATGGAATAGGGTTAGTCATATCATTAACTGTCTTACTAAATGACAAAGGATAGTGCAAAAGTAACCACTATTAGAACACCTCATTTTTAATAAACTTAGGTGCCCAAGAACCCAATCTTACAACAGCACCATAGGTCATACATTTACAGTGCAGACCCACTGAAACTCAACTGGATTTTTATATGGAGGTAAAGGAACCAAAGACCAAGAGTGGTTTGATTCTAAAGCTTGCATTTCTTCAATTATTGCATGTAGCCACCCTGGATGAGAATGAGCTATATCGCCAGTTTTAGGAAAAGAAATAAACGACAAGAAGAAGGTGAAAGCATATTGAATAGGAAATAGACGATGATAACTTACAGAATTATAAATGGGGTGAGGATTATGAGTGAAGTTAATACCTTTACAAATAGAAATTGGGAAGTTTGAATGAAGGCTAGTTCAGAGAAGCTGGAACAAGTACTAAAACACTGGGCTCAATCCAGTTGAGATGGATGTTGGTCCAGTGGAGGTAAAGATACTTGATCAGAATTTGATTGATAAAAGGGAAGGATTATCAGCAACATGATCCAGGATCCTGAAGGAATAGGTTGAGAAAATGAACCATCTCGACATTCAGCCCCTGAACTTATGACATATATTTTGTGATTTTCACTGATTGGCAGTGGATGGTGCCCATGAGATAGGCATAAAATTCTGGCGGTTAGCAGAAAAGTCTTTGAAAAACTGATGGACAGTGACGGAAACTATACAGACAAAAATGGATATGTATGCAATGTGACTGAACCATACCAACGAGGACCAGAGTTGTTCGGACGGTGGCCTTAAGTTGTACAGACGGTGACTGGAAACTGTATGGATGATGACCAGACTGTGATTGGAGACCAAAACCTATTGCGACGCAGCACAGAACTGAAAAGTGGGGGAGAGGATTTGATCCCTCTCTGAAGCCAACTTGAGAATAAAATATGAGAGATTTTTGAATGCTTCAACGAGAGCATCTATTTATATACAATTTACCAGAAGAGAACTTATAACTAGCATGAACTTTAAGATTTGTTCGAGAGTTTGGGAATTTAGGAGGGGAGGGAAGGACTTTGAAAATAAAGAAGGATGAAGTGGAAAGAATTGAAAAATTTGGGATAACTTATAACTAGCATGAACTTTAGGATTTGTTTGGGAGTTTGGGAATTTAGGCGAGGAGGGGAGGACTTTGAAAATAAAGAAGGATGAAGTGGAAAGAATTGAGAATTTTGGGAGGAGAGGGTTTTTGAGGGATTATTTTTCTTCATAATTCCAAATCTTCCTAATTTTGAGAACTTAAAAATTGTATTGGAGGAGGGTTTTTGAGGGCATAGATAAATTCTCTAAATCTAATTTATGTTATAAAATTCTAAATATTATTTATATATTAATAATAAGTATTTATTTTTCATTCTAAACAAAAGTACTCTCTAAAAAAGAATGAAAGATTTATCCATTTTTCATTTTTTCATCTCCCTCCAAAGTCTTCCCTTTCCTTCTTCTCCAAACTCTCAAACAAAATCCGAAAGTACAATGAATTTAAGAATGCAATGAAATGTATGATGTAATAATTCCAAATGTACTTCCCTAGTCATCACGCTCCCCCTCCAAGCAATTATAATTACTTAGTAGGGTTGGCCACTAGGCAAATAGCCAAAAATAATAATAATAATTCTAATTCTACTTGGAAAGAGGAACAATAATTCTATAATATTTCCAACAACGAATTATATTAAAGTTTCTCTCAATTTTCTCTTTGTATATTTTCGATCGTTTTCTCAGCTTTTCTTCTCACCATTTTTCGCATTTTCCCATTGATTACGAACTTTAGCATTTTTAAGAGGAAAAAAAAAACATAAATTGAAGAGGAATGAATGTACCTTTTGTAAAGCATGATCAAAATCTTCCAACTTGCCAAACTCCCTCTCAAAGCGTAACCATGAGTTGCAAATGTCCTGAATGATTCTGTGTTTTAGGAAGGGAAGGTATCATCTAATCCAAACAGTATTGAAAAGCAAGTAAAACGTAACCCGTAAATATTGTATACACACGACAATCGAAATCCTTTTATCATTTTCACAAGAAAAAAAATGAAAATGAATAAAAAATACCGACGGATTTCACAGTTTCCTGTATTGGACAATGAGTTGAACAAATAAATGATTTTGTTATGGCACGTCTATGTCAATTTTGTAAATTGTTGATAGAACATGGTATCAAGAATGTATTTACTAAATAACAATAGAAGTTTATTGAATACTCTCTGGTTCAATGTTTGCACCAAAGCCTTTGTGGCGGCCGCGACAGGTCGCATTCAGAGCGATTTGCGGCCTTGATAGTTCCCCAACAAAAATGCAACACGCCAAACTGTTGTGTTGCAACAAAGCTCCCCGTCGCAACTCAAATTTGTGAATGAATGCAATTGCCTTGCATTTGAAATTATAGAATAAAGTGCCAATGTTAATAGAAATTAGAGAAGCTCAGTGTACCTCTGAACCAGTCCCAAAAAACCTTTTACTATAGCATCTCTTGTATATGGACCTTGCTTCATTTATGTGGCCCAATTCAAGTTCCATGGCGATATAACCAGTCCATGCCTCCAACATTGAACCGCTGTATAAAATAAGTCAAAAAGCATTTAGAGTTGGATGGGATGAATAACACGTAACAAAAGCATTTTTTACAATAAACAAAACATTTAAGTATGAAAGGATTTAAATTAACATTATCAGACCATGTCTTAAGAAAACTCTCCCAAACTCCACGAGCTGCAGTTATATCTTTTCCAAGTTTTGTTTCTAAATGGGCCCAATAAGCATGTAGATGTAACAAATCATTTGTATTCTTCATGTATGGTGACAAGTAATTTGATGCACGCTGGAAAAGGCAAATGGTTAGATATAGTTCTATTGACAAATAATACACAGAATTCAAAAGGAAACATTTGGCAGGAGCATATGAGTTGATTAATTGGTGAAAACCCTAACTCTTGCAACAAACTTAATTTTAGGTAGTGGAAAATATTCATGTACCTTACCAGAGAAAAGGAACTACAGTAATAAGAACTTTGAGCTTCAAAACAAGGCATAATTAGTAGAATTTCCACAGGGGGAATAATCAGTATAGATTATTAAAATAATTGATGACCAAAATAACATCAAGCCCTTATGTGAATACCCTTGCTAAATGCTAGATTTTAGTTAAAGATTAACAGCATTGTATTTTATAGCTAGCCCCAAAACTAGTTTAATGCATTTCTATTGATTCACATACAAGATATCCTTGGACCGCCGAGAGACTTGGTAAAAATATCAGCTAACTTATCATTCGAGTTTATAAAAAGGATGTAACAATTTGGCCATTAAGAGTTTTCGCACTAAAAAAGTGGCAATCAATCTTTGTGTGGTTAGTCTACTCAAGGAAAACTTTATTGGATGTGATATCTAAAGTTGCTTGGTTATCACAAGAACCATTGAATTAGCTAAGAAGAACTCTAACTCATCAAAAAGTTGTTTCAACCAAATAAGTTCTTTCAGAATAAGAGGGTTGGGCCTAACTAATCCCTACAAAACTGACTTGTAGGGTGAGGATTGCCCCCACTTATAAACACCCACTTATAAACACAACACAAGCCATATCTCTAAGCAATGTGGGACTAAATTCACCCATTCAAATCCAACACAATGAAGATGTTAGGAGATGCAATGATTGCAAGTCATATGCCGCAATTAAGACGACTAGGGGCGGAGCGTAATTGAGGCAGAAATTCCAACACACACTCACGCTAGGGCCTCAATGAGTCCGAAGCGTGGACGATGCGGGAAGCTCAACAATAGATCTAGGATAGACTCTGATACCGTCTCAAGATGTGTAGGTTGGGCCTAACTCAACTCTACAAAACCGGTTTGTAAGCTGAGGGGTGTCACTCTATAAACTCTTTCAAGGCTCTATCTCCAACCAATGTGGGATTTTGGATCTTCCCAATACACCCCCTCAGACCCAACACTCTTTTGGGCTTGGTGCGTGGATTTAAACGGTGGGCGACCCAGAGTCCGATCGATAGGCTCTGATACCATATCATAGTTTAATATAATTCATCCTTACAAAACAGACTTGTAGGCACTTGTTAAGGCTATATATTGCCCCAACTCCAGGGAAATATTTTAGCTGGCACCTTGGTCCAAAAGTGCTAAAGTCTAAAACAAATATCTCTTAGATCTTGAATATTGATATGATCATCTCTAGTAAATAATATATCCACCAACATCAATGTATACAACAAGAAAATGCATTGGTTAGTAGAGGAATATTTACAATGAATGACCGACTTCATTGCTGAACATGCCAAAATCCCATAGAAATAAATTAGATCTGCCAAACCATGCTCTAGGACATTGCTTGAGTCCATATAATTACGCAACCTACAAACAAAGTCATGAGACTCCCACTAAGCAATAAACCCAGGCAGCTGCTCCATATAGACTTCTTCAGCTAAATTATCGTGTAACAAAAGCATATTTAATATCCAACTAATAGAGAGACCAATAAGAAGAGACAAACCATGTCATCTTTGCAACCTGAGATGTGGTGTCACAATAGTCTAGACAAAAAATATGTGGTAGCACAAACAACTATAGGTTCCCCTAGATGAGTTGGAATCCAAATCAAAGGTCCAACAGATGATGACACTGAGAGACAAACCATAGAGTTTCTTGTGTGTTCCATAGTTGCTAAGGTTTGATGAGATGCACCATGGTCAATAACAAAGGATTTTCTTGTTGAATACAATGGAGACAATTCACATACACACACTGGAGTTTTGGGTAGTGATAATTTTGAGATAAGACAACATAACCTTGTGTGCCATAAGAAGCACCAGAACCTAAACAAACCGTAAAGTTACTAGTGTGTCGTTCCATAGTTGTTAAGGTTACGGGGATGCACCGTGGTCAATAATAAAGGATTTTCTCGTTAAATACAATGGAGACAATTCACAAAAACACATTGGAACAAGACTAAATTTGACAGGGGGGACCAGAAATGCAGCCAACAGTGTCTGAACAACGGTTAACAGCGTCAAGGGGCAAAAAATGCTCCAAATAATGAGAGAGCAGTAGCGTGATTTCTTGTACCTCGTCCTTTTATGTGATTAACGCGCAAAAAAGTTATAAATAGAGATGATCAATGCTGCACAAACAGAGATGAACAGTTTGCATTTGTCTGAGAAAAAGTAGGGTACCAAGCACACTAGATGTGATCTCTTATACCAAGATGCATTTGGGACTAAGATTGATTTGAATTGCTTTAGATTAACCCTCAACCTTATCAATTTATAACAATTACAACATAATACAATCAAGCTCAGAAAGCTAAACCAGTCTAATTAATCTAAAATTCAAATTATATATATATATATATGTGTGTGTGTGTGTGCAAATAACATAATAAAAGAAAATAAATTAGGGAAATATTTCAACATATTTGTCACGCATATGGTTTAGAATTATGGATACTTTAAAAAATAAAGGAAAAACTATTATTAATTAAGGTGACACTAATAGACATTTTACAACCAAGCTGGAAGGGGTTTAAACTCCGTCGCTTGATGTTTCAAGGTCAAACTCTTACCACTAAGCTAACACATACTAGTTTTGGTTTTTCAAATATTATTTTGTGCAAGAGTTTACAAGTCTAGTCATTGGGTATTCCACAAAGTCTTGTAGACTCTCAGTTTGACAACCTCAATAACAAGAATATAAATGACTTGCTACAGATTTAGCTTGTTAGAGATGCTTAGATGTTTCTTCGGAAACTAATAGAAGCGGAAGTACCAACAACTACTACAAAAGTCATTTCGCAATAAGGCAATAAGTGTGATTGGATAGCTAGCTACGTAAATGCAATAAGGCAAGTTTTTAGAAAGTTCATTAGATCTTGGTACATTTTATTTTTAATTGTCTGAGGTATTTTTGATCAACCTTTACCTCAACCTATCATACTATCCCCCAACTTCTTGGATTCTATGGCCAAATTGCCTTTAGTTGAGTAAATGAAGGCAGAGTGAGACCATGAAAAACTCTTTGCGAGACAATAAAAAGATGGATTGGAAATCAACAAGACCATTTACATTTTCAACTCCCACTTATTATTACTAGAATAGTTTTTATGTAACAGACGGCGTTAATTTTTGGGTAAGATCCACATGATTCGTGGGTCACAAAATAAATATAACTAACCTCGAAGGTATCCCTTATTGTTTTATATTCCAATGGATCCCCTCCTCTGGTGAATGTAATTCTTCGCCTTAAGCCATCTACCCGGGTGAGAAATAAATCAAGATACTGAAACAAAAGTGTATATTAAACAGTTTACGAATGCAATATATTCTTGATATTTATGGAAGTTAAGGGAAGCAGGCAGATGGAATTTTCAAACAAGACAAAATTAGAAGCACTATAGAGAATGAGGCAAACAAGCTAAATTAAATATCAGGCATACCTCATCTAAAGTAGGAAAGGTGCAGCACAGGGACTTCTCAAATATCTGAAATAAGTAGCAAAATTGCCTAACACATTAAAATATGAAAAAATCTTTTCGCAAGCAGGTCTAGTAAGTTTGATGATTTATATGCCAAAAGAATTTCTTTCTTATTCAATTCATTAAAATAGTCAACCAAAATCTTTGAGGTAGGACAGAAAATAGAAAGGTGGTAAGAAAATCAAAATGCAAATTACATGCATGATGTTGGAAGGAGGCGGCACTTTGCCACTCCTTGAGAATAATAGAAGAGAGAACTTAAACAATTAACTCAAGCATTACTATAATCTCTATAGAAGACATAGCTACATACAATAGGATGACATGTTTATTGTAGACACGGCACATATTTAAGAGAATTGTGTGGGGCATTCTGCATATAAGTAGGGTTGTCAATAGCAGTTCCAGTGACAGGATGGCATGCAACTTCAACATGTTAGTGTTGTGACACCAACTATGGTTGCTAGATAGGAATATTTGTCATTACCAGAGTAGTCATTCCCTGATGGTCGGCTATCATACCCCTTTGTATGCATGTACTAGATACAAGATATCAATTGCGCACAAAAATCTAGCAATCATTATGCCATCTGCCATATCGGTTTAGGGGACCAGCCATATGTATTGGTAATAATGCATGAAGGCTGTTGACTGAAGATGATTTAAGTACTATTCGAGCTTAAGTACATCACAGCACCTAGAACTTGCATGTTTATAATTAAATCAGAGATGATGCAATTTTCTCATCAATAAACCATTGAAGGTAAGAGGGTTATTTGCATCAAAAAAGAATAAGAAAATCTATAAAGGAGACTTGTATCCAAAATCATACTTCAGCCAAGTCTTTCTCAGAAGCATGACCGCGCTCCAAAGAAAGCATAAATCGAACCCAAAGTTCTCCGACCCAAGGGCAGTTCTTAGTGGCCCTAGAATATACATTGCTGACAATTTTACCAACCTGGAAAAGAAGTAAAGGGGGCAATAAATTCATATTATAATACTGGGCATAGGAAATGGGTGTTGTGAAGCGACAACAATGACAGCAAAGAGGGGAATCGGAACCTTCAAAGTCTTGTCCAAATAGCGAGTATAATCAAGCCAGAGCTCAGGTGATAAAGGAAAGTCGGTAATAGCTCGCTCGTATAGAACTTGAATTCTGGCTGGCGTTCCAGAAGACTGCTCAAATTTCAAATAGTTCTGCAATACAATTTTCTCAATTAAAATGAACATAACTAAACAATATATGTGGATTCTATCTCCTACAAATAAATAGTAGTATTTAGACTTAGAGACATACCATGTACTGTTGTAGTCTTTCTGAATCAGAAATATCTTGGCTAGAAATCTGTTCTTCAAGATGAATGCGAGCATTATACATCTCCAAGGCCTTCTGGTATGCTGATGCAACGTGAGGATAACTATCAATAGGGTCGATGGATACATCATGAAAATTTCCCAGTTCCACCTCCCAAGACTTATAGGCAATAAGTGTTGAATTCATGTCAGCAAGGGGGATAGACAACTGGCGATGGAATAAACTTCGAATCTGTTGAACTTGCTTTTCTTTTGCCTGCAATACAAAAACGGAATTTACTTCTTGAACTGGAACAATCTATAATGCTGCAAAATTCTACAGCAGTTAGCATAAGGTTGTCCTGGGTTGCTAAGTTTTCTTTGTTCTTAATCTCTCTTGAACAAACTAAAATTGAACAATGTTATAAATTGAATTTTTTACATTAAGCTTGGACCGCATTAGTGCATTCAAGGCACTAACAAAAATTAAACAATGCTCTCAATTGAATTTTTACAATTAGCTTGGGTTGCTGAGTTTTCTTTGTTCTTGATCCCTCTTGAACAAACCAAGATTAAACAATGTTCTCAATTGAATTTTTTACATTAAGCTTGGGCCGCATTTGAGCATCAAGGCACTCACCAAAATTAAACAATGCTCTCAAATAAATTTTTACAATTAGCTTGGGATGCATTGGAGCATTCTGTTAGCAATAGACTTGCTAACATATAGCAGGCGGTTTATTTTATTATTATTGAATATTGTGTGCAGTAACTGCTATGTACTACTGTAGGAAGTGAGAAACTGCTGTAGGAAGTTAGCAATATAAATATAGGCTGAAATGAAAAAGGGAGGGATTGGGTATTTGTATGTTGGTTGGTTTGGGAGAGACTAATAATTTTTAGATCTGCAACTACTGGTAGACCCAGCGTTAATTATCAGTTAATATTCAGTACCAGAGAAGGACTAGTCCGGTTCCTTAGACTCCTAATTGTGCAGTTATGCTTATGTGCGCATTTTTTTAATGTGTCCAGTTCCTTAGACTCCTAATTGTGCAGCTAGGCTTATGTTCACAGTTTTTTTAATATGTCCCCAGTTTCTTAGACACCTAATTGTGCTTTCAGAATTGGAAGGGCAGTTGGTTATTTGGAATAAGGGTGGGAAGGAGAGATCCAAGACTCTCAAATCTTGGAGAGGAAATTGAGAGCTTATTTCCTTTTCTCTTTCTAATCTTCCATATAAAGCATTTGCCTAAGTAATCAACATCCCCCCTTTCTTTAGCAGATAATTTCCATTCAAATATTTGTAACCAATGCAATGGTTGGAGCAGAAAATAAAACCAGTGTATTAACATGCATAATTTACACTAGAGCCCAACTAATATTAGCAAGTTGTTAAGCATTGTCATAAACTTATAGTTGTCAATTCTGGATAGCAGCCTACCAAGAAAGTGGACAGCGGGTTTGCGTGTAGTAGCGGGCGGCCAGCAGGAGGGCCTCAATATGATCATTTTTGGCCAAATTACATGAATAATACTATAAATACATAGTTAATGTAAAATTGCACAAACAACTCAAAATTCACAAAATATTCATAATATTAGAAAGAGTCCTAAGTCTTAAGCAAAACATACATTTCAATACCAACAAAAGTCAAAGAAACAAGGAAAGTCTCTAAGGCTTAAAGTAACTAAATATTAAAACCCATGCATATTCTAGCGTAGGAATCAAAGACTGACATCATTCAAAAATGATTGCATAAGTACAACATCAGTTACACTCTTTCCCTTCGCATCCTTAGTTGCCTTAGATTTCAACCATTCATCTGAAGTGAGCATTATTAGAAGGTTGGCTCTTTGATTATGCAATCTTTGACTAACCAATGAGTGGTTAAATGAAGCCTACAACACTAATTCTTTATTGTATAATCTTTTTAACCTTAGAAACAATTTCAATCTCTTCTAACAACAAATTTCAGACAATGTACATGAATCCAAAACATTTACTACCAGTCAATACATGATTACTTCCATTGTCAGTAACCAGTTGCACAACAATTTGTGCACCAATCTCCTCGACAAAGTTGTCTAAAATAGCTCAAATAACTTTTCCCCAATCTTCATGTATGTCGAAGC
Source organism: Lathyrus oleraceus (assembly GCF_024323335.1). Classification (NCBI taxonomy): domain Eukaryota; kingdom Viridiplantae; phylum Streptophyta; class Magnoliopsida; order Fabales; family Fabaceae; genus Lathyrus; species Lathyrus oleraceus. Next base: position 463,549,686 of record NC_066579.1, read on the forward strand.
ATCAACACTCGTCACACACATTGTTGTCGTCACCAAGAAATTTATCAAAGTCCTATTCTTTTTATTTGTACAACCATCTGACATAAGTGAGCATCCAGATTTTGCTGGTTGTTCATCATGTTCTTTCAAAAAGTCCTTTGTATATTCCGACTCTTTTAACGATGCAGAGCTCTAAAATCACGATGTAGCTTTCAAATGAGGAGCATAGTTTCCAAAAAGATTTCAACATCAACCTTGAAACTCGTTGTTCTTGCAACATTAAGAGAAATTCCATTCCTACTAAAAATGAAGGATATATTTTGCAGTTCTTGCTCATACTTATTTATCACAAGCATTAGTGAGATTTTAAGTAGGATTGGTCGGCTTGTGAAAGATCGTAAAACTCGGAATGTTAGCACGGCACATAAAATCCTACCGAAGGGCAAAATGGTAATTTTATATATACTCGGACACAAAAACGTGAAAATCATAATACATGGACAAAACAACCTATAAATCGCAACATTCAACCAATTTAATAATAACCCAACCATCATTCCATAACTAGATAAGTTCAAAAGACATAATCATATTCAAAAGACATAATGGGGAACATGAAGCTTGAAAGTTGCAGAGGAAGTTATCAAGTTATCGTGAGAGAGGCGAGGCAACTTTGTGGTTTTGGGTTAGGAGGAAGTTAATGTGTTTGAAAGAATAAGAATCGGGTTTTTCACTTTAAAAAAACCCGACCCGATTAGACAGGCCCGAAAAAATGACCCAGCGTGTTTTTTTTACGATCTTGGCCACACCGGCGACAAAAACGATCTTCCTCTGATCGTAGCACTCTCAGGCAGCCTTAGCATGTATGGTCTTACGGTTCCAGCACTAGATCTTGACTATACTGGCTATGCTTGTTTGCATCTTCCCTTTTCCCATAGTTTGTTCTGTTTTTTCATGTACATTAAATCCAAGGGACCTTTACCCTTCTTAGTATCCGGTAAAATGCCGTCAGAAGGCCTTTCTCCACTTTGAATTCTCCTAATTTCATACATATCTTCATTATCATCGTCTTGCACCTCATTTAAGAATCCTTCTTTTCCCCCTTTTTCTCTTCATTGTTGAGGGTGAGAGGTTGTGCACGGCGTGATTTGTTCTTTTTGAATGTGTTTGTGGCGGTTGCATTTGTAATATGAGAATGCCCTATCATCGCCAAGCGGGGCAACAGCCACTCTACACTGCTCTGTCGCAATTGTCTACCTAGCATTAAACAACTATCCAAAAGCTTAAGATAATCAGAGAAGACATGTAAATGTTCTCCTATATGTTACATTTCTAACATGCTCCCCTCCCATGCAAGAGACCTCTAGATTAAAAAGTAAACAGTACACAAACCTTTTTAGGGTGTGCTTGAGTTAAACTTTTTAGTACAAGTATAGGAGCAACAGGAATTGATTTTGATCATTCAAAAGCATGCAATGTCATAAACTAACAATTCAAAAAGCTTACGTTATTAGGTGAAGAAACGCAAATGGGTAGGGTTTTATATAGTATATTTCTAACAAAAGTAGAGAGAAATATTCTAACCTGTCCATCAGATTCATGAATGGTTAGAAGTATGGCCTGTTCATATAGCCTATATGCTTCCCATATCTGAGTGCCTTGGGCAACATGCAAACCAGCAGCAGTAAGGGCCCTTTCAAAAAGATCCCTTGCCTTAGAAATACCAGCAGGTGAACATTGGTGTACCATTGGATCAAACTCTTGGACAAAATGAAGGTAGTCACACCATAGAGAGGCAGACTGAAATGTAGGATGATGCAACAAAAAAGTTGAGGAACAATTTAAGACAGAAGTGAGAAATAAAGTAATAAATGTAGAATGCAGAAGATTGAAATAACCTACGAGATAGTCAAATGTGGCGCGTTCATAAAGCTGAACAACTCTAGAGAATGCCTCTGGGCTGCAGAGTAAGAGTGAAGTTAACAAAAAAACAAAAACCTAGATAATGAAATAGTGGGAAAAATAAAAGAGAGAGAGATTGAGACCTAGAAGCGGTGTTGAGAGAAAGTTCATCTTTGATCCACTGTTGCCAGATTGTAGGGGTCAATGGAAAGATTTGACTCATGAGTTCCCTTGCTTTTGTGAGTCTATCAACATCAGCCGTTTTCCTCAGAATATTTATACACTGAAAAGAAAAAGTTTCCTCAGAATTTGATTGAATGGTAGAGTAGAGTAAATAAAGTTAAAGAAATTACTTGCAAGTGAGCGTCGTAGTTGGAGGGGTTATCGGTGAGCTGGGTCTGGAGAGATTCGAGTTGGATGTTCTGCTGAGCTTCGTCGTCTGAATCGTCGGAATCGTCGGAATCAGACATGGGATCGTCTTTCTCCCGCTCTTCTGAGGTTAGGGTTAATGTCTCATGCTGCTCCTCCCCCTCCATCGCAGATACACTGTGGTGCAACGGCCAGGCTCAGGGTTTTGCTTCCCCAACTATGCTTCTCTAAACTTCAATTTCCGCCGCGGGTATGGTCAGTTTTTACCAACTTCAAACCTAAACTTGAACTTCCAAATAATTTATGTTCGATAGAATTAAAATTCAAATTTGTGGATTTCACTAGAATTAAAATTTAAATTTCTGGGTATGATTCTCTTTAATTTTAAAATACTCATAGTGTAAAAATACTCGAGTATCTTTAATTTCATAAATTTTTACTTAAACAATTCAATTTTTTTTAAATTAAAAATAACTCATATTTCAGATAATTTTTAAAATAACTCACTTTGAAGAACATGTGTCAGATGAATTGGCGCTCTCTAAATTAAAGAGGTGACGTCAATTAGATTGGTTTATACATCTAGTGTTGTCAATCCAATTGACGCTTATGTGTTAGGTTTAAGAGGAGGCGTCAATTGGGTTGGCACGTATGTGTGTCGTGTATTTTTTTTTAAAATAATATACATTGTATATAAAAGTCAAAATCGAACCAATTGGTGTTAATATTAATATGTGTTTACATATGAATACCAAAAAGACTAATGTCGTTGACCGGGATGACATAATTGACCTCTGGTACCACATCCCCTAGCTACTCGAACGTGTGGCCCTAACCTACGTTGATGATTCACTCCAGGTGTTTGAGGATTTGAGGGCCCAAGAACATCACTGCCACCAATAGGAGATTCCCTAAGATATTCAGACAAATTTGTGTAGTCATATGTATGCAATGAAGCGTTACCGCCATAACTGAGTTTGTGACCCATGTCTGAGTAATTGGGTTGTGTTTGAGTTATTGGAGGGCGACCAGGACAATTGAAGGGCGACATTGGTGTGAATGATGCATTGAGAAAATGTTGAAATGATTGTTGTGGTGTTTGGTAGTCATATGGTTGTTGCATGTTTTGGTTTTGTGATGTTTGGGCTTCTTGGCTATAGTAGGAGGATGGACGGTTGGTGTTAAATGATCGTTGAGTATTTTGACTAAGGCGACTATGGTAGGGTGATGTGTTAGGTGCATATCGATATTGGGTGTCTTGATGATGATCTACTTGTTGGTGGTGGTACGGGGTATGCTCTTGGTATTGTGGTTGAGTGTTTGACATGTTAAGGTCGTAAGTTTGTCTGTTTGTGGGTCGAAATTTTTGATGGGCAGAGGGTTGTGAGTAATCGGTCTGACAATGTTGTTGGGGGTTAGACGATGAACTTTCTTGTGTGTAAGTTACCTGGCGTGGATCGTATAGGTACATATCCTCGGCATGGAACTCAAATCCAACTAATATGTGCCAAGCCATATAATTACGAGTTGGTTTTTCTTCGGTTGACATCACAACGTCAGTTAAGACATGGTCTTGTCAATGCTTCCATTTTCGATACTCAAATCTAGCGAAGCTTTGCCAAGGGTTAAAGTTCCATTGATCGTTAACTTTTATAGATGTCATTCTCTGAGGTTTTTCGGGGGATCTGGGATGTGTTGAAGCATATTGAACTGCTATTTAACACGGTCACTATGGTGCATCTCCGTATTGGTGAACCTTATGATCGGTGTGTGTGAAATCCAAACGGCTGCATCTTGTTCGAACCTTTCATGGTCATGATCCAAGTTTAGATATGGACGCCAAATAAACTTAAATGTGAAAATATATTAGATCATAAAATGGGTGATATTAAAAAATAAATTATTACGAATTAATTCAGTTAATGACAATATATCTATTGGTCGAAGGTGATCCAAGAGATTGTGATACTGGGTAATACAATGTCTAGGATGTCTGTTGTAACTCATACCACGAGCTGACCATCTGCACCAAAAAAGTAAACATATTATTTAGAGATAATAATCGGTAAAATAAGTAAATATAGTCCATTATTAAGAACTTACTTTTGTGCGTACGGGAATGTGAACGAGTTGTGGTTGACGGGCGTTAGGGACAGTAATCTGGACCAACCACATGCTTGGAGCAAAACAGCACATCCCAAAAATATAGATGTGTATTTGTGTGCATGTTTATACAAAGAGCTATAAAGACAAGCCAAACAAGTGGACCTCAACCATAACTTCTTATTCTATCTACATGTCTTAATAAAGGTAAATACATAACATGCATACTAGAACCACTACATTCGGAAAATAAAATAAACCAATTAAAAGCATAATATAACACCTAATTTTTATTATTTGAGTATCTATGATAGAATTTTTATCTAACTGTAAGCTGTTGTAATATGCCTTAAGGTGTGAAAGGAGTATACCTTGACCTCTCGAGTTATCATCTAACAAGTCAGCATCCAAGAATTTCATGCAAATTGAATTCGCATAGTTGGTTTTCTCATTTATCGTCTTACCTTCGATAGGCAGTCCCAATAACATTTACACATCTTCTAACGTCACGGTACATTCACCTGTTGGAAACCAGGATGTGTGTCTCGGGACGCCATCTTTCACACAAAGTTATAATAAATTTAGTTTCAATCGATCAAGATATGATTTTGCTAACATGTCTAAAACCGGTTGTAAGACCCCAATTTTGACCCTAAGATCCCTCATGGCATCATAACATTGCATTTGCATTGCCTCAAGGATCTTTAGCATCTTGGTTCCCTTTGCCTTTGGGTGGGACTCCTTGTGATTGGTTTGAGATCACCAAGCATGCTTGAATTATACATCCACTACGCCAAAAACTTGAATAGACAGCGCCCCTTAGAGGGCGCTTTATTACAAAAGCGCACTCTAAAGTGAAGAGAAAAAATAAGGAGCATACTACTAGAATAGACAGCGCACTTTAGAGGGCGCTTTTGTAACAAAGCGCACTCTAAAGTGAAGCGAAAAAATAATGAGGAAATGGAGGGACACCAATAGAGGACGCTTTATTGAAAGCGCCCTCTAAGGGTAACCTTAGAGGGCGCTTCTAAAAAAGCGCTCTCTATGTCCATGTACATTTCCAGTTTATAAGGCGCTTTTGGAAAGCCTTAGAGAGCGCTTTTAGAAGCGCCCTCTTAGGCCCCCTTTAGAGGGCGCTTTTGTAACAAAGCGCCCTCTAAAGTGAAGCCAAAAAAAAATGGAGGGACAACAATAGAGGGCGCTTTTGTGAAAGCGCCCTATAAGGTTACCCTTAGAGGGCGCTTTTGAAAAAGCGCTCTCTAAGTCCATGTACATTTCCAGTTTAGAAGGCGCTTTTGGAAAGCCTTAGAGAGCGCTTTCAGAAGCGCCCTCTTAGGCCCCCTTTAGAGGGCGCTTTTTTTAAAAAAGCGCCCTCTAAGGTCGCCTTTAGTAAACATTAAAATTATAACATATACTGCATGTCTCTTTATTTTCCCTCTCTATAAGCTATTTCGTTTACGTAACTGGGTTTTCTCTCAACTGCGATTACTCTCTACTGCGATTACTCTCGTCCTCCGTTCGTTCTCCCTCCCTCACCGTCATCGTCGCCGTTCGTTCTCCCTCCCTCACCGTTCACGTTCACTGCGTTATCCTCTTCCACCGTCACTGTTCACTTTCTTCTCCATCGTTACCGTCACCTTTAAGGTATTTCTCTTCTCCATCGTTACCGTTCACTTTCTTCATGTGTTTGATTAGGGCATTTTCTAAACTTAGTTTTTCATTTTGTGCATTATGTTGATTAATGTTGTTTAGGGCAGACTGAGTTTTTTATTTCTGATTGAAAACTGATATATTTGAAGTGTGTTTGAGCTTGTGCTTGGAAGTTTGATGATTATGGATGCAAGTTTGTTCATGTTCCAAACACCATAAGTTTGCATTGGTCTTTTGCATGCAGTAGGTGTGTGTGAGTTTGTATTCAATAATGATAAAAAAAAAAAGTTTAGATTGTTGTAACATGAGAGAAATGGAAGGTATATGAATGTGTTCACGTATTGAATCATTGTCTTACTTGGGTCTTATTGAATCATTTCTATATTACAGATAAAATGGCTAACCAAGACGATACCCATGCCGCGAATGAATCACGTAATAATGTTGAAAAAGAAATCAAACGAGGATTGACTGTTATGAAGTCAATCATTCGTGCAAGAGACAAGGGTGTAAAATTTGAAGTACATTGGAGTGCTGAAGACCAACTAATTGAGCCTAACGGTTCAATGTTGGCAAGTTACATTGGTTTCCTTGTTCGCCAACATATTCCGATTACATGTGATAATTGGAAAAGTCCGGACTTGAAGGTTGGCAAGGAAAAAATATGGTCGGAGATACAGGTACTTACCATATATTGTTATATGTTTTTTTTGTTGACTATTTGTTAACCATATATTGTTATAATATTACTTTATAATAACACACTCCATTTGTATGTTTTTTAGAGATCCTTTCACATCGATGAAAGCCGGCAAAAATATTGTATTCAATTGGCCGGAAAAAGACTCCGAGGATTTCGATCCTTTTTGTGCAACAAATTTCTCAAGGATGAGGAAGGAAAATTTGTTGAAGGAGAACGGCCAATGAAGTATGCCGAGATTATTGTAGCCGATGAATGGGATAACTTTATCGCCAAACGAAGAAACGAAAAATTCCATGTAATGTCTATTAATTATGGTATTATACAATTGTTAAGTTACTTGGTTCTAATATGCCTTAAACTTTTTTATCCAGGAAGTAAGCGACAAAAATAGGAAAAGGGCATCAAAACCCGCGTATCCGTACAAAAAAGGGCGTACGGGTTATGCACGGTTACAACAAAGAATTGTGAGTATATTCAAATGCTATGAGCTTATACATTGTCACAATATGTTATAATTGATGATCTTATAATCTAATTCAATGTGTAGCTAGCCGAGGAGAAAAGTGACGCAACATCTCTTCCGGAGCACGTATTATGGAAGGCTGCTCGGGTTGGGAAGGATGGGGCTGTCGTTGAAGCGGTCCAAAATGTTTATGACGAATGTGTAAGTATATGTAACATTATTTCTTTAATTATATCGAAAATTTTGTTAGACATATAATTCATTTTTAATCTCCTCTAATAATATTTCAGGAGACTTTATCCCAAACCGTACCTTCAACCGAGGTGATGGAGACCTTGGCGGAGTTAAGGGCACAAGTACTCCAACTGCAAAACGAGAATGCAAGGTATAGAGAGGAAAGGTGCGCTTCCGAGGCAAAAGATACTAGTGACCGAGCTAGTATCAATCATCAACCGAAATTTCCCGAGGTAATTATATATGTTATTATGAAATTAAAATAGCACTTTTTTACTTGACACATATACAAGTTAACAATAACATTTATTATTGGTTTAGGGCATTTCACCTTGTCAGCTGTATCTATCGTCACCAACTTATCGCATGGTTGGCAAGGGAAAAGTGCACAATACTTCGGGTGAATTACTTCACCATAATCCCCTCCCGGTGGGATTTATGAAAGTTTCGGTTTACCTCGTATTAGATACGGACGCCCGTCTACCATTACCTGACGTTGTTTCAGAGACAACGTTGATGCGAGATGCAGTCGGATCCTTTGTTGGTTGGCCGTCAAATCTAATTTTCCCTGATGCCGAGGTATATATGTTCTAAATGATTATGAATATTTAGTATTCACATTTCAATTCAGCTACAATTATGATATTTAATCAATTATATGGTAATGTTAGACTCCTACAAGACCCACACATAAAGTTGGTAAAGGGATTTCAAGACGCATCGAGTCGGTTGCATCTCAAAAAGAGGTACAAATATATATACCCATTGAATTATATACGCAACGATTCTGTTGCATCACAAAAAGTCATGATTTATTTTATATGAATTTTTAGGTTCCCGGTCGAGAGTTGAAAAGCGCTGCTAAGGATATTCCAACGACGTCCGGGACAAAATCTCAAATTATGATGCATCTTGAGAAAATGGTGGAGGAGTCCGATATTATGCATGGGGTCATTCGTACTATAGATTTTGATGAAGGTGTTTTCGGAGCTGCTCATTTCGAAATAATTGGAAAGGAGGACTTCCAACAACTTTTTGAACACACCGAATTGGGCATCGCTGTCATTCATACATACATATGGTACTCCGATCAATCTATAATTTACTTAGTTGAACAATTTATTTACACATTTCAATGAGTAGTCTAATGTTTATTATGTTTCTATTTAAGGTATATGTATGTAACATTGATGCGGGGAACTGAATTGTGTAACCGTTTCAATTTTATTGCTGCTTCCCGTATCAATGCAACGTTAATAACGAATAATCCAACATCCGTAAAGAATGATCTAGTCGATAGATCCATGGCGGCCGGCGATAATACTACACCCAGTTTGTATTTTTTACCGTTTAATTCTGGCAACGGGTTAGATTTTCTTTCTAATAATTTCATTCTAATCTATGTATATCTTTTACGTAGAAAATTTTCAATTATCTAAATTTTTGTTTTATTTTACAGTGGTCACTGGGTGTTGGTTGCTATGGATCTTTCGAGACTAATAGTGTATTATCTCGATTCTTTATCGGGTGATTGGAGTAAATATCCGAATATGAAGAAGACGGTTGACGCGTAAGTGAAATTCCCCTAAATATTCGTGTGTATTTGTATATTTAATTATGTCTGTCAGATTGATCTCAATATACGTTTTTATTTTGTTAGGGCAATAATAAAATTTAGATTGAAAAAGAAATACCGCAATAGGAAGGACATTACCTGGATCAGAGTTCAGGTATATATTAAGTATCTTATTTTTGCTTATAATAGTGTTTGTTTTTTTGCTTATAATAGTGTTTGTAAGAAATTAACTATATATATATTGTTTGTTTTTCTGTGTAGTGTCCTCAGCAAAATAATTCGGTCGATTGCGGATTTTTTGTAATGAGATTTATGAGAGACATCATTGCGTTGAATCGTATAGACATCCCAAAAATGGTATGGAATAATAACTTAGGGTTTATTTTAATATTATCGGATATTTCATCTAATTTGTTACTAAATCATGAATATGTTTTATTCTCTTAATTGTAGTACTTTGAGGAATACAAAACTTACTCAAGAGCAAATTTGGATGAAATCAAGGATGAATTGTGTCAATTCATTGTTGATCAAAGAATCATATAGCTAGGTTGTATATTGTTGTACATATATGTATGGAATGTTGTTGTTGTATGCTGTTGTTGTATATATGTTGTATATTGTTGTTGTAATTTTACTAAATCATGAATATGTTGTTGTATATTGTTGATCAAAGAATCATATATTAATGTTGTATATATGGAGGATTAATGTTGTATATAAATGGATTCATGTTGTATATATCAATGGATTAATGGTGTATAACATTGGATTAAAGGATGAAATCAATATGAATTTTACACTTTTGCAGCATGCGAACAGGTTACCAATTAAATATCCACTGTTTTTCAAACAATTTTTTTTAAAATAACTAACACTTTAGAGGGCGCTTTGTCCAGAAAGCGCCCTCTAAACACTTTACATTGACAACTTTAGAGGGCGCTTTTTCCTGAAAGCGCCCTCTAAACACTTTACATTGTCAACTTTAGAGGGCGCTTTTTCCTGAAAGCGCCCTCTAAACACTTTACATTGACAACTTTAGAGGGCGCTTTTTCCTGAAAGCGCCCTCTAAACACTTTACATTGACAACTTTAGAGGGCGCTTTCTCCAGGAAAACAAAGCGCTGTCTTTACCTATGCCAGCGCCAGATTAGAGGGCGCTTAAAAGCGTTGTTATAGGCCAAAATAAGCGCCCTCTATTCCCTTATTTGGCGTAGTGATCATTGTTTCTCTTACTTTTGTTTACTAACCAAAAGCACAAAAATGTGTCACTAACATCTTTTGTTTGAAGCTTGAGTATCATCCAAGGCACTTTGTGGGTTCTATTTAGATGATCAGTCAACACAAGGGAATGGCTTGAGATACTTCCAACAGGTTCAAATGAGGTCTATTCGTCAGTCAAAAAGTTAATCTTGAAGGAGCAAAAGTTTGTTCATGAGTTGTCATGCTCGCTAGGCGAGCAGAATGGATCGCTAAGCGAGTCCCAAGAAAAGCCACCAGAATCACCTACGCTCAGAGGAATTTCTTGAATTGTCATGCTCGCTAGGCGAAACCCACGTGTTTAAAAAAAACGAAAAACGAAAATAAATAAAAAAAAAATAAATAAAATATAACAGAAAAATTTTGGACTTGGGCCTCTCTCATTTGAGCCCACAGGTCCACAAAAATCAGGTTATAAATTAAGAGTTTCATTGAAACAAAAGGAATTCTATTCCGATTACCCTGGCAAGGAAAAAGATAGTGAGAGAAGAGCTAACAGAGTTCAGAGCAACCTCCAGAGACTGAAGGGAACTCATCGGCAAAGAACCAATTCCCTCTCATATAAACCCTCAGATTGCTTTGCAAACCCAACTAGGCAATTCAATTTAATTCGATCTCTCCAGTCAGGTTTGCCTTAGTCTCATTACTTTATGCTTTTAATTTGAATGCTCTGAATGTATGAGGTATTATGGGTGAATTTGATACCCTTTTGATGCATGTGTTTGACAATAGGTTTAGGCCTCCTACCCTTGGTTGCTTTTTGTGAATTTTAATGGCATGATTCATGTGGTTACATTTTGATTTGGGGGCAACTCTTGATTACCCTATCTTGTTTCTCTAACCTGTTTGTTGAGTTTTGTTTTGTGAGGGCTCATATGACTCTTGCAGAGATGGCTTGCTTGGTGTTCCACTTTATTTGTGGGATACCACCTGGAGGTTTATTCCGATTACCTGTACTGACTCACTTTCTTTGATGGTGCTAGCTTGAGAGATCTCTGGGTTTCTTATCTCTTTAATTGTTGTTACTTCGGATATTTATCCGTACGGTAGATCTCTCGATCCCTTTACTTTTCCCGCATTTTACCATTTTCTTAGGTTTCGTATAGCCTCTAGTGGCATGTCATTTAAGGTAGCGCGGTTCCTTCATCTAGGACTGCCTTTTTGCATGAGCATCCCTAAACACCCCAAACTCATTGATTTTTATTCTCCTAAGAACACGTTATCTCCTTCTACTACAGGCGAGTAAGTCTCCAAAGGTCGAGCATCCGGTAGATTGCGTAGTAACGTCGTTCACCCCAAAACACAACCCTTACCCCATAGGTGGTCGAACTACGTTTTGCTCTGATTTTCATCCCAGATGAGATACGTAGGCATAAGACGCGATGTCTTAGCGAGCACACTCCTCTTTAACCCCATAGGTAGCCGAGCTACGACGACTCTGATTCTCAGATTCAGATGAGATACGTATGCAGTGGATGCAACGTCCGTGCGAGTCATTTTCTTTTGACCCTTCTTTTAGTAAGTAGTACATTAGATAAACATACACGCTTTTCTCATCCCTTCAATCATGTTTGCACAAATAAAATTTCAAAAAAAAAATAACAACCTTTGCAACAAATGTGAAAAGGGCTCCCTAGGAGTACCTAGGATGCTTTTAGTGCCTAATACCTTCCCATTGCATAACCAACCCCCTTACCCAGATCTCTGACATTTTTACTAGTTTTTGATTCGATAAAACTTTTAGGTTTTTGTTCGCTTTCTAACCATTCCTTTGGATAAATAGAAGTGCGATGGCGACTCGACTTGTATGATTTACCTTGGATTTAGTCAATATCTCTAATGGTAACGAACATCCTAGTGGGTTTTGCCTACTTTTCATATTTGTTGTATTGTATTGTATATTTTTTTTGTGACATATTTTTGTGCAATTTGGGATTATTGTATGTAATGATTGAATTGTTTGAATATTAATTCCTTGTATGCTTGGTGATCTTTGTGAGATGAGTTCTATACCCGGACTCAAGTGCACTTAGGATAGGAGAATGGCATAGTCTTCTCGACTTGTGTGGAGTTATTCCTTAGCAAGTTGACTTGCAAGTCCATTCACTTGGTGGAGGTTATGTTGGGATCAATAATGTCACACAAGTAAGTTGTGGTTAGACATTACTCTTTCCAATATAGACCTTAGAAGCCAAGGACCTTAGTTTACCAAGCTCATCTTGGCCTATTCTTAGGATGTAGTGCGAAAGTCGTTCAAGTGTAAGATTTGATACGATTGTTACGCGATACGACACTCATAAGAGTCTCTCTTGAGAATATTTTCGGAATACGAGTAGTCGTTTCTCCAATAATATCCGAAAGATGGGATGATGACTATGGGAACCTCTTGTAGAACATGTTTGGCAGGTTTAAACCCTAGTACACTCCCTTTTGGGTGGTTCTTAACCTAACTCCATGCTCGTGACTTACAACAAACCCTTGATTCATGGTTGATTCGTTCATGAATCCTTAATATCAATGGAACTTGGGTGTTGATAAGGTGTAAACCATAATCCACCAAAATGGATGATTGATATTAAGGATAACATGATCCATCTCATGACCTTTGTTTGGTGTGCTTTGCTTGATCCTTGAGTGTGATTGTTGCATTCATGCATTCATGCACCCATTTGCATCCATATCATCAATAAATAAGAAAATTTTCAAGGAACTTAAGGGGTTTATTTGCAAAGTTTTCAGACATGGAAAGACAAAGAAGGAATACATAGAAGTACAGCTTCAGGCAACCAGATTTGAAAGAGTTAAGGAATCTGACATCCTATGTATTAGATCCTTTGGGTTTCAAGGCTCGTTTTGGGAAGCTTCTTCCTCTTCTGACTACTCAGGTGGATGAAGGATTGGTGCAGTTTTATGATCCCTTGTACCATTGCTTCACGTTTCCGGATTTCTAGCTTTTGCCTACCCTTAAGGAGTATGCTTATCTTGTGGGTATACCTATTCTAGACCAGTTGCCGTTCAGTGGCTTGGAGAGTATTCCTACTTCTCAAGAGATAGCTGACATGTTACACATAAATGAATCTTTGGTTGGTGCTCATATGACTACCAAAGGAGGAATTCAAGGTCTCCCTTCTGAGTTCCTCATTGCTCAAGCTACTATGTATGGGAAGGCCATGAGTGAGGACGCCTTTGAGGCCATATTTGTACTTCTCTTCTATGGGCTAGTATTATTCCCCAACATCGACAAGTTTGTGGATGTGAACGCTATTAGGATCTTCTCTACTCTTAATCCCATTCCGACTCTGTTGGGTAATACCTAATTCTCTTTGCATATGAGGAATGCAAATGGTGGTGGCGCCATTGTGTGTTGTTTGCCTCTGTTGTATAAGTGGTTTATTTCTCACTTACCTCAGACGGTCGCTTTCAAGGAGAACAAGGAATGTCTACGGTGGTCCACGAGACTTATGTCTCTCACTAATGATGATATCTCTTGGTATAACCATGTGTATGATGGTGTGTGGATTATTGACTCTTGTGGCGAATTCTCCAATGTACCTCTTCTTGATACATGTGGTGGGATTAACTACAATCCTGTTTTGGAACGTCGGCAGCTTGGGTTCCCCTTAAAGGATAAACCCAATAACATTCTGTTAGAGGGTGTATTCTTTCAGGATGGTAAAGATCCCCAAGGCTTGAAAGCTAGGATGGTCCGCGCTTGGCGCAAGATTCATAGGAAAGGAAGGAAAGAGTTGGGTCCTAAGAATTGCATCGCTTTGGAGCCTTACACTGTTTGGGTTAGGAAGAGGGCGTCCGAGTATCTCATGCCTTACGAGTATCCGAGACCTACACCTATGATTATGGATGGGCCTTTAACCCTCCCTAATCAAGGAGCAGAGGAGTTGAGAGACGAAGACCGTTCATGTGCCTGGATCCGTGAACGTGAAGAGTTGCTTCAGCAGATTAAGGAGAAGGATGCGTTGATTGAGTTTCTTGAGCATCAGGTTATTGATGACCCTGATGATGTATGGACTTCTCTACTTCCTCAGTCTTCTAAGTTCTGGAAGAGGAGGTATGATCGACTCGCCAAAGAGAAGGCCGATATGGAGGCAGCCTACGAGAGGGAGGTGAAGAGGCTTCGCGCATCTTATCTTCCTGTGTCCCGAGGTTTAGATGATTGTTTCTAGGGATCCATAAGACGATTATTTTCCTTTTCTCTTGTATATGATTGATGATGATGCACTTCTTTTCCCTGATATTATTTGATGAGATATTTCCATATGTGATAAAATGCTTAATATTTCCAGAATTTGCAAATAAAACTCTAAAGTTCCTTTGAAATAAAAAACAAATCATATGCACAAACATTGCATACATCATATGCATAAGCAGGTTTTGTTTCCGGTCCCTTGCCCTGTGGTCTAACTCTGTGTCCTTCATTTATTTTAAAGACAAGCTGACTCACCGGTACTACACTAGAGCCAACATTTCAAGATTGATGGATCACTTAGAGCAAGAGAACCGCGAGCTGAAAGAGGAAGTAGCCAGATTGACTGCCCTAATGGAGTCACTCATGGTTTCCCAGAGCCAGTCTTCTCCGACACCTTCAACTCCTCCCCAGAGGACAGTTATCTCCGAGATTGTCTCCTCTACTGTGCCCGTTGCCAGTGCACACTTTGTTCCAACAGCCATGCCAACCGGGTTCCCTTGGGGGATGCCTCCCAATTTCATGCCTGAGGGTCCTGTTCCTACCTTTGCTTCTCTGCCGGCATCTAGCCTGGTCCTTGTCGTTCCTCCTCCTGTTGTGCATACTTTGCCCAGGGTAGACGACACCATCTATCATTCTGAGCCGTCTGAGGGTCCAGATGTTTATGAGAAGATGGATGCTATGAACGATCAATTTCTTGAGCTTCGCAAGGAATTGAAAACTCTCAGAGGGAAGGATCTTTTCGGCAAGTCTGCTGCCGAACTCTGCTTGGTTCCAAATGTGAATATCCCTGTGAAATTCAAGGTCCCTGATTTTGAAAAGTACAAAGGAAATACTTGTCCTCTCAGCCACCTGGTCATGTATGCCAGGAAGATGTCGACTCAAACCGATAATGACCAACTACTCATCCACTACTTTCAGGACAGTCTGTCCGGTGCCGCTTTGCGTTGGTACATGGGTTTAGACAGCGCGAACATCCGATCCTTCAATGATCTCGGCGAAGTATTCGTCAAACAGTACAAGTACAACGTGGATATGGCTCCCGATAGAGATCAATTGAGAGTCATGTCCCAGAAGGATAAAGAAACATTTAAGGAGTACGCCCAGAGGTGGCAGCACAAATCGTGCCTCCGCTAGAGGAGAAAGAGATGACTAAGATCTTTTTGAAGACTTTAAGTTCTTTTTATTATGAGCGGATGATTGCAAGCGCTCCTTCTGACTTCACCGAGATGGTGAATATGGGGATGCGTCCAGAAGAAGGGGTCCGTGAAGGACGGTTAACCAGAGAAGAAGGCTCTTCTGCCAAACGTTATGGGGTGTTTGCAAAGAAGAAAGATGGAGAGGCACATGCTGCGACCTCCCATGAGAAACCAAGAAGACCCTCTGTGAGGAGGAAGACTATGCATCCCACCAGTAACCAACACCAGGTGGCTCATATAGCACCTGTTTTCAGAGACAATCAACAGTATCAGCAATATAGTAACAATCAGCAACCACATCCGCAATATCAGCAACAACAGCACCGACCGCAGCAGCAGGCCTACCAGCCTCGAAATAGTAATCAAACCAGCACGAGTTACGAGAGGAAAAGGGTCACCTTCGATCCTATTCCTATGACGTACACAGAGTTATATCCCTCTTTGATAGAAAGGAAGCTGATTACTCCGAGAGACCCACCGGCTATACCTGCTAACCCCTAGTGGTGGTATAAGCCTGAGTTACATTGTGTTTACCATTTTGGTGCTCCCGGCCACGACGTGGAGAATTGTTACCCTTTGAAGACCAAGTTTCAAGACCTTGTGAGGTGTGGTATTCTATGTTTTGAGGACGTAGGCCCTAATGTGAAGAAGAACCCATTGCCCGAACATAGGAAATCTGTCAACATGGTCCAGGGTTGCCCTGGAAAATACAAGGTCAAATATGTCAGTCATATTCAACAGTCTCTGGTCCAGATGCATCGTTTGTTGTGTGATTACAGTCATTATGAGCATGACCATGATAGATGTCGAGTTTACTCTGTTAACCGATTGGGTTGTTGCCAGGTGCGCAAGGATGTTCAGGAAATGCTGGACGAAGGAGTCATTGAGATCCTTCAAAACAGGAATGTTAATGAAAATGATCCTGAGGTCAACGTGATTTCCCCAGTGTTCCGAATACCCGAGCCTGTTATCATCAAGTACAATGGTAGCAATCAGAAGGCTTCTCCCGCTCTGATCATTAAGCCTGCTGGTCTTGTGCCTTACTCCTCTGAAAAGGCAGTTCCCTATCGCTACAACACCGTAGCAGTAGAGAATGGGAAAGAGGTGTCCTTGCCCTCTTCTTCTGTTGTGAATATTGCTGATGTTAGCGGTTTGACCCGTAGTGGTCGTGTATTTTCAGCACCGCCGAAGCCTCAAATTAATGCTGATTTTGTTGAACGCCCGATCGGGAATGCTGTGAATTCTCCGAATCCGGCACTTGCTGTTAAGCCCTCATTCGTATTGAAAACTCCTACTTCTGTTGGCCCGAGTGGCAATGTGAAAGAAGACTGTGATGAGATGTTGAGACTCATCAAAAGGAGCGACTACAATGTTGTAGACCAACTTCTACAAACGCCATCCAAAATATCTGTGTTATCCTTACTCTTAAATTCAGAACCACACCGAGAGGCTCTGCAAAAGGTGTTGGATGTGGCATATGTAGATCACGATGTCACTTTGGAGCAATTCGATAACATTGTTGCAAACATTATTGCTTGCAACAACCTGAGCTTTTGTGACTCTGATCTCCCTGAGGAGGGAAAAGACCATAACTTGGCTTTACACATATCTATGAATTGCAAAGACGACGCCATGTCCAATGTGTCGGTGGACACCGGGTCATTATTGAACGTATTGCCAAAGTCCACTCTCTCAAAACTATCATATCAAGGGCCTCCCATGAGGCAGAGTGGAATAGTTGTGAAGGCTTTCGATGGGTCTCGCAAAATTATGATTGGGGAAGTTGATCTCCCAATCAAGATAGGACCAAGTGATTTCCAGATTACCTTCCAGGTTATGGACATTCACCCATCGTATAGTTGTCTCTTAGGCAGACCATGGATTCACGAGGCAGGCGCCGTGACGTCCATCCTACACCAGAAATTGAAATTCGTGAAAAACAAGAAGCTGGTGGTGGTAGGGGGAGAAAGGACTCTCCTGGTTAGCCATTTGTCTTCCTTCTCTTATATAGATGCTGAGGTTGAAGTTGGAACTCCTTTCTAAGCTTTATCTATTGCTGAGCCTATTGAGAAGAGAACTCCTTCATTTGCTTCCTACAAAGATGCAAAGCTGGCCATTGAGCGTGGTGCAACCACTGGTTTAGGAAAAATGATTGAGTTAGAAGACAACGAGTCCCGGACTGGCATAGGTTTTTCTTCTGGTACTTTCAACAAGCAAGGGTTATTCAAGAGTGGAGGTTTCATCCACACTGGTCTAGATGAGGAGGTTGCTGCTGTTTTAGAAGAAGATGCAGAGGATTCTGGCAATTTCATCATCCTTGGAGGGGTCTGCAACAATTGGGTCGCTGTGGATATTCCAACAGTTGTCCATAAGTCAACGTAATGATCACTTTGTTTAAAAACCCTTCTCCCATGCCAAAAGGAGGAGTGATAACATTGTTGGCAACATAAATACAATGATATTTTCATTCAATAAATTCATGTTAAATGTTTGTTTTTCCCATTTATTTTCCCTTTTTGTTTTTGCATGAAATTGGTGATCACATAAAACCTCAAAATGGAATAAAATCAATCTTTTCATCTGCATAATGATTTGCTTTGTTTGAACTCTAAAATCTCTTTTATATCCAAAATCATTATGCAGGTTGATTTCTAAACCCATTGAACATAATGACCCAACACCATCTCCCAATTTTGAATTCCCTGTATTTGAGGCGGAAGAAGATGATGTTGAAGAGATTCCTGATGAGATCACCCAGCTACTTGAGCATGAAGAGAAGATCATTCAACCGCATCTTGAGAATCTGGAAACAGTCAACTTGGGGTCTGAAGATTGTGTGCGAGAGGTAAAGATTGGGGCACTTCTGGAATAATCTGTTAAGAAGGGGTTGATTAAGTTGCTACGAGAATATGTTGACGTCTTTGCCTGGTCATATGAAGACATGCCTGGTCTAGATACCGATATTATGCAACATTTCCTACCTCTAAAGCCTGAGTGCATACCTGTAAAGCAGAAGCTCAGAAGAACTCATCCTGATATGGCAGTGAAAATCAAAGAGGAAGTTCAGAAGCAAATTGATGCGGGGTTCCTGGTGACTTCTATATATCCTCAATGGGTGGCCAATATTGTGCCCGTGCCTAAGAAAGATGGAAAAGTCCGTATGTGTGTGGACTATAGAGACTTGAATAAAGCTAGATGATTTCCCTCTACCACATATTGATATGTTGGTAGACAATACAACTAAATTCAATGTCTTCTCGTTTATGGACGGATTTTCCGGATATAATCAGATTAAGATGGCACCCGAGGATATGGAGAAGACAACATTCATCACACCTTGGGGAACATTCTGTTATCGAGTGATGCCCTTCGGTTTGAAGAACGTCGGAGCCACGTATCAACGAGCTATGACCACCTTGTTTCATGATATGATGCACAAGGAGTTTAAGGTATATGTTGACGATATGATTGCTAAGTCAAGAACGGAAGTTGAACATGTAGAGCATTTGTTGAAGCTTTTCCAGCGTTTGAGGAAATATAAGCTTCGTCTGAATCCCAACAAGTGTACATTTGGAGTCCGTTCTGGCAAGTTATTGGGCTTCATTGTTAGTGAAAGAGGTATTGAGGTTGATCCTGCAAAGGTCCAAGCAATACAAGAGATGCCTGAGCCCAAAACTGAGAAGCAAGTCCGAGGTTTCCTTGGCCGCTTGAATTATATCTCCAGATTCATATCCCACATGACTGCCACATGTGCGCCTATATTCAAGCTCCTCCGGAAAGATCAGTCCCATGATTGGACCGAGGATTGCCAGAAAGCTTTCGACAGTATTAAAGAATATCTGTCTGAGCCTCCGATTCTGTCTCCGCCTGTAGAGGGAAGACCTTTGATCATGTATCTGACTGTTCTTGAAGACTCGATGGGTTGTGTCTTTGGTCAGCAAGACGAATCAGGGAAGAAGGAGTATGATATTTACTACCTGAGTAAGAAGTTCACTGATTGTGAGTCTCGATACTCAATGCTTGAAAAGACATGTTGTGCTTTGGCTTGGGCTGCTAAGCGCTTACGCCAGTATATGATAAATCATACGACTTGGTTGATATCCAGAATGGATCCAATCAAGTACATCTTCGAGAAGCCTGCTTTAACAGGGAGAATTGCCCATTGGCAGATGTTGTTATCTGAGTATGATATTGAGTATCGAGCTTAGAAGGCTATTAAAGGTAGTATCTTGGCTGACCATTTGGCACATCAGCCTATTGAAGATTATCAGTCAGTTCAATATGACTTCCCGGATGAGGAAATTCTGTATTTGAAAGTGAAAGATTGCGATGAGCCTACACTTGATGAAAGGCCAGAGCCTGGTTCCAGATGGAGTATGGTGTTTGATGGCGCTGTAAATCAGTATGGAAATGGTATTGGGGCCGTGATTATTACTCGTCAAGGCGCGCATATTCCTTTTACAGCAAGGCTAACTTTCAAATGCACGAATAATATGGCTGAGTATGAGGCATGTATTATGGGATTGGAGGAATGTATTGATCTAAGGATCAAGCATCTTGATGTATATGGTGATTCGGCCCTCGTTCTTAATCAGATTAAGGGTGAATGGGAAACGAATCAGCCTGGCCTCATTCCATACAGAGATTATGCGAGGAGGATTTCAACGTTCTTTACTGAGGTTGACTTCCATCATATTTCTCGAGATGAGAATCGGATGGCAGATGCTCTTGCTACGCTTGCTTCAATGATTGTGGTTAAATTGTGGAATGAAGTCCCCAATATCATCGTGATGCGCTTGGACAGACCAGCTCATGTATTTGCAGTAGAAGAAGTAAAAGATGATAAGTCGTGGTATTATGATATCAAGTGTTTCCTTCAGAGCCAGATTTACCCGCCTGGGGCATCTGTAAAAGATAGGAAAACTTTGAGGAGATTGTCAGGCAGTTTCTACCTCAATGGCGAAGTGCTTTACAAAAGAAATTTTGACATGGTTCTGCTCAGATGCGTGGATAGACACGAAGCAGACATGTTGATGACTGAGGTCCATGAGGGTTCATTTGGTACTCATTCCAATGGACATGCCATGGCTAGAAAGATGTTGAGAGCAAGCTACTATTGGCTAACAATGGAGTCTGACTGCTGCAAATTTGTGAAGAAATGCCACAAGTGTCAGATTTATGCTGATAAGATTCATATTCCCCCGACACTTTTGAATGTGATCTCATCACCATGGCCTTTCTCCATGTGGGGAATTGACATGATTGGCATGATAGAGCCGAAAGCGTCCAATGGACACATATTTATTCTCGTAGCAATTGATTACTTCACCAAGTGGGTTGAAGCAGCGTCGTATGCAAATGTGACCAGGCAGGTGGTCGTGAAGTTTATCAAGAATCAACTCATATGCCGATATGGTGTGCCAGATAAGATCATTACTGATAATGGATCTAACTTGAATAACAAGATGATGAAGGAGCTGTGTAGTGAATTCAAGATTGCACATCATAATTCTTCTCCGTACAGACCCAAGATGAATGGGGATATTGAAGCTGCTAATAAGAACATTAAGAAAATTATCCAGAAGATGGTTGTTACGTACAGAGATTGGCATGAGATGTTGCCATTCGCTTTGCATGGCTATCGTACATCTGTCCGCACTTCAACAGGGGCAACCCCTTTCTCTCTTGTTTATGGCATGGAGGCGGTACTCCCAGTAGAGGTGGAGATCCCATCAATGAGAGTTTTGATAGAGGCCAAGTTGACTGATGTTGAATGGGTTCAGAGTCGTTATGACCAACTGAACTTGATAGAAGAAAAGAGATTGACTGCGATGTGCCACGGTCAGTTATATCAGCAGACGATGAAGAAAGCTTTTGATAAGAAGGTCAAGCCTCGTGTGTTTCGAGAATGTGACCTTGTGCTCAAGAAAGTTTTGTCTTTCGCGCCCGATTCCAGGGGCAAGTGGACTCCGAACTATGAGGGTTCGTATGTTGTTAAGAGAGCCTTTTCAGGCGGTGCTTTGATACTTACAACTATGGATGGGGAGGATTTTACTCGTCCTGTGAATTCAGATGCAGTCAAGAAATACTTCGCCTAAAAAAATAAAAACTAAATAGCTCGCTAAGTTTAAAACCCGAAAGGGCGGCTTAGGCAAAAATGAGCGTCTCGGTGGATTGAAAACCCGAAAGGGTGATCCAGGCAAAAGTTAGAGACATGTAAAAAAAATAATGATATATGTATCCCGCTAGATTGAGTACCTCATCCTGGGGCAATCTAGGCAAAAA
Organism: Lathyrus oleraceus; assembly: GCF_024323335.1. Taxonomy (NCBI): domain Eukaryota; kingdom Viridiplantae; phylum Streptophyta; class Magnoliopsida; order Fabales; family Fabaceae; genus Lathyrus; species Lathyrus oleraceus. Next base: position 463,571,609 of record NC_066579.1, read on the forward strand.
TTAGGGATTTGGCAAGTAACTGCATCCTGACAAGACTTTGTTCTACAACTGTCGTCCGTCAGAGATCCTTGCTCATTATCAGCCAAAGCTTCAAATACATCGGATTCAGAATTGGTGGAGAAATGGTCATTATGTTTAATATAGCCCTTTTCCAATATATATCACCAATTTCAAATTTGTAAAGATCTATGGAGTCTGCCATTCGCAGACTACCATTCTATCAAATAAATTTGAGCCTTTATCCAATTATTAGCACTCTTATCTGTTTCTATTCAACAAATGTTTTGCATGTTTTGATTAAGAAAATATCATTGTTTTAAACGATCAAATTTTTTATAATTTGTTTTTAAACAAAGTGAACATTCACAATGACGAAAGGATACTTAGGAGATCCTCAGTGCTCTCCCAAGGGTGGTACGATCCCCAACAGGGTAAGATTTTTGTCCATATTCCTGGCATGACTGTATCTCCTCCCTCCGGAACCCCTTGTGGTTTATCCTACCAAGTGGATTGCTTGTTGAGAGTCACCTCTCTTCCCTTCAGCAGAGTAGCAATCTTTCTTCCTCAGCAGCTTGGATCTCTTTGGGCAAGAGCGGTATTTGGTGGTTGATCCCGATAAATCCTTTATCTCCTCGGATAGATTCCCCAGTAGAGTTGTTGGTGTGGTGGACCTTGTCTGTGATAACTCTCGTCCCCAGCTGGAATGATTGATGATTCATCCCCTGCAGAGTTCTTTGCTTCCTGGTATCTCTGATCCCCAGCAGATTGGATATTCTCCAGTGAACTTGGCTTTCCCTCTTGATATGTAGTACCGGGTGGTTGATTCCTGGACCTGGTTGTGTTAAATATGTCTGTTTGTCAACATACATCATACATAAACCACGCGCATACATGCATAATTATAACATTCAGATATTCATGTTGCATTCTTTGCCATATATCGTTGTTTGTTGTCTCCTGCTATTTGGTGATATACTTCCCCAAGCAGACGTGTGTGTCTGATCTCTCCATATAGAGTCAGCTCCATAGGCAGAAAGCGTCTATCCTTTCTTCCATATTCCCCACCGGGTTATATCCTCGTGGATGTTGATTGTTTTTGTTCCTTCCCAACACATATACCGGGATGGTTTTACCCATTGAGTTATATCCTCACCGGGACAAGTCTTGATTTGGTGTGCCTATCTAGTTTGATCCTAGATCGGTCTCTTGAGACTCTTTTCCTGTTTCCCCGTGGTAAATGAATAATTGCTCAATAATTAGTAATTATTATCCCCGGCGGAGTCTGTGTTTCTCTACCCTCATACCGGTAGTTGTAAACCCTATTTCTTCCCTTTTTGCAGAGTAACTATTTTTGCTCATCTTTAATTGGTGACAGTTATCTTCATCCAATATTCGGTGATGATATCCCCTCATCTGCTTGGATAATTGCCCTGATTACGCAATTTATCCCCAGCGGGTCATCTCTCGTCTACCTTGTTGTTGTTGGTAACGATTGTTTCTCCCCTGAATTGGTCATCATTATATACCTAGTTTCGGTATCCCGATGCCTTTTCTTTTCGGTCGATTTATCCTTTATTAACCCAGTAACCGGTTGTGGATAATCGTCCATGCGAGTATATTATCTACGTTCTGACGGTAATAGATAGTATATCTCATGCACTCTCGGGTCTGAAGCCTTTTGTTCTTCCCCAGTTGAGTAAGATTCGTATCCCCTTTGTGGAGTCGAATATCCATCCTGTAATCGAGTTTGCTTTTAGCCCTCTTTTGGATGATGAGTGTTTTGGGAATATTCCCCAATTCACGCCTTGGTTGGTCACCTATTATATGCTCAGTAATCGGTATCCCTGGTGTTCCTTCCTTTCTGCTCCCTATTATGACTTTTTGTCCCTTGTGGAGTCAGAATCCCTGAGTTGAAGTATACCTTTTAGGTTTTCCTCAGACGTTTTGAAGTTTTGATATCTCTCACCCTTATACCGGTCTTGGATATTCATCTCTTCATGAGCATGTTGTATCTCTCACCCTCATACCTGGCGTTCAAATCACATGTCTCCTTGAGCTTATTACCCAGTAACCGGTAATACCTCGTCCCGCTGCTTCCCCAAGAGTGTCCTTGTGGACATCCCCAGCGAAGTCCCTTAGTGAATTGTTTTCATCCGGATTTTATTCGAAGTATCCACTGTGGATAGTTTTTTGCTGTATTGGCATATTCCCCAATACATGCATCTTCGAGTCAGCTCGAGTCTTTCCATTGGATCTTTTCCCTTTGGAATTCTGTTCCCCACGCTTTGAGTCGTGACCTGCTCGCGCATTTTTATCCCTTTTCTATCCCCAGGAGAGTCCCCAGGGTCTTGGTCCCATGGAGTGAATTGCTCATATGGATTATCAGTGGCTTCTGATTTCTTTGCTTTTGTGGACACATATCTCCACAGAGTGCTACCATTTTTCATACCTACATTTGCATCATGAGGTCTCTTAGGGACTAAAATTCGTCTCTTTGTTATTATTTAAGCCCATTCTACCCCGTCGAGACGAAGATTTTAACCTTCACTTCTTCGGCTAGAATGAGCTTAAATAGGGGCATCTGTAAGACCCCAAATTTGACCCTAAGATCCCTCATGGCATCATAACATTGCATTTGCATTGCCTCAAGGATCTTTAGCATCTTGGTTCCCTTTGCCTTTGGGTGGGACTCTTTGTGATTGGTTTGAGATCATCAAGCATGCTTGAATTATACATCATTGTTTCTCTTACTTTTGTTTACTAACCAAAAGCACAAAAATGTGTCACTAACATCTTTTGTTTGAAGCTTGAGTATCATCCAAGACACTTTGTGGGTTATATTTAAATGATCAGTCAACACAAGGGAATGGCTTGAGATACTTCCAACAGGTTCAAATGGGGTCTATTCGTCAGTCAAAACGTTAATCTTGAAGGAGCAAAAGTTTGTTCATGAGCTGTCATGCTCGCTAGGCGAGCAGAATGGGTCGCTTAGCGAGTCCCAAGAAAAGCCACCAGAATCACCTACGCTCAGAGAAATTTCTTGAACTGTCATGCTCGCTGTAACACCCTTCTAAATACCCCAAATATTTAATCAAAACAACAACAAATAATTCATACATATCAGAGTAAATATTGCAACTCAAGGGTGTCACATAACAACTTCTTCACAAAATTTCAACGTAAAAGCAGTCATGCTCATTATTTAATTCAACATAAAACTCCTTGCAAAATACGCAGCGGATAAAATCATTCAACAACTGTAATATCTTAAAATTAACATTTATTCAACAGATAAAACATCCCGTCCCGATGTTACATCTATCAGAGCATGACCCACTAAAGCATACTAGACTCCGAGCACTAGCTTCTACTCACTCACTGCTCGTTACCTGAAAAATATTGCTGTAAGGGTGAGTTCCTCAATCGATATAACAAATATTATAATTTATCATGTTATGTTAAGTAATTCTACACGTTAAATCACCCTAATTATATCCTGCAGTCATTTACGGCATATCAACTAAAATATCGTGCTCAATCACAACGTCAATACAACTCCATAACAACATACAATGCAACTCAATAACAACATAAAATGCAACTCAATGAGACTCGACTCTTCATGCATGTGGTACCATTTGGAGTAAAACTCCCAACTTAAAATCATTGCCAGTTTAGTGGGCATCAAGGCATAAGCCTTCAACTTTCAACTTAAAATTTTGCCAATCCAGGCCAACGTGGTGTGAGCAAAAGCCCCATAATTTTTTTTTGCCAATCCAGGCCAACGTGGTGTGAGCAAAAGCCCCGACTTAATGCATATGAATGTATATGACATGTACGACTTGCGACTTCAACAACATAATAACAACAGCAACACAACAGCTTTTTCAACAAAACAACTTAAAATCAACTTTGGCTCATCAGCCTACAACTTAGTATTTTCAACGAAACAACTTATATTCAACTTTGGCTCATCAGCCTACAACTTAGGATTTTCAACAAAACAACTTATCAACATATTTGCATCAACATTTCACAACATAAAACCCAACAAATTTATTCATCACAATTAACTACAATGGTTCAATCCCAATCACATTTACAACATAAAAATCAACTATTTTTCCACACTGCAAAGTGTTATCAAGTTTCGCTGATGACAAAACCATCGTGCACGTCTACAAATAAGATTGAAGGCTTTGAGTCGACCGTAGGGGTCATCTCAAAGTTCGCGGTCGGCGCAAGGCTCTGCTCTACTGGAGGGAGTCAGCGCAAAGACCCCTTGCGTCGACGCATAGGGTCGACGCTTAACTCACGGGTCGGCGCCAAAATGCCTTGCGTCGACGCATGCAGTCGGCGCATGCCCCACGGGTCAGCGCACGCCGACCCTATGGTCGACCGCTCGCGCGCAGACTCAGTTTTTCTGAGTTATTCCAAAGTTCTGTCAGCTTCACGCAGATCAGGTTTTCCGGCCGCTTCCGCATCTAAACCCTTTCTAAGAAAACCTAATTTGTCTCTAATTTAGTAGTGCCGAATCGAGTTTTTAATTGTGATCCGTGCTATAGGCTAACATTTACGACTCACACAACTATCAATTCAATTTGCAGTTTTTAACACGGTTTATCCAACGTCAATTTCAGCATATACAGTCCCAATTAGGGTTAAATCAACGGCTTCTCACTACCCATGACATGTTAATCTATAATACCCATTAAACGACGATAAACCCCCCTTACCTGAGATAATCCGGCAAATCTCTAAGCTTTAGCTTTTCCGTTCCTCAACCGTTGCTCTACAGCTCTTTGCCCTTTTCCTCTTCTCTGCAGCTTTTCTGTTTCTCACGTGAAAAAAACTCTTCTGTTCCAAAAATATGAAACCCTTTCTTTATTCCCACTTATATATTTTCCAAATATTATTATTCCCAAATAATAATAATAATAATAATAATAATAATAATCCAATAATCCCATTTATTTAATTAAATTAATAAATATATTATCAACTTAATTAAATAATTCTTTTTTCTTTATTTGGGGTGTTACAACTCTCCCCCACTAAAAGAGTTTTCGTCCTCGAAAACATACCTCAAGCAAATAACTCTGGATAAGACTCCTTCATCTGACTCTCGAGTTCCCAAGTCACATTGCCACCTGCTGGTCCTTCCCAAGCTACCTTCACTAAGGCAATCTCTTTACCCCGCAACTGCTTCAACCCTCGATCCTCAATCCTCATAGGCGATGTTTCAACAGTCAGGTTATCTCTCACCTGTACATCATCTACTTGGATCACATGCGACGGATCATGAATATACCTCCTCAACTGAGACACATGAAAAACCTCATGCAAATTCGCAAGTGATGGCGGTAAAGCGATACGATAGGCTACTTCTCCTATCTTCTCCAAAATCTGATAAGGACCAATAAATCGCGGTGTCAACTTCTTTGACTTCAAAGCTCGACCAACACCTGTTATCGGAGTAACACGAAGAAACACGTGATCTCCCTCTTGAAACTCAAGTGACTTCCTCCTCTTGTCATGATAACTCTTCTGACGACTCTGAGCAATTCTCATCTTCTCCTGAATCATCTTAATCTTTTCTGTAGTCTGTTGAATAATCTCCGGTCCCACCACAGCACTCTCACCGGACTCGTACCAACATAACGGCGTCCGACATCTCCTACCATACAAAGCTTCAAACGGCGCCATACCGATGCTCGAATGAAAACTATTGTTGTAGGTAAACTCAATCAAAGGCAAATAACAGTCCCAAGCACCTCCTTTTTCCAAAACACAAGCTCTCAAAAGATCCTCTAGTGACTGAATCGTCCTCTCCGTCTGACCATCAGTCTGCGGATGATATGCAGAACTCAATCTCAGCTTAGTTCCCAAAGCCTTCTGTAAACCTTCCCAGAACTTCGATGTAAATCTAGGATCTCTGTCCGAAACAATACTCGACGGAATACCATGCAGACTTACAATCTTCTCAATATACAACTCAGCCAATTTCTCTAACGGATAATCCATTCTGATCGGAATGAAATGAGCCGACTTTGTCAATCTGTCAACAATCACCCAAATGGCTTCAAAATTCTTACTTGTCCTCGGTAAACCAGAAACAAAATCCATACTGATACTATCCCATTTCCACTCTGGAATAGCCAACGGTTGCATTAGCCCAGACGGCTTCTGATGCTCAATCTTTGACTTCTGACAAGTCAAACAAGAATAAACAAAACTCGCAATATCTCTTTTCATTCCCGGCCACCAAAATAACTTCTTTAAATCATGATACATCTTCGTAGCTCCAGGATGAATACTCAACCCACTACGATGTCCTTCTTCAAGAATGTTCTTCTTAAGTTCAGTAACATCCGGAACACACACCCGACTACCAAATTTCAAAATACCATTCTCATCAATTCTGAATTCGCCACCTTGACCTTGATTCACTAGAGTCAACTTATCAACCAGAAGCATATCAGATTTCTGACCCTCTCTGATCTCGTCCAGAATACCACTTGTTAACTTCAACATTCCCAATTTAACACTATTGTGAGTACTCTCACACACCAAGCTCAAGTCTCTAAACTGCTCAATTAAATCCAATTCCTTAACCATTAGCATAGACATATGTAATGATTTCCGACTCAATGCATCAGCCACTACGTTTGCTTTACCCGGATGGTAATTCAAACCAAAATCATAATCCTTCAGAAATTCTAACCATCTCCTCTGTCTCATATTCAGCTCTTTCTGATCAAACAAATACTTCAAACTCTTATGGTCACTGAAAACCTCAAATCTTGACCCGTACAAATAATGCCTCCACAACTTCAGAACAAACACCACAGCCGCCAACTCTAAATCGTGCGTCGGATAGTTCCTCTCATGAACCCTCAGTTGTCTCGAAGCATAAGCTATAACCTGCTTATTCTGCATCAACACGCCACCCAAACCCAACAATGAAGCATCACAGTAAACTTCAAATGGTTCCGATGAACTCGGTAATATCAGAATAGGAGCACTAGTTAATCTTCTCTTTAACTCTTGGAAACCTTCTTCACATTTTGAGTCCCAAACAAATGCTTGCCCCTTTCTAGTCAACATCGTCAACGGTAACGCCAACTTAGAAAACCCTTCAATGAACTTCCTATAATAACCAGCCAAACCAAGGAAACTTCGAATCTCAGCAACAGACTTCGGAGCTTCCCACTTAGATACCGCTTCTATCTTAGAAGGATCAACAGCAACACCACCTCTTGAAATCACATGACCAAGAAAACTTACCTCTTCTAACCAAAACTCACATTTAGAGAGTTTAGCAAATAACTTCTTTTCTCGGAGAACTTCCAAAACCACTCTCAAATGTTCAGCATGCTCTTCTTCGGATTTCGAATACACCAAAATATCATCAATAAACACCACAACAAACTTGTCTAGGTACGGATGGAAAATCCTATTCATATACTCCATAAATACTCCAGGTGCATTAGTCACACCAAAAGGCATTACAGAATACTCATAATGTCCATACCTTGTCCTGAAAGCAGTCTTCTGAATATCCTCAGTCTTCACGCGTATCTGATGATACCCAGATCTCAAATCTATTTTGCTGAACACACTTGCACCAACCAACTGATCCATCAAATCATCAATCCTCGGCAAGGGATACCGATTCTTGATCGTCACTTTATTCAGTTGCCTGTAGTCCACACACAACCTCATAGTACCTTCTTTCTTCTTAACCAACAACACTGGTGCACCCCACGGTGACACACTCGGACGAATAAATTTCTTATCCAACAGATCTTCCAACTGACTCTTCAATTCAGTTAACTCAACAGCAGACATACGGTACGGAGCCATCGATATCGGTCTAGTACCAGGTACCAAATCAATCGAGAACTCCACTTCGCGTTCTGGTGGTAATTCGTTCACCTCTTCAGGAAACACATCAGGAAAATCACACACCACGGCTAGATCACAAATCACCATCTTATCCTTGGCCTCCAAAGTCGCTAACAGCATGAACAACTTTGCTCCCTCAGCTACTGCCTCATCCACTTGCCTTGCTGATAGGAACAAACTCTTTCCTTCTACAATCTCAGGAAAGATCACCGTTTTATCAAAACAATTGATAGAAACTCGGTTGAACACCAACCAGTTCATACCCAGAATAACATCAATCTGCACTAGTGGAAGACACACTAGGTCCATCCCAAAGTCTCTACCAAAAATACTCAAAGGACAATTTAAGCAAACCGACGTAGTAGTCACTGAACCCTTCGCAGGAGTATCAATTACCATACTACCAAACATCTCAGATATCTCTAACTTAAGTTTCACAGCACACTCCAAAGATATAAAGGAATGAGTCGCACCTGTGTCAATAATAGCTACTAGAGGAAAGCCATTAATATAACACGTACCTCGGATCAAACGATCATCAGCAGAAGTCTCAGAACCCGATAAAGCAAAGACCTTGCCTCCAGACTGATTCCCTTTCTTCGGCTTCTGACACTGACTTCCAATATGCCCTTCTTCGCCACAATTAAAACAAATCACTTCTTTGTGCTTGCAATCAGCTATTGCATGCCCAGTCTTACCACAGCGAAAACACCTCTTTACTTCAGCAGTGCATACATTACTCTTATGACCAGCCTGACCATATTTGAAGCAAACTATACCAGTAGGAGCACCTCCCCCACTAGCTCTCTGAGTCGGAGCAGCTCTTTGTTTCCCTTTCCCAGCTGGAACATCATACGGCTTGCCACGGTTTTGATGTTGCTTGCCTCTGCGATCACTGACAATCTTGTAATGAGCATTATTGTCTTCTTCAAATATCCTGCAGCTATCAACCAGTTCAGTAAAAATGCGTATCTTCTGATACCCAACAACCTTCTTAATTTCAGAGCGCAGTCCGTTTTCAAACTTGATGCACTTTGAAAATTCAGCACCCGCACCAGTGTAATGAGGATAAAATTTGGACAGCTCCACAAATTTCGCAGCATAATCAGTGACAGACATGTTTCCTTGCTTCAGCTCAAGGAACTCGATTTCCTTCTTACCACGAACATCTTCCGGATAATACTTCCTCAGGAATTCCCTACGGAATACATCCCAAGTAATGTCTTCACCTGCTACGGTCAACCTCTCGTGAGTCTCTAGCCACCAGTCATCAGCTTCGACTGCTAGCATGTGAGTACCATACCGAACCTTCTGAGCTGGAGTGCAATCCATAACACGGAAGATTCTCTCAATCTCTTTCAACCATCCCAAGGCTGCATCTGGATCATGCTTCCCTTTAAACACCGGCGGATTCTCTCTTTGAAAAGTCGCCAAGCTACGTGATCCAGCATCTCCACCAGCATTTGGCAAGTTCTGCACAGCTTGTGCCATCGCTTGCATTGCGGCAGCCATTGCAGCGTCATTCCTTCCAGCCATTTCAACTTATCAATAACACAACTTAAAGTTAGATTGGTAACAATACACAATTGTTAGACAAAACGACACGACAACTGGCCGGACGGACCGACCTGCTCTGATACCACTAATGTAACACCCTTCTAAATACCCCAAATATTTAATCAAAACAACAACAAATAATTCATACATATCAGAGTAAATATTGCAACTCAAGGGTGTCACATAACAACTTCTTCACAAAATTTCAACGTAAAAGCAGTCATGCTCATTATTTAATTCAACATAAAACTCCTTGCAAAATACGCAGCGGATAAAATCATTCAACAACTGTAATATCTTAAAATTAACATTTATTCAACAGATAAAACATCCCGTCCCGATGTTACATCTATCAGAGCATGACCCACTAAAGCATACTAGACTCCGAGCACTAGCTTCTACTCACTCACTGCTCGTTACCTGAAAAATATTGCTGTAAGGGTGAGTTCCTCAATCGATATAACAAATATTATAATTTATCATGTTATGTTAAGTAATTCTACACGTTAAATCACCCTAATTATATCCTGCAGTCATTTACGGCATATCAACTAAAATATCGTGCTCAATCACAACGTCAATACAACTCCATAACAACATACAATGCAACTCAATAACAACATAAAATGCAACTCAATGAGACTCGACTCTTCATGCATGTGGTACCATTTGGAGTAAAACTCCCAACTTAAAATCATTGCCAGTTTAGTGGGCATCAAGGCATAAGCCTTCAACTTTCAACTTAAAATTTTGCCAATCCAGGCCAACGTGGTGTGAGCAAAAGCCCCATAATTTTTTTTTTGCCAATCCAGGCCAACGTGGTGTGAGCAAAAGCCCCGACTTAATGCATATGAATGTATATGACATGTACGACTTGCGACTTCAACAACATAATAACAACAGCAACACAACAGCTTTTTCAACAAAACAACTTAAAATCAACTTTGGCTCATCAGCCTACAACTTAGTATTTTCAACATAAAAGCAGTCATGCTCATTATTTAATTCAACATAAAACTCCTTGCAAAATACGCAGCGGATAAAATCATTCAACAACTGTAATATCTTAAAATTAACATTTATTCAACAGATAAAACATCCCGTCCCGATGTTACATCTATCAGAGCATGACCCACTAAAGCATACTAGACTCCGAGCACTAGCTTCTACTCACTCACTGCTCGTTACCTGAAAAATATTGCTGTAAGGGTGAGTTCCTCAATCGATATAACAAATATTATAATTTTATCATGTTATGTTAAGTAATTCTACACGTTAAATCACCCTAATTATATCCTGCAGTCATTTACGGCATATCAACTAAAATATCGTGCTCAATCACAACGTCAATACAACTCCATAACAACATACAATGCAACTCAATAACAACATAAAATGCAACTCAATGAGACTCGACTCTTCATGCATGTGGTACCATTTGGAGTAAAACTCCCAACTTAAAATCATTGCCAGTTTAGTGGGCATCAAGGCATAAGCCTTCAACTTTCAACTTAAAATTTTGCCAATCCAGGCCAACGTGGTGTGAGCAAAAGCCCCATAATTTTTTTTTTTTTTGCCAATCCAGGCCAACGTGGTGTGAGCAAAAGCCCCGACTTAATGCATATGAATGTATATGACATGTACGACTTGCGACTTCAACAACATAATAACAACAGCAACACAACAGCTTTTTCAACAAAACAACTTAAAATCAACTTTGGCTCATCAGCCTACAACTTAGTATTTTCAACGAAACAACTTATATTCAACTTTGGCTCATCAGCCTACAACTTAGGATTTTCAACAAAACAACTTATCAACATATTTGCATCAACATTTCACAACATAAAACCCAACAAATTTATTCATCACAATTAACTACAATGGTTCAATCCCAATCACATTTACAACATAAAAATCAACTATTTTTCCACACTGCAAAGTGTTATCAAGTTTCGCTGATGACAAAACCATCGTGCACGTCTACAAATAAGATTGAAGGCTTTGAGTCGACCGTAGGGGTCATCTCAAAGTTCGCGGTCGGCGCAAGGCTCTGCTCTACTGGAGGGAGTCAGCGCAAAGACCCCTTGCGTCGACGCATAGGGTCGACGCTTAACTCACGGGTCGGCGCCAAAATGCCTTGCGTCGACGCATGCAGTCGGCGCATGCCCCACGGGTCAGCGCACGCCGACCCTATGGTCGACCGCTCGCGCGCAGACTCAGTTTTTCTGAGTTATTCCAAAGTTCTGTCAGCTTCACGCAGATCAGGTTTTCCGGCCGCTTCCGCATCTAAACCCTTTCTAAGAAAACCTAATTTGTCTCTAATTTAGTAGTGCCGAATCGAGTTTTTAATTGTGATCCGTGCTATAGGCTAACATTTACGACTCACACAACTATCAATTCAATTTGCAGTTTTTAACACGGTTTATCCAACGTCAATTTCAGCATATACAGTCCCAATTAGGGTTAAATCAACGGCTTCTCACTACCCATGACATGTTAATCTATAATACCCATTAAACGACGATAAACCCCCCTTACCTGAGATAATCCGGCAAATCTCTAAGCTTTAGCTTTTCCGTTCCTCAACCGTTGCTCTACAGCTCTTTGCCCTTTTCCTCTTCTCTGCAGCTTTTCTGTTTCTCACGTGAAAAAAACTCTTCTGTTCCAAAAATATGAAACCCTTTCTTTATTCCCACTTATATATTTTCCAAATATTATTATTCCCAAATAATAATAATAATAATAATAATAATAATCCAATAATCCCATTTATTTAATTAAATTAATAAATATATTATCAACTTAATTAAATAATTCTTTTTTCTTTATTTGGGGTGTTACACTCGCTAGGCGAGCAGAATGGGTCGCTTAGCGAGTCCCAAGAAAAGCCACCAGAATCACCTACGCTCAGAGAAATTTCTTGAACTGTCATGCTCGCTAGGCAAAGCCCACGTGTTAAAAAAAACGAAAAAAGAAAAAAAAAAGAAAAAAAAAAAAGAAAAAAAGAAAAAAATAAGATATAACAGAAATTTTTTGGACTTGGGCCTCTCTCATTTGAGCCCACAGGTCCACAAAAATCAGGTTATAAATTCAGAGTTTCAATGAAACAAAAGGCAATTCTATTCCTATTACCCTGGCAAGAAAAAAGATAGTGAGAGAAAAGCTAATAGAGTTCAGAGCAACCTCCAGAGACTGAAGGGAACTCATCGGCAAAGAACCAATTCCCTCTCATATAAACCCTCAGATTGCTTTGCAAACCCAACCGGGCAATTCAATTTCATTCGATCTCTCCAGTCAGGTTTGCCTTATTCTCATTACTTTATGCTTTTAATTTGAATGCTCTGAATGTATGAGGTATTATGGGTGAATTTGATACCCTTTTGATGCATGTGTTTGACAAGAGGTTTAGGCCTCTTACCCTTGGTTGCTTTTTGTGAGCTTTTTGTGAATTTTAATGGCATGATTAATGTAGTTACATTTTAATTTGGGGACAACTCTTGATTACCATATCTTGTTTCTCTAACCTGTTTGTTGAGTTTTGTTTTGTGAGGGCTCATATGACTCTTGCAGAGATGGCTTGCTTGGTGTTCCACTTTATTTGCGGGATACCACCTGGAGGTTTATTCCGATTACCTGTACTGACTCACTTTCTTTGATGGTGCTAGCTTGAGAGATCTCTGGGTTTCTTATCTCTTTAATTGCTATTACTTCGGATCTTTATCCATACGGTAGATCTCTCGATCCCTTTACTTTTCCCGCATTTTACCGTTTTCTTAGGTTTCGTATAGCCTCTAGTGGCATGTCATTTAAGGTAGCGCGGTTCCTTCATCTAGGACTGTCTTTTTGCATGAGCATCCCTAAACACACCAAACTCATTGATTTTTCTTCTCCTAAGAACACGTTATCTCCTTCTACTACAGGCGAGTAAGTCTCCAAAGGTCGAGCATCCGGTAGATTGTGTAGTAACGTCGTTCACCCAAAAACACAACCCTTACCCCATAGGTGGTCGAACTACGTTTTGCTCTGATTTTCATCCCAGATGAGATACGTAGGCATAAGACGCAATGTCTTAGCAAGCACACTCCTCTTTAACCCATAGGTAGCCGAGCTACGAAGACTCTGATTCTCAGATTCAGATGAGATACGTATGCAGTGGATGCGACGTCCGTGCGAGTCATTTTCTTTTGCCCCTTCTTTTAGTAAGTAGTACATTAGATAAACATACACGCTTTTCTCATCCCTTCAATCATGTTTGCACAAATAAATTTTCAAAAAAAAAAAACAACAACCTTTGCAACAAATGTGAAAAGGGCTCCCTAGGAGTACCTAGGATGCTTTGGGTGCCTAATACCTTCCCATTGCATAACCAACCCTCTTACCCAGATCTCTGACATTTTTACTAGTTTTTGATTCGATAAAACTTTTAGGTTTTTGTTCGCTTTCTAACCATTCCTTTGGATAAATAGAAGTGCGGTGGCGAATCGACTTGTATGATTTACCTTGGATTTAGTCAATATCTCTAATGGTAACGAATACCCCGCTACACCGGCGAGTTCGACATAAGGTTGAATCAACTCGTCGATGGCAACAAATTCATGGACACGGGTTCGAAACCTAAAAATATCCTAAAAAATAAACAATAAAATAAGTTTTTTCATAAGAAAAAATGTGTTAGAAAATATGTTTTTACATAAACACTTACATAAGTCGCTATGTTGGCGACTGTTCCTCTATGTGATTCACCCATAGTGAGTAGAGACATTTTCACGTAGTGTTGCAGATGAAAAAAGTGTTTGTTGCAGATGAAGAAGTGCTTGTTGCTGATGAATGAGTGTTGGTTTTTATGTCTATTTATAATGAAAAACATGCATTAGTGCCCATGCAAGAAATACATCCTAGTGCCAGACCAATTGGCGAGCACATGTCTATTTTAAATGCTAGCACCATCTCAATTGGCGTCTTACTAGGTGTCTATTTGCATGGCTGTCTCGTGGCAGGTCTTGCATGCTTTGTTTTTTCATTAGGTTGCATGGCTAATGCATGCAACGTAGAATCTCGAGGTGTTTGAGGATTTGAGGGTCCAGGAACATCACTGCCACCTATAGGAGATTCCCTAAGATATTCAGACAAATTTGCGTAGTCATATGTATGCAATGAAACGTTACCGCCATAACTGAGTTTGTGACCCATGCCTGAGTAATTGGGTTTTGTTTGAGTTATTGGAGGGCGACCAGGACAATTGAAGGGTGACATTGGTGTGAATGATGCATTTAGGAAAGATTGAAATGATTGTTGTGGTGTTTGGTAGTCATATGGTTGTTGCATGTTTTGGTTTTGTGATGTTTGGGCTTCTTGGCTATAGTAGGAGGATGGACGGTTGGTGTTAAATGATCGTTGAGTATTTTGGCTAAGGCGACTATGGTAGGGTGATGTGTTGGTGCATAGTGATATTGGGTGTCTTGATGGTGATCTACTTGTTGGTGGTGGTACGGGGTATGCTCTTGGTATTGTGGGTGGGTATTTGACATGTTAAGGTCGTAGGTTTGTCTGTTTGTGGCCCGAAATTTTTGATGGGTAGGGGGTTATGAGTAACCGGTCTGACAAATTTGTTGGGGGTTAGATGATGAACTTTCTTGTGTGTAAGTTACCTGGTGTGGGTCGTATAGGTACATATCCTCGGCAAGGAACTCAAATCCAACTAATATGTGCCAAGCCATATAATTACGAGTTGGTTTTTCTTCGGTTGGCATCACGACTCAGTTAAGACATGGTCTTGTCGGTGCTTCCATTTTCGATACTCAGATCTAGCGAAGCTTTGCCAAGGGTTAAAGTTCCATTGGTCGTTAACTTTTTGTAGATATCATTCTCCGAGTTTTTTCGGGGGATCTGGGATGTGTTGAAGCATATTAAACTGCAATTTAACACGGTCACTATGGTGCATCTCCACAGTGGTGAACCTTATGATCGGTGTGTATGCAACCCAAATGGCTGCATCTTGTTTGTTGGTTTCATGGCCAGGAAAAACACTAGTTGAGGCGGCGGTAGCTGCTTGTTGCTGTGCCACTTGAGAGATTTGTGTTTCTAGCATTTTGTTATGTGTGGCTAAATTGTCTACCTTATTTGCCAACTGTTTCAACAACTCATTATTATGAATGTTTTGATTCATAAATTCTTTATTTTGTTGAGTCTGTGATGCAACAGATTTTTCCATCATTATTTCAAGATTCGACTTCTTATGTGCTTAAGGGACAATGGGTGCGACTTTTTGATAACCAGAAGGAGTAATAATTATTGGGTTAGGAGCAAACAATGCATTGTTGAGTTAGGATGATTCCTCAAAAATGATTGTAGGTATTGGAGTACGGGTTTCCTTAGACATAATTCAATTGGTCTGACGGAATTCCAGCCAATAATTGAGTTCAGGGGTGTCTAGGGGCTCCACATAACTCGCAATTAGGCACCACAACAGCCACGTTAGCTATTGGAGTTACGACTAGACTTTCGATCTTTTAAGTTAGGGCGTCTACCTTGGCATTTACATGGTATATGCAATTAACTTCATACATACCGCCCCTGGTCTGGGGGTTTTCTACTGGAGTTTGCTCGTCTCCCCATTGGTAATGATTTTATGCCATGTTTTCTATGAGTTGATAGGCGTCTTGATATGGTTTGTCCATTAGAGCGTCGCCAGTTGCAGTGTCCAAGGTTGACTTAGTGTTATACAATAGACCATTGTAGAAGGTATGGATAATTAGCCATTGTTCAAGTCCATGATGTGGAAAAGTCTCATCATATCCTTGTATTTTCCCCATGCTTCAAAAAGTGATTATCCATCTTTCTATTTGAATCTGTTGATTTGACTTCTTAACATAGTTATTTTGCTAGGTGGGAAATATCTAGCTAAGAAGGTTTTCTTTAATTAATTCCATGTTGTGATAGAGTTTGATGGTAGAGACTGGAGCCAAGCTCTAGCTCTATCTCTTAAAGAAAAGGGAAAAAGATGTAGTCGTATGGCTTCCGGATTTACACCATTAGCTTTTAATGTGTCTGCGTATTGTACAAACACTGACAAATGAAGGTTCAGGTCCTCTGTGGGATTACCAAGGAACTGGTTTTGTTGCACAATTTGCAACAAAGCAGGTTTCAACTCGAAGTTATTTGCCTCGATGGTAGAGGGTGCAATACTCGAGTATGGCTCCTCTTGAGATGAAGTAACATAGTCCTTGAGAGGACGATTTTGATTTGCAACCATATCAGGAGTTGAGATATTGTATTCTAAACCAAGTTGTCTAATTCAGCGTCTTAGGATAAAACACTCGGTTTTGTTAATGGGTTGTACTAGCTCGTCCTCTGAGGAACGAGTGTTTGTCATACAATCAATTAACTTGTACAAAAATATAACTAAAATTTGCCTTAGCCTATACGGTGCAACAACAGAGTTACGATGTTGACTAAATTAGTCCATAGTGTCATACCCTAATTTTTATCCCTAAGATTTCACCTCATTTGCATCATTTGCATAGCATCAAGGTCACAAATAATGATTATTTTTATGTTTTTCTAACCCCTTGAAAATACAAAAACATATCTTGCTTGCTTTGTTCACGAGTTAGGGTTTTGCACCAAAGAGTTCAAGTGGTTGACCAATCAAGGTTTAATATGATCCTCAACATCTCAAGATCCTATACTTACTCATTATGATCAATAGATTCCCTCCACCAATAATCAAGTTTGAATTTTGCATTAACTCAAGTTCATCAAGCTACAATTCATCAGATGCTTCAAATTAGGTTTTAGTCAAAGTCAGCTTGATGTTGACTTTTTAACCAAATAATGATCTCATTCCTTGAAATATGATCCAAAGGTCTCAAATGCTTCCTCATAGCCCACTCATGTGATTAAATTGGCTCAAGAAGATTGATTTATTGATAGTTGAAGAATTTAAGGTTCAATTGATAGAAAGTCAACAAATGCTCAAAGTCAAAGTTTGACTTTTACATTTTTGGTCAACTATGGGTTTCTCAAGTCAAGGATCAAAGAAATATTAAATTTGATTGAATTTGATTAAGTTAAATCAAGAAAATCAATAAAAGATCAAGACTTATCCAAATTAGGGTTTTGAAAAATTCTCTAAGTCCCAAAATTTCATGTTAAAGTCACCAACTTTCCAAGACTGTACCTTCTTCCTCGAGCATCCATTTTAGCTAAACAAGGGCTACAATTAAATATGATGTTTGATACTACAAGATGATGAAAATTTGAGGCCAAAATATTTATTAAAGTGGGAGATATTTATGGTGAAAGTCGAGGTTTCAAGTTGCTAAAAACTTCAAAACACTTAGAATTTTTTCTAAGGCTTTAGCCTTTCCAAGTGTATGACTTTATGACCAATTTACCAACAATCCAGGCAACCATTCTTGATGCTTGAGGGCTGTATTTAAATGGAATACTTCCTACTTCATCTTGGTGGATAATTTGATCCAAAAAGCCTTTGTCAAATGAGAGAAATGAGGGACTAAAGTGAAGGTCTCATGTTGTTGATCAATGACCAAAAATCCATAATATTTCTAAGTGTTTTGGTCAGTTTGGTTCACACGAATTTGGAGACAACTTAAGGCATTTTCAAGCATTTTCCCAAGACCATATCAATATAAGATTTGAAGTATCCCATGATAACTTCAAATTGATGCCAAACTTGAGCCAAATTGATCTTTATTCAAGGGACACAAGTTTGCTCCAATGGTCCATCTTGAATTACATTTTGTGCACTACATGAAAAGTGCTTTTTGATCAAAACTCCTTCAACAAGTTATGAGATCCATTCTAGATACTAGAGGTTGCTTGTCCAACCAAAAGAAAAAGCTCTGAAATGTCAACTTGCAGCCATTCTAGAGCAAAAGGCTACTTGTATCTTTCACCATCTTTTTGGTTTTTAATCAATATCCATTGAACAATGCCAAATCTTTATCCAACTTTGTTCAACCAATTCTCTATAAATTCAACATTCCATTCATCATCTACACAACAAGAAAGAAAAGAAGAAACACCAGGAAAAAAAACTCATCCAAACTCATAATCACTTTGTGTCATAACTTAAAAACTCCACTAAAGTGATTTTTTGAATTTTTACTCATCCTTCACTTTCCTTCAATTTTTTCTCCACAAACACCTTCCATAAACTTGTGTATGCATTAAACACGAGTTATAGCACCTCAAACTCATCAAACTTCATTTCTTCGATTTGCAAGTGGATTCGATCAGAACATTTTAAAAGGTTTCAAGTAATTCTAAACATACCATTGCACTCCTGGGAACTCAAGGAAACTAGAAGGATCATTATTTTTCATCTGGAAGTGGGTTTGAAGATGCAACATATTGGTGTAAGCCTTAGAGGCCAATAATTTTGGTACTTGTATCGAATTATTTATTAATAATAAAAGACTTTTTTTTTATTATGTTTATTTAATAAAGTCCCTAGAATAGCTAGTCCGTTTAATGTATCAAGTATGACTTAATCATGAGATCACATTAAACATAAGGACATTATTCTTAAAGTATCCGTAGTCGAGCTTTATTGTGAAGTGGGATAACATTAAAGCATGAAGACTATTATGTTTATAGACTGATGATCACATCTCATGGATCATGGATAAGGAGTTATCAAGTCTTAAACATAGGTATGAATATTAAGAGTAATATTTATACTGGATTGACCCGCTATGAGAATACTATATAGATTGTTATGCAAAGTGTCATAAGTTATTCTCATGGTGATAATGGTGTATACCACCCTTTGAAATGAAACCACTATGGACCCTAGATGTAGAGTCGAGTGCCTTATTGTTGATCAAACGTTGTCTGTAATTGGATGACCATAAAGACAGTTGATGGGTACTCCACGAAGCATGCTAAGGGACATGAGTGACCTATATGGAATTTTCCCATCCTGCGTAACAGGATAAATATCTATGGGCCCAATATTGAACTGGACAAGGATGACACGGTCTATGCCTTGTGTTCAATATAGACATAAGGGCAAAAGGATAATTATACACATAAGTATTATCACAGAAGGATTTGTCAGATCACATGACATTTTCGTGTCTTGGGTAGCAGTGATGTGTTGCTAGATACCGCTCACTGTTTATTATGTTAAATGCGTGATTTAATATAATTGCCAATGCCATGAAAACCTACAGGGTCACACACAAAGGACGGATTGATGAGAGATAGAGTAACTAAGGAACACCGTAAGGTACGGTGCACTTAAGTGAATTGTAGAACATCGTAAGGTACGGTGTACTTAAGTAGAATACGAAATATGGTAAGGTACCACGCGCTTAAGTGATATTGGCATATTGTAAGATATGGGCCACATACACTTGAGTGAGCTTTTTAGCTTGCAGCCCACACAAGTGGTTCTATAAATAGAACCCTTGTGTAGAAGCATTTGTGCAGTTGCAATTTCGTTTCTCTCTCTCTCTCTCTCTCACTCAAAGCCTTCATTCATAGCAGCTAGCACTGAGATTGAAGGAATCCGTTCGTGTGGACTGAGTAGAGGCGTTGTCATCATTCAACGTTCGTGATCGTTCTGTAGATCTGCATCAAAGGTTACAATCACCACAAGAGGTAACGATTCTATCACTGATCATGCCCATTCGTAAGGATCATTAAAGGAGAAATTTTAAATTCCGCTGCGTTTTGGATCGCCCTTCTCCTTCACAACATACATACTCTGTTTGGTAAAATTTTCATATTTTGAACTCTACCATTTAAGCATCATTTTTGTTAATCCTTGTTACCATTATGATTGTTATGATGTGAGGAATGAAAGCCCCATAAAAATGGACATCGATTCATCTTGTATGCGATTTAATTTCATTTTGAAAATTTTGTGTCTTCTATTGTTTTGTTTGAAATTCATGAGTTAGAGTCAATATAAATGAAAACTAATGTTATATTTAGATTCCTCATGAAATTCTAAGTAAGATGTTATATTCACATGTTTGATTTGGTACAAAAGTGAGGAAGTTGTATTTTAAAAAATAAAATAAAGTTACAGTAACGTCACGAGGAAAAAGATGAAGTTTTGTGTTTTTTAAAATTTTGTTTTAATATATTTTATGTTGGATGCATATTATAACTCGCAAGTCAACCTTGGCGCAATGATTGATGTGTTGGTCCAACGTGTGTTTTTGACATTAGATTGATATCATGATATATCTTGTTTGATGTTTTGACTTGGCGAACTTTGCAAAATTATTCTTGAGGCATTTTTGCTTGTATGCTTGTATGATTCATGTGTTATGAACTATTCTCCATGCCATGCCTTTTACTTAATTCTTTATTAAATGACATTGAATGATGCCTTAGATGTTTAAGATTGATACATGATAGTGATTTTGTTCATATGCTTGCTTAGTGCATATTGTTAATCCATGATATTTCTTGCATGATACTTGTACTTATGTTTCAATCCAGAGGAAGGGGATTATAGTTGACTTATTGTCATGTGCATATTCACTGTGTGTGTTTGTAGCTCCCTTTACCCACCTTGTCCAATCTTATGATTTTTCAAACTTGAACTTCTTTCATAAAAAACCTTGAGTTTATGTCATTGAATTTTTAAACTTTCTTTCTTCATAAATGCTTCAAAATATTTTAAGCATATAAAACTTTTTCTACAAGACTAAGAAACACAAATCTCATTCAAAACTTTTCCCACTTAACTTTTTCACTTTAAACCCTTTCTCAAAAGAGAATAGACATGAATCATCTTTATAGTTGAGATATAAATCTGAAGGAGAATTGCGGTCCAAAACGCAGCGGAAATTAAAATTTTCTCCTTGAGAGATCCTTACGAATGGTCATGATCAGTGATAAAATATTTACCTCTTGTGACGATTGAAACCTTTGGTGCAAATCTCTTGTGATGATCAAAACCTTTGATGCAGATCCACGGAGCGATCACGAACGTTGAACGATGACAACGTCTCTACTCAGTCCACACGAACGGATTCCTTCAATCTCAGTACTAGCTGGTACGAATGAAGGCTTTGAGTGAGAGAGAGAGAGAGAGAGAGAGAGAGAGAGAGAGAGAAAAAACGAAAATAATGCAACCGTCATGAATGCTTCTGCACAAGGGTTCTATTTATAGAACCACTTGTGTGGGCTTCAAGCTAAAAAGCCCACTTAAGTGTATTTTGGCCCATATCTTATAATATGCCCAAAATCACTTAAGCCCATGGTACCTTACCATATTTCGTATTCTACTCAAGTACATCGTACCTTACGATGTTCTATAATTCACTTAAGGGCACCGTACCTTACGGTATTCCTTAGTTACTCTATCTCTCATCAATCCGTCCTTTGTGTGTGACCTTGTAGGTTTTCGTGACGTTGGCAATTATATTAAATCACGCATTTAACATAATAAACAGTGAGCGGTATCTAGCAACACATCACTGCTACCCAAGACACGAAAATGTCATGTGATCTGACAAAACCTTCTGTGATAATACTTATGTGTATGATTACCCTTTTGCCCTTATGTCTATATTGAACACAAGGCATAGACCGTGTCATCCTTGTCCAGTTCAATATTGGGCCCATAGACATTTATCCTGTTATGCAGGATGGGCAAATTCCATCTAGGTCACTCATGTCCCTCAGCATGCTTCGTGGAGTACCCATCAACTGTCTTTATGGTTATCCAGTTACGCACAACGTTGGATCAGCAATAAAGCACTTGACTCCACATCTAGGGTCCATAGTGGTTTCAGGTCGAAGAGTGGTATACACCATTATCACCATGAGAATAACTTATGACACTTTGCATAACTTTCTATATAGTATTCTCATAGCGGGTCAATCCGGTATAAATATTACTCCTAATATTCATACCTATGTTTAAGACTTGATAACTCTTTATCCATGATCCATGAGATGTGATCATCAGTCTACAAACATAATAGTCTTAATGCTTTAATGTTATCCCACTTCACACTAAAGCTCGACTACGGATACTTTAAGAATAATGTCCTTATGTTTAATGTGTTCTCATGATTAAGTCACACTTAATACATTAAACGGACTATCTATTCCAGGGACTTTATTAATCAACCATAATAAAGAAAATGCCTTTTATAATTAATAAATAATTCGATACAAGTACCAAAAGGTATTGGCCTCTAGGGCTTACACCAACAATCTCCCACTAGCACTAGAGCCAATCCGGCATACCCCGTATGCCCATTGATCTAGTATGGCCATCATGCTTCTGCTGCGCAAGAGGCTTTGTCAGTGGGTCAGCTACATTGTCAAGTGTAGGTACTTTACATATTTTCACATCTCCTCTATCTATTATCTCTCGAATGAGATGATAACGCCTGAGTATGTATTTGGATTGTCGGTGAGATCTAGGCTCCTTAGCTTATGCGATATCACCATTGTTATCATAATAGAGACCAATGGGATCCACAATGCTAGGAACCACGCCAAGTTCACTAATGAACTTTTTGATCCAAACGGCTTCCTTTGCTGCACTTGAGGTAGCAATATACTCGGCCTCGATTGTAGAATCAACAACCGTATCTTGCTTTGAACTTTTCTAGCTCACAGCGTCACCATTTAAGCAAAACACATAACCATTGGAATCATGCATATTAAAGTGTCTCAGCACTTTGTCTATGTATGTACTTTGACTTAGGTCAAGCAGTTTTGTGATCTATCTCTATAGATTCTGATTCCTAATATATAGGTTGTTTCACCTAGGTCCTTCATAGAAAAGCATTTCCCCAACCAAGACTTTACTTGTTGTAAGGTAGGGATATCGTTTCCAATGAGTAATATGTCATCTACATATAATACCAGGAAAATGATCATGCTCCCACTAACCTTCTTGTAGACACAAGGCTCATATTCGTTCTTGATCCATGAGTGATACATCACCTTGATCAGTTATGAGATATCCATATCTCTCAGGTAGGTGACGTATCCTGCCTGACCTACGATGGTCTTGTTCTACTTGAGCAGGTTGCTCTTACACAACTACTTGTGTTTCCTGCTCTAATTCCTCCATAGGTGTATCAATGCTTTGTGATTCTTGAATTTCTTCAAACTCTACTTTCCTCCCACTGATTCCTTTGGAAATAAAATCATTTTCTAGGAAAACTCCAGTTCGAGCAACAAACACTTTGCCCTCAGAAGGATTGTAGAAGTAATACCCTCTTGTTTCTTTAGGATACCCCACAAATAAGCATTTGTCAGATTTGGGCTCAAGCTTAGTTGAAATTTGTCGTTTCACATAAATCTCGCAACCCCAAATCTTCATGTAAGACATATGTGGTTTCTTACCACTCCATATCTCATATGGTGTCTTCTCAACCTTCTTGGATGGAACACAGTTAAGTATGTAAGCTGTTGTCAATAGTGCATGTCCCCAAAAGGAGTTTGGAAGATCGGCGTGACTCATCATGGATCGGACCATGTCTAACAGGGTTCGATTTCTTCTCTCAGATGCACCATTCCATTGGGGTGTTCCAGGAGGAGTAAGTTGGGATAGGATCCCACACTCTTTCAGATGGATCAAACTTTAGGCTTAAATACTCACCACCTCGATGTGATCGAAGAGTTTTAATATTCTTACCTAGTTGGTTTTAACTCGTTAGGTTTCACCCTTTTAGTATTAATGTTATTAATATGCATTTCGAGATTAAGGACATATAGTCCATTACTCATTTGTGCAGTAGCATAGAATATATCATTCAAATAAATTGAGCAACAATTGTTCTTTATTATAAATGAAAAACCAAACTTGTCCAAACAAGAAATGGAAATAATATTCCTGCTAATTGCAGGTATATAATAACAGTTCTCTAACTGAATTTTAAAACCACTAGGTAAAGTCAATACATAAGATCCTACGGCTAAAGTAGCAACCTTTGCTCCATTGCCAACTCGTAGGTCAACTTCACCTTTTGCCAAATCTCTACTCCTTTTCAGCCCCTGCACATTTGTACAAATGTGAGAACCGCATCCAGTATCTAATACCCATGATGCAGAAGTAGAAAAATTTATTTTAATAACAAAAATACCTGAAGTTGAAGTCTCTACTCCATTCTTCGTATCTTCCAGGTACTTTGGGCAGTTTCTCTTCCAGTGACCGGTCTTACCGCAATGGAAGCAGGTGCCTGCCTTTGCTATGCCTCCACTAGGCTTCAAAGCAGCAACAATGGGTCTGGGTTTGGCAACTTCCTTGCCTTTCCCTTTATCACCCTGCTTGGTGGGCCTTTTGTTCTGTCTCTTTCCATTCCCGATCATCAGAATGGACTTCCCTTTTGACTTCAGATTCTGCTCGGCAGTTCTTAACATGGCGAGCAGTTCAGGAAGAGATTTGTCCATATCAATCATATTGAAATTTAGGACAAATTGACTGAAACTATCTGGCAACGATTGCAAGATCAAATCAGTCGCAAGTTCCTTTTCGAGGGGAAAACCCAACCTTTCAAGGTTTTCCACATACCCAATCATCTTGAGCACATGGGGACTTACAGGGGCTCCCTCAGCTAACTTGCTTTGAAAAGGGCTTTTGAAACTTCAAACCTCTCATGCCTTGCTTGCTTTTGATAGAGCATCTTCAAGTGTTCGATCATATCGAACGCTGCCATGTTCTCATGTTGCTTTTGCAATTCTGAGTTCATGGTAGCTAGCATGAGACAAGCAGTTTCATTGGCATCATCGACATGCTTCTTATAAGCATCTCTTTCTGCCTTAGATGCAGAACTAGGAGGTTCCTCTTCAGGAACAGGTGTCTCCAAGACATACAGCTTTTTATCATGTTTGAGGACAATCCTCAGGTTTCGGTGCCAATCCAGAAAATTTGTCCCAGACAATTTTTCCTTGTCAAGGATTGATCGCAAGATGTTGTTAGAGGTGTTTGCTGTCATGGTTATCTACATAAGGATTAAGAAAATATAAGTATCATTGACATATTTAATTAGGCCTTTAATCAAATATGCTCCCACTATTTTACTCAAAATAAATGACCCTCATCATTTGATTCAGAAAATCCCGTTGGAAGATTTTCTAGTGGGTCGAGATCCATATTTCACTTTGTTCTAAGTCCGCGTAGGCGGATTACACAAAACTAGGTTATTTAGGTAGGAACTCCTTCCAGTTGTATCTCATACAACTCTCGAAAATTTCAGTTGGGTGAATAACTCCTTATTCCAATCCATCATATGGATCATTCCCAACTCTTGCTTCTAGACATATACAAGAAAATTATAATTAAGTTTGACTCATCGTTTTAGCAGTTGGATATTACAATTATCCCATCGCACCTTAACTAATACAAAACATGCACCTCGCGTAGGCGAAACCTACATTATTCGATACCAGTCTTGATGAGTGTTAAAACTTGGAAAGCAAACATATATAATATTCTCATAATTTGTTTAGTTAAGTTTGACCCATTGTTTTAGCAGTTGGATATTACACTTATCCCATCGCACCTTACTAATATAGAACATGCACCTCGCGTAGGCGAAACCTACATTATTCGATACTAGTCTTGATGAGTGCTAAAACTTGGAAAGCATAAACTTAATATTTAGTTTGAGGGAATTGCAATTGTCCTGATCTCACCGGCTTATTTATCATATAAATCGTCTCTCACATGCATCAACATATATTCACATGCATCAACATACATACACATTGAAACAGTTATGGCCCCTAGCGCAATTGTTCTCCCAAGCCAATGAGAGAACCTAAGCTAACCTAATAACGATCTAAGCTTCTCCAAGCAAGATCTTCAAGGTTGTCCTCCTTAGATCTTCAAGGTTGTCCTCCTTTGATATTGAAATCTTCTCTTTCTTCATAACATTGTCTTCTTCTCTTTCTTCATAACATTACATTCCAGAAGAAACTCGTTTTACATACGAGGGTTTGAGATGAGAAAAGAAGTTACATTAAGAGATTAAAAGGAGAGGCACGACACGCAGGTCGTATTTAAAAACCCAAAACAAAATGAAGGAAGACTAAGGCCATAACTGATCACAACAAGGCAATAATAACAAACACATTATTATTATTATTATTATTAATTTTTAATTCCTTTAATTAATTAAAACCAAATTAAATTTCGGCGACCGATCACACTACGCAGAGTTAGCCGGGGGTTCCGCTGCCCGGTCAACGGACGGTGGGTCAAGGGGGCAGCGCCCCTTGCGGGGTTGGAGGGGCAGCGCCCCTGTCCAAAATTTTAATGAACAATTCATTTGAAATGAGCATTGTTTTGCATCAACATAACCCTTGCGTAGTCACAAAACAGAAACCCCAAAATTTTGACTCTGTGAGTGTGACGACCGTCACAGGCGTGTGACGACCGTCACAGGCAATTTTGGATCTGTGAGTGTGACGACCATCACAAAGCATGTGACGACCGCCACAGGCTTGTTACGACCGTCACGGGCTTGTTACGACCGTCACGTATCCAGCTTGTTACGCTCGTCACGAGCTTCACGCGGCCAAAACAACAGAACTTTGAAACAGTCTACAGACCTCTTCCAAAAAGCCCTAAATTCACAACTCCTTGACGGCACAACCCTTGCGCCGTCATCAACCCTAATGCACCAATTTCAGACCGTCAAAGACACCTCGATTGTTGATTCAGTATGATTGATCAACAGGTCATTGCTTCACCATACTAATGTCGGATTCCGAAGCAAATGACCATTGATCGCTCAAAGGAAAACAACCATTTAGTGTTTGAATGAACGAAACAGAAACAATATATCACATATATCGTACTTTGCATTAGGATTACTTATATCATATATAAGTTGATCGGTCTCAATTGCGTAACCTATGGACGATCGATGTATCGCTGCTTCACCATACTAATGTCGGTTCTGAAGCATAGTCAACATCAATCATCCAACTCGTACACTCATGATGCCAAATTTAATTACCCGTTTAATTAATTGATTCATTCTGTCTTTTAATCATATTAATACAGAAAATAAACAGCTATCCGATTCATGGTTTCGTAAGTGGCTCTGATACCACTGAAGGAGAATTGCGGTCCAAAACGCAGCGGAAATTAAAATTTTCTCCTTTAGAGATCCTTACGAATGGTCATGATCAGTGATAGAATATTTACCTCTTGTGACGATTGAAACCTTTGGTGCAGATCTCTTATGACGATCAAAACCTTTAATGCAGATCCATGGAGCGATCACGAACGTTGAACGATGACAACGTCTCTACTCAGTCCACACGAACGGATTCCTTCAATCTCAGTACTAGCTGGTACGAATGAAGGCTTTGAGTGAGAGAGAGAGAGAGAGAGAGAGAGAGAGAGAGAGAGAGAGAGAGAGAGAGAGAGAGAGAGAGAGAAAACGAAAATAATGCAACCGTCATGAATGCTTCTGCACAAGGGTTCTATTTATAGAACCACTTGTGTGGGCTTCAAGCTAAAAAGCCCACTTAAGTGTATTTTGGCCCATATCTTATAATATGCCCAAAATCACTTAAGCCCATGGTACCTTACCATATTTCGTATTCTACTCAAGTACATCGTACCTTACGATGTTCTATAATTCACTTAAGGGCACCGTACCTTACGGTATTCCTTAGTTACTCTATCTCTCATCAATCCGTCCTTTGTGTGTGACCTTGTAGGTTTTCGTGACGTTGACAATTATATTAAATCACGCATTTAACATAATAAACAGTGAGCGGTATCTAGCAACACATCACTGCTACCCAAGACACGAAAATATCATGTGATCTGACAAAACCTTCTGTGATAATACTTATGTGTATGATTACCCTTTTGCCCTTATGTCTATATTGAACACAAGGCATAGACCGTGTCATCCTTGTCCAGTTCAATATTGGGCCCATAGACATTTATCCTGTTATGCAGGATGGGCAAATTCCATCTAGGTCACTCATGTCCCTCAGCATGCTTCGTGGAGTACCCATCAACTGTCTTTATGGTTATCCAGTTACGGACAACGTTGGATCAACAATAAAGCACTTGACTCCACATCTAGGGTCCATAGTGGTTTCAGGTCGAAGAGTGGTATACACCATTATCACCATGAGAATAACTTATGACACTTTGCATAACTTTCTATATAGTATTCTCATAGCGGGTCAATCCGGTATAAATATTACTCCTAATATTCATACCTATGTTTAAGACTTGATAACTCTTTATCCATGATCCATGAGATGTGATCATCAGTCTACAAACATAATAGTCTTAATGCTTTAATGTTATCCCACTTCACACTAAAGCTCGACTACAGATACTTTAAGAATAGTGTCCTTATGTTTAATGTGTTCTCATGATTAAGTCACACTTAATACATTAAACGGACTATCTATTCCAGGGACTTTATTAATCAACCATAATAAAGAAAATGCCTTTTATAATTAATAAATAATTCGATACAAGTACCAAAAGGTATTGGCCTCTAGGGCTTACACAAACAAAATCTCCTACCCCCATAGTAATGATTGAAATTGATGTTGATTATTTTCCATATGAAGGAGTTAGTGACATACTTGTAGATTCTATATCCAAGTTGGAGCCTTTCCTTCATAATGATGCAAAGATCTATCTTATCATATTTGTGGTGGTTTAGATGAGTATTATCCTTAAGATGATAACTTGTCTCTTCTTCTAAAATCAACTAAATAAATCCTTTTGTTATTTGTACCCCAAACTACGAGGTTTTGATCCTTAATTGGTACGTAGGCACAAGACTTTATGTCTTTCCAAATAAATAAAAACAATAAAAAAACACTTTTTTTCTCATCTCCCAATCCTTTAGCTTATAACTTTTAAACAAACACAAATACTTTCAAGAGGTTCCTATAAGATACTATAGATACTTAGGATGCTAGTATCATCCCTTAGTATAATTAACCCCGTAACTTAGAACTCTTATTTTCCTCGCATCTTAGCCTTGCTTTTTGCTTTGCATATTCATTGTGGGTTTTGATTTTTTCCCTTTCCCTTGGAAACAATAAAATTCGGTGGTGAACTCTAGTTTTGTGAGTCAAGCTAATAAAATAGTTTGGTCTCGGATTCTCACCACGACACCTGGCAACGGCGTCAAAAACTTGATGAGTGTATTCCGCAAGTGTATGGAATTAGTTGTAGTTTTAAAAGATATCGAACCCATATGGACTAATAACCAACCTTATCATTATCCATTGATGTTGTGTTTATCTAAGACTATAAAATAAGGGGGGAAACTAAAAATTAAGAATGAAATAGCTCTTGGAAAATAATCAAATAAGAGAGGCCGAAATATGGTTTCCAGTGTATCTCTAGGACTAAATAAATTCTTGACATTTGTTATACTTAAAATACTTTTCGGGATAAAATATTAGTTTAAAAACACTAGACTCACATCGTCACACTATTGACTCGTGTTATACTTCAGAACCATAAATGTCATGTTGTCGCTCCACACTTATAATTTTCGAACTACTTTTTGAAAACTATTAAGTCCTAATTAGTGTCTAAAGCGTTGTCGCTGTTTTTAGAAAATTAAGATCCAATTTCTATTGGTCGGGTACCGATTTCACACTGTCGTGCTGTTGATCGGTACTGAATTGTTTTGAAATTGCAGACGCATAAAATTTATTGATCTACATTGTCGTGCTATTGACCGGTATTAAAACGTTTTCACTTTTATGCAAAACACTTTGAATATTAAATCTTAAAAACCAGAACCAAAAAATATCAAGGGTTAAAATTTAATACCATAAAAATTCACTGAGTCCCGTCGGAACGACGATCCTCACATCCCAGTCTCTAGAAGTTTAGTCGGACATGATTGCAAAAATAATTAAATAATTTTGGATTTTCAAATTAAATAAAGGCATTATAATTTAAAACGGTATTTGAAGAAAAAGATAAAAGCTTAAAATTATAACCATGACAGAAAAGTAGAGCACAAATATAAATGGCGGAAAATAAATGCGTGAAAGTAAATGAACAACTTATAACAATGGTAGAAAAGCAGAGCACAAATATAAATGATGGAAAATAAATGCGTAAAAGTAAATGAACTTGAAAATAAAAGTTGGAATATAAAACTGGATTAAAACTTCAAGTAACAACATGTCTGATCCAAGCTTTACACATATTGTAGGCCCAAACATTAATGGTGTAGTAATTCCCCGATGTGAGAAAAATATTAATTTTGCAATAGTGATTTATGCCTAAAATTATGAAAGGATAAATTGCACAAACTTGTATAACAAAACCTGGACCCCTAATTCTTCTAAAAATTAACAATTTATAGTGTAATAGGTGTTCAGCCGAGTCTTGGTCGTGTAAAAATCGCGGGAGAAAAATATGGGGGAATAGGGAAAGATTAATTCTTTCTGTTGTAGTTTTTCAAGGGCCGAACTGCATGGCGGTTGCCACAAGTGCAAAGTTGTGATTTTGACCTTTTTGATGTGCATGGCGAATGCCACAATGCTTGCGGCGGTCGTCACGAACCTTTGACTATGTTTTCTGCATTCCTTTTTCCTCTCTAGTGGGCTCCATGACTGCCTAGTCATGGCAGGGGCCATAGAGGACGCCATGTAGGTGCCCATCAGTGTATTTTTCTCTATTTTTCACCATTTTCGTCTGATTTTTCCTGTATCGACTCCTACTCGTAAAGTAGCAGAAACATGCATAAACTAACAACATAACACTATAAAATGCAGTAAAATGATACTAAAACATGTGCAAATCGAGTCAAAATAAATTATGTATTTCAATGTTATCAGTGTGCTCTGGTCCTATGGTGGGGATTCAAGAGCGTGATGGACATGTGATGTCCATAATGGTACCACATGCATAAATATCACGTTGTGTCGTGAGTCATATTTCATATGTACATGTGCATGTTGTTGTGAATGAGTGTGTAACTATTCTGATGTTGATTGTATATTGAATGTGTGTTTTGTCGTATGTTTATTTACCTTTACATTCTTTACACTGTTCATTTTGAATGTTGTTACTCACCCTTTTGCTTCATGTTGACCACCACGCACACCTTGTAGATACGTATGAGTGATCATTGTTGCTGTGTGTGGAAGGTGGTTTGTTGGAGTTACTCTTTGTTTTTGTTATTTACCGTTTTATCATACATTAGTGTTTTTAGTGCTCTAATCGTGTAACATCGGGAACGAGAGTTGTTATGTTTCGAGTTGATATTGGTTTTGTTGTGTTGAAGTTATTACTTTATTTATGAAGTTACTATGAATTGTTTTTTTCCCGCTGCGTAGTTTCAAATGACTTGATATAATTTCAAAGGGTTATCATTGGCGACATCTTAAATTATCGTGTAATCCTTTTTGTATAAGTTTCAGGGTTTAGAGTATTACAAGAGGCGTCAAACTCATTCCCCTAGTTCGTCATGTTCCATTAAAAGCTTCTCATCTGACTCGTTCCTTGGTCCTGATACAAGAGAGAATAGAAGATCTGGAGCAGTTACTCCAGTAGCAAAATGAAGAATAAACCCTTTGTCCGCTCATATTCTTGATAATAGGTTACAAAGAATGTTAGAGAAACCTCAAAAACTATCTAACTATGACGACATCAGGGATCCTGACGAGTATATCTTGCACGTTGGTCATCGTTTGGATTATCATCACGCTGAAGTGACTTAAAGTGTTGGATATTTAAGAAGGACTTAAGGGCTGATTGTAAGTCTTAGGAGAAGTCAGGTCATTGTTATATAAAAAGGTTTGAGGGCACGATACACCGCATTTCATGTGAAATGGTTATAAATGTCTTTGTTATATAAAAAGAAGAAGCCACAATTTTGCAGGAAATTCAAATCCATATATACTTTTCACTATTTCTCACTCTCTTGCTGACTCGGACATTGAAGTGTTAATTTTGCAAGTACATTCTTCAAAAAGCTCAATGCACCACATCAAAAGTCTAATCATCGATCGATCTCACTTCTGGTTCCCTCACAAAACAATTTTTTTAATATAAATTATATAATTAAGTAGACAATAACACTCTAATTTGAATTTTAAGATTAAATAATTTGAAATTTCAAAAACAACTATCACAGTTATTAGGAATTATAGTTCAATACATTTAATTTTTTTGATTTCATATAGAAAAGATAACATTAGTAATATATTCTTAATTAAATTATTATTCACTAACTATTACCGTATATAATTTTAAAATAAATAAATTAAATTGTTGACATTTAAGACCATAAAGTTTAAATTTTTTTTGTTTATAATTAAATCAGTAGAGAGTCCATTTGTGGATGCATAAGTCAAATAATATTTTTTTTTTTTTGATTTAATTGTAATTTTAATTTCCTTAATTTATATATATATTTTTTGTTTTTTTGGGTCCTTCTATTTTAAAAAGCACCGTTTTAATCCACATGATTTTTTAAAATAGAAGGGAATCAAAATTAGAAATATTACATGAAGGAACAGAATGCGTATTTTTCTGTTATAAATAGAAGATGTATGGTAGTAGCGAAGCTTGAGTAACCAACTCATTACTTGTGACTTTTCTCGTTGTCAGCGCAAGTTTAGGAATATGGGTTGGACGACGCCGACGGTTGACGACTTCCTGGAGCAGTGCAGCCAATCTGGCGATGCTGCCTACGCCGCCCTCCGATCCTTGCTCGACGGCCTCGACCATCCCGATACCCGTTCTCAAGCTCGGATCTTCCTTTCCCATCTTCAGAAGCGATTTCCCACCAAAGACTCTTGCGATCAATGCTTTCACACCTACCATTTTCGTATTGAAGACATTTTATTAGATCAATATGAAGGTATTGTCTTACTTTAATTTTATATTTATATAGATATAGATATAGATAGATTGGTATACTCATATTCTAGTTTCCACCAGGATACAAAGGGAGAAATAAATTGACTATGATGGTCATTCCTAGCATTTTTCTTCCAGAAGATTGGTCCTATACATTTTACGAAGGGATTAATAGACATTCTGACTCCATTTTCAAAGACAGGACTGTTACTGAGTTAGGTTGTGGGAATGGATGGATATCCATTGCCATGGCCGACAAGTGGTTGCCAGCCAAGGTTTCCTCCTTCAACCACACCGTGTTTTCTTTTCAACTGCTCCCCATTTTCTCTCCTAACACAAATCGTTTCTGCAGATCTATGGCCTTGATATCAATCCCAGAGCCATCAAAGTTTCCTGGATAAACCTATACTTGAATGCTTTAGACGAAAATGGCCACCTCATCTATGACGAGGAGAATAAAACTCTCTTGGATAGGGTAGAGTTTCACGAATCTGATCTTCTATCCTATTGCAGACAAAATGGAATTCAACTTGAAAGAATTGTAGGCTGTATTCCTCAGGTAATTCCACACACTTGAAAGAATTGTAGGCTGTATTCCTCAAGTAATTCCACACAGATTATGCACTTTCTTATGCTTGGAATATTTTTATGTATGCCATCTCTTACTTTCTTTAAACTTTCAACCAATTATCTCAAATGTTTTAACATTTGCCCTTCAACCTATACAACGTCATTCGACTCACATTGCATTCTACTAAAACTTAATTTTGAGTAAAAAGAATAAGGGTAACAGGGATTGAACTATAGATATTTAACTATCTGAAAAGCAAAAGCACACAAATTATTTTATGCCTGACAACTCTTGCAAGATTCTATGGTAACAGGGATTAATATGTATCTTTGACTAATTATTGTGGTTGGACCCCCTGCAGATTCTTAATCCAAATCCAGATGCAATGACTAAGATGATAACAGAAAATGCAAGCGAGGAATTCCTTCATTCTTTGAGTAATTATTGTGCACTTCAGGTAAATATAATCTTATCTTTTTAACATCACCACCATTCTACTATTTATGCTGTTGTTTCCTCAGATATCAATTTTTGCACTGGTCATAAACTTGTTGGTGTAGCGGATGTATTCATATTCATTTGATGATATGAAGCTCAAAAATATATATTTTTTTATTAAAGTATCACTTACGGAGTGTAACCCTTATTCACCCGGTCTTGACAGCTTTGAGCCTAGTTATGACATAAATACTACATTTTCATGTTTATTTTTTCTTTTGTTGTGTGTAGGGTTTTGTGGAGGACCAGTTTGGATTAGGCTTAATTGCTAGGGCAGTTGAAGAAGGGATATCAGTAATCAAACCAAATGGAATTATGATCTTTAATATGGGAGGCCGCCCAGGTCAAGCTGTTTGCAAACGATTGTTTGAGCGTCGTGGTTTTCGCATTACGAAGCTTTGGCAAACTAAAATTATCCAGGCTAGTAATCATATGTTTTACTAATAATAGTAATATTTCTCCAGTGAAAATGTAGTCTTATTCAGTTGTACTGCTACAGGCTGGCGACACAGATATTGCAGCCTTGGTTGAAATTGAGAAGAACAGCCCACACCGTTTTGAGTTCTTTATGGGACTCTCTGGAGAGCAGCCTATTTGTGCACGGACAGCTTGGGCTTATGGAAAGTCTGGGGGCAGCATTTCCCATGCTTTATCAGTTTACAGTTGTCAACTTCGTCAACCTAACCAGGTGGGGTGCTTCACTAAAATCTGTCAATTCCTTACAAGAATATTTGTTTCCCTGAAGAAATTATGAAGCACAATGTAATTTGATACTTGCAGGTTAAAGTTATATTTGAGTTTCTAAAAAATGGATTTCAAGAGATCAGCAGCTCTCTAGATTTGTCTTTTGAGGATGATTCTGTTGCTGATGAGAAAATTCCTTTCCTTGCTTATCTTGCAAGCATTCTTAAAGATGGTTCCTATTTTCCATATGAGCCACCGGCCGGAAGCAAACGCTTCCGCAATCTCATTGCTGGATTTTTGAAGACTTATCATCATGTTCCACTCACTGCCACTGTAAGAAGAAACCAGTGCTATATAATATATAGCCATGCTATACTATGGGTATACATCATCTTATGCATCTCGCATAAGATGATGTGTTATTCATTAGATTTTATCTTTTTTTGTAAGGTCTACTGTAAATATCTCCTGTAGGTAGTAGGTATGTCATAATTTAAGCATAGTTTTTAAATGCAGCCTAACAAAATTCCACGCACTAATGAATGAATAGGGTAGTGGTATATGTGTTTCAAGAACAGTAGAAAAGTTAATATTAAGTAACAGTTACTTTTGTAATTTCCAAAAATTTCTTCTGGATATGGGTGGCCCAATGTCATGTTAACTGATAGTTCTTCTAACTTGCATTACCAAAAATACGCCTTAGCTGTTGAATGGCATAACTTTTTCCCGAATCTTAATTTCATAATTATCAAAAACATTCTTCTTTCTGGGTTTATTACACCAGAGGGACTAAACCATATGCTGCATATAACTCATTCTCCTCTTCTCCATGTTAGAACCATGTCCAGACTATTTCCATACGTCAATATGTCAGTAGGGCTAGTTGTCATATAAGTTATAGCTCAAATCCTGTACAATCCTACACGCTCTTCTGATTCTATATCTCTTAAATGTAATCACAAAATCTATAAGAGAAGTAAGGATATGTTGGCTTTAGTTCAGGTGAAATTTTCTTTAAAAAACTGATGTTATCCACAAAATAATAATAATAAAAAAAGTGAAATACAAATAACTACAAGAAAAACAGTTTTGTTTCTTAATTGGTCTCTTGGTAGACTACAGAAACTTCCCACTTAAAGTACCCCCTTTCCCTCAATCATTTGAATCGCAGGAGAGAAATCTTTCTATTATTGGATGAGCAACTTGCATTGTGTTTTATATCCGTATCTAAGTTTAATTCTGTTGATACATGTTACATATAACCCATTCTACTCATGCTAGTGATTAGGCACTACATATCCCATATTATATTTGTTTTGTTCATATATTATACTACAATCTTGACATCATCTTTTGAAATCCCGTGCAAGAATATTGTCATTTTTCCTTCAAGGAATGCGGCTATTGAGAATGCTCTTCGCTTGTTCTCACCTCGGCTTGCAATTGTTGATGAACATCTGACTCGACACCTGCCTAGTCAGTGGTTAACATCTTTGGCGCTTGAGGTATGAATGTCATGCCTGTGGTTTTTTGTATTATCATGCAGTTGTCATAATTTCCTACAGTATAGTAGAATAACAATTAAGTAATCTTTCTACTAATAGCTATATAATGTCTACCCCAAGCCTAATTGTATTTCTAGGCTTTTTCCTAACTTAGGTCCTTTTAATTGGAGGTCTACTACTAACACAATCAAATTAATAGTTGTTGACACTGTACAGTACTGGAGAAAATCATATCATTACTTTCAATGTAAGGAATCCAATGTTTCAAAAGCATATATACTACAACAACAATAACCAGGTTTTTTCCCATTAGGTGGGATCGGCTGCTTGGAGCATTCAATGTCACAAAAACCTATCATGTATTCAAACCACAGAAAAAATATTAATCTTTAAATCAATCTTAAGGATTCAGCCTGTAGTTGTCCTCATCCCACCTGCCTTTAACTATTGAACCATGCTCCATATGGTTTAATCCCCTTAACACTGCTTCATTTCCATACAACACTACAGGTCTTATAACCTGTGAGAAATATTTGTAGGTTTGATTTCTGCTCACTGCAAGGACATATATATTTATATTGTTGCAATTGTAGACTGGTTGGTTGGGAGAGACCAGACTCTCGAATTCCTAGTGCATCCTTGTCTTTATTATCCCCTTCTAATTTACATAATTAGTGTGTTGTATTCCTCTGTTTTGGGGATTGCTGGAAGTTATATCAATAATAAATAAATCTTTTCAGTGCATTTAATTTAATTTCCAATCACTTTTATCAGATTGTTGCATGTACCTTAACAAGTTTTTATCTTTCTAGCAGAATATGGGAACTAATGGCTCTTTAGATGATACAATAACGGTAATTGAAGCCCCTCGGCAATCAGACTTATTGATAGAACTAATAAAGAAATTGAAGCCTCAAGTGGTTGTGACTGGAATTGCTATTTTTGAGGCTGTTACTAGTTCAGCTTTTGTGCACCTCTTAGATACAACACGAGATGTTGGATCTCGTCTTTTCTTGGACATATCAGATCACTTTGAGCTATCCAGCCTTCCAGGATCAAATGGGGTCATGAAGTATCTTTCGGGAAGTCCTCTACCCTCTCATGCTGCAATTATTTGCGGACTGGTAAAGAACAAGGTAATATTCCATATTAACTTATTGTCATACTTAGGTTGTGCGGTAGGCTTCTATTATTGCTTGATTTTAATCAGTTTCTTATTAATGGCACTGACATACATGTTTTCCAGGTCTATCCAGATTTAGAAGTAGCTTTTGTCATTTCAGAAGAAGAGTCCCTCTTTAATGCACTGTCCAAAACTGTTGAGTTACTAGAAGGCAATACCGCATTAATCAGTCAGTACTATTATGGATGTATTTTTCACGAGCTTCTTGCTTTTCAGCTTGCCTCTCGGCGTGCACCTTCTGAGGTCTCTCTTCCTGCCCTTTTCATTTTCCTTTAGGCTTGAAAACTAAAATTGTTTTTGTGTGTAGCATCTGTTCCTAATATTCATCAGTTCTTTCATCTGTTCTTTCATTTGTGGCTCCATAGATATTTGGACCACAATAATTTTGAAGAAAGAATATGTTTAAAAGCTTGACTTGAGAACCTAATTTCCTGGAAGAACTTCCCAGTTCCCTGTTATAATTTTCCTTCCAAATTCACACAAGGAGTTGTATCATTGTCAATCATGGACTAGTAGCTATATGCTTTTACTAGTTGCTACACGTGTTTATGGTCTGAATTTTGCTAATAGTGAACCAGATGAACTGTGATTATCTTCTTGAATAGGAGAAAAGGACTACTGGGTTCCATATTGTTGAATGAGAGAAAAAGATTGCAAAAGATTGGTTGTGTGACTCCAATGTGTGAGCTCCATTTCACATAACAATAAGTCCAACCATTGCACCAAAGCCCCTCTTCC
This sequence comes from Lathyrus oleraceus, assembly GCF_024323335.1. NCBI lineage: Eukaryota > Viridiplantae > Streptophyta > Magnoliopsida > Fabales > Fabaceae > Lathyrus > Lathyrus oleraceus. The sequence goes on from NC_066579.1 coordinate 463,610,095, forward strand.
TTATTAGGCTGAGTATACTGTGAAAGCTATGAAAATTAACACATTTTTTTCTGACCAAAACACATACTCCCTCTGTTTCAAAAAAGTGTTGTTTAAGGTTCTTGTGCACAAATTAAAAGACACGAGACATTTATTAAATTAACCTTATCAATTATTAGTGGTTCCCACTATCATTTTATGTAATGTATTACATATTATTTTGGGAGTAGTATACATAGTAATAATTAGATGGCATAATTGGAAAAAAGATTGAAAAGTGAAAATGACATTCATTTTGAAACAAATTTTCTTTGTTAAAGTGACATTCATTTTGAAACGGGGCAGTATATATCATGTATAGCTATTTATGAGATGTTCATGAATTAGTTGATTCCCATGGTTAGTTTTCTCATTACTCAAATTTAACTTGTGTCCTCCAGAGAAGCTGTGAAAATGTCAAGTCAATTGATATGATAGGATTTGCTAAATCAGCCGTGTCAGTCCTTAATAATGCCGAGCTAGCAATTGATGAGGTGGAGAATGGTTCCCTGATCCACATGGATGTTGATCAAATCTTTTTGCCTGTTCCATCTCCTGTTAAGGCTGCTATTTTTGAGAGTTTTGCTCGACAAAACATGTCCGAGTCTGAAATTGATGTCACCCCAAGCATAAAAAATTTCGTCAAAAGCAACTATGGTTTTCCAATAGATAGCCGCACAGAATTTATATATGCTGACAATTCAAAAGCAATTTTCAATAAACTGGTCCTCTGCTGCAATAAAGAAGGAGGCACCCTCTGTTTTCCAGCTGGATCAAATGGGAACTATGTTTCTTCTGCTACATTTTTGAAAGCTGACACAGTGACAGTTCCGACTGATGCCAGTGCAGGTTTTAAGTTCACAGAAAAGACACTAACTGGAGTTCTTGGCACTGTGAAAAACCCATGGGTGTATATTTCTGGACCTACAATCAATCCCACTGGCTTAGTTTATAGCAACAAGGAGATAGGAGAGATTTTGGGCACCTGTGCTAGATTTGGTGCAAGAGTTATAATTGATACGTCATCCTCTGGTTTAGAATTTGACTGTAAAGGCTGGGGTGGCTGGGATTTGGAGGGGTGTTTGTCTAATCTGAATTCTTCAATCAAGCCATCGTTTTGTGTGTCTCTTCTTGGAGGATTGTCTCTTAAGATGCTCAATGGTGTTCTCAGACTTGGGTTTCTTATTCTTAACCAGACGGTTTTGGTTGACTCATTTTATAGTTATCCGGGATTAAGTAAACCTCATAGTACTGTTAGATATGCTACAAAGAAGTTGCTGGATCTTAGAGAGCAGAAATCATCAACTCTATCGGATGCTATTGTCGAACATACACAGATTTTGAGAAGTAGGTCCACTCGCTTAAAGGAGGTAAGTTTTTATCTGCTAAACAGTTCTGTTTTTTAATGGTTGTAGTTTTTTTGGTTTATTAAAAAAATGCTAAACAATATTTTGGGGGTATACTTCCCTAGGTACTTGAGAAGAATGGGTGGGACGTACTTGAATCGTGTGCTGGCCTATCTGTTGTGGCCAAACCCTCCGCCTATCTCAAAAAGACTATTAAGATAAAGTTGTCATCAAAAGGAGATGCTGCTACTACGGAAATAACGCTCGACGACTCAAATATTAGGAATGCCATTCTCGAAGCCACTGGTTTATGCATCAATAGTGGCTCTTGGACTGGAATTCCTGGATATTGTCGGTTCAATATTGCACTTGAAGAAAATGATTTCAAGAAAGCACTGGATTGTATACTAAAATTCAGACAAGTTGCACTAGATTAAAACTTTTCGTTTTTTAAGGAATAAGTCAAGTGTGGGCGTTTTGTTCCTCTTGTGCACGATTGTCGGTATTGTTCGTTTATGATTTGCATGCTGTGCAATAACCATAGAGTGGGAAGTTTCAGTTCATGAAATTTCCTCAATGATTGTGATTCGTTTATGATTTGCATGCTGTGCAATAACCATAGAATGGGAAGTTTCCGTTCATGAAGTTTCCTCAATGATTGTGATGTTTGTGCACTCTAATTTTTGCTCAATTCTTTAGATATTATTTGTAATCCAAATAGTAATTATTTTATGATAATTTAAAATTTAACACTTTAATTATTAGATGTCGCATTTAAGAGAATGTTTGGGTTCAATTTGATTAAAAGGAGTAGTGTTATATTCTCTAGTACACATGAATTTTAAGTTAGATTATTTTAATACCTTTAGTGTAAATTATTTTAAAATATTACTTGACATTGAATTATAATGGGGTATTGAAATCCAATTAAATTCAAAAGTATCAGAGTAATAATCATCATAAAAGAATAAAAGAAATTTCTGATTGTAAAGGTGACAAGTAAGTTTAATTGATGAGTATTGAGAGGAGTGTCATTTGTAAATTTGTTTGAATGGATAAAGGTACAATTGGTTTGGTTGGTTCACCTCCAAAAACTTCTGTTAAATGTTCCAATTGGATTAGTCTAGGTTATATCCGTAGCTTAAAGGCTACCACTCCAGTCTCCAGCAGCATAGGTGAGAACTGGTGAAGGTGAACTGTAATTTTGTGGGTGCTATGACCCGTCTCTACAAAAAAAAAAAACACACACACACACACCTAGCCACCAATAGGTATTTTCCATAAACTCATGAGTTGTGCTCCAACCAGCTCCAGCCAGTTGTTTTCTTCACTCCCTGTTTTGTCATTGCATCCCTAACTCTGTCAACATCCTTCCATCTACCGGCCAAAGCATACATGTTAGCTAGCAACACGTAATTTCCAGAATTATGCGGCTCTATCTTGAACAGTTTAGCTGCAGCAAGTTCTCCGAGTTCCACTCTTTTATGAATGCTAGTAGCATTTAAAAGAGATCCATAAATTCCTGCATGGGGTTCCATAGGCATGCTTTGAATCAAATCCACAGCTTCTTCTAATCTACCAACTCGACCCAGCATATCAATCATACAAGCATAGTGGTCTACATCAGGGAATTTGATTGATTCAAAAACTTTTTGACCTTCTTCCATTAATCCGGCATGACTGCATGCAGTTAGTATAGCAATATATGTTATGCGGTCCGGTTCAATACCGTCTTTTTTCATTTTTGACAGTAGTTTGATGCTTTCCAATCCTTGGCCATGCTCTGCAAACCCGGAAATCAATGTGTTATAGGAAACTAAATCTCTCGTTACCATTTCTTGAAATATTAATGCAGCATCTTCCATGCTCCCACATCTTGAGTACATGTAAATCAAAGAGTTGTATCCTGAAATGCTAACCCGGATGTGATTTTCTTTGAGGATGCTCAAAGCCCAATTACCCAAACCTAGTTCTCCAAGGTGTCCACAAGCAGAAAAAACACTCACCATGGTCACCTCATCTGGTTTTGAATCTTCACTAGAGATCATTTCCTCAAACAGCTTGATCGCCATGAATGACTCGCCGTTTTGAGTATAACCAGCAATCATTGAGTTCCAAGAGACGGTATCTCGGTGTGGCATCTTATCAAAGAGGTGCCTTGCCAAAGATAAATCCCCTACTCTTGCATATGCAGAAATCATGACATTCCATGGACCAGAACTCCTATACTTATGCACACCCAATTGCTCAAAAATCTTGTGAGCTGCCTCAAGATTCCCGCATTTTGCATACATATCAAGAAGAGCTGTCTTGACAAAATAATTTGAGCGGAATCTTATTCTGTTGCCTAGCTTTCTGACAATCCATTCTGAAAGACAAGGGTCACTAAGAGATGAACAAGATGAAATGACAGTTACCCATGTTGTTTCGTCTGGTTCGACATCTCCAGAGCTAAGCATGTGATTGAACAGTAGTAGAGTTTCTTGTGGTGCCCCCCCTTGAGCATACCCTGATAGAATTGCATTCCATGATACCACACTTCTTTCTGGCATTTTGTCAAAATAGATCCTTGCAGTCTTCAAATCCTTCTTCTTTGCATACCCGGTAATCATGGTGGTCCAAGTAATAACATTCCTCCTTATAGAGTGCTGACCCATAAGATAGAAAAGCTTAGTTGCTTCATCTTCATCCCCGCACTTCCAGTATCCAGAGATCATGACATTCCAATCTGCAACGGTTCTATGAGGCATTTCATCAAACATTTTCCTGGCAGTCTGGATAGGTCCATACTTGGAATACATGGCCAAAATTCCATTTCGAACATAATGATCACGAGAATGTCCGGATTTGAGTAGATGAGGAAGAAAGAAGATGCTTTGATTTCCAGCAGATTTCATCAAAAGGGCATAGAAAGATGCATCGGGGTGAATTTGGGAATAGTGGCGCAGCATATATTTAAAGAAAGAAAGTAGTAGTGGTGTGTGAGCAGCAATATGGGAATAATATTTGAGCATGCAGGTGAAGAGACGCACGTCAGGGTGTGATGCAAGATGAAAAATGTGGGAGGTGTAGGTTGAGGGTGCAAGAAGGCGTGTGCAGTGGGTAAGGAGAAGCGCCACCCAGTGGTTTTGGTGGTGCAGGGATTGGTGGACCAATTGTGCATGGACTTGTTTCAGACGACGGAGATTCGTTATTTTACTTAGTACTATGCTATTCTTGTTCAACGCTGACATGCCACTGCTTATTTTTACTTCACTCAGCTACCATTTCCATTCTCTCTTCGATGCACCATAGATCAAATACGCAATTACAAACTGAAAACGTCGGCCTGGGAATGTTTTGAAATACACTACACCTACTATTTAAAATAATAATATATACATACTACTTTTTGTTTCTCTCATGCTAATATACGTGGGCCATATTCCCTATCATTTTTTGTTTAACTACACTACGCCAAATAAGGGAAAAGAGGGCGCTTATTTTGGCATATAACAGCGCTTTTAAGCGCCCTCTAAAATGGCGCTGGTATAGGTAAAAACAGCGCTTTGTTTTCCTGAAGAAAGCGCTGTCTAAAGTGGCCACATTATAGTGCGCTTTCAGAAAAAAACGTCCTCTGGAGTGGTCCATAAAGGGACACCTTAGAGGGCGCTTTCTGGAAAAAGCGCCCTCTAAAGTTGTCAATGTAAAGTGTTTAGAGGGCGCTTTCAGGAAAAAGCGCCCTCTAAAGTTGTCAATGTAAAGTGTTTAGACGACGCTTTCAGAAAAAAGCGTCCTCTAAAGTTGTCAATGTAAAGTGTTTAGAGGGCGCTTTCTGGACAAAGCGCCCTCTAAAGTGTTAGTTATTTTAAAAAAAATTGTTTGAAAAACAGTGGATATTTAATTGGTAACCTGTTCGCATGCTGCAAAAGTGTAAAATTCATATTGATTTCATTCTTTAATCCAATGTTATACACCATTAATCCATTGATATATACAACATGAATCCATTTATATACAACATTAATCCTCCATATATACAACATTAATATATGATTCTTTGATCAACAATATACAACAACATATTCATGATTTAGTAAAAGTACAACAACAATATACAACATATATACAACAATAGCATACAACAACAACATTCCATACATATATGTACAACAATATACAACCTAGCTATATGATTCTTTGATCAACAATGAATTGACACAATTCATCCTTCATTTCATCCAAATGAGCTCTTGAGTAAGATTTGTATTCCTCAAAGTACTACAATTAAGAGAATAAAACATATTCATGATTTAGTAACAAATTAGATGAAATATCCGATAATATTAAAATAAACCCTAAGTTATTATTCCATACCATTTTTAGGATGTCTATATGATTCAACGCAATGATATCTCTCATAAATCTCAATACAAAAAATCCGCAATCGACCGAATTATTTTGCTGAGGACACTACACAGAAAAACAAACAATATATATATATAGTTAATTTCTTACAAACACTATTATAAGCAAAAAAACAAACACTATTATAAGCAAAAATAAGATACTTAATATATACCTGAACTCTGACCCAGGTAATGTCCTTCCTATTACGATAATTCTTTTTCGATCTAAATTTTATTATTGTCCTAACAAAATAAAAACGTATATTGAGATCAATCTGACAGACATAATTAAATATACAAATACACACGAATATTTAGGGGAATTTCACTTACACGTCAACCGTCTTCTTCATACTCGGATATTTACTCCAATCACCCGATAACGAATCGAGATAATACACTATTAGTCTCGAAAGATCCATAGCAACCAACACCCAGTGACCACTGTATCCAAAAGCTGTCTAGTAGTTCTAACCAATACTAAACAAAATAACGCCCATCCACCCATGGTGGCAAACATGTTCTGTATATCCAAAAGCTGTCTAGTAGTTCTATCGCACATCCATACAAAATAAGGCTCAACCAAAAAAACAGATGGCAGCATAAGTAGTATATCCAAAAAAGGCATGGTGAATATCCTAACTCCCAAATCTATCCTCGAAGCTTGTACGACAAATCAAGATCAACAGTAAAACATTACTTCTTTGACGTTTTCCAAGATAGATGGCAGAGTCGACACAAAGTTGGTGGCACTCCTATTTCCACTTGCAGAACCAGAATCAGAATTTTCAACTTCACTTATGTAGTATCTAGCGCGGAAAGCTAGCAAGTGTGCATAATAGGCAGGAGGAACTGCATACAAGATAACATTTTTGTTAAACTAAAGTTTTGTATAGCCTAAAACAAAAACAAGCAAAGGGAATCGAGTAACAAACCTATTGAGACAGATCGAGTACACCTCGCATAACTGAATGGAAAAAAATAGTATCAGAAGGCTTCTAAAATTAAATGAAAACAGTACAAGTTTAGAAAACATTAATTAAGATTAAAAAAGCAAATCATATCATTACGTGTAGCACAAGTTATTGGTCAAACTCTGTAGCTGGTCTGCAGTGAATTTATTTTCATCATACAACACATGATAATGCGTTGGTCGACTAGTCCCCTGCAAAAAGAACACGTCCAAATGCAAATAACACAGAACTGTCAAAAGGCGATTGAGCAACAAATAGTAAACAATGACATAAAGTTAAATGACATAGCTAATATTACCTGAATTCCTGCATGGCTGTTAAGGTAAAAATCAAATTCCCTAGGGTGACAAATGCTGGTGTCTACCACGGTTCCTTTGACAATTTAGAACAACAAAATCAGCAAAAAGTAATAAATTCAAATGATAATATATACCAGCTGCGTTGAGAAATATATTGAAAAAACCTGGCATAATATTTCCACTTCTATCGGTCTCTTTGGGGTTGACAGGAAAGAGACGGGTGTGATGTCTCTTTTGGACCACTACAAAAGTAACTTTAGGTAGATACCCATCCTCTATTGAGACACAAGCCTGATGAAAAAAAATTAAAAATTAAATGCAGAGAATTTAGTGGTGTATTTTATGAACGACAAAGCAACAAGAAATCAACTTTGAGAAGTCCTAAATTCTGCCTACAATACAGGGCTGCAAAGTTAATGCAACAAAAAACAGAGTGTTTCTGTGTTCACCGTGTACAGCAGCAGTATTCTGCTTCAACAAATTTTCCTTCCTCATCCTTGAGAAATTTGTTGGACAAAAAGGATCGAAATCCTCGGAGTCTTTTTCCGGCCAATTGAATATGTAACACCCTTCTAAAATACCCCAATATTTAATTAAACAACAAAACATAATTCAGAGTAAATATGCAATTAAGGGTGTCACACTTGACACTTCACACCATGTTCCAATTTAACTCGTCATGCTCATTTATTCATCAAAATAAACATTTGCATAATTCGCAGCGGATAGAAATTAACAACAACATGCAAAACATGTAACACATTACATGTAAGGTTATTCAACAACCAAACCGAAAACAAGGCAAAACATCCCGTCCCGATGTTACATCTACCAGAGCATGACTCACTAAGGAACTACACTAGACTCCAAGGACTAGCTTCTACTCAATCACTGCACGTTACCTGAAACATAGTTGTAAGGGTGAGTTCCTCAATCGATATAATAAGTATTATAAAATATCATGTAATGCTAAGTAAATGAACACATCTCATCACCCTAATCATATCACACATTCAGTAACGGCAACATCAACTCATACTCATAATCATGCTCAACATAAACATCAAAACACACGTATAATATTGGAACACATCCATTCATATTATACACAATACATACATTATGCAATGAGACTCCATGCATGCGGTACCGACTATTCGTGAACATATAGTTCAACCTCACCGATCAAATCCAGATATGGCTACCAAGCTCACTAGTCCCACTCATTTGAGACCTAGTGACTCACATCACTAATTCCTCACCATGGGAATTATCTACCACCCCAAGGGCCATGCTATGCACGCTAAATCACCTAGCATGCAAACATCAACAACAATCCACAATAACTCATCACTAATTCCTCACCATGGGAATTAGCTACCACCATAAAGGCCACAATATGCAAGCTAAATCACTTAGTCATGCAAACATCAACAATCATCCACAATGGACATATGCTCACACTCTAAGCCATAACTGTAACACCCCGATAATAATATGATAATTATTTAAATTAAGTTAATAATATATTTATTAATTTAATTAGATAATTGGATTATTATTATTATTATTATTTTGGAATTATTATTATTATTATTATTGGAATAATAATTATTGGAAAATATATAAGTTAGAATTTAGAAAAATCCCATTTTTGGTAAAAAGGTTATTTTCACGTGAAAAGGAAAAAGAGACAGAAAAGGGAAAAGGGCAAAAAGCCAGAGAACGAAGGTTGAAGGAAGGAAAAGCTTGGAGCTCAGAGATTTGCCGGATTAACTCAGGTAAGGGGGGTTTATCATCGATTAATGGGTATTATGGGATAAAATGTAATGGGTAGTGATAGACCATGGATTTTTGACTCTGATTTGAATGATGCATGCTGAAATTTGTGAAATATTTGATGAACGAATCTGGATGATAATTGACGAAAACTCGTAGGAATTAGAGATAATAAGGTTAGCGATTTGAGAGGATGAAAGTGTATGATCTGTAATTGATAAAACGAACGAACATGTATGAAAATTGGACTGAAGAAGGTTGGGATTGTAGAGATCTCGTAGCAGAGCAAAAGCCATTGCAGATCTGGAAATTCTGGTTTCTGGTCATACGCGTATGGCACTAGGCAATACGCGTATGAGATGGCTGGTACGCGTATGGGCAGAGGCCTTACGCGTATGAGCGAAAAAGATGATATTTTGAACGTAGATTCGTCTCTGTTGGTACGCGTATGAGGATGTGGTACGCGTAGCATACGCGTATGGGAGTGGGCGATACGCGTATGGGTTGGGCGAAGAAATGCGCCATACGCGTATGGACATAGGCAATACGCGTATGGGCAGAATTGTGGGTTTTCTGAACTGTTGCTGTGCAGTTTTTGGTTGTTTAGGCTGAGTGATGTACTTAGCTGAGGTATGATGTTGTAGGGATCATTTCCCGCTATTTTTGAATAGTATAGGTATTAGTAGAGTGTGCTAATACTATGATTGATTATGTGGCATGATATGATATACTTTTGTTGATGATATGTGATGGTATACATGATGATGTGAATGTATGCATTTGTGAATAGACCGTTTTATGGCTTAGAGTGTGAGCATACGTCTATTCTTGTGTGGTTGTTGTTGTTGCATTGCTAGTTGATTAGCATGCATATTGTGGCCCATTGGGGTGGTAGCTAATTCCCATGGTGAGGAATTAGTGAGTAAATCATTTTGATTGTTGTTGATGTTTGCATGCTAGGTGATTAGCGTGCATAGCATGGCCCATTTGGGGTGGTACCTAATTCCCATGGTGAGGAATTAGTGAGTGAGTCACTATGTCTCAAATGAGTGGGACTAGTGAGCTTGGTAGCCGTGCCTGGATTTGGACGGTGAGGTTGAACTATATGTTCACAAAGTAGTCGGTACCGCATGCATGGAGTCTCATTGCATAATATATGTATGGCGTATAATATGAATGGATGTATTCCAATATTATACGTGTGTTTGTGTTGATGTTGAGCATTATGTTGAGTTGATGTGCTGTACTGAATGTATGTTTGGATTAGGGTGATGAAATGTGTTAAAATTACTTAGCATTACATAATGTTTTATAATGCTTATTATATTGATTGAGGAACTCACCCTTACAACTGTTTTTCAGGTAACGAGCAGTGATTGAGTAGGAGCTAGTACTTGGAGTCTAGAGTAGTTCCTTAGTGGGTCATGCTCTGATAGATGTAGCATCGGGACGGGATGTTTTACTTGTTTTCATTGATGGTTGTTGAATGAGCTTACATGTATTGTGTTACATGTTTTGTATTGATATTGGATTTTTATTCCGCTGCGAATTATGCAAATGTTTTATTTGATTAAATAAATGAGCATGACAGGATAATTTGGAACATGGTGTGAGAATGTTGTGTGACACCCTTCGGGGCATAATTACTCTGATTGATATTTTTATTATTTTAATTAAATATTTGGGGTATTTAGAAGGGTGTTACATTAGTGGTATCAGAGCATAGTCGGTCGAGTCGAGTCGTAATTATTCTGTTCCCCTGTACGGGATAGGTGTTGTGTAACCCTATCAATACTTATTGTTTGGTTTGTTTGGGTTTTCAGAGTAGAAATGGCTGGAAGAGGTAGAGATGATGCTGCGATTGCTGAGGCTCTGGGTATGCTAGCTGGAGTACTTGGAGGGAATCCGAATGTGGTGGGAATGGGAGCTGCTCGTCAACTGAGTGAGTTCCAGAAGAATAATCCTCCAATGTTCAAGGGAGCATACGACCCAGATGGTGCTCAGAAGTGGTTGAAGGAGATTGAGAGAATCTTCAGAGTGACTGAGTGTGCCGATAATCAGAAGGTCAGGTTCGGTACGCATATGCTGTCAGAGGAAGCTGATGATTGGTGGGTTGCTACCCGCACTGAGTTGGAAACTGCTGGGAATGCTGAGGTTACTTGGGCAGTGTTCAGAGAGAGATTTCTGAGGAAGTACTTTCCAGAGGATGTCAGAGGAAAGAAAGAAATAGAATTCTTGGAATTGAAACAGGGCAATCGGTCTGTGACTGAATATGCTGCTAAGTTCACAGAGCTGTCGAAGTATTACACTCCCTATAATGAGGCTGCTGGGGAATTTTCAAAGTGTGTGAAGTTTGAGAACGGGTTACGTCCCGAGATCAAGCAGGCTATTGGGTATCAGCGGATCAGAGTGTTTTCTGATTTGGTGGACTGTTGCAGAATTTTTGAACAGGATTCCAAGGCTAGAGCAGAGAGCTATCAGCAAAGGGTTGATAGGAAAGGCAAGAATCAGAATGATCGTGGGAAACCGTATGCAGCTGGCAAAGGTTTCCAGAGACAGAGTGGGATGAAGAGGCCTAGTGGGGGAGACTCCAGTGCCCCTGCTAAGTGTTACAGATGTGGTCAGGCTGGGCATCGTATCCATGAGTGTACCAGTAATGAGAAGAAGTGTTTCAAATGTGGAAAAGGTGGTCATTTGGCTGCAGATTGCCGGTTGAAGACTGTGACTTGCTTCAACTGTGGAGAGGTGGGTCATATCAGTCCACAGTGTCCTAAGCCAAAGAAAGAGAATCAGTCAGGAGGCAAGGTTTTTGCTTTATCAGGTTCTGAGACTTTTGCAGATGATCGCTTGATCCGAGGTACGTGTTATATTAATGGCTTTCCTCTTGTAGCTATTATTGACACAGGTGCGACTCATTCTTTTATATCTTTGGATTGTGCTGTGAAACTTAAGTTAGAGATATCTGAGATGCATGGAAGTATGGTGATTGATACTCCTGCGAAGGGTTCAGTGACTACTACTTCGGTTTGTTTGAGTTGTCCTTTGAGTATTTTTGGTAGAGACTTTGGGTTAGACCTTGTATGTCTTCCACTAGTACAGATTGATGTTATTCTGGGTATGAATTGGTTGGTGTTTAACCGAGTCTATATCAACTGTTTTGATAAGACTGTGATATTTCCTGAGATTGGGGAGGGAAAGAGTTTGTTTCTATCAGCAAGGCAGGTGAATGAGGCGGTAATAGATGGGGCAGAGTTGTTTATGCTGTTAGCGACTTTGGAGGCTAAAGATAAATTGGTGATTGGAGATCTAGCAGTGGTGTGTGATTTTCCTGATGTGTTTCCTGAAGAAGTGAATGAATTACCGCCAGAGCGTGAAGTTGAGTTCTCGATTGATTTGGTACCTGGTACTAAACCGATATCGATGGCTCCGTATCGTATGTCTGCTGTTGAATTAACTGAATTGAAGAGTCAGTTGGAAGATCTGTTGGATAAGAAATTTATTCGCCCGAGTGTGTCACCGTGGGGTGCACCAGTGTTGTTGGTTAAGAAGAAAGAAGGTACTATGAGGTTGTGTGTGGATTACAGACAACTGAATAAAGTGACGATCAAGAATCGGTATCCTTTGCCGAGGATTGATGATTTGATGGATCAATTGGTTGGTGCAAGTGTGTTCAGCAAGATAGATTTGAGATCTGGGTATCATCAGATACGTGTGAAAACTGAGGATATTCAGAAGACTGCTTTCAGAACAAGGTATGGACATTATGAGTATTCTGTAATGCCTTTTGGTGTGACTAATGCGCCTGGAGTATTTATGGAGTATATGAATAGGATTTTCCATCCGTACCTAGATCAGTTTGTTGTGGTGTTTATTGATGACATTTTGGTGTATTCGAAATCTGAAGAAGAGCATGCTGAGCATTTGAGAGTGGTTTTAGAAGTCCTACGAGAAAAGAAGTTATTTGCTAAACTCTCTAAATGTGAATTTTGGTTAGAAGAGGTTAGTTTTCTTGGTCATGTGATTTCAAGAGGTGGTGTTGCTGTTGATCCGTCTAAGATAGAAGCGGTATCTAAGTGGGAAGCTCCGAAGTCTGTTGTTGAGATTCGAAGTTTCCTTGGTTTGGCTGGTTATTATAGGAAGTTCATTGAGGGATTTTCTAAGTTGGCGTTACCATTGACGATGTTGACTAGAAAAGGGCAAGCGTTTGTTTGGGACTTAAAATGTGAAGAAGGTTTCCAAGAGTTAAAGAGGAGGTTAACTAGTGCTCCTGTTCTAATATTACCGAATCCGTCAGAATCGTTTGAAGTTTATTGTGATGCTTCATTGCTGGGTTTGGGTGGTGTATTGATGCAGAATAAGCAGGTTGTAGCTTATGCTTCGAGACAACTAAGGGTTCATGAGAGGAACTATCCGACGCACGATTTAGAGTTGGCAGCCGTGGTGTTTGTTCTGAAGTTGTGGAGGCATTATTTGTATGGATCAAGATTTGAGGTTTTCAGTGACCATAAAAGTTTAAAGTATTTATTTGATCAGAAAGAGCTGAATATGAGACAGAGGAGATGGTTAGAGTTTCTGAAGGATTATGATTTTGGTTTGAATTACCATCCGGGTAAAGTAAATGTAGTGGCTGATGCGTTGAGTCGGAAATCATTGCATATGTCTATGTTAATGGTTAGGGAATTGGATTTGATTGAGCAGTTTAGAGACTTGAGTTTGGTGTGTGAGAGTACTCACAATAGTGTTAAATTGGGTATGTTGAAGTTAACGAGTGGTATTCTGGATGAGATTAGAGAGGGTCAGAAATCCGATATGCTTTTGGTTGACAAGTTGACTTTAGTGAATCAAGGTCAAGGTGGTGAATTCAGAGTTGATGAGAATGGTGTTTTGAAATTTGGTAATCGGGTGTGTATTCCGGATGTTACCGAACTTAAGAAGAGTATTCTTGAGGAAGGACATCGTAGTGGCTTGAGTATTCATCCTGGAGCTACGAAGATGTATCATGATTTGAAAAAGTTATTTTGGTGGCCGGGCATGAAAAGAGAAATTGCAAGTTTTGTTTATTCTTGTTTGACTTGCCAGAAGTCAAAGATTGAGCATCAGAAGCCGTCTGGGCTAATGCAACCGTTGGCTATTCCAGAGTGGAAGTGGGATAGTATCAGTATGGATTTTGTTTTTGGGTTACCGAGGACAAATAAGAATTTTGAAGCTATTTGGGTGATTGTGGATAGATTGACGAAGTCGGCTCATTTCATTCCGATCAGAATGGATTATCCGTTAGAGAGATTAGCCGAGTTGTATATTGAGAAGATTGTAAGTTTGCATGGGATTCCGTCGAGTATTGTTTCGGACAGAGATCCTAGATTTACATCGAAGTTCTGGGAAGGTTTGCAGAAGGCTTTGGGAACTAAGCTGAGATTGAGTTCTGCATATCATCCGCAGACTGATGGTCAGACTGAGAGGACGATTCAGTCACTAGAGGATCTTTTGAGAGCTTGTGTTTTGGAAAAAGGAGGTGCTTGGGATTGTTATTTACCTTTGATTGAGTTTACCTACAACAATAGTTTTCATTCGAGCATTGGTATGGCACCGTTTGAAGCTTTGTATGGTAGGAGATGTCGGACACCTTTATGTTGGTATGAGTCCGGTGAGAGTGCTGTGGTTGGACCGGAGATTGTTCAACAAACCACGGACAAGATTAAGATGATTCAGGAGAAGATGAGAATTGCTCAGAGTCGTCAGAAGAGTTATCATGATAAGAGAAGGAAGTCACTTGAGTTCCAAGAGGGAGATCATGTGTTCCTTCGTGTTACTCCGATAACTGGTGTTGGTCGAGCTTTGAAGTCGAAGAAGTTGACACCTCGATTTATTGGTCCTTATCAGATTTTGGAGAGGATAGGGGAGGTAGCCTATCGTGTCGCTTTACCGCCGTCGCTTGCGAATTTGCATGAGGTTTTTCATGTGTCTCAGTTGAGGAGGTACATTCATGATCCGTCGCATGTAGTCCAAATAGATGATGTACAGGTGAGAGATAACCTGACTGTTGAAACATCACCTATGAGGATCGAGGATCGAGAGTTGAAGCAGTTGCGAGGTAAAGAGATCGCCTTGGTGAAGGTAGCTTGGGGAGGACCAGCAGGTGGCAATGTGACTTGGGAACTTGAGAGTCAGATGAAGGAGTCTTATCCTGAGTTGTTCGCTTGAGGTATGTTTTCGAGGGCGAAAACTCTTTTAGTGGGGGAGAGTTGTAACACCCCGATAATAATATGATAATTATTTAAATTAAGTTAATAATATATTTATTAATTTAATTAGATAATTGGATTATTATTATTATTATTATTTTGGAATTATTATTATTATTATTATTGGAATAATAATTATTGGAAAATATATAAGTTAGAATTTAGAAAAATCCCATTTTTGGTAAAAAGGTTATTTTCACGTGAAAAGGAAAAAGAGACAGAAAAGGGAAAAGGGCAAAAAGCCAGAGAACGAAGGTTGAAGGAAGGAAAAGCTTGGAGCTCAGAGATTTGCCGGATTAACTCAGGTAAGGGGGGTTTATCATCGATTAATGGGTATTATGGGATAAAATGTAATGGGTAGTGATAGACCATGGATTTTTGACTCTGATTTGAATGATGCATGCTGAAATTTGTGAAATATTTGATGAACGAATCTGGATGATAATTGACGAAAACTCGTAGGAATTAGAGATAATAAGGTTAGCGATTTGAGAGGATGAAAGTGTATGATCTGTAATTGATAAAACGAACGAACATGTATGAAAATTGGACTGAAGAAGGTTGGGATTGTAGAGATCTCGTAGCAAAGCAAAAGCCATTGCAGATCTGGAAATTCTGGTTTCTGGTCATACGCGTATGGCACTAGGCAATACGCGTATGAGATGGCTGGTACGCGTATGGGCAGAGGCCTTACGCGTATGAGCGAAAAAGATGATATTTTGAACGTAGATTCGTCTCTGTTGGTACGCGTATGAGGATGTGGTACGCGTAGCATACGCGTATGGGAGTGGGCGATACGCGTATGGGTTGGGCGAAGAAATGCGCCATACGCGTATGGACATAGGCAATACGCGTATGGGCAGAATTGTGGGTTTTCTGAACTGTTGCTGTGCAGTTTTTGGTTGTTTAGGCTGAGTGATGTACTTAGCTGAGGTATGATGTTGTAGGGATCATTTCCCGCTATTTTTGAATAGTATAGGTATTAGTAGAGTGTGTTAATACTATGATTGATTATGTGGCATGATATGATATACTTTTGTTGATGATATGTGATGGTATACATGATGATGTGAATGTATGCATTTGTGAATAGACCGTTTTATGGCTTAGAGTGTGAGCATACGTCTATTCTTGTGTGGTTGTTGTTGTTGCATTGCTAGTTGATTAGCATGCATATTGTGGCCCATTGGGGTGGTAGCTAATTCCCATGGTGAGGAATTAGTGAGTAAATCATTTTGATTGTTGTTGATGTTTGCATGCTAGGTGATTAGCGTGCATAGCATGGCCCATTTGGGGTGGTACCTAATTCCCATGGTGAGGAATTAGTGAGTGAGTCACTATGTCTCAAATGAGTGGGACTAGTGAGCTTGGTAGCCGTGCCTGGATTTGGACGGTGAGGTTGAACTATATGTTCACAAAGTAGTCGGTACCGCATGCATGGAGTCTCATTGCATAATATATGTATGGCGTATAATATGAATGGATGTATTCCAATATTATACGTGTGTTTGTGTTGATGTTGAGCATTATGTTGAGTTGATGTGCTGTACTGAATGTATGTTTGGATTAGGGTGATGAAATGTGTTAAAATTACTTAGCATTACATAATGTTTTATAATGCTTATTATATTGATTGAGGAACTCACCCTTACAACTGTTTTTCAGGTAACGAGCAGTGATTGAGTAGGAGCTAGTACTTGGAGTCTAGAGTAGTTCCTTAGTGGGTCATGCTCTGATAGATGTAGCATCGGGACGGGATGTTTTACTTGTTTTCATTGATGGTTGTTGAATGAGCTTACATGTATTGTGTTACATGTTTTGTATTGATATTGGATTTTTATTCCGCTGCGAATTATGCAAATGTTTTATTTGATTAAATAAATGAGCATGACAGGATAATTTGGAACATGGTGTGAGAATGTTGTGTGACACCCTTCGGGGCATAATTACTCTGATTGATATTTTTATTATTTTAATTAAATATTTGGGGTATTTAGAAGGGTGTTACAATAACAGTCCATTCACAATTGCATACATAATAGATACATCCACAGCATTATGCATACAATCATACATCATCCACATATTTATCACATAATCATATCATGCCACATAATCGATCACAGTATTAGCACGCTCTACTAATACCCCTACCGCTCAAAACAACGGGAAATGATCCCTATTATATCATACGCCAATATAGGCCAACCATCAAACATGCACACCACATTTAAATATAAATTTTTCACTTTTCATACAGTGTTAACCGGTTAACGCCCTGGGTTAACCGGTTAACGCAACACAGAACACGCTTCCTGGCAATTCACAACAGTGTTAACCGGTTAACACCCTGGGTTAACCGGTTAACGTAAGACAGACAACAATATTTCACAATTCATAACAGTGTTAACCGGTTAACACCCTGGGTTAACCGGTTAACGCAAGACAGAAAGCTGTTCCTGCGCTAACACGAAGCAGAATGCAGAATCCTCCGCATTTTCCGCCGTTGGAGGACTTCCGGACCTCCGATTCCAATTCCGTAAAAAGCTACACGTTCGGAAAATCAAGACTCATCCAATTACAGATTCAATTACAGCTTTAACATAACTTATTCATCTCAATTTTTCAGCATTCAACATCCCAATTAGGGTCAATTCAACGACTTATTACTACCCATTACATGTTAACCCATAATACCCATTAAACGACGATAAACCCCCCTTACCTGAGTTAATCCGGCAATTGATTCTTTGACCTTCAACAATCGAGAATTCTCCTCCTGAGCCCTAGCCTCTTCTTCTCCCTTTCTCAGTTTCTTCTTTTTTCTCCCAATGTTACGTGTTCTCTGTTTTCACGTAAAACCCTTTTTACCAAATGGGACCTTATATATATTCCCACTTATTATTCCAATAATAATAATAATTCCAATAATATTCCAATTATTTAATTAAATTAATAAATATATTATTAACTTAATTTAAATAATTATCATATTTTATCGGGGTGTTACAGAATACAATATTTTTGCCGGCTTTCATCGATGTGAAAGGATCTCTAAAAAACATACACATGGAGTGTGTTATTATAAAGTAATATTATAACAATATATGGTCAACAAATAGTCAACAAAAAAACATATAACAATATATGGTAAGTACCTGTATCTCCGACCATATTTTTTCTTTGCCAACCTTCAAGTCCGGACTTCTCCAATTATCACATGTAATCGGAATATGTTGTCGAACAAGGAAACCAATGTAACTTGCCAACATTGAACCGTTAGGCTCAATTAGTTGGTCTTCAGCACTCCAATGTACTTCAAATTTTACACCCTTGTCTCTTGCACGAATGATTGACTTCATAACAGTCAATCCTCGTTTGATTTCTTTTTCAACATTGTTACGTGATCCATTCGCGTCATGGGTATCGTCTTGGTTAGCCATTTTATCTGTAATATAGAAATGATTCAATAAGACCCAAGTAAGACAATGATTCAATACGTGAACACAGTCATATACCTTCCATTTCTCTCATGTTACAACAATCTAAACTCTTTTTTTTATCATTATTGAATACAAACTCACACACACCTACTGCATGCAAAAGACCAATGCAAACTTATGGTGTTTGGAACATGAACAAACTTGCATCCATAATCATCAAACTTCCAAGCACAAGCTCAAACACACTTCAAATGATATCAGTTTTCAATCAGAAATAAAAAACTCAGTTTGCCCTAAACAACATTAATCAACATAATGCACAAAATGTAAAACTAAGTTTAGAAAATGCCCTAATCAAACACATGAAGAAAGTGAACGGTAACGATGGAGAAGAGAAATACCTTCAAGGTGACGGTAACGATGGAGAAGAAAGTGAACAGTGACGGTGGACGCAGATAACTCAGTGAACGTGAACGCAGCAGCAGAAAAAGGCGACGGCGACGATGACGGTGAGGGAGGGAGAACGAACGGAGGACGAGAGTAATCGCAGTAGAGAGAAAACCCAGTTACGTAAACGAAATAGCTTATAGAGAGGGAAAATAAAGAGACATGCGGTATATGTTATAATTTTAATGTTTACTAAAGGGGACCTTAGAGGGCGCTTCTGAAAGCGCTCTCTAAGGCTTTCCAAAAGCGCCTTCTAAACTGGAAATGTACATGGACTTAGAGAGCGCTTTTTTAAAAGCGCCCTCTAAGGGTAACCTTAGAGGGCGCTTTCACTAAAGCGCCCTCTATTGTTGTCCCTCCATTTCCTCATTATTTTTTTTTGGCTTCACTTTAGAGGGCGCTTTGTTACAAAAGCGCCCTCTAAAGGGGGCCTAAGAGGGCGCTTCTAAAAGCGCTCTCTAAGGCTTTCCAAAAGCGCCTTATAAACTGGAAATGTACATGGACATAGAGAGCGCTTTTTAAAAAGCGCCCTCTAAGGTTACCCTTAGAGGGTGCTTTCAATAAAGCGTCCTCTATTGGTGTCCCTCCATTTCCTCATTATTTTTTCGCTTCACTTTAGAGTGCGCTTTGTTACAAAAGCGCCCTCTAAAGTGCGCTGTCTATTCCAATAGTATGCTCCTTATTTTTTCTCTTCACTTTAGAGTGCGCTTTTGTAATAAAGCGCCCTCTAAGGGGCGCTGTCTATTCCAGTTTTTGACGTAGTGCTACCTAATACTTTCATGTTCAAGAGAGGGCTCTAACATTTCAAAAATTTCATGCATGTTAATGACACTACCATCTAGAACGAAAAATTGTCCTGCCAAGATTTGTATTACATTGTAACAAGATGGTTTGTGGTACATTACACAATTTGAGTCTAACTATTCTCATTAGACTAGCCCTACAAAAGCAAGATTGTTCAAGGCTAACAGGAAAATAAACTTACATGTGAGGAGAACAATCCAAATCAATGATGATGTGGGAGTAAGGATCAACAAGACTTTTCAATCGCTTGTTAAAGATGCAAGAGGACATGAAAATATTCTCTTTTGTGAAAAAGATGTGTGGAATTATATTAACAAAGAGCGCCGTATGATTGTAAAAGAAGGTGATGTTAATACTTTGATAAGTTATTTTTGTAAAATGAGGGAACAAAATACAAATTTCTTCCATGACATAGATTTGGATGATGATTTTTGTAACACCCCAATTTTATTAATTGTTTTATTTTGAATTATTGGTGATTCATGATAGTTTTCGGTGTTTTATTTAATTATTAGATGTTGGTGCGATTTAAAATAAATTATTTGAATATGTGTTGTTGGGGTGTGGTAGAAATAATAGGATGCGGTGAAACGATATAGTAAGTTAGAAAATAATTATAATAATTAGAATTTTATTTATTTATTATTGATAAAATAAGAAATTGGAGAGCATGTATGAGTTTGAGCCAATTGTGAGATTTGAGGAGAGTTTGTGGTAAGAAGAGGGAAGTTAGAGTTAAATTGGGCAAAAATAATAATTAAGTAAACGTAAGAAGATTACTATATATTTTAAAAGTTGGGAGAAAAGTTAGGTTTTTGGGAGATTTTGTCAGTTTGTGAGATTGGAGAAAAAAAGACAAAGAGAGAAAATAAAAAACTTGAGGTTGAAGAAGAAGATCAAAGGCTTTTGCTGGAGATCATAAGGGTGAAAACTTGTTCCAATAGTAAAGGGTATGGTAGAATGGTAGAATGGAGGAACCCTTAACCTCCTTAATGTTAAGTGTTTTGATTCATGATTTTGAATTATGATGTTATAAATTTCATGTTATATGATGATTATATGATGAATTTCGTGTGCCTTATAAGTGTGTATTTTTCTTCTTCTGTTTTGATGGTTGAACATATATCCACCATTGTTGCTATTTTGAAGGTTTTAGGCATAATATTAATATAATGATTAGATGATTTAATTGTGTTCAAACTGTAAGTTAACTTAAGATAATTAGAGCATTGCATGGGTTGAACAACCATATTTTCATCATTCCCACAATTCAATCAAATTTCATGGGTTTAACAACAATATTGTCATCATTCCCACTATTCAAAAAAATTTCATGGATATATAACAACATTTTCACCATTCACACAAGTCAATAAAATTTCATGGATTTAACAAGAACATTTTCACCATTCACTCAATTCAATAAAATTTCATGGGTTAAACAATAACATTTTCATCATTCCCACAATTCAATCAAATTTCATGGTTTTAAAATAAACATTTTCATCTTTCCCACAATTTAATCACATTTCAAGGGTTTAATAGCAATATTTTCATCATTCCCACGATTCAATAAAATTTTATGGGTTTAAAAACAACATTTTCATCATTCCCATGTTTCAATCAAATTTCTTGGATTTAATAACAACAATTTCATTATTCCCACAATTCAATCAAACTTCATGCGTTTAACAACAATATTTCCATCATTCCCACAATTCAATCAAATTTCATGGGTTTAAGAACAACATTTTCATCATTCCCACGATTTAATCAAATTTCATGGATTTAACAAGAACATTTTCACCATTCACTCAATTCAATAAAATTTCATGGGTTAAACAATAACATTTTCATCATTCCCACAATTCAATCAAATATCATGGTTTTAAAATCAACATTTTCATCTTTCCCACAATTTAATCAAATTTCATGGGTTTAATAGCAATATTTTCATCATTCCCACGATTCAATAAAATTTTATGGGTTTAACAACAACATTTTCATCATTCCCATATTTTAATCAAATTTCTTGGATTTAATAACAACAATTTCATAATTCCCACAATTCAATCAAACTTCATGCGTTTTACAACAACATTTCCATCATTCCCACAATTCAATCAAATTTAATGAGTTTAACAACAACAGTTTCATCATTTACACAATTAAATCAAATTTCAAAGATTTAAAAATAACATTTTCATCATTCACACGATTCAATCAAATTTCATGGGTTTAACAACAACATTTTCATCATTCACATAATTCAATCAAATTTTTATGGGTTTAACAACAATATTTGCATCATTCCCACAATTCAATAAAATTTCATGGATTTAACAGGAATATTTTCACCATTCACATAATTCAATCGAATTTCATTGGTTTAATAACAATATTTTCATCATTCACACAATTCATTCAAATTTCATGTGTTTAACAACAACATTTTCATCATTCATAAAATTCAATCAAATTTCATAGGTTTAACAACAACATTATTATCATTTACACATTTCAATCAAATTTCATGGGTTTAGCAACAACATTTTCATCATTTCCATAATTCAATCAAATATCATGGGTTTAACAATAACATTTTCAAAATTCGCATAATTCAATCAAATTTTTGGGGTTTAACAACAACATTTTCATCATTCTCACAATACAAACAAATTTCATGGTTTTAACATCAACACTTTCATCATTCCCACAATTCAATCAAATTTCATGAGTTTAATAGCAATATTTTCATCATTCCCACGATTCAATAAAATTTCATGGGTTTAACAAAGACATTTTCATCATTGCCACAATTCAGTCAAATTTCTTGTGTTTAATAACAACAATTTAATCATTCCCACAATTCAATCAAACTTCATGCGTTTAACAACAACATTTCCATTATTCCCATAATTCAATTAAATTTAATGGGTTTAACAACAACACTTTCATCATTTACACTATTAAATCAAATTTCATGGGTTTAACAACAACATTTTCATCATTCACCTGATTCAATCATATTTCATGGGTTTAACAAAAATATTTTCATCATTCCCATAATTAAATCAAATTTCATGGATTTAACAATAACATTTTCACCAATGACACAATTCAATAAAGTTTCATGGGTTTAACATCAACATTTTCATCATTCACACAATTTAATCAAATTTCATTGGTTTAAAAACAACATTTTCATCATTCACACAATTCAATAAAGTTTCATGAGTTTAACATCAACATTTTCATCATTAACACAATTCAATCAAATTTCATGGGTTTATTAACAACACTTTCATCATTCACACAATTCAATCAGATTTCATGGGTTTAACAACAACATTTTCATTATTCACACAATTCAATCAAATTTCATGAGTTTAACATCCACATTTCATCATTTCCACAATTCAATCAAATTTCATAAGTTTAACAACAATGTTTTCATCATTCACACAATCCAATCAAATTTCCTAGGTTTACTTACAACATTTTCATCATTCCCAAAATTCAGTCAAATTTCATGGGTTTAACATCATCATTTTCATCATTCCCATAATTCAATCAAATTTCATGAGTTTAACATCATCATTTTTATCATTCCCACAATTCAATCAAATTTCATGGGTTTAACATCAACATTTTCATCATGCCTACAACTCAATCAAATTTCATGAGTTTAGCATAAGCATTTTCATCATTCCCACAATTCAATCAAATTTTATGTGTTTAACATCATCTTTTTCATCATTCACACAATTCAATCAAATTTCATGGGTTTAACATCATCATTTATATCATTACCACAATTCAACCAAATTTCATGGGTTTAACATCAACATTTTCATCATGCCTACCATTCAATCAAATTTCATGGGTTTAGCATCAACATTTTCATCATTCCACAAATTCAATCAAATTTCATGGGTTTAACACCATCTTTTTCATCATTCCCACAATTCAATCAAATTTAATGGGTTTAACATAATCATTTTTATCATTCCCACAATTCAATCTAATTTCATGGGTTTAACAACAACATTTTCATCATTCACACAATTCAATCAAATTTTATGGGTTTAACAACAAAATTTTCATCATTCACATAATTCAATCAAATTTCTTGGTTTTAACAACAATATTTTCATTTATTCCCACAATTCAATCAACTTTCATGGGTTTAACATCATCATTTTTATCATTCCAACAATTCAATCAAATTTCATGGGTTTAAAATCAAAATTTTCATCATTCACACAATTCAATCAAATTTCATGGGTTTAATAACAACATTTTCATTAGTCCCACAATTCAATTAAATTTCATGGGTTTAACATCAACATTTTCATCATTCCCACAATTCAATCAAATTTCATGGGTCTAACATCATCATTTTCATCTTTCCCACAATTCAATCAAATTTCATGGGTTTATCATCAACATTTTCATCATTCCCACAACTGAATCAAATTTCATGGGTTTAACATCAACATTTTCATCATTCCCGCAATTCAATCAAATTTCATGGGTTTAACATCATCATTTTCATCATTCCCACAATTCAATCAAATTTCATGGGTTTAACATCAACATTTTTATCATTCCCACAACTGAATCAAATTTCATGGGTTTAACATCAACATTTTCATCATTCCCGCAATTCAATAAAATTTTATGGGTTTAACAACAACATTTTCATCATTCCTATATTTCAATCAAATTTCTTGGATTTAATAACAACAATTTCATCATTCCCACAATTCAATCAAACTTCATGCGTTTTACAACAACATTTCCATCATTCCCACAATTCAATCAAATTTAATGAGTTTAACAACAACAGTTTCATCATTTACACAATTAAATCAAATTTCAAAGATTTAAAAATAACATTTTCATCATTCACACGATTCAATCAAATTTCATGGGTTTAACAACAACATTTTCATCATTCACATAATTCAATCAAATTTCATGGGTTTAACAACAATATTTGCATCATTCCCACAATTCAATAAAATTTCATGGATTTAACAGGAATATTTTCACCATTCACATAATTCAATCAAATTTCATTGGTTTAATAACAATATTTTCATCATTCACACAATTCATTCAAATTTCATGTGTTTAACAACAACATTTTCATCATTCATAAAATTCAATCAAATTTCATAAGTTTAACAACAACATTATTATCATTTACACATTTCAATCAAATTTCATGGGTTTAGCAACAACATTTTCATCATTTCCATAATTCAATCAAATATCATGGGTTTAACAATAACATTTTCAAAATTCGCATAATTCAATCAAATTTTTGGGGTTTAACAACAACATTTTCATCATTCTCACAATACAAACAAATTTCATGGTTTTAACATCAACACTTTCATCATTCCCACAATTCAATCAAATTTCATGAGTTTAATAGCAATATTTTCATCATTCCCACGATTCAATAAAATTTCATGGGTTTAACAAAGACATTTTCATCATTGCCACAATTCAGTCAAATTTCTTGTGTTTAATAACAACAATTTAATCATTCCCACAATTCAATCAAACTTCATGCGTTTAACAACAACATTTCCATTATTCTCATAATTCAACTAAATTTAATGGGTTTAACAACAACACTTTCATCATTTACACTATTAAATCAAATTTCATGGGTTTAACAACAACATTTTCATCATTCACCTGATTCAATCATATTTCATGGGTTTAACAAAAATATTTTCATCATTCCCATAATTAAATCAAATTTCATGGATTTAACAATAACATTTTCACCAATGACACAATTCAATAAAGTTTCATGGGTTTAACATCAACATTTTCATCATTCACACAATTTAATCAAATTTCATTGGTTTAAAAACAACATTTTCATCATTCACACAATTCAATAAAGTTTCATGAGTTTAACATCAACATTTTCATCATTAACACAATTCAATCAAATTTCATGGCTTTATTAACAACACTTTCATCATTCACACAATTCAATCAGATTTCATGGGTTTAACAACAACATTTTCATTATTCACACAATTCAATCGAATTTCATGAGTTTAACATCCACATTTCATCATTTCCACAATTCAATCAAATTTCATAAGTTTAACAACAATGTTTTCATCATTCACACAATCCAATCAAATTTCCTAGGTTTACTTACAACATTTTCATCATTCCCAAAATTCAGTCAAATTTCATGGGTTTAACATCATCATTTTCATCATTCCCATAATTCAATCAAATTTCATGAGTTTAACATCATCATTTTTATCATTCCCACAATTCAATCAAATTTCATGGGTTTAACATCAACATTTTCATCATGCCTACAACTCAATCAAATTTCATGAGTTTAGCATAAGCATTTTCATCATTCCCACAATTCAATCAAATTTTATGTGTTTAACATCATCTTTTTCATCATTCACACAATTCAATCAAATTTCATGGGTTTAACATCATCATTTATATCATTACCACAATTCAACCAAATTTCATGGGTTTAACATCAACATTTTCATCATGCCTACCATTCAATCAAATTTCATGGGTTTAGCATCAACATTTTCATCATTCCACAAATTCAATCAAATTTCATGGGTTTAACACCATCTTTTTCATCATTCCCACAATTCAATCAAATTTCATGGGTTTAACATCATCATTTTTATCATTCCCACAATTCAATCTAATTTCATGGGTTTAACAACAACATTTTCATCATTCACACAATTCAATCAAATTTTATGGGTTTAACAACAAAATTTTCATCATTCACACAATTCAATCAAATTTCATGGGTTTAATAACAACATTTTCATTAGTCCCACAATTCAATTAAATTTCATGGGTTTAACATCAACATTTTCATCATTCCCACAATTCAATCAAATTTCATGGGTCTAACATCATCATTTTCATCTTTCCCACAATTCAATCAAATTTCATGGGTTTAGCATCAACATTTTCATCATTCCCACAACTGAATCAAATTTCATGGGTTTAACATCAACATTTTCATCATTCCCGCAATTCAATCAAATTTCATGGGTTTAACATCATCATTTTCATCATTCCCACAATTCAATCAAATTTCATGGGTTTAACATCAACATTTTCATCATTCCCACAACTGAATCAAATTTCATGGGTTTAACATCAACATTTTCATCATTCCCGCAATTCAATAAAATTTTATGGGTTTAACAACAACATTTTCATCATTCCTATATTTCAATCAAATTTCTTGGATTTAATAACAACAATTTCATCATTCCCACAATTCAATCAAACTTCATGCGTTTTACAACAACATTTCCATCATTCCCACAATTCAATCAAATTTAATGAGTTTAACAACAACAGTTTCATCATTTACACAATTAAATCAAATTTCAAAGATTTAAAAATAACATTTTCATCATTCACACGATTCAATCAAATTTCATGGGTTTAACAACAACATTTTCATCATTCACATAATTCAATCAAATTTCATGGGTTTAACAACAATATTTGCATCATTCCCACAATTCAATAAAATTTCATGGATTTAACAGGAATATTTTCACCATTCACATAATTCAATCAAATTTCATTGGTTTAATAACAATATTTTCATCATTCACACAATTCATTCAAATTTCATGTGTTTAACAACAACATTTTCATCATTCATAAAATTCAATCAAATTTCATAGGTTTAACAACAACATTATTATCATTTACACATTTCAATCAAATTTGATGGGTTTAGCAACAACATTTTCATCATTTCCATAATTCAATCAAATATCATGGGTTTAACAATAACATTTTCAAAATTCGCATAATTCAATCAAATTTTTGGGGTTTAACAACAACATTTTCATCATTCTCACAATACAAACAAATTTCATGGTTTTAACATCAACACTTTCATCATTCCCACATTCAATCAAATTTCATGAGTTTAATAGCAATATTTTCATCATTCCCACGATTCAATAAAATTTCATGGGTTTAACAAAGACATTTTCATCATTGCCACAATTCAGTCAAATTTCTTGTGTTTAATAACAACAATTTAATCATTCCCACAATTCAATCAAACTTCATGCGTTTAACAACAACATTTCCATTATTCCCATAATTCAATTAAATTTAATGGGTTTTGTAACACCCCAATTAAACTAAGCTAATTATTTGATTTAAATTAATATTTTATTTATTAATTTAATTGAATAATTGGATGTTTGGATTATTTTTATTTTATTATTATTTTGGAATAATAATTATTGGGATAATTATTTATTGGAATAATATATAAGTTGGAATTTAGAAAAATCCCATTTTTGGTAAAAAGGTGAATTTCACGTGAAAAGGGAAAAGAGGCAGAAAGGGCAAAAAGCTAGAGAACGAAGGTTGAAGGAAGGGAAAAGCTTGGAGCTCGGAGGCTGCCGGATTAACTCAGGTAAGGGGGGTTTATCATCGGTTAAAGGGTATTATATGATAATATGTACTGGGTAGTAATAATCATTGTTTTACCTCTGATTTGGATTGATGTATGCTGAAAATCTGTGAAATGTTGGGATGAACGAAATTGAATGATAATCGATGAAATTCATAGGAATTAGATGGAGTAAGGTTAGCGATTTGAGGAGTTGAATGTATCTGAGTTGTAATTGATAAAACGAACGAAGTGTATGAAAAATTGGATTGTGGAAGTGTAGATCTGAGAATTCGTAGCAGAGAAACCATGACAGATCTGAAATTGTGGTCTCTGGTCATACGCGTATGGCACTAGGCAATACGCGTATGAGATGGGCTGGTACGCGTATGGCAATAGGCAATACGCGTATGGAATGGCTTGGAAGTGGGAGTTTTGGCGCTGGTACGCGCCATACGCGTGTGATACGCATATCCCTGGATGTGGTACGCGTATGGTGTATGTCATACGCGTATGAGTGAAAGAGATGAGGTTTTGAACGTGTTTTGGTCTCTGGTGATACGCGTATGGGAATGTGATACGCGTAGCATACGCGTATGGGCATGGGCGTTACGCGTATGGACTTTGGTCACGTGTGGGCAATACGCGTATGGCATGGGCAATACGCGTATGGGCAGAATGGTGAATTTTCTGTGATGTTACTGTGCAATTTTTGACTGTTTAGGCTGAGTGATGTGACTTAGCTGATGTATGACATAGTAGGGATCATTTCCCGCTGTTTTGAGTAGTGTAGGTATTAGTTGAGAGTGCTAATACTGTGTTTGATTTTGTGGCATGATATGATATGCTGTTGTTGATGATATGTGATGGTATACATGATGATGTGAAATGTATGCATTTGTGAATAGACTGTTGTGTGGCTTAGAGTGTGAGCATGTGTCTATTCTTGAATTGTTGTTGATGTTGCATTTGCTAGGTGATTAGCTTGCACATTGTGGCCCATTTGGGGTGGTAGCTAATTCCCATAGTGAGGAATTAGTGAGTTAGTCATTATTGGACTGTTGTTGATTGTTTGCATGCTAGGTGATTAGCGTGCATTTCATGGCCCATTTGGGGTGGTAGCTAATTCCCATGGTGAGGAATTAGTGAGTGAGTCACTATGTCTCAAATGAGTGGGACTAGTGAGCTTGGTAGCCGTGCCTGGGTTTGGACGGTGAGGTTGAACTATATGTTCACAAATAGTCGGTACCGCATGCATGGAGTCTCATTGCATAATATATGTATGGCGTGTAATATGAATGGATGTATTCCAATATTACACGTGTGTTTGTGTTGGTATTGTTGTGTGGTCATTGAGTATGGTTGAGATTATACATATGCTATATGTTATTATTAAGTATGATGTTTGAGTTGACGCCGCTGTTATTGAGTACGTGGTCTGGTTAGGGTGATTTGATGCGTTATTCACTTAACATTACATAATGTTGCATAATGCTCGTTATATTGATTGAGGAACTCACCCTTACACTTATTTTTCAGGTAACGAGAAATGAGTTGAGTAGGAGCTAATTATTGGAGTCTAGTGTAGCCTCCGTAGTGGGTCGTGCTCTGATAGATGTAACATCGGGATGGGTTGTCCTAACTTGTTTTGAATGTTTTATTATTGGTTGAGAACCATTTTCCATGTAATGTTTTACATGATTGATGAAATTATATCCGCTGTGTTTTATGCAATTGTTTAAGTTTGAAATTAATAAAAGAGCATGACCTCTATATTGTTGAACGGTGTGAATATTTTGTGTGACACCCTTAAAAGGGCATAATTACTCTGATGTTGTATTTTGATATTTAATTAAATTATTGGGGTATTTAGAAGGGTGTTACATTAGTGGTATCAGAGCATAGTCGGTCGTGTCGAGTCGTAATTATTCTGTTTCCCCTGTACGGGATAGGTTTTGTGTAACCCTATCAGTACTTATTGTTTTGGTTTGTTGGGTTTTCAGAATAGAGATGGCTGGAAGAGGTAGAGATGATGCTGCAATTGCTGAGGCTCTGGGTATGCTAGCTGGAGTACTTGGAGGAAATCAGAATGTTATGGGAATGGGAGCTGCTCGTCAGTTGAGTGAGTTCCAGAAGAACAATCCTCCAATGTTCAAAGGAGCATACGATCCAGATGGTGCTCAGAAGTGGTTGAAGGAGATAGAGAGGATCTTTAGAGTAACTGAGTGTGCTGAGAATCAGAAGGTCAGGTTCGGTACACATATGCTGTCAGAAGAAGCTGATGATTGGTGGGTTGCTACCCGCACTGAGTTGGAAACTGCTGGAAATGCTGAGATTTCCTGGGCGGTGTTCAGAGAGAGATTCCTGAGGAAGTATTTTCCCGAGGATGTCAGAGGAAAGAAGGAGATAGAGTTTTTGGAATTGAAACAGGGTAACAGGTCTGTAACTGAGTATGCTGCTAAGTTCACAGAGCTGTCAAAGTATTATACTCCCTATAGTGAGGCTGCTGGAGAATTTTCTAAGTGTGTGAAGTTTGAGAACGGGTTGCGTCCCGAGATCAAGCAGGCTATTGGGTATCAAAGGATTAGAGTGTTTTCTGATCTGGTTGACTGTTGCAGGATTTTCGAACAGGATTCCAAGGCCAGAGCTGAGAGCTATCAGCAGAGGGTTGATAGGAAAGGCAAGAATCAGATGGATCGTGGAAAACCGTATGCAGCTGGCAAAGGTTTTCAGAGGCAGAGTGGGATGAAGAGGCCTAATGGGGGAGATTCTAGTGCTCCTGCTAAGTGTTACAGATGTGGTCAGGCTGGGCATCGTATCCATGAGTGTACCAGTAATGAGAAGAAGTGTTTTAAGTGTGGCAAGGGTGGTCATCTGGCTGCAGACTGCCGGTTGAAGACTGTGACTTGTTTCAACTGTGGAGAGTTGGGTCATATCAGTCCACAGTGTCCTAAGCCGAAGAAAGAAAATCAGTCAGGAGGCAAGGTTTTTGCTTTATCAGGTTCTGAGACTTTTGCAGATGATCGGTTGATCCGAGGTACGTGTTATATTAATGGCTTTCCTCTTGTAGCTATTATTGACACAGGTGCTACTCATTCTTTTATATCTTTGGATTGTGCTGTGAAGCTTAAGTTAGAAATATCTGAGATGTTTGGAAGTATGGTGATTGATACTCCTGCGAAGGGTTCAGTGACTACTACTTCGGTTTGTTTAAGTTGTCCCTTGAGTATTTTTGGTAGAGACTTTGGGATAGACCTTGTGTGTCTTCCACTAGTGCAGATTGATGTTATTCTGGGTATGAACTGGTTGGTGTTTAACCGAGTCTATATCAACTGTTTTGATAAGACTGTGACCTTCCCTGAGATTGAGGAAGGAAAGAGTTTGTTTCTATCAGCAAGGCAAGTGAATGAGGAAGTAGCAGATGGGGCAGAGTTGTTTATGCTGTTAGCGACTTTGGAGGCTAAAGATAAACTGGTGATTGGTGATCTAGCAGT
The DNA here is from genome assembly GCF_024323335.1 of Lathyrus oleraceus. Taxonomy (NCBI): domain Eukaryota; kingdom Viridiplantae; phylum Streptophyta; class Magnoliopsida; order Fabales; family Fabaceae; genus Lathyrus; species Lathyrus oleraceus. Next base: position 463,641,793 of record NC_066579.1, read on the forward strand.
GGTGTGTGACTTCCCTGATGTGTTTCCTGAAGAAGTGAATGAATTACCGCCAGAGCGTGAAGTTGAGTTCTCGATTGATTTGGTACCTGGTACTAGGCCGATATCGATGGCTCCGTACCGTATGTCTGCTGTTGAGTTAACTGAATTGAAGAGTCAGTTGGAAGATCTGTTGGATAAGAAGTTTATTCGTCCGAGTGTGTCACCGTGGGGTGCACCAGTGTTGTTGGTTAAAAAGAAAGAAGGTACTATGAGGTTGTGTGTGGACTACAGGCAACTGAATAAAATGACGATCAAGAATCGGTATCCTTTACCGAGGATTGATGATTTGATGGATCAGTTGGTTGGTGCGAGTGTGTTCAGCAAGATAGATTTGAGATCTGGGTATCATCAGATACGTGTGAAAACTGAGGATATTCAGAAGACTGCTTTCAGAACAAGGTATGGACATTATGAGTATTCTGTAATGCCTTTTGGTGTGACTAATGCGCCTGGAGTATTCATGGAGTATATGAATAGGATTTTCCATCCGTATCTAGACCAGTTTGTTGTGGTGTTTATTGATGACATTTTGGTGTACTCGAAATCTGAAGAAGAACATGCCGAGCATTTGAGAGTGGTTTTGGGAGTACTGCGAGAAAAGAAGTTATTTGCTAAACTGTCAAAGTGTGAATTTTGGTTAGAAGAAGTTAGTTTTCTTGGCCATGTGATTTCAAGAGGTGGTGTTGCTGTTGATCCTTCTAAGATAGAAGCGGTATCTAAGTGGGAAGCTCCGAAGTCGGTTGTGGAAATTCGAAGTTTCCTTGGTTTGGCTGGTTACTATAGGAAATTTATTGAGGGATTTTCTAAGTTGGCGTTACCGTTGACAATGTTGACTAGAAAGGGGCAAGCGTTTGTTTGGGACTCAAAATGTGAAGAGGGTTTCCAAGAGTTGAAGAGAAGGTTGACTACTGCTCCTATTCTGATATTACCGAGTTCGTCAGAATTATTTGAGGTTTACTGTGATGCTTCACTGTTGGGTTTAGGTGGTGTGTTGATGCAGAATAAACAGGTTATAGCTTATGCTTCGAGACAACTAAGGGTTCATGAGAGGAACTATCCGACACATGATTTAGAGTTGGCAGCTGTGGTGTTTGTTCTGAAGTTGTGGAGGCATTATTTGTACGGATCAAGATTTGAGGTTTTCAGTGATCATAAAAGTTTGAGGTATTTGTTTGATCAGAAAGAGTTGAATATGAGACAGAGGAGATGGTTAGAATTTCTGAAGGATTATGACTTTGGTTTGAATTACCATCCGGGTAAAGCAAATGTAGTAGCTGATGCGTTGAGTCGGAAATCATTACACATGTCTATGTTAATGGTTAAGGAATTGGATTTGATTGAGCAGTTTAGAGACTTGAGTTTGGTGTGTGAGAGTACTCACAATAGTGTTAAATTGGGAATGCTGAAGTTAACGAGTGGTATTTTGGACGAGATCAGAGAGGGTCAGAAATCCGATATGCGTTTGGTCGATAAGTTGACTTTAGTGAATCAAGGCCAAGGTGGTAAATTCAGAGTTGATGAGAATGGTGTTTTGAGATTTGGTGATCGGGTGTGTATTCCGGATGTTACTGAGCTTAAGAAGAGTATTCTGGAAGAAGGACATCGTAGTAGCTTGAGTATTCATCCTGGAGCTACGAAGATGTATCATGATCTGAAGAAGTTATTTTGGTGGCCGGGGATGAAGAGAGAAATTGCGGGTTTTGTTTATTCCTGTTTGACTTGTCAGAAGTCGAAGATTGAGCATCAGAAGCCGTCTGGGCTAATGCAACCGTTGGCTATTCCAGAGTGGAAGTGGGATAGTATCAGTATGGATTTTGTTTCTGGTTTGCCGAGAACGAATAAGAATTTTGAAGCCATTTGGGTGATTGTGGACAGGTTGACAAAGTCGGCTCATTTCATTCCGATCAGAATGGATTATCCGTTAGAGAGATTAGCCGAGTTGTATATTGAGAAGATTGTAAGTTTGCATGGTATTCCGTCCAGTATTGTTTCGGACAGAGATCCTAGATTTACATCGAAGTTCTGGGAAGGTTTGCAGAAGGCTTTGGGAACTAAGCTGAGATTGAGTTCTGCATATCATCCGCAGACTGATGGTCAGACTGAGAGGACGATTCAGTCATTGGAGGATCTTTTGAGAGCTTGTGTTTTGGAAAAAGGAGGTGCTTGGGATTGTTACTTGCCTTTGATTGAGTTTACCTACAACAATAGTTTTCATTCGAGCATTGGTATGGCACCGTTTGAAGCTTTGTATGGTAGGAGATGTCGGACACCTTTGTGTTGGTATGAGTCCGGTGAGAGTGCTGTGGTTGGACCGGAGATTGTTCAACAAACTACCGAAAAGATTAAGATGATTCAGGATAAGATGAGAATTGCTCAGAGTCGTCAGAAGAGTTATCATGATAAGAGGAGGAAGTCACTTGAGTTCCAAGAGGGAGATCATGTGTTTCTTCGTGTTACTCCGATAACTGGTGTTGGTCGAGCTTTGAAGTCGAAGAAGTTGACACCTCGATTTATTGGTCCTTATCAGATTTTGGAGAGGATAGGAGAGGTAGCCTATCGTATCGCTTTACCGCCGTCGCTTGCGAATTTGCATGATGTTTTCCATGTGTCTCAGTTGAGGAGATACATTCATGATCCGTCGCATGTAGTCCAAGTAGATGATGTACAGG